>NC_133328.1:55831930-56431930 GCF_042186555.1 Aquarana catesbeiana
TATTATACAAGATTTATACAGTGCCAACAGTTTACGCAGCGCTTTACAACTTGAGGGTAGACAGTAGAAATACAATACACTTTATACAATAATAATAATAAATAAAATAATAAATAATAAATAAATAAACAATAATACAGTAGGAATCAAAGGGCCCCTGCTCCTTAGAGCTTAAAATATAAATATATATATTTACTTCTAAAATACATTATTTATACACCCTTTTTAGAATATCTATCTATCTATCTATCTATCTATCTATCTATCTATCTATCTATCTATCTATCTATCTATATCTATATCTATATAGATATAGATATATATATATATATATATATATATATATATATATATATATATAGATATATATATATATATCTATATATAGATATATTATATATATCTATATATAGATATATATATATATATATCTATATATATATAGATATATATATCTATATATATCTATATATCTATATATAGATATATATAGATATATATATCTATATATATCTATATCTATATATAGATATAGATATATATATCTATATATATATATATACTTAGATTGTAAGCTCTAAGGAGCAGGGCCCCCTGATAAATATATATTTACTTCTAAAATACATTATACCCTTTTTAGAATATATATATATATAAATCTAATATATGTCATATATATATATATATAAACAATTCATAAGTGATAGTGGAATATGGAACTAATAAAATGTTCATTGAAGCTTTAAATAAGAACCCTCCATAGGATTTAAACTATAAATAGAGAATTATGTGTGGTAGTATGGTGCTTATTTTTAGGTCCTCATTGAGACCCATCAGGACTAAGGGTTTATATAATGCCAAAATGTCTCCTGTTGACATAATTTCTGAACCTTTCAGCTGCATTATATAGAGAAGTGGAGTGCCTGTCCTTTACACAGTGGCAGCTCAGTCTCTTCTCCCAGGTCTTCTACATAGTGCAGACCTAGTGCTGAGAAGTGATCATGAAGAGACAGTGCTGCAGCACCCATAATGTAATGAATGAGGCCTGATCTTCCTATCTCCATCACCTCTTTCTTTTTGTACTTTTCCACTGACATGGACAGACAGTAGTCTGTGCAGCCCCACCACTAAGTCACTTCTGTCCTTGGTCTCTCTTTTTTTTCTTTTTCTGTTATTTTGATGATTCACATTTCATTGTCCCTGTTTTACATCTTGTCTGGTCCAATGAATGGCTCAAGGTCATCTATTCCCAGGAAAGCCTACTAGCCTATAGTCTTTGTATGTAGAATGTATTGCTGGGCCTGATGATTGGCAATTAATCTCTCACAATTTTATTCCCAAGAAAGCCTATTGTCTATGTATGTAAAATAAATTGCTGGGCCAGATGACTACCAATTTAATCGTTCAAAATTTCAAAATTTCTTAGAAATACACCTGACTTTTCCTTGTCTGACCCCCCCCCCCACCCCCAAACATATTCGTTCTTCAAAAAAATAAAATAGTTGAATTCCCCTGAATTACACTGAAGAACTGAATCCATACATTTGGCAGATCACACATGATGGCCAGATTCAACTGAAATCAGACTAGGAGACAAGATATCCCAATAATGCTTTGGTCAAATGCTTGCCTGGGCCTTCCGGACAATCTGTATTTTTGGATGTCTTGACTAACCTCTGTCCTTCAGCAGAGTAGGGACTACAAATGGTCCAAAGCTGGTCATACAAATTATGATCTAATTGTACATGGCCATATACCTACAATGTGATTGTAAAACCTCTGCCTACACAGTGCAGCCTACCTAAAAATCCATTGAACTTGTGTTCAGTTAGGTAAGCCTGTATAATACACAGCTGATGGTAGATGTAAAAGAAATGATGAAATCTGAATGTAAATGTGTGGGCCAGTTTAATATTTGTCAGCCACTGTGCAGTGTGGAGGCTACCTACACAATCACTTTAAATCCAATCATGTAGGTCCTGTAAGTTACGCAGCTGATGTTGATCTAAAGAAATAGATTGTAATGTGTATAACCAGCTTAAGATTTGGCAGCAACTATGTAGTTTGGGGACCTACCTACACAATTCTTTCAACTTATATTGAATCATGTATGCCTTGTATATTACATAGCTGTTATCTGATCTAAGGAACTATAATGTAATGTGTATGGTCAGCCTAAACTCTGGTAGTGACTATGTAGTGTCTGGGGCTGTCTACACAATCCATTCAACTTATATCCATCCAGGTAGACTCTTGTATTATGTAGTGTCTAGTAGATCTAAAGGATATTGTAAAGTCAGGTCATAATCCATACAGTCATCTTAAGATTTGGCACTGGCTGTGTGGCATGAGGGCAAACCTACACTCTGAGGATGATTTACTTAAGGTGTTGAAAATCATAAACTGTGTAAATATTCCCATCAAGTATCCAAATGTGTAAAAAAACAAATTCTTGTTTATTCATTTCATCTGCACATGACTGCATAATTAAAATTAATATTTATACAATTTACTGTGTAAGGATTCCCAGCTCCTTTATTACATTAGCCTCAATATATTCAACTTACCTATATCGCAGCCAGGCAGGCCTTGTATTACATAGCTGTTGATAGACTTAAAGGATATTGTACAATCAGGTTGTAGTGTGTATGGCCAGTTTTAGATTTGGTAGCCACTACATAGAAGACCAACCTCCATTTAAATTCCAATCAAGCAGGCTCTTACACTACAGAGCTGTTTCTAAATCTATAGGATATTGTTAATTTAGATTGTAACAAGTGTGGCCACTTAATGTGTATAAGGCCCATAGACACCAGCAGAATATTTGCCCTCTTTCTTTCCCTGGATAAATTTCTGTAAACATGTATATATATATATATATATATATATAATTGAATGGTTTCAGATTTAGGTCTTGGGGGCTGGGGACATTTCAGGTTCAGTGGACCCCTCATACACAAGAATTAATGAACACGGCAAATCACCAAATGTACACATTATTGCATGTCATTGGAACATACATAGAAAGGTTAAGTAAGTAATATATCCAAAGTAAATACATGTATACACTGTAAATACATGTCAGAAAACTCCAAGTATATTTTCATCAACTGCGCATATAAATATAATAAAAACAGAATATAAGTGTGGGTCTAGGCTAAAGCAGGCCATACACACATTGAATTTGGCTGATTCAAATGTCACTCTATGCATGTTTCTCTTGAGCTGACAAAATTAATTTAAAGCCGATACAATATACAAGAGTAAATTATTTTAGTAATACAATAAACAGATTTTTTATTTCATATATATACACTGAGCAAAATTACTTTTTATATGTATATGTATATATATATATATATATATATATATATATATATATATATATATATATGAACTTTTGTGTTGGCCCCTATTTATCATGAGCTGAACACAAAGATCTACGACTTTTTCTATGTACACAAAAGGCCCATTTCTCTCAAATATTGTTCACAAATCTGTATAAGGTCGCGTTCACACTGGTCCAACATGACAGTCATACCACTTTGGATCCGACTTTGCCTACGACTTGAAGTCTGACACCCGTCTGACTTCAATGAACAGGGATCAGACTTTGATCCTTGACAATACCAGGCACTGTGTCTGGTATGAATCTTTAGGGGGAACTCCACTAACAATGTAAAAAAAACAGCACGGGTTCCCTCTCCAAGAGCATACCAGGCCCTTCGGTCTGGTAAAGATTTTCAGGGGAACCCCCACTCCAAAAAAACGGCTATTGGGGCCCCCCCCAAAATACATACCAGACCCTTATCTGAGCACACAGCCCGGCAGGTCAGCAAAGGGGGTGGGGACGAGCGAGAGCCCCCCACCCCTGAACCGTACTAGGCCACAGTATCTGGTGTGACCACCATTTGCCTCACGCAGTGCAGCACATCTCCTTTGCATAGAGTTGATCAGGTTGTTGATCGTGGCCTGTGGAATGTTGGTCCATTCCTCTTCTTGTCAAATTTGTTTATTGAAATTTTATAAGTCAGGGAACAGGTTCAAAAGCAATACAGGAATATACAATAGTAAGGTACAGTATAACATTATAATATGACAAAAGATAAAGTTGTCTCTTACTTTAAAAAAAAAATTGTCAACTCAGAGAGACTTTTCCTATAGTGTTAAGAAAGACAAAAATGTCTAAACATAGACTCTGATAGAATAATGGAATCTCAATAAAATTATAATTTGAGAATATCTAAAAGTTTTTAATAAAAGAAGTGTTAAGGAATTGTCGCTCTCATATTTCAAAGTAAGAGGAAGTTCCAATGGTTAATAACGTCATAGAAACATGAAATATAATTAAAAGTGACGCTATATGAACCTGATGAAGAGAAAGGAGTATAAGAAAGGAAAATGAAAGGTAGGATAGCGAAAGGGTTAGAAAAAAAGAAAGAGGAGAGAGGAAAGGAAATGAAAGGAAGGGATCTCCGAGGTAAGGCCTGTTTTCAACCATATATTAATATGAGAAAATGAAAATGCATGAGAAATTTACCCAGGCATCAATAAGGTTGCATCGAAATTAGAAGGCAGTAAATGTGCCGTCCAAGGAAGCCATATATTCTTGCATTTAGGAATTTTGTCATGCGTTATAGCCTCTGTTTTGGCATGAACCATGGCTTGATTAATTCTATAATTAGTTTCAGCTAATCCTCTTCAATGGCTGTGCAAAGTAGCTGGAACACGCTGTCGTATACGACGATCCAGAGCATCCCGAACATGCTCAATGGGTGACTATGCTGGCCATGCAAGAACTGGGATGTTTTCAGCTTCCAGGAATTGTGTACAGATCCTTGCAACATTGGGCCATGCATTATCATGCTGTAACATGAGGTGATGGTCGTGGATGAATGGCACAACAATGGGCCTCAGGTTCTCATCACTTTATCTCTGTACATTCAAACTGCCATCAATAAAATGCACCTGTGTTAGTTCGTCCATAGCATACGAATGCCCATACCATAACCACACCTCCACCATGGGCCACTTGATCCACAACGTTGACATCAGCATCAGCCCACACAACGCCATACACGCTGTCTGTCATCTGCCCTGTACAGTGAAAAGCCAGACACAATAGAATGTGAGCATTTGCCCACTCAAGTCGGTTACGATGACGAACTGCAGTAAGGTCGAGACCCCAATGAGGACGACGAGCATGCAGAAGAGCTTCCCTGAGATGGTTTCTGACAGTTTGTGCAGAAATTCTTTGGTTATGCAAACCAATTGTTGCAACAGCTGTCCAGGTGGCTGGTGTCAGACGATCTTGGAGGTGAAGAGGCTGGATGTGGAGGTCCTGGGCTGGTGTGGTTACACGTGGTCTGCAGTTGTGAGGCCGGTTGGATGTACTGCCAAATTCTCTGAAACATCTTTGGAGACGGCTTAAGGGCAACAGCTCTGTTGGACATTCCTGCAGTCAGCATGCCAATTGCACAGATATATTATATATATATATATATATATATATATATATATATATATATATATATATATATATATATATATATACTTTTTTTTTATAATAAGGTCTGTTTCTGGCAGGGTACCTGGGGCAATTGCCCTTTTTGCTGTCTTATTACCGTTCCTCTTAACTGTGATCTTGCTTTGCATCCCTTTCCATTACATCTCAAAGGTGTTCTATTGGATTGAGATCTGGTGACTGTGGAGGCCATTGGAGTTCAGTGACCTCATTGTCATGTTCAAGAAACCAGTGATGAGATGATTTGAGCTTTGTGACGTGCATTATCCTGCTGGAAGGAGCCATCAGAAGATGGGTACATTGTAGTCATAAAGAGACAGACATGGTCAGCAACAATACTCAGGTAGGCCATAGCATTTAAACAATGCTTAATTGGTACCAAGGGGCCTAAAGTGTGCTAAGAAAATATCCCCCCACACCATTACACCACCAGCAGCCTGAACCGTTGATAGAAGACGGGATGGATCCATGCCTCCATGTTGTTTACGCCAAATTCTGACCCTACCATCTGAATGTTGCAGCTGAAATCAAGACTCATCAGACCAGCCAATATTTTTCCAATCTTCTATTGCCCAATTTTGGTGAGCCTGTGCGAATTGTTTCCTTGCTTCAATTTCCTGTTCTTAGCTGACAGGAGTGGCAACCAGTGTGGTCTTCTGCTGCTGTAGCCCATCTGCTTTAAGGTTTGAAGTGTTCTGTGTTCAGAGATGGTATTCTGCATACTTTGGTTGTAACGAGTGGTTATTTGAATTACTGTTGTCTTTCTATCATCTCAAACCAGTTTACCCATTCTCCTCTGACCTCTGACGTCAACAAGGCATTTTCCTCCACACAACCACCGCCCACTGGGTATTTTCTCTTTTTTGGACCATTTTTTGTAAACCCGAGAGAAGTTTGTGCGTGAAAATCCCAGTAGATCTGCAGTTTTTGAAATACTCAGATCAGCCCGTCTGGTACCAACAACCATGCCACGTCCAAAGTCACTTAAATCCCCTTTCATCTCCATTACGATGCTCAGTTTTAACTTCAGCAAGTCATTGTTATGACGTCTAGATGCCTAAATGCATTAAGTTGCTGCAATGTGATTGGCTGATTAGCAATTTGTGTTACCAAGCAATTGAACAGTTGTACCTAATAAAGTGGCCAGTGAGTGTGTATGTATTTATATATATATATATATATATATATATATATATATATATATACACACACTTTTTTTTTCTTCTATTGGTTGAATAGATGGACTAGATGTGTCTTTTTTCAACTAGACTAACTATGTAAGTTGTGGCGGGAAAGACATCATTTTTTCACACCTTGATATAAGTGATTCACAAGGGCCCAACAAAATACCAGTGATCAACCCTGTATAATTATTTTTTTCCCACCACATTTGATCAATTTGGATATTATATATAATATTTTGGAAATCGTCGCTATTCCCTTGTCCATGCCAATCAATGTCTGATTCGATCACTTTGAGGAATCTGACATCAATTATGCAGTTTTATGACACTTTGCATGGCCACCATAGGATTGACAGTTGGCATTAGAAGGTTAAGATGTGCAGAGTGAATGGAGCTGCAGGCCTTCCTCCCCTCCAGCCGTCTGTCGGACAGACCCTTCCACCTCCCCTTGCCTTCCACAGCTGGCCCTCAGCAATGCCCTGCAGTGGCCCCAGTCAGTGCTCCTGCTGCACTGTGTACCATTAGATGGATCTCAGTAATGAGTCTTTCTTTAGCTCTCACCTCCTCCTCCTCCTCCCTCTATCCTCTCTGCCAGCCTTCTGATTCCAAGCCTGAGCTAGGCAAGGACACCAAGGATCTGCTGCCTGCCGGGGAACTTTCCCATGGATTTCACAACCTGCGAGCATCTGACAAACCTCATTTCATCCAGCCTGTCTTCCTAGATAATATTCCTAATTAAACATACCTTACACTACTTGCTGCAAAATGACAGAAGTGTTGCATAATAAAAATAATAAATAGAAAATTAAATAAAAAAGTATGCAAAAAGTTAAATACCATACAATGCAAGAGATCCATATAAACCCCACAAAACCAGAAGCTGCTTTTTATAGAGTCTTTTATGTATTGGTCTCAATCACCCAATCTGTCACCTCCTAATACAATGTTTAAAAGAAAAAGCAACTACATAATAATTCAAATGATCTATACTGGAATTATACAGACTTATAGGAACTTAGCATGTTCACTTTTTTTCTCTAGGATTGAATAGGAAGCATAAAAAAGGAAGGCGTGAATGACACTTTGATCTGACACTGACAAAGGGGAAGTTGAATATTACAGATAAAGTAATTTTTTTTTTGCATGAGACATAAAAGGATGCTGTCTATATTGTGATACATATGTAACTGATTCATTTTCTTTTTAAACACTGCATTTTCAAGATCTGCAATGAAAGGCTGCGTTTTCTACTTTATGATATAGTTGTACATGACACTCAAAGTTCTGGAAGGCTAAACTACCAGGGGTATTGATAGACAAATGATGGTAATAAATGTACACACAGAGATAGCCATGTGTGCATATTTAAATATATTGTGATACAGTTTATGTACTATAATATGTATAACTATCAGCTTGAAACAAAAACGACTTATAAGATTTAAAAACAGGATCAGGAAAGGTTTGTTTAAAATATATCTAAACCTCAGACCAATAATGTAATATTTTGCAGATCACCAGTGCTGGCTGCATTGGTTTACTCTTTTTCTTCTGGTGTTTTTCCCTTTATTTTTATCTGCAAGTAACACATTTCCTGTCCTAGGGTGACAATGGTCACTCACTGTACTGTATCTATGGAGGAACACATTGTTTGTTGGCCTATAGCATTTGCATTTTTTTAAAAAAAAATCTACAATTAAGTTCAGGTGAATTTTTTCACCTTAGAATGTTTTTTTTTATGGTGTTCAATAAAAATATTTAAACATCCTGGCACTGTCAGTTTGTGGGTTCATTTTTAAAATATTATGCTAACATATTCAAACACAAAGTACTGTGAAGAGAGAGTTCCTGATTCCATAGAGTTTTTTTTTAAACATTTAAAAATAAATACCCAACAATTAAAAAATTAAAATAGTTTGGGCATTTAGTAATTCACTAGATAATGTAACATGCTTCCACTGTGTCTGTGACATTCCAGATAAATATTTCAAATGAAAAGAAGATTCACTATTGTTGCACCTAGGTTGACTTCACAGAATAGCAGAGTAATGTCTAGAGTCTCTATACTGTATATATATATATATATATATATATATATATATATATATATATATATATATATATATAATATTAGTGTGTGTCTGTCTATCTATCTAAAACTGGAGTGAAAAAATCTGGAGCAGCTGTACATGGTAGCCAATTAGAGAGGAAACATGCAACAAGTGCAGCAGGGGCCAATTAGCTTCTAACTTTATCTTGTTCAATTAAATTTTGATTAAAAAAAAAACTGGATGCTGATTTTTTTTTTCTTTTTATACAAAGCTGCACCAGCTTTTGTACTGTCCAGTTTTAGTAAATCAACCCTATTGACTCAGACTATGTCAGGTTTACTTCAGTTAGTCAACTGAGTGCAAGAAGTAGAAACTTAGCAGGCCAGCCTAAAAAGTACTCCTCTAATAAATCACTCTTAAGCATTTAATCTCTTAAGAACAAGTAAACTTTACTGGTGATCCAACATCTAGAGGATGTAAAGTTACAAACCCGAAATTCAGTCAATGACTGATTCCCACCATGGTGGATGTAGGATTCCATGCATTTCATCCATTGACCTAATTCAACACTGCTGTCTTTAGAAAACAAGGCCCACTCTGTTCTTTTGTTTAGCAAATGCTAATTGTAATTACCAGTGGTGACACCTTTTCTCTTTTACACCTTTGAATTAATTGAAGCCATTAATTACCCTATTGAATGATTTGACCTTGACCTTCTGTAAAGTCCTTGTGCAAGTAGCAGGAGAACCTGCTGTAATACTGTATCCACAGTCATCATATGTCAAAGATCATGAAAAGAATATGTTAAGGGATATGCAAACTTGCATATACGTATTAAATGTTTAAATTACTTTTCTTGAAGACATCATTTTTGGAAAACATCCAGTGCCATTGTATGAAGCCTCCACCAAAATGACATTTCTCTGAATTTTCCAGAGATCAACTACAATCAATGTATATTTAACTTTGGTATAATTTTGTTAAATGTATACCACCATTTGACAAATGATTTGCAGTCAGTCATATTTAATATGTAAAGAAACAAAAACAAAAAACAAACATATATATAAAATTAACATTGAACAGAAAAGAGACACACACTTTTAAAATCATTTAAACTCAGCTCATAGCTTGGCATTATGATACTGCATGTACAAGTGAAATGTTTTCTTTATATTATTAATTTATTATATTCTCCTGAATTTTTTCCATGGTCACTTTGTTTCCAATGTATATACAAGAGGCAGTAACCACAATATGACCTTCAAGACACATTACTGAGAGCATTAGCTGGCATACTGCATATATATATATATATATATATATATATATATATATATATATATATATATATATATATAAGATTTAGAGGACACTTTGCTAATGGTATATATAAAGTAATACTAAATGGAACATAAGAGCATTATGTTATTTTTTCTGTGGTTGACCTGTCTTCAGTCAATAAGTATGTTCACTGAATATACATACAACCTAAAGGGAACTCATCATTAAAAAAGAACATTTTGACATGGCATAAGTTCCCCGATTAGATAAAGTAGCATGTTTTCATCAAGCTTGACAATGTATGGATTAGTGTTAGGATACAATACTAAATTCAGTCTCAATTCAGCCATTTTGTCCATGCTCAGTAGGGAGGTTTCCACGTCTATGCAGCCTCTGAGAAGCCTTAAGGTCCGTACACACGATCTGAAAATCGTACGAAAAATACCGCTGTCAAAGCGATCGTACGAAAAAATTGGATCATTAGTACAGAGGTTTCGAGAGCCAATCACGACACTTCATCCGATATTACCTGATCGGACAAACACGAAAATTATTCTCGTGCAATATCAGATTATACAATTTCTGTTTAATCAGTACAGTTGTCGTCCGAAAATACAATACAACACATCACATCACATGTAATTTTTTATTCTGTAGTACGAGAATTTTCGTAACTTTAATAAACTCTTCATGTTCGATATGCGACTAGCATGCAAAAAAAAAAAAAAAAAAAACAGACCATCTGTCGTCCGATTTTCGGATCGTGTGTACGGGGCCTTATGCAAAGATTTCAGAATTTTAAATAAAAAATGCCAAAATGGCTGACTTTTTTTTGCCAATTACTGGGAAATGGTACCATAAAATTAGAAATCAAAAGCCAGCTGCGCATTGTCTCAGTTTGCAGTGCTTTAGTATGATTTTGAAAAAATGTTACAAGTTTACTATAAATAGAAGGCCCAAAAATGACCAATTTTGTTCCCCTACTTACCCAGCAATATCACCATATATTTAAAAAATACATATGCTTTCTATAATTGTCTCATCTGCACTACAACAATGTGACCTTGCTTTAAAATGTAACACATTCCCTTTAAAAACATTCCTGTGACATTCCACGTGACAGTTAAAGTCACACTCTGCTAGCTATTTTTTGTATTTTACTATACAGCCCATAATGCAAAAACATTGAAAATAGGACATTTCGATGGCGATTAGTTTAAAAATGTCATTTTATGCTGGACTAGCAAACCTATAATTTAAAGTATTCACAGTCAGCTTAGGGAGATAAAAAAAACAAAAAACGTAATTGTTACTGGGCCTGTGCATAGAAAATCACCATGTTTCTTTATTTTATTACAAAAAAATTAAAATTATCTTAACTAATTTAATAAAGGACCCTTTTTTCTTTTGCCCTATGCTCACTAAAAATACACAAAACGCATTCTGTGGAAATTGCAGTTTTATTTTCAAATTCCTTAGATCTAAATTGTTATGTGCAAAGCACACAGGCAAGAGTAACGATTTAAAAAAAAATAAGGCTTTATTAAACTATCCTGCTAATGACTTACTAAAGGGTGCATAGTCTACTTCAGCTCTGGAAAGCTGTGCTGACCTTGCCACTGTCTAGTTCAGGATTTTTAGCATATTTACCTCTGCTAAAAAATGACGGTTCACAACTTAGTTCAGAAAAAAAGGACATCTCTATGAAAGAATAGTTATAACACGAGGCACTCATTAGGAAAAAGATCATATTTTTACCAAGTCTGTCAATGACCACATTGGAAGTTTTTTTGCTCCATCCAGACACAGGACAGTGTAGAGATCCCTGGATTCATGAGGATTTTATGTAGATGATAGACTGCTTGCTGCAACTGTGTTGGAAACTTACACAAAGGATTCCAGAGCTGATAAATCTTCAACTGTTTATTATTCACCAATGACAGTATGAAATGAAAATTTCTTATAATCCTCACAGGCAATTTGAATTTAGTCTATGGTAAAAAAAACAAAACAAAAAACATTTATTGGAAGTTTTGATGAGCTTGTGAACTCTTAAATAGCCTCTAGATATTATCAATATTATTATAATATAGGATTTATATAGCGTCAGCAGTTTGTGCAGCGCTTTACAATGTAGAGGGGGAAAGTACAATTACAATACAGTTCAATACAGAGTGGACGGAAGGGCATATATGCATATAAAAGCAAAATAAAATTGTTGTAGCAGCAATGGACCACACATCTTGTAGACATGCATCCAGCTTGCAGAATTTGATAAACATGATATTGAAAATATCTAAATGATAAGATAAAGTTCATAAAGTTCATGACATCATTATATATCAGGCATGTTAAAAAATGTTCCAAATTGAATTTAGATAGTTTAAAGCCTGAATTGGCTACACACAGCCACCCTTACCTAACAGAAAAAAACAACTATAGAACTCTGTGGATTAATAATTTAAAAATCTAAAGAGATAGTGACTTTGTTAGTGCATCAACAGTGCACTACACCCACTAAGAAATTATGACAATTCTTTATTACAGGTATAATCTTTTCCCAGTAGTTGAGGCCTAAAATACCAATTCTGGAATGTCTGCATGCATGTCTGTTATGTAAATTTCCAGCAAACATGTTATTTATTTGTTTATTTATGAATATCTTGGACTAAGGCCCTGTTCACATATAGGCGTTGCTATTTTTACAGGTGTTTTTCCAGGCGTTTTTTCAGCATTTTTGAAGCGTTTTTCAGGCGTTTTTGCATGGGCGTTTTGAGTTGACAAGTGACCAACGAAAAGCATTAAAACACCTGTAATCTAATACTGTTTCAGCATTTATTGCGGATTTTACTGGCAATCTGATTGATCTCACTCCTGCTATGGCTCTTCTAGGAATAAACCTTGACATACAGGCATACCCCACTTTTAAGCACACAATGGGGTTTACTTACTAAAGCTGGAAAGTGCAAAATCAGGCTCACTTCTGCATAGAAACCAATGAGTTTTCAGGTTTTATTACCAAAGCTTAATTGAACAAGCAGGGGTTAGAAGCTCATTGGTTTCTATGCAGAAGTGAGCCTGATTTTGCACTTTCCAGCTTTAGTAAACAAAGCCCATTGTGTACTTAAAAATGGGGTATGCCTGTATACCCTATAATATATAGAACAATAGTTGCCCTTACTCTTATAGTAGCCAGAATCACAATTTCCAGTCTTTGGAAATCCTCTGAAGTTCCCAACTTATCAGAGGTTATTGCTAGATTGAATATTCAGGCATGATACGAGCTAATGCTGGCATATAAAAACTTCTCTACAACTAATTTAAAAAAAAAAAAATGGCAAGCTTGGATGGTCCACCATAAAACTTCTAATTACCTAAAAAACTGTGAATTATAACTCTATTGTTACCTACCTCAAATTATAAATAAGTAGAATTTGCATCTTATATATTGAAAATAACACCAGGTTGATGGATATACACCTATAGTTTTATCCCAACCGGGGTAGGCGACACCTGCTAACTTGAATCTGATATAATTTTATTAATTGGTTACCTTTATACCTTAGTTAACTACTGTAAGATATTCGTATTCATGTAACATAGGTTAATGAGAAAATATGTGTTGTGTAAATGACTGACTTAAATAATTGCTCTTTTTGTTAAAAACAATTTATAAATAAAAAGTTAAAAAAAATAAAATAAAACACCTGTAATCTGCCAAAAAAGAAGCTCATGTACTTTTTTGAGCGACAAGCCTTTTGCTTAAGGCGACAGAACGCTCAGATGTGAACAGGGGCCATTGAAATGAATGGGATTTGTCTTGTTGGGCGTTAGTAGAACTGAGGCTTAGAGAAGAAAATTGCCCAAAAACGCCTATATGTGAACGGAGCCTTAATGAACTGCTTCAGACTGTTGCATCATTTTTTCTTTATTTGTTTTATATTAGTTATTAAAAGGTACCACCTCAACATACAGCTTTTTACAAAAAAAACCAAACATAGTTATTGTTACAGACTTCCCCTTTAATTTGAAAGCGATAGAGACACATGCAAGAGTGATGACCAAAAGACCAAGTGATCCATCGAGTCTGCCACAATTATTTAAAAATTACTTATATATATATATTTATTTTTTTATTATAAACGATTTCTTTAAATGCATTTCATTGCATACAAAAAAAGGCACAATTATCAACATTGTACATAGTAGATGTACATGTAGATTAGGCTCCATGCACACTGGCTTAAAAAACTTTGCTTCTACAGGAGTTTTGTGTTCTGCCTGTAGAAGCTACTCAATGTTATCCTACGTGTCCATGTACATTAGGACGTTAAGAGGCATATTTTGAGTTTAACGTAAGAGGCAGAAAAAAACCCCTTCTGGTTTGTGTTTCTGATTCAAGCTTGGAGGCAGAAAAAGCGTAAAACTCTCCTAAACTCGTCTAAACTTTGAACAAAAAATGCTCTATATGAGTGTTTTTTACTCCTGAGAAAACAGATGTTTTTTTAAGCCCAGTGTGCATAGACAGTCCAGGTGGTAGTTACTGAAGTGTATATAGTATTATAGTATTCTATGAATACTTCTGTCATAGTTTAATACATTATGGGGTTGAGAGAGTGCAAAATCTGGTGCAGCTGTGCATGGTAACCAATCAGCTTCTAACTTCAGCTTGTTCAATTAAGCTTTGACAAAAAAACTAGAAGCTGATTGGTTTCTATGCTGAGCTGCACCAGATTTTGCACTCTCCATTTTTAGTAAATCAACCCCTATAAGTACAAAGAGAAATATAAATAACAATGATGGGGTTGTAGGAAATACCAATTGTTGAAATGCAGGGCATAAGGGGAATTCCTGTTGATTTTTTGGATAAATTGTTCCAAATTGAAAGAGAAAGAGAGAAAATGAGGGAAGGGAAATTAGGGAAGGTACATTATGTGTGTGTAGGTATACAGTAGATCTTTGTTTGTCCCAAGCATGTTTGAATCCACTTACCGTTGACTGGCCCAAAGACAGAGATGTTGCCAAATAAATATTTAAAGATGCCTAGACTAGAAGAGTTAGATGGACACAGTGGGGTTGATTTACTAAAGCCTGGAGAGTGCAAAATCTGGCACAGGTCTGCATAGAAAACCAATCAGCTTCCAGGTTTTTTCTTTATCAAAGCTTAATTGTTAAAGCTGAAGTTAGAAAATGATTGGCTACCATGCATATCTGCACCAGATTTTGCACTCTCCAGTTTTAGCAAATCAACCCCACACAGTCAGATATTTGTCTGTCAGACCAGCAACAACTATGAAAACTGTGCGGTTTTCAACTGCTGTGTGGTTGTTTGGTGATTTTTATCAAAACCGCTATCAGCTATTTTGACTCTGTTCCTCCTGCCTTCCATATATCTTTCTTTTCTCAGTTTATAAACACTGATGAAGGCCTCTACATGTTGCTTACATTATGATGCCATGAATTTGCTAAAACAGACATGTAAAATTCTATTAACTGACAGGCAGAGTTTCTTAGTTTGACTTTTTTCAGAAGGTAAATTATCAGTAGGTCACAGTTGGGATATTGTATGGTATTTTACTGCATTGAAGGTTATTTACTACCACTGCCCTTCACTGGTATACTAGGGTTGTTTAACTAAAAGTAAAAAAGCTGTTCACTTTCCATGGGAATTTTTCCTTAGCTTAGGTAATGTGGTGAAAATTCATGTTAGAAAGAATATGCAAATATTTGTAAGGAAAATAAAAAGTATTTTTGCTTGCACATGATCATATGATGAAAATCAGAAAATCTCCTTACAAAGGGAACAATCTATTTGCCTTTAGTAAATAAACCCTATTTATGATAGAAGAATTACCAAAAAAATATGGTTGGGGATTTACTAAAGGTGTACAGAATTGTATAAGGACCCTAAAAAAGGGACACAGGTACCCCCCGAGGTACCTGTGTCCCTTTTGTAGGGTCTTTATACAATTAATACTGGGATGTTGGCAACACTCTACTGAGAATATAATATTTCTCTTTGTGGTTCACCACTTTATAAAGGTGTACAGAATGTTCAGTTAGCAAAGTGAATGCTAATTTAGCTTAACCTCCCTGGCGGTATGATTATTTGAGATTTTAGGTGCTGAAAGCGGTACAATTATTTTGCATGGAAATTTGGCGTTTTATATTGTAGGCCTGTAATTCTTAGGAATAACTCACTTAAATCTGTCCAAACCAGAGTCTAGTAGACATCCCGGGTATGATAAAGTTTGAAAAACAAAATCATAAATTATAATATAATAAATAACTATAAATAATTATACCAAATAATAATATAATAATAATAAAAATTATTCATTAATGTAATCAAATCAAAAACACTGAAATTTGCTCAGTTGCAGAATTGTCACTGTCATTACTTTTTCAGTATTTGATGACGGATCTCCTCACAAATCACTATTGCTCAATTCTGCGAGTAATTCTAATTTATTATCGCTGTTTTCTAGCTGGTCTAAAACCACTTTTGATGTAAAGGCACGGTTTTGGTTCGCTATGGACAATCTCCAGGTTCCAAGCAGAAAGAACAGTTTTTATACTATAAAACTGCATGCAGGACACTGGGCAGACCCCTAGGGACAAAGGGGATGTATAGTTATTTGGTACAGTACTGTAATCTGTAAGATTACAGAATACTGTGTGTTTTACTTTTTGAATTTGGCACTGAACTCCGTCCCCGTTCGTCGCAATGCTCGCAGGGAATGGAGCTTGGCACTGTGAATCGAGTGAGACACGGCGGCTCACAGATCAGAATGGGGAGACATCACAGGATCCTGAGGACAAGGTAAGTAAATTCTACAAGGATCCTGTGATGCAATCCTGAATCTGGCTCGGGGTTACCACTTTTGTTATTGAAAATCCACCCCGAGCCAGACTCGAGAATACCGCCAGGGGGGTTAACCACTTAAGGACCTGAAGGATTTGCCCCCTTAATGACCAGGCCATTTTTTGCAATATGGCAGTGCATGTCATTTTAACTGACAATTGCGCGGTCGCGCGACACTGTACCCAAACAAAACTGATGTCCCTTTTTTTCCCCACAAATAGAGCTTTCTTTTGGTGGTATTTGATCACCTCTGCAGTTTTTATTGTTTGCGCTATAAACAAACAAAGAGCGACAATTTTGAAAAGTAAATACATTTTCTTTACCTTTTGCTATAATACATATATAAAAAAAAAAAATATATATAAAAAAAAACATTTATTCATCAGTTTAGGCCGATATATATTCTTCTACATATTTTTGGTAAACAAAATCGCAATAGGCGTATACTGTTTGGTTTGCGTAAATGTTATTGTGTCTACAAACTATGGGATAGATTTAGGGACTTTTATGTTTTTTTTTATTGTTTTTACTAGTAATGGCATCAATCTGGGATTTTTAGTGGGACTGCGACATTGCGACAGACAAATCTGACTAAAAATGACACTTTTTGGGGACCAGTGACATTATTACATTGATCAATGCTATAAAAATGCACTGATCAATGTAAAAATGACACTGGCAGGGAAGGGGTTAGCACTAGGGGGCGATCAAGGGGTTAAGTGTGTTCCCTCAGTGTGTTCTAACTGTAGGGGGGGGGTGGGCTCACTGGGACATGACAGAGATCACTGCTCCCGATCACTGGGAACAGAAGATCTCTGACATGTCATCTGGCAAAACAGGGATCTGCTTGTTTACACTGGCAGATCCCCGTTCTGCATCTGTACTAGACGATTGCAGGTCGCCGATGGACATCGAGTGTGCCCGACCCGCGGACACGCTCCCGCAGCGTGCAGTGGGAGCGAGCCGCCGACAGGGCAGGACCGCCTGCAGCTGCGCCTGCACGAGCAGCCGTACAGGTACACTGATTTGCGCAGCGTTGACAACCTGCTGTAGTAAATCTACATGAGCTGGTCGGCAAGTGGTTAAAGAATAGGGGGGGAGGGAGATTTACTAAAACTGGTGCAATCAGAAACTGGTGCAACTGTGCCTGGTAGCTTCTAACTGCAGCTTGCTCAGTTAAGCTTGGCAATAAAACCTGGAAGCTGATTGGTTTCTATGCAGAGCTGCTCCGCTGCTCAGATTTTGCACGCTCCAGTTTTAGTAAATCACCCGCAAAGTCAATCAGTGTTAACTCCACCCGTCGAATCAAGTGCAAGTCATTTTTTTTTTTAATTATTCCTGTATTTAAAGAGAATACACATCACTGCTTCACGCTAAGTAAACCTTCACATTCCTAAGTGAACATTCTTTACTCATAGATGTTGATTTACTAAAAAAGCAGAAATTGTTAATTTAGAAAAGTCATTATTCACTGAACTGAACCAATCTTGTGTTAGCCAACAATTCTGTTTTTATATTTTTATATTTTATTTTTTTTTATTTTGCCTTGCAGATAATTGGGTATTCAATGTGAACACAGATCAATCTCAATAACTAACGTTTGGCTAAAACTTTGCTAAATAAACAGCCTCTTGTTTTTTAAAAACCTCATTTACTGGCTCAACCCTGGTGAGTTGTATGATAAGTGTTGCTACACTAAGAATTGTTCGCACAGGGATGGCATTTCAATTGTCTTTGCAAATATTTTTCTAAAAAATAATTTTTATTAGCTTTTAAGCTCAACCATATCTCAAATAGAAGAGTTATAGCAAAAAAAAGACCCAGTGGTTCATTAAGTCTGCCCTATTTTTTTCTGATTTACATAGTGTAGATCAGGGTTTGTCCCACGCATGATTGAACCCACTTAACCACTTCAGCCCCGGAAGATTTTACCCCCTTCCTGACCAGAGCACTTTTTGCGATTCGGCACTGCGTCGCTTTAACTGACAATTGCGCGGTCGTGCGACGTGGCTCCCAAACAAAATTCATGTCCTTTTTTTCCCCACAAATAGAGCTTTCTTTTGGTGGTATTTGATCGCCTCTGTGCTTTTAATTTTTTGCGATATAAACAAAAAAATAGCGACAATTTTGAAAAAAAACGCAATATTTTTTACTTTTTGCTATAATAAAAATCCCCCAAAAAGAGACTCAAAATTATTTAGTCAAATCACCAGACGTTATGCCTTATTCGATACATGGTGTGCCCTACACCCGGGAGATAGACAATACACATTCTTTTCTGCCCCCCACCACATGCACTCCCGTATCGATTACTTTTTCATCAACAATACTACCCTATGTGCCAGGAGAGATGCACGGATCCTACCCATTTCCTGGTCTGATCACACCCCCGTGGTTATGACCTTGGAGATGGGCGCCCTTACCCGCAAACCATGCAACTGGCTAAACAACTTCCTCCTCCAACACGTCCCCTCTAAATCGGAATTAGAGTCTGTATTACAACATTATTTCCTTGAGTATGACACTCCTGATATTTCCCCCTCAATTCTTTGGGAGGCCCACAAGGCGGCCCTCAGGGGGCGCTGTATAGCGATCTCCTCGGCTATGAAGAAAGGTGCGAAAGCTTCTAAACTTCAAGCCGAAAAGGATCTCAGGGCCCTAGAGCTCCAACTGCAAACCTCACCGTCCATATCCCTCATAAAAAAAATTGTCTGCTTACGAACCACTCTCCGAGACCTGGCAATGGGCCAAGTAGAGAAGGCACTCCTTAGATTAAAGCAAACCTATTACGACAAAGGCAACAAAGCCCACTCTCTATTGGCGCGCAAACTGTCAGAACGCTCCCATATGACCACCCCCCATCAAATAAAGGACAGAGGGGGCACCCTCTTATCACACCCTCAAGATATAGTTCAAGACTTCGAGGAATTCTACACAGCCCTATATAGTGACCCCGAGATCCCACATGTCCCTCTCCCCCTTGACCTGACCGACCGCTTGCAACATTACCTGGAAGATAGTGGTATCCCTAAGCTTCAGGCGTCGGACCTTCTTTCCCTCAATGCCCCTATTACCATGGAAGAACTAACGGCTACCATTAAAATCCTGCCATCCCATAAATCCCCTGGCCCAGATGGCCTTCCCTATGAATATTACAAATCATTCCCCCCGATTCTCCTACCACATATGTGCAAGCTGTTTAACGCTTTTCTTCAGAAAACTCCTATCCCCTCGGACAAGCACAGATCTTTCCTCACGTTAATCCCCAAACCTGACAAAGACCCCTCCCTATGCGCTAGTTACAGGCCGATCGCACTACTAAATTCCAACCTGAAAATTTTTACTAAGCTCCTTTTGATGCGATTGAACCTGATACTGCCCTCTTTGATACATAAGGATCAGGTGGGCTTTGTCCAACTTCGTCAGGCAGGGGACAATACGAGATCATTGACCTAATAGACGTGGCGAATAGGGATGGGTTGGAGACCCTAGTTCTTGGGCTGGATGCTGAAAAGGCTTTTGACTGCCTTGGCTGGCCATTCCTGTTCGCCACGTTGAAATGCATGGGGTTCTGAGGCAACTTAACAACAAGCCATTCAGCACTTATACACTAACCCCACATCCCAGGTTAAAACCCCTTTGCCCTGTCCTCTGCCTTCCCGATTGCGAATGGGACGCGCCAGGGGTGTCCACTCTCACCACTGCTGTTTGCGTTGTGTGTTGAGCCCCTGGCGGCTTCCATTCGCAGAAACCCGGATATACATGGGGTCCCGGTGCGGAGAAGGGAATTTAAACTAGCACTGTTTGCTGATGACATCATACTCACCCTGACCCAACCTAGGACCTCACTGCCCAATCTACAGTCCGAATTAGACCGCTATAGATCCTTTTCTGGCTATAAAATAAACGCGGCTAACGCGGAGGCCCTTCCCGTTAATATGCCACCAGTGGAGACCCAACATCTGCAGCAATGCTTTCCATACCACTAGAAGACGACAGTCCTGAAATATTTAGGAGTCCAGATCACCCCCTTACACTTCCCTGTACCGAGCTAACTTTCCTCCCCTGTTCAGGTCCATAAGGGATCTGTTACAGAAATGGAAGGTTCACCATATCTCCCTCTTGGGGAGGGTGGGCTCTATTAAAATGGCCATCCTCCCCAAACTCCTCTACCTCTTCCAAACGCTGCCCATCCCAATTCCACATGCAGACTTGAGAAAATTTCAGGCAGATTTAGTGCGCTTTGTTTGGAATTTTAGGAGACATAGGATGTGAATGTACAATGTATATGTAAAGCGCTGCGTAAATTGATGGCGCTATATAAGTACCTGAAATAAATAAATAAAATAAATAAATTTCTTTGTCAGTCCTGACGAAGTCGCGCTCTGGGGGGGGGGATTGGCATTTCCTGACCTAAAGAAATATTACCAAGCTGCTCAATTGCGTGCCCTGGCCTCTTGGTTTCCCCAACAATCCTACAACAGATGGACAGAAATGGAAAAAATATGGATAGCACCTACACATCCAAATAGCCTGCTCTGGAATGCAAACTTGGAGGTGGACTCGACCAGGTTTTTGGATCCCATGCTTCACCCTAGATCACTCTGGCGCAGGCTATCTCGAGTACATGGCTTGAGCTCGGAGAGATCACTCCTAACGTCCTTCCTTTATAACCCCAGAATGTCTGCAGGCCTTAGGCATCAGATGTCTTCTCCATGGGCGTCACGGAATTTATTCCACTTTGGCCTTTTTTTGCACCCCTGTACACGTAGAATACTTTCATTCGCTGAACTCCAAAAAAAAAATCATTTACCTCGCCAGGTGTTTTATGGTTATTTACAAATAAGGCACTACGCCCAGTCTTTTGCCCCGAACCTCCAATTTTCAGCCCCAACGCCCTTTGAGACCTTGATGTTGGAGGGCTCTGCACGCCGAGGCTTAATCTCAGATATATACTGGGTGTTGAACTCCTATTCTTTTACCACCCAGGGTAAGCATACATATATGCTTTGCTGGGAAAAAGCATTGGGAGAGGAAATCCCAGAGACAACGTGGCGAACGATCTGGTCTCAGGCAGCAAAGAGCTCCTTGTGCACGCTCTACAAGGAGAACGCCTACAAAATAATTTCTTTTTGGTACCTGACACCAGATGTTCTCCATGCCATTTACCCTTCCAGTTCGGACAAATGCTGGCGTGGCCAGGGAGCCAGGGGGACCCTGTATCACATTTATTGACCTGCCCTAAGATAGTGCCTTTTTGGACGGAAACACAGCTCTTGCTGACTCGCCTTCTTGGTGTACAGGTCCCCAGAACTCCGAAATCATTTCTCCTTGGTGTCTCTACCCTGCAGATTCCCAAACACTCCAAAAAACTGCTTATACATGTCCTGACGGCCGCGAGGTGTCTTGTTGCCCTTCATTGGAAAGGACGGGACCCGCCCACCCAAACAGATTTATACACCAAAATAAAAGACATAGAGCTGATGGAAAAAATGACAGCCAGATTGCAAGACAGATTGGAAGCACATGACAAAGTCTGGGAAGATTGGCGTAGACGAGAGAACCCGCCCTGAGCTGATGGCTGAGCCTCCCCACCCCTCCCTTCCCACCCTATCCCTGCTTTCCTTTCTCTACTGTGTTCTTTCTTTTCTCTCTTCTCTGGATTTTAATGAGGTCAATGCTGGAATTTACCTGTTAATTACGAGTTCTTATATGGAACCAGCTATGAATCCTTTTCATTTGATTTACTGTCTACTGACGCTTGATGTTTACTGGCCTTATTGCTGGCCTGTTGAAGTCTGTATGAAACAATGTCAGTGCTCTGTCTATGTACCTACATATATGTTCAATAAAAAACGTTATTTGAAAAAAAAAATCCCCCAAAAATTTATAAAAAAAACATTTTTTTCCTCAGTTTAGGCCGATATGTATTCTTCCAGATATTTTTGGTAAAAAAAAAATCGCAATAGGCGTATATTGATTGCGCAAAAGTTATAGCGTCTACAAAATAGGGGATAGTTTTATGGCTTTTCGTTTTACTAGTAATGGCGGCGATCTGCGTTTTTTTTTTTTTTATAAAATTTTTTATTTATTTCAGGGATCAGGCATACAGGTAACCGGATAACAATATTGGTTTTACATCAATTCGCCATAGACATATGTATATGTATTTACAATTGCATTACAATAACATATTTTTCGTGATAAAATGGTCTGCTGATTAGGGATGATGCAACATTATTTAGCTATGTGGCTCCATATACCTTATCTCCCTTTATTTTCATATTTTCATATAAAGCAGATAATCAAGTAAAGAGAGATCGAACCGTTTGTAGAGACTTTCGGTTCGGAAAGGAAGCCATAAAGAGTAGTGGCAAAAAGGTTGAAGGAGGAGGAAAAGGGGGGGGGGAGAGGGGGAAGGGAAGAAGGGGTGTAAGTATCCGCGAGCATGGGGCCTCCGATTCATCTATTCTGGTCAATTTATTGTGTAGTTGGGTTGCATTGTGCAGCAAAGATCAGTTATCATTCATGTCGGTATCAATCAGGCATTCAGGTTTCCTCCCCTGAGGATTTGTCCTTCCTCTGAATATTGAAACATAGTCCATAGTTGCCATGTCCTGGAGTATGCTTCATTTTTGTTTTGATTCGAGAGCATCAAATCCTCAAATTTACTGATGTCGTCAATTTTTTTGAGCCAGAGAGAGATGGTGGGTGGATGTGGGGATTTCCAAGAAAGAGGGATGCAAGCTTTGGCTGCGTTTAGTAAGTGACGGATTATCGACTTTTTGTATACGCGTGAGGGGGTGTTATTGACATGTAAGAGAAAATATGCCGGGTCATCTGGGACATCACGATCTGTAAATTTTTGGGTTATTCGGCGAACTTCGTTCCAGAAGTTACGTAGCTTGGGGCATGACCAGAAGATATGGAGTAACGTGCCGGTATCCTGCTGGCATCTCCAGCATAGATCCGTGACCCCAGGGAATATTTTGTGTAGAGTTTCTGGGGTTTTGTACCAATGTGTGAAGAGTTTGTAGTTAGTTTCTTGAAATTTAGAGCAGATTGAAGACTTATGTATAAATTGAAGGATACGTGTTCGTTCGTGTGTATTAAAGTGGCGGTTTAAGTCATTTTCCCATTTGTCAAAACTAGGATGTTGGTAATCTTCAGGGGGTGTAATTAATAAATTATACGTCAGGGAGAGCGTATGAAAGATCACTCCTGAATCTGTGCAGAGCTCTTCAAAAGTAGTGAGAGGGTCATTGTTTGTGGATGGAGGAGTCATGTTGTTGAGAAAATGTGAGAGTTGTCGTGCTCTTAGAAAGTCTAGACGGAATGGACCACTCGGATCTAATAAATCCGTGAGTGTAACCCATCTGCCCGAAATGCTAAAGTGAGAGGCCTGGTGTTTCCCTGATTCTTTCAGATTAATAAATTTAGGGTCTGTCAAGCCGGGTTCGAATTGGGGATTACCTATGATAGGTCTCAGTGGTGAGTTTTTGGTTGAGAGCGAGGTATGTGTAAGGAGGCGTGAGCATTCTTTTACAGTATTGCCAATCAGAGGATGACTGTTAATGTGAGGGGGGGAAGTCGGGCCACACCATGGGGCTCTGTGGAGTGGCACTGTAGTTTGTGCTTGTTCTATTTGGGGCCAGAGTTTGGTCTCTTTATGCCGGCACCAGTCTACCAGCCTACTTAGATGTATTGCATGATAGTATGTTCTGATCTCCGGCAGGGCCAGTCCTCCGTATTGTTTTGGTATTGAGAGCACTTTCCTGGAGGTTCGGGGTTTTTTCCCGGCCCACAGAAAAGAGAGGAATGTGGAGTGAATTTGTTTAAAATAGGTTGCGGGTATGTGAATTGGTATAGCTTGTAGGAGATATAAGAATTTGGGTAAAATCATCATTTTCAGAATGTTACATCGGCCGAACCAGGAGTGAAGGCCACCGTTCCAGTTTTGCAATAATTGTTGGACAGATTTCAGTAAGGGTGGGAAGTTTAATTTAAATATTTGGGATATTTTTGGGGGTATATGGGTTCCTAGGTATTTCAATGCCGTATTTGTCCATTTTAGATTAAAACTGTTTTTAAGATTTGTAATATGAGGTGTCAATATATTTATTCCCATTGCTTCAGATTTATTAAAATTTATTTTTAGGTTGGAAAGGCGTCCATAGGTCTCGAATTCTTTCATTAGGTTAGGGAGGGAAATGATTGGATTTGTGATGGAGAACATAAGGTCGTCCGCGTAGGCGGACACCTTATGTTGCAAGCCCTGAACCGTTATTCCTGAGATATTTGGGTTTAATCTCACATGGCATAGAAAGGGTTCCAGAGAGAGAGCGAAAAGTAAGGGTGAGAGTGGGCATCCCTGTCTGGTTCCGTTAGAGATTGGGAACGGATCCGAGACAACACCATTGGCCCTGACTCTGGCAGACGGGTTTGTATATGCTGCCGAGATCCAGTTAAACATTTTAACACCCACTCCTATGTGTTTTAGTGTCTCAAATAGGAAACTCCATTGAATACGATCAAACGCTTTTTCAGCGTCAGTGCTGAGGAAGACACAGGGCGTTTTGTTGGTGTTTGCTATGTGGAGTAGGTTCAGGACCTTAATGGTGTTGTCTCTGGCCTCCCTTGTCTGAATGAAACCAACCTGATCTAAGTGTATTAAATGTGGGAGGTGTTGTTGTAACCGTAATGCTATGATTTTTGTGAAAAGTTTAAGGTCTGTGTTTAAGAGAGAGATCGGGCGGTAACTGCCGCATTGGGTTGGGTCTTTACCTTCTTTTGGTATTACTGATATCTGTGCTTGTAGGGTGGAGGGGTGCAGTCTCGAGCCCGATCCCAAGTCATTAAATAATTTGGTCAAGTGCTGTCCTAGGGAGGGTAGGAATGTTTTATAATATGTTACAGTCAAACCGTCTGGACCCGGTGCCTTTCCTTGTTTAGTGCCTCGGAGAGCTAGTTGAATTTCGGATATGGTGATGGGTTCCTCAAGTATGTCTTTCGTATCTGTAGGTAGGGTCGGCATCTGTGAGGCGGTTATGTATTCCGATGTAGTGTCTGTGGTGGGTTGTGTTGTAGATAGATTATATAAGGAATCATAGTAAGCTCGAAATTGTTCGGTAATTTGTTTTGGTAGGGAAACCTTCTGCCCAGAAGGGGTAACAATCTGCGGTATATACGACGCTAATTTCTGTTGTTGTAGGGACCGAGCTAGCATCTTCCCGCATTTATTACCGGATTCGTATGCTTTCGTCCTGCAGATCTGAAGTGCTGCCTTAGCCTTATAATGCAGCAGGTCTGTGACCTGTTTGCGGGTGATGTCGAGCTCGGCACCTAGTTCTCTCGTAGGTGACAATTTGTGTTTCATTTCTAGTGTTTGGAGTTTCTGGAGGAGTGTAGTTAATTGTTCTGTTCTTTGTTTTTTTAGTCTGGCCCCGTGTTTGATAAGTATCCCTCTGGTTACGGACTTGTGTGCCTCCCATATCAAGCCTACATCAGCGTCAGGGGTATTATTGGTGTCAAAGTAATGTCCAATCTCTTTTGTCACTTCTGCTAGTACTGATGGGTCCGACAGAAGGCTCTCATTTAACCTCCACGGTGGTCGTTGTGATTTGTATGTTCCTGCAAGGGCATATCGCATTGTGATCGGGGCATGATCCGACCATGTGATAGGCTCTATTGTGGTGTTTATGACTGCCTGTAAGTTTCTGTGGGGGACTAGAAAATAATCTATGCGGGAGTACGATTGGTGAGGTCGAGAGAAGAACGTGTAGTCCTTCTCTCCTGGATGGAAGAGTCGCCACGTGTCTATCAATTGCGCTGAGTGTAACGCTGTACTGATGCGTTTGCGTGAGTCTCGAGAGGTCGAAGACCTGCCCAAGGATGTATCTTCAGTTGGTATTAGGGGGGTATTTAGGTCCCCTCCTAATATTAATTGTCCTTCAGTATAAGTTGTAAGTTGTTTTATGTGTCTCGCTAGGAATGTGTCTTGGTGGTCATTTGGGGCGTATAGATTAGCTAAGGTCACTTTAATGTCTCCTATTTGACCTCTCAGAAATAAGTATCGTCCTTCTAAGTCTGTTTTCTTGTCTAGGCATTTCCAGGGAACTTTGGCTGATATTAGGATCGAGACCCCTCTAGATTTTGCTTGGCTGTTAGTGGAATGGTAAACGGTGGGGTAATATTTGTTTCTGAGGATAGGTATGGTGTTTTCCCTGAAGTGTGTTTCCTGTAGTAGGATGATATCAGCTCTTAAACGTCTCATATCATGGAGAAGCATTCGTCTCTTTTCTGGCGTGTTCAGTCCCTTTACATTCAAAGACACTATGTTTAGGGCATCCATGCTCGCGGGTAGGGGGGGGGGGAGTTAAAGCAATAAATGGAGGGTCAAGTAAAGACAAAGAAATAAGTGTAGAGTAGCAGGAGGTAGAATCTAAGAGTAAATAGATTGAAGAGACAGGAAGTTAGGAGCTGACACAAGGGTGTGTAGCTTAGAGGGGTGCTAATCGTGCAAGAAGGAAAATCCTTGCTGTGGCGCTACCCACTTACAATCTGGGTATACAGCGCCGACCTAAATGGGGGAGTGGATAAACCTAGCCGAGGGAGGAGCCCCCCAGCCCA
The DNA here is from genome assembly GCF_042186555.1 of Aquarana catesbeiana. Taxonomy (NCBI): domain Eukaryota; kingdom Metazoa; phylum Chordata; class Amphibia; order Anura; family Ranidae; genus Aquarana; species Aquarana catesbeiana. The sequence continues at coordinate 55,859,468 of NC_133328.1, forward strand.
ACCGTCCACCCCTAGCTGATGTAAGAGTCATATTTCAGATCGTCATAACATTTTTTTCTTTTTTTTTTTTTTTCCCTTTTTAAAAAAAAAATATATAACCCCTACTATCTAAGAAATTACCTGAGAGGTGCCAACTGGTTCATATGGGGTTTATGTGAACGAGAGCAACAGTGCAATAATAACAACAAAGTGTAATCTCAGTTAACGTTTCTTGACCAGTATAACTAGGGGGAACCGTATCCCATCTAAGATCCCTTTCATCTCAACTTGTTTCACAAACCGGGTCCCGCCCTAGAGCCACCTGCATGCCATAGTTCTTCTCCTTGACCGAGAGTTTGAATCCCCAGGGTGTCCAGGTGAGCCCCATAACAGTAACATGCGGCTCCTGGGCCTCGGATAAAGCCTCCCCCTCCCCCGCCCCCCCAGCTCAAGTCCCGAAGTCTGGGTATCTTGTCCCCGTGGAAGATCATAATACCTCCAGAAAGCCTTTCAGCATCTGCCATGTGTGCCTCGCACGGGAGATGTTTTCTTCCTCTCTGACGCAGTCTCTGCAAATTAGAAATCTTGTGACATGGTGCTAAAGTAGAGAGCCATAGATAAACGTAATGTTCTTTCGACTCTCGCTTAGGTAGTATTCCAGGCAGGTTGTCCCTTCGGGTAGAGTGGGCTGAGGGAGCATAATATGAGACCCCGGTCAAATTTCTGACCTCCCCAGTCACGACTAGTTATTGATTTCTGTCCTTACAGTCAGGCAGCGTGAGAGGGGAGGGGGGCTGCGCACAAGATATCTCCTGTCGTGTGTTGCTATTTGCCGTGGCCAGGTCTCTATACGGGGGCATAGTAACTCTCCCGGGGGAAGGAGCGGCGGGGCCAATAAAGTCAAATGTTTGCAAGTGCCCTAGAGGCAGGGTGAGATGGTTAACCGGGACCCCCCTCCTGGAATTTACTTACGTGGGGCTTCTCCTGAGGCTGATCGGTGTCTTCTCCCGCCCCGCTGACGTGGCGGGAGCGGACCACGGGCAGCTGCAATGCCCGATCTGCCCGGTGGACGTGGTAGCATTTGTAGCCAATCTGGAATCTGGATCGGTTCCACTTCCAAGTAGCGGAAGAGTGCCGGGAGGTCTGCCGTGGTCTGTAGTGTGAATGCAGCGGAATCCTTGCGGAAGGTCACTGACAGAGGGTATCCCCAGCGGTAGGTGAAGCCTTTCTGTTTCGCCAGGTCAAGGAGGGGTCGCAGCATAGCTCGGCGTCTCAGGGTGGCCCTAGATAAATCGGGCAGGACACGAACTTGTGAGCCCCTTGTGTCAACATCTCCGTGTTCCCAAGCGCGGCGCAGAATGTTCTCCTTTTGGACATAACGGTGCAGTCTACACACAACATCGCGCGGGTTGCTTGGGTCAGTCGGTTTCGGTCCCAGGGTCCTATGCACTCTATCAAGTTCAATGCTAATATCTGTGTCATCCAGAATGATTTGAAAGATCCCCGTGACTGCCTCCGCGAGGTTCTCAGGGAGTACGGCCTCCGGGATCCCCCTGAGCCGTAAATTGTTCCGGCGGCTCCGGTCCTCGATATCTTCGAGGTGTAATTGAAGGGCTATTGCATTTTCTTTGTATTGGTCTCGGGAGCGTTCTAATGCCGACACTCTGTCCTCTAGAGAAGACACCGCTGTCTCTCCTGTAGTGACTCTTTCAGAGAGGCAGGATACCTCCCCTCGTACCTCCTGTATGTCTCGGCGATGTGTCTCCTCCAGCCGGAGTATCATCGCCTCGATGTCGGATTTAGTGGGGAGGGCCTGCAATAGTGCTCGTATTTCTCGGTCCACCGGCACTGGTTCTGGAGACTGTGGTGGATCCATGGTTCCCAGTATTGGAGAACTTGATGTCACTGGGGTCGATCTAGGTGTCTCAGAGGGAGGCACAGCCAGGTTGGAGGGGGCCTCCGCTATGGTTGCACGTGGGGATCCTCGTGGCGCCGTAGCCCTAGCTCCGGAGGAGAGATCTTGTGGGCTTCTGAGGTATCGTTGTATCGCACCGGAGCTCTTGTTTGAGGGGGTCCCTTTAGTGGTTGCTCTCGTTTTATATTTTTTGGCTGATTTCATGCCGATCTGGTGTCTGGAAGTTCGGGGATAGAAGGCCTAGGCCGGGAGCTCACAGAGAAAGCAGCCTCACTCAGCCATGTCCAGGCCACGCCCCCCGATCTGCGTTTTTTAACGGGACTGCAACATTATGGCGGACACGTCGGAAAATTTTGACACATTTTTGGGGCCATTGGCATTAATACAGAGATCAATGCTATAAAATTGCATTGATTACTGTAAAAATGTCACTGGCAGTGAAGGGGTTAACCACTAGGTGGCAGTGAAGAGGTTAAGTGTTTCCTAGTGGGTGTTCTAACTGAAGGGGGGAGGGGACTGTGTAGGGGAGATGACAGATCGCTGTCCATATTTTGTATGAACAGACGATCTGTCTCTTCTTCCCTCAAAGAAGCGGAAACTGTGTGTTTACACACACAGATCCCAGTTCTTGGTGTGCCCCGAGCGATCGTGGGAGCCCGGCGGTGATCGCGACCGCCAGGCACTCGCATCGGCTCCAGGGGAAAGCAGGGGGGGCTCTGGCGACAAACCCCCTAGTAGCCGTCTATGTTACCGATGTAACATGACGGCGATTCGCGCAGCCGAGCCATGTTGCTGCAGTACAACTGCGGCGGCTGGTCGGCAAGCGGTTAATGTTGATTGACTCACTACCTCTGCTGGAAGTCTATTCCAACCATCAACTACTCTTTCCGTAAAAAGGTACATTCTATGCTTGGTTTTGAACTTTCCTCCTGCTAGTTTGAGGTCATGTCCCTGTGTTCTTGAGCTTAGTTTCGTAAATGTATGTAGAATATAAGGCAGAAAGTAAGAGTAATATAGAATGATTTTCTAAAATAGGCTACAGAAGATCAGATAGGAAACAAATGATTAAGCAGACCTATCCTGTGCAGAAGTCCATATATACTTGACCATATCAGAAAGGTAAAAGCTAGGGGTAAGAATTTAGAAACATTTATCTTTTTTCTAACAAATGATGAACTTTCAAACTGAATATGTGTCTGCAGATTTGTTGAGTCTGTGGAGAATCAGGCAAGTCATGAATCCTGTTTTCCTGGATTTACAAATTTTGTCATTTTTCTCAAATTGGACAAATATGCCTGGATGCATTTGGCCAAATTTGTGCGCAACATCAATGGAACAAAAATGAAAGTTGTTGTCCTTAACCACGTCACCTCCAGAAGATTTATCCCCTTCCTGACCAGGCCATTTTTTGCGTTACAGAACTGCGTTACTTTAACTGACAATTGCGCGGTCATGCATCGTTGCACCCAAACAAAATTGATGTCCTTTTTTTCCCCACAAATAGAGCTTTCTTTTGGTGGTACTTGATTACTGTACCTCTGAGTTTTTTTATTTTTTTCACTATAAACAAAAAATGACTGACAATATTGAAAAAAACAACAACATTTTTGTACTTTCTGCTATAAAACACATCCAATAAAAAAAATGTAAAAAATCGAATTTCTTCCTCAATTTAGGCCAATATGTATTCTACTAGTTATTTTTGTTTTCAATCTCTTTTTATTATTTTCCATTTAATACAAATATAAATACATATATACTGCTTTATAGAATCTCTCAAGGTGGACTCTATGTTATAGCTATATATTAAAACAATATCAATATTCTTTTTTGTCATACATAGAATCACTTACATAATTTTCCTACCATTCATACTCAACATCCCCCCCCCCCCCAAAAACAAACCAACCCCCCCCCTTAAAGTGATATGCGTTAGGGTGGTTCTTCCCTTTTCATAAATATTTTGGTAAAATTGCAGAGGACCTAAACTACTACATATTTTTGATAAAAGAATCCCAATAAGCGTATATTGATTGGTTTGCGCAAAAGATATAGCGTCTATAAACTATGGGATATATACTGGAATTTTTTTATACTAGTAATGGCAGCCATCAGAGACGTATAGAGGTACTGTGATATTGCAGCGGACATTCTGACACTAACTGACACTTTTGACACTTTGTGGGAACCAGTGACACTAATACAGTGATCAGTGCTAAACATATGCACTGTTACTGTATTAATGACACTGGGTGGGAAGAGGTTAACACCAGGGGCAATCAAAGGGTTAACTGTGTGCCTAAAATGTGTTTTCTAATTGTGGGGATGTGCTTTTACTAGTGAAAGGGATAGATCAGTGTTCCAGGATTACAGGAACACAGGATCCATGCCTTCTGTACTAACAGAACGGCAGTCTTCCTTATTTACATAGATGGATCGCTGTTCTATCTGTGTACAGAACGATCAGTGGGTGCCAGCAGACATCGAGTCCACGGGACCCGGCGATCAGCTCCCGCTGTGTAGAATCACAGTGAGAGCGAGCCGCCGGTGCCGCAAACTCAAGCCTGATACCTGGAAGTGCAGGATCACATATATACACGTGATCCTGCGCAGCGTGGCCGCCCTATAGCAGTAAATGTGCTATAAAGCGGTCAGCAAGCGGTTAAGGTAGCAGGGGCAACTTTGGTATCTTAGTCTGGTTGAAAATGGACATAAAAAATAAAATGAAAAATATAATAATAATAATAATCATCCTCATCATTATCATAAATAATAAATACGTACATAAAAAAGTCATAATCCTAATCCTGTAGTTGGTGTAAAAAGTAAAAACCCTTATAAAGGGTGAATAAATATGCCAAAACAAGTAAGTAAATAAACAGAACAGTCTATGGACCTAACAACATTACATTATCGTGCCTAAATTCAAAGCTTACCTTATAAAACATAAATAAAAAGGCACCACAGCCCAGAGGGTTTATGTGTGGTTTGAAGCAAAATCCAGGCCAAGTATCTGATATGAGAGTATTTATATGAACTCGGATAATTTAATTTAGAGGATGATGAGTAAGTTACTCAGGCCCAGGAGCCACTTTTTTCTTTGTAAATATGTATACATTTTGTAGAGGTTAATGTATCTGCCTTTAGATATATATGTCAGATAATTGTATCCAGAAGTTGTAATTTCAGCAACAGCGAGCGATCGGACAGTAATTAACATAGTTTCTGTGTTTATTCAGTTGCTGGAATATGGTGAATTCTGTGATGGTGAATAACTTCTTATATGGCTAATTAGGGGTGGCCCAAATTTTTCGAATAGTTGGAATAGCTTAGAATTTGCACAGGCCAATAGCTTTCTACTTAAAGCATGGTTTAAAGCATTGTGATGCAACCTGTGACTCTTCATCTGCTGTGGGACTGCAAGGCTCAGCATGTCCTGCATCCCAAAGGACTGTTCAGAGCTGAAATAAAATTTAAAAAAAACAAGCGCATTTTCTCTCAACTTTCCAGACCTGGTACTTTGACTCTGATTGTTACACATTCTTTTCACTGATAAGTACATAGTCATCCACTGACTACTTCCACAGACATGCTTCAGTGACTTGGCCAATCTCTTGTATTTTACTTATATATTACAATAGGTTTAGGACCTTACTGAATGACATTTAGGGGTTGATTTTCTAAAACTGGAGAGTGCAAAATCTGGTGCAGATCTGCATGGAAACCAATCAGCATTCAGGTTTTTTTTTTTTTGTTGAAGCTTAAATTTAAATTTCCGTACCATTAGCGGTAACTCCGAGCCACACTCGGAATTGCATTGAAGGATCCTGGTGCGGTATACTTACCTTATCCCCAGGATCCTGCGATGTCCCCCCCCGCTGTGTCTGTGGGCTCTGTCCTCCACCCGAAGCCTGTCTGTGCCAGGCTCCGTTCCTTGCGAGCGTCGCGACGCACGGGGGCGGAGCCTGGCGGCAAATTCAAAAAAGTGAAAAATCATAACACATACAGTACACTGCAATCTTACAGATGACATTACTGTATGAAATTATTTCACATCCCTTTTGTCCCCAGTGCTTTGTCCAGTGCCCTGCATGCAGTTTTATGTTATATATACTGTTCTTTGTGCCTGGAAACTTGAGATTGTCCATAGCAACCAAAAAGTGTCCGTTTATGTCAAAAGTGGTTTTAGACCAGATAGAAAACAGCGATAGTAAATTAGAACACTTGCAGAATTGAGCGATAGTGAATCGTGGGGAAATTAATTTTATTATTATTATATTATTATTTTTTAAAATTATTTATATTTATTTATTATATTATAATTTATGTTTTTGTGATTCAAACTTCATCATACCCGGGATATCTACTAGACTCTTGTTTGGACAGATTTAAGTGTGTTATTGCTAAGAATTACAGGCCTACAATATAAAATGCCAAATTTCTATGCAAAATAATTGTACCGCTTCGAGATGCAAAAATCACCCATAATCATACCGCCGTGCTACTTTCACACTGAAGCACCGCTAAAACAGCGCTAAAGCGCCGGTAGTTTTTGCGGTGCTTAAGCTGCACTTTTTGCGGAGTTTTTCAGGCGGTAGCGGGCTGGTTTTTTAAGGTCACGTGACGACGTGACCGTAAAAAAAAAGGAAAAGAGACACGTTTTACGATGCTTTCAAAGGGCTTTTAAGGTGCTATGGAAGCGCTGCCTATTCATTTCAATTTATTTATTTATAGCGCTCCAAACCTGCCCCAAAGATGCTGCTTGCAGGGCTTTTTTTATCGTCCCGCAAGCGCACCGCTCCAGTGTGAAAGCACACATTGAAGTGAATGGGAGGCAGTTTTCAGGCGCTTTAAAGGCACTAAGTCTAGCGCTAAAATGCCTAAAAACTGCCTCAGTGTGAAAGGGGTCTAATGGAACAAGCTGAAGTTAGAATCTGATTGGCTACCATGCAGAGTTGCACCAAATTTTACACTCCAGTTTTAGTAAATCAACTGGCTGCTGCACCCCTGTACATTGCAATCCAATCTAATTGTGTCTGTGTACTGCAATCCTATGAAGTCTTTCTGCTGCACCCCTGTACGTTTTAATCTCACCCAATGCTGTGTGTGTGCTTGCAATCCCATCCATTAGTGAATATGTGCTCAACTCCTGTACACCGTAATCCCATCCAATGGTGTTTGTGTGCTGCACCCTGTATATTGCAATTCTATCCAATGGTGTCTGTGTGCTGAATACCTAGACATTGAAATCCCATCTAGTGGTGTATTTGTGCTGCACCCCCATAAACTGCAATCCCTTCCATTATGATGTCTGTGTGTTACAGCCATGACTAAGGACTAACGTCCGAAACGCGTAGGCTGTTTTACAGCTTTGTACATGTACTTAATAAAGGAATACTATTTTGGATATCATCCTGAGTGCCGACCATTCCTTTCCTTTGTCTGCGTGTTACACCCCTGTACACTGTACTCCTACCCAACTGGGGTTCATTTAGGTTGAATATATATTTTATTGGGTTTTTGTCATAAAATGACAAGAGTAAAGCAAAGCATTTTGAGGTACAGAAAATAAGGGGGGGGGGGGGGGGAGCGTAGGGAGTAAAGATTTCTAACTGAATACTAAATGTTTACACTACAATAAACTACAATAACATTGGAGTCCATCAAGGGTTCATCAATAAATCTTCAAATATATAAGGAATAAGATAAGAAAGAAAAAGAATAAAAAGAAAAGAGATGATAGATAAGCCACATACAAATAAAATCAAGGTTAAAGTGGAGCTCCACCCAAAAGTGGAACTTCCGCTCATTTGTCTCCTCTCCCCCTCCGGTGCCACAATTGGCACCTTTGTGTGGGGGGGGGGGTACAGGATACTTGTCTTTGACAGGTATCCTGTTCCCACTTTCTGGAGTCCGGGCTGCGGCCCGTGACATCACCGTGGGGCTCTCTCCTCCTCCCTCCTCCTCTCGCTGTCGCCGGGCCAGAGAGGAACGGGGCCTCACGCATGCGCAGTAGGGTTCCCGGCGTGAAGCCGTAAGGCTACACTGCCGGGCACCCTTACCCGCAATGGTGGCGGCAGCACCCGACAGCTGATGGAAACATCAGCTGCGGTGCCGACATCGCTGGACTCCAAGACAGGTAAGTGTCCTATTGTATAAAAGCCAACAGCTGCAGTATGTGTAGCTGCTGCCTTTTCTTTTTTTTTTTTTTTTTTTTTGGGCAGAACACAACGCTTTAAGTCAGTATGGTGTAACCAACTGGGGTTGGTACACACAGCTGCACCAGATTTTGAACTCTCCAGTTTTAGTAAATCACCCCCACCTTGTTTACTACTATTGTACTACTATAATCTACTATTTGTATTAGGCAAAATAGCTGTTTTCACTTTTTTTTTTTCTTTCTGATACATCCTAGTGCTGCTGATCTTCTGCAGCCTCCTTGCAATCACTTCCTATATGTACTCCAGCACAATTGGCAAATAGAGACAGAGAGTTATCACCCTCTATACACAGAACTTGTCTCAACAAAGACCTTCATCGAAGGATATCCTGGTATTATTTTATTTATTATTATTATTATTATTATATTAATATATAATAAATATTATTTATTCCTAAGAAAGTTGCAGATTAAAAATGTTGAAAATGACTTCTGAAATCACATTAACATGTTCAAACTTTTATGAGATTTTAGTGGTTGAGTTTTACATATACTTATAATGTAAGCTCTCATGAGCAGGGCCCTCTGAACCATCCTGTATTGAACTGAATTGTCTTCACCTTTGGCAAAAACCTGTTTATGCTATATAAATCCTGTAAAATAATAATGTTAATTTTTAATGTTTTTTTAAAAATTTTGCCTTGACCTAACCTTTAACCTGCATAATTTTCCACTTGAGCTCCAGAAGATTTTACCCCCTTCATGACCAGGCCATTTTTTGCTATTCAGGACTGCGCTACTTTAACTGGTAATTGCGCAGTCATGCAATGCTGTACCCAAATTAAAGTGCTATAATTTTTTCACACAAATAGAGCTTTTTTTTGGCAGTATTTGATTCACCACTGAGTATTATATTTCTTACAATATAAATGAAAAAAGGCGTCAAATTTTGAAAAAAAAAATATTTTCTACTTTCTGCCAAAAAACATATCCAATAAAAAAAAAAAATCAAATGTTATCTGCTACATGTTTTTGATAAAAAAAATCCTAATAGGTGTTTATTGATTGGTTTGCGTGAAAGTTATAGCACATACAAACTCTAGTATATATACTGGAATTACATTTTTAAAAAATTTTATACTACAAATGGCGGTGATCAGCGACTTAAAACAGGACTGCGATAGTGCGGCGGGAAATCTGACACTAACTGACGCTGGGGGGAACTGACTAACTGCTACTGACATCAATACAGTGATCAGTGAAAATACTATACACTGTCACTGTACTAATGATACTGGCTGGGAAGGGGTTAACATCTAGGGCGATCAAGGGGTTAAAAGAGTGCCTAACTATGTGTAATGTGTATAATGTGTGTAAAGTTTGCTATTTTTTACTAATTAACTCTCAGTTCTGACAGGTCGTTCCCTCTGTACAGAGCTCTGTATTGTTTACCAACACAGAGCTCTGGTTGTGATTGCACACAGCCGATCAGCAGGTCCCAGCCATGAATCATTGGCCGAGACTTTCTGACAGTCTCCCGCTGTGTACAATCCCAGACGTAGGCAGGGACGTACGGGTACGTCGATTTGTCTACAGCCGCCGTTCGCCTGCAATATATTGTGCGCGGGCGGCAAGTGGTTTTATAAATATAATAACCACTTAACCTCCGGAAGATTTACCCCCCTTCTTGATTGGAGCATTTTTTACAATACGGCACTGCGCTAGTTTAACTGACAATTACATGTTCAAGCAACACTGCTCCCAAATAACTTTTATGTCATTTTTTCCCCACAAATAGAGCTTTCTATTGGTGGTATTTGATCACCTCTGCGGTTTTTATTGTTTGAGCTATAAACAAAAAAAAACGACAATTTTGAAAAAAAACAAAACAATATTTTTTACTTTCTGCTATAAAACACATCCAATAAACAAATTTAAAAATCAAATTACTTAGGCCAATATGTATTTTTCTACATATTTTTGGTAAAAAAATCCCAATAAGCGTATATTGATTAGTTTGCTCAAAAGTTATAGCGTCTACAAACAATGGGATATATACTAGAATTGTTATTTATTTATTTTTCTTATACTAGTAGTAGCGGCGATCAGCGACTTATAAAGGTGGAAAAAATATATATAAAACACAAAGCGCTGTGATGCTAAATAGCTGATAATTACACATAAAACCAAGTGAGGCTGCTATCAAAAGAGAGTGTTTTCAGAGTCACTTAAAAAGAATAAATAATGATATTTGAAGCGCTTCACAATGTGCATGAAAATGAATATATAAGAATAAATATAAATAGTCAAATAAATCCAGCGGTGAGTAAAAATTCCTATAAAATCCAGCAATCAAAATAGTGTAAAATTATTAAAAATTAGTGACACCAAATGTGTAAAAAATTCACATAAAAAATCCACATAAAAATAAATATATAGGGATGTATTCAGAAGCACAATGATTGGTTTTTTTCTCTTATCTGCCTGTTTATGATTCCCACATTGGTTGTGAATAGAAGCAAAAAACACATTGGTACTATCAATGAGCACCTTAATTAAGCAAGTGTTTTTAAACAGCTTTGCTAGTGATCAAAAGCTCTATACCAATCAGGATTCTACACCTGTATAATTGAACCTTCTGAATACATCCCTATATATTTATTTTTATGTGATTTTTTATGTGAATTTTTTACACATTTGGTGTCACTAATTTTTAATAATTTTACACTATTTTGATTGCTGGATTTTATAGGAATTTTTACTCACCGCTGGATGTATTTGACTATTTATATTTATTCTTATATATTCATTTTCATGCACATTGTGAAGCGCTTCAAATATCATTATTTATTCGACTTATAAAGGTACTGCAATACTGCAGTGGACATTCTGACACTAACTGACACTTCTGACACTTTGTGGGAACCAAACAGGAAAGGAAATACAATATCTGTATTAGTGACGTTCCTCATTCAAAGTCCCACTAATTTCCTTTCCTGTTTTATATACATAATAGGGATGGAGGTTCTTTCACTATGGTGTTTGGCAGGTCATATCTCTTTTTCTTCACTTTGTGGGAACCAGTGACACTAATACAGTGATCAGTGCTAAAAATATACACTGTCACTGTACTAATGACACTGGCTGGGAAGGAGTTAAAGATCTAGGACGATCAAAGGGTTAAATTTTTGCCTAGCCAGTGTTTGTGTGTACTTTGTGAGGTGCTTTTACTAAGGGAAAGGATGGATTTTCTTCCCCTGCTTTGCATCCATCCCTTCCCTCCTGTCAGAACGGAGCTCTGCCTTGTTTACATAGGCAGAGCTCTGTTTTGTGTGTTTTCCTGCCGCTCAGCGGGCATCGGGGGGACATCCAGTGCCTGGCACCCACAGATCGGCTTCTGCTGTGACAAATCAAAGCAGAAGCAGCGCGCCAACAGACCACGCCCCCTACCTGGAAGTGCAGAATCATGTATATATATCACGTATATATATATATATATATATATATATATATATATATATATATATATATATATATATATATGTGATTCTGCACAGCGCAGCCTCCCTGTTGCAGTAAATCTGCTATGGGGTGGTCGGCAAGAGGATAATAATAATATACTATATAAATTATATAGTATATTATTATATATAATAATAATAATATACTTCTCAACATTAAATTTTAATATGTGAATTTCAATAATGCTTATCTTTTTTTTTTTAACAGCAAATTAAAAAAAATTACCTATAGAACTAAACTTTCCACAGACACCGAAATATATCACAGTTACTGAATTGTTCCCTCATTAGCCAAAACACATGGCCAGGAACATACAGTATTTTCCACCACTGGAAAGCTTCACAGGAAATAATAAAGATAATAAGGCAATATTGGTTTCTATTTCTTTATATACTGAATATGATTGTGAAGATGAATTGTTGATTTTACGATGAACAGATGATTCCTGTCTCCTGTCTATGCTTGTCTATGATTGTCATACCAGCTTTGCCAGCATTTGAAAATAATTTCTGGGTATATTATGTTCCAGAGTTTAAAGCAGACCTCCAGTAAAATAACCTGATAAAAGAAATAGCCCATAAAAAGATAAAATCTAAATTTTTAAATTAGGTAATTGTTTTTCTCTTAACCTCCCCGGCGGTATGATTATTTCAGAATTTTGTGTCTCAAAGCGGTACAATTATTTTGCAGAGAAATTTGGCGTTTTATATTGTAGGCCTGTAATTCTTAGCAATAACACACTTAGATCTGTCCACCAAGAGTCTAGTAGATATCCCGGGTATGATGACGTTTGAAACACAAAATCATAAATTATAATATAATAAATAAATATAAATAATTAAAAAATAATAATAATATCATAATAATAAAATACATTTCCCCACGATTCACTATCGCTCAATTCTGCAAGTGTTCTAATTTACTATCGCTGTTTTCTATCTGGTCTAAAGCCACTTTTGATGTAAAGGGACACTTTTTGGTTGCTATGGACAATCTCAAGTTTCCAGGCAGAAAGAACAGTATATATGATATAAAACTGCATACAGGGCATGGGCCAAAGAATTGGGGACAAAAGGGATGTGAAATGATTTCATACAGTACGGTAATCTGTAAGATTACACTGTACTGTATGTGTTATGATTTTTACTTTTTTTTAAATTTGCCGCCAGGCTCCGCCCCCGTGCATAGCGACGCTCGCAGGGAACGGAGCCTGGCACAGAGAGGCTTCGGGCAGAGGACGGAGCCCGCAGACACAGCGGAGGGACATCGTAGGATCCTGGGGACAAAGTAAGTATACCGCACCAGGATCCTGAGATGTAATCCCGAGTGTGGCTCGGGGTTACCGCTAATGTTGCTGAAATTTAACCCCGAGCCACACTCGGGAAAACTGCCAGGGAGGTTAAAGAGGATGTAAACCTCAGAAAAAAAAAAATTCCAAAAAAAAAACCTTGCAAGGCAAAGGCATAATGAGTTAGTATGCATCGCATACTAGTTCATTATGAAATACTTACTGTACCTTAGAACGATGCCCTGCAGTACCGCCCACACTCCGCTCCCACGGCCGACATCTTTCCCAGCGTTATTTCCGGGTTTGCGGGCTTCGGCACTGTGATTGGCTGGAGCCGCGATGGTGTCAAAATAAACAGGATTGGTCCCCCAGGGTTCTGCGCTGGGACCAATCCTATTTATTTTGCTCATAAACGACCTGGAGGATGGGATAAATCTCTGATAGTTCAATCTCTGTATTTGCTTACGATACTAAGCTACGCAGGGCAATAACTTATCCACAGGATGTGGAAACCTTACAAGAAGATCTGAACAAATTAATGGGTTGGGCAACTACATGGCAAATGAGGTTTAATGTGGAAAAATTTAAAATAATGCATTTGGGTGGCAAAAATATGAATGCAATCTATACACTGGGGGAGAACCTCTGGGGGAATCTAGGATGGAAAAGGACCTGGGGGTCCTAGTAGATGATAGGCTCAGCAACGGCATGCAATGCCAAGCTGCTGCTAACAAAGCAAACAGAATATTGGCATGCATTAAAAAGGGGATCAACTCCAGAGATAAAACGATAATTCTCCCGCTCTACAAGACTCTGGTCCGGCCGCACTTAAAGTATGCTGTCCAGTTCTGGGCACCAGTCCTCAGGAAGAATGTACTGAAAATGGAGCGAGCACAAAGAAGGGCAACAAAGCTAATAAAGGGTCTGGAGGATATTAGTTATGAAGAAAGGTTGCGAGCACTGAACTTATTCTCTCTGGAGAAAAAACGCTTGAGAGGGAATATGATTTCAAATTACAAATACCGTACTGGTGACCCCACAATAGGGATAAAACTTTTTTGTGGAAGGGAGTTTAACAAGACACGTGGCCACTCATTAAAATTAGAAGAAAAGAGGTTTAACCTTAAACTACGTAGAGGGTTCTTTACAGTTATGCCCTGTACACACGATTGGAAATTCTGCCAGCAAAAGTCCAATGTGAGCCTTTGGTTGGAAATTCCGACCGTGTGTATGCTCCGTCAGACTTTTGCTGGCGGAATTTCCTCCAGCAAAAGATTGAGAGCAGGTTCTCTATTTTTCCGATGCACAAAAAACCCACGCATGCTCAGAATCATCGCTTCGTATGGAACTTCCCTTTTCTAGTGCCGTCGTACGTGTTGTACGTCACCGCGTTTTTGACGGTCGAAAGTTCAGAGAACTTTTGTGTGACTGTGTGTATGCAAGCCAAGCTTGAGCAGAATTCCATCCGAAAAACCATCCAAGGTTTTTCCGACGAAAATTCAGATCGTGTGTATGGGCATAAGAGCGGTAAGGATGTGGAATTCCCTTCCACAAGTGGTGGTCTCAGCGGGGAGCATCGATAGTTTCAAGAAACTATTATATAAGCACCTAACGACCGCAACATACAGGAATATACAATGTAATACTGACATATAATCACACACATAGGTTGGACTTGTTGGACTTGTATCTTTTTTCAACCTACTATGTAACTATGATGTCATTCCCGTGCATGCACGTGGGTGCCGCCAGTCACGGCACGCATCCAGAAGAAACGGCACGAGCGGGATGATGTCGGCGGCAGCGTATATAGTAAATATCTCCTAAACGGGGCAGGTTTAGGAGATATTTGCAGTACCTACAGGTGAGCCTTAAAGCGGAGTTCCACACAAAAATGGAACTTCCGCTTTTCGGAACCCTCCCCCCCTCCGGTGTCACATTTGGCACCTTTCAGGGGGGAGGGGGGTGCAGATACCTGTCTAAGACAGGTATTTGCACCCACTTCCGGCATAGACTCCTGAAGCTGCTCCTTGGATGTTGCAGATAGTTATTTAGGATGGAGGCACCTGAAGCAGCTTTCTTACTTCCTGGAACAATAATCCTAATAAATCCAACCCTTAACAAAAGCATCTCATAGACTCGCTGACCATGGCAACCATATTATTTAAAGTGAAAGCAGTATTAAACCCCAAAACAAACTTTTATTATATTGCAGCTTACCAACTCATAGATATGATGGCTGCATAGGTTTTTTTTAAAGCTTTCTTTCTTCTATTTTCACGTAGTCACCAGTCAGAAAGTCTGTTGCTTTTCAAAAGAACAAGCTGACCTGCAGGTCTAGAAGTTACAGAGATCAGACAAACCATTTAACACTGATGGGGGTTCTTACAATGATCAGCTTTTATTTATGTAAAACCTTTATCCCAAAAGACAAAAACTGCTTGCTGTAACTGCTTATAAAGTGTGAGCTTAATTTGTTAATATATTTAAAACTGCTAGTACATCTAACACCCCCCCTCCCCAGACTGACAATGCTGCTGTCTAAAGGTGACCACTGTGCTCCCTCATCCAGAATGGAGGCACTCTAATACAGGAGGTGTGTTACTGGCCAGATCACCAGGTGAAAACAGAGGGAAAAAAGTCAAAGAAAAAAGAAAAGAAAAGCAGCCACCACATCCAATGATTTGTAGGCTGCAACATATTACATTTTTGGCTTTGGCTAAACCCAAAACCTTTTTTTGTGTTGGAAAGATTAAGAAGCGGTTAGATCAGTGTTAGCTTTTTATTGCTGTCTGTATCCACTGGGAAGGTTCACCCTATTTGTCCTGGTCACTGTGATCACTGTGATTGAAAATCTATAAGTTTACAATCAGAACAGGAATAGAGAAGAAATCTGCTCATGGGGACACTGTGATGACTGTCTAAAGATGACGATACATTAGTAGAATTTCATTTGAAATTTGTCGTTTTAAGAACATTTGTTCTATTTTCTTTTCCTTATTGGGGTGAAATCAGCATTAGTTTTTGACCATACTGAGGAGTCAATTCGAAGGAGCAGGATGGAAAGTCTGTCTAAATTTATCAAAACAGTGTATGTGGTTTTTGTTCAGGAAATTATAATCATTCCAAAATTGAATGGTAAAAGCAAACAAGCCATTTTTACCCTGACTGCACTATCTTGCAGGCCCAACGTCACTTCCCCCCACTCTCAACCCATTGCCGACCATGGTTTACTCAATTTCAACTGTCAGTCTTTCTCCGAAGGTCTAAGAAAGATGCCCAAGTGCTGATCTTACCTCCCTGGAACATTTTCTTCCCCAGGATACACATTCTACCCACACGGTGTTATATGGGATTTTGAGAGAGGGGACCTCCGGAGGGGAACTGCCTCCAAAGTGGAAAAATTTCTAGGCACTTTATTTTTTCAAGGAAGATTGGAGAAAATGTTTTATTTTCACTTATAAATTATTCATGTCTTCTTATTTTCAGAAGAGCTACACTGTATATACCCCTCCATAGGAGAAGAGCTATAAGATTGTATCCCCTTGGTACCAGGCCCCAGTTGACTTACATCGTATATACCCCCCCCCCCCCCCCCCCCCACATCTAGTTTGTGCTGGTGCTGTCTGGAGGCCGAGAGCTCCTATCTTCATATTTAGTGGGGTTGAAGGCTCCTCTCCCCATTCTAGCAGAGCAGATTTATGTGCTACAACTCTATGTGTATGTCTGACATCCAGGCTTCTCCCAAGGTTACCTTACTGTCAAAGATTCCTGGGTCTGTTTCTAAAAACAAAAAGGGCATCCTTAGGCATTGCTTATTAACAGCCTGGGTAGCTAAATCCCACCTTTGGAAATCTTCTTCACTCCCTCACCTTTTGGATTGGGCCCAGATTCTTAATGACATCATGGCTATGGAAACACTGGTTGCAGAAGATAGCATGGACCCCAACAAAGTACGCACTATGTGGATGTGCTGGCAGACCTATAGCGAGTCAGTCACTTTCCGAACTCTAGTAGCGGGATAGTATGTCCAACCTTTCTATGGTTTCACTGGGGCATGCACCATTTGTTTTTTTTGTGGTGGCTTTTGCGCTTCTCTGGTTTTTCAATTCCCTCTTTTCCCTCTTTTTTCTGTTCCTGTCCTGTTTTTCATTACAGAATCAGGGAAGGGTCTGTTACCTTCCACCCTGATCCAGTTTATTATTTTGTACTGTGTTTTTGTGTACCGTATACATTATTTTTCCATTGCACTGTTTTGATCTCTTTTTCATATATGGTCCTCATTGACTGTATGAAATATCATCGAAAGTCTTTTACATCTATGTCCTTATGTATGTTTGTACCCTGGTAATTGTCTGAATAAAAAGTTATTTGACTCAAAAGCAAACAAAAGTTTGAAGTACTGTACTTTAGAACGGCATTCAGCAGATCACCGAATTTTTGTACAAATGTTCGTATGCATATTTGTGTGAATGTTCTTTTACTCTTAAGGCCATGTCATGTTTATTTGCAGCAGTCTGATGCTCTTTGTTTTTTTTTAATTTTTCTTAAGCACTTCAGCCCCGGAAGAATTTACCCCCTTCCTGACCAGAACACTTTTTGCGATTCGGCACTGCGTCGATTTAACTGAAAAGTGTGACGTTACACCAAAACAAAATTGATGTCCTTTTTTTACCCACAAATAGGGCTTTCTTTTGGTGGTATTTGATCACCTCTGCGGTTTTTATTTTTTGCGCTATAAACAAAAAAATGCGACAATTTTGACAAAAACGCATTAATTTTTTACTTTTTGCTATAATAAATACCCCCAAAAAATATATAAAAAAACTGTTTTTCCTCAGTTTAGGCCGATATGTATTCTACAAATTTTTGGTAAAAAAATCGCAATAAGCGTTTATTGATTGGTTTGCGCAAAAGTTATAGCGTCTACAAAATAGGGGATAGTTTTATGGCATTTTTATTGATAATTTTTTTTTTTTACTAGTAATGGTGGCGATCAGCGATTTTTATCGTGACTGCGACATTATGGCAGACACATCGGACAATTTTGACACGTTTTTGGGACCACTGTCATTAATACAGCGATCAATGCTATAAAATTGCATTGATTACTGTAAAAATGTCACTGGCAGTGTAGGGGTTAACCACTAGGTGGCGCTGTAGGGGTTAAGTGTGTCCTAGGGAGTGATTCTAACTGGGGGGGGGGGGGGGTGTGACACTACACTGATCACTGCTCCCGATGACAGGGAGCAGAGATCAGTGTCAGTGTCGTTAGGCAGAATGGGGAGATGCTTGTTTACATTAGCATCTCCCCGTTCTTCCTCTCCGTGAGACGATCGCAGGTATGCCCGAGGACATCGAGTCCGCGGGACCCACAATCCTGGTCACGGAGCTCCCTGCGGGACGCCTCTTAGAAGACAACGTATAGGTATGTTAGTCTGCCTGTACGTGCCCTTCTGCCGCAGTATATCTGCGTGAGGCGGTCGGGAAGCGGTTAAAGTGGAGTTCCACCCACTTTTACAACTCTTCAGCATCCCTCACTAAACTGTGCGCTGTAAACAAATTGGATATTTTTTTATTTTTTTTCTCAGCACCTACTGTATATCTGCTGTATTAATTTTTCACTTCCTCCTCCCTGGCCGTGGCCCATCCCATCATTTCCTGTTTGCAACGCCTTCTGGGAAGGGGCAGCAACTTCCTCTGAAACTGCCGTTGCTATGGAAACCTGACCTGAAACCTATTACACTGCTTGTGCTGCACTGAGCATGTGCGAGATCTGCAAGGATGAGATCCAGGAAGAAATACAGTCTGGCTTCAGATGCCCACACTTAAGATGGCCACAGCCTGCTGTAATTTTATAAAATAACAAACTACTGCTATAAACTAACAAAACAGACCTTAGTTTACACACTAACTTTACTGGAATACATTAACCACTTCCCTACCCGCCCATAGTCATATGACATCCACAGATTGGATCTCCCATCCTGGGTGGACATCATATGACGTCCTGGGATTCCTGGCCGTCTAGGGGGCGCGCGCGCGTTCCTCGGGACCCGGTGCGTGTGCCCGGCGGCCGCGATGTCCGCCGGGCACCCGCGATTGCCCGTTAACCGGGCCGGCATGTGGATCTGTGTGTGTAAACACACAGATCCACAGCCTGTCAGCTCTGAGGAGAGCGATCTGTGTTCCCAGAACGGAGGAACACAGATCGGTCTCCTCCCCTAGTGCGTCCCCTCCCCCTTCAGTTAGAATCATTTCCTAGGAAACATATTAACCCCTCCCCGCCCCCTAGTGGTTAACCCCTTCACTGCCTGTCACATTTACACAGTAATCAATGCAATTTTATAGCATTGATCGCTGTATAAATGTGATTGGTCCCAAAAATGTGTCAAAAGTGTCCGATGTGTCCGCCATAATGTCGCAGTCACCAAAAAAAATCGCGATCGCCGCTAAAAAAATAAAAAAATATTTTTTTTTAAAAAATGCCATAAATCTATCCTGTATTTTGTAGACGCTATAACTTTTGCGCAAACCAATCAATATACGGTTATTGCGATTTTTTTTACCAAAAATATGTAGAAGAATACGTATCGGCCAAAACTGAGGAAAAAATGTGTTTTTAAAAAAAAAAAAATTGGGATATTTATTATAGCAAAAAGTAAAAAATATTGTGTTTTTTTCAAAATTGTCGCTCTTCTTTTGTTTATAGCGCAAAATATAAAAACCGCAGAGGCGATCAAATACCACCAAAAAAAAGCTCTATTTGTGGTGAAAAAAAGGACGTCAATTTCTTTTGGGTACAATGTCGCACGACCGCGCAATTGATGTTTAAAGTGCGACAGCGCTGAAAACTAAAAATTGGCCTGGGAAGGAAGGGGGTGAAATCAGAGGCGTATCTAGTCAAAATGGCGCCTATGGCAAGCACTGAAACTGCGCCCCTGTCAAAACATTTGAAACCCATCTTTCAGATAACCTTAACAAAAAAAAACAGCTAACAATGGCCCACAGGCACATACTGATACAAAAATCACTGATGATGCCAACACTCTGGCACACTCACACTCATCAAAACACATTGGTGCACACAGTAACTCATACAAAATCAATGACACACTAACACACAGTCAAGGGACAGGGAGGGACACTGGGGACAGAGAGGGATGCAGTGCGACATGTACAGGGAGGGATGTCAGGGACAGGGAGGGACACTGGGGACAGACAGAGAGGGACCCAGTGTGACAAGGACAGAGAGGGATGCTGGGGACAGAGGGACACAGTGTGATGAGGACAGGGAGGGACGCCGGGGACAGAGAGGGACGCAGTGTGGCAAGGACAGAGAGGGATGCTGGGGACAGACAGAGGGACACAGTGTGATGAGGACAGAGAGGGACGCTGGGGACAGAGAGGGACGCAGTGTGACAAGGACAGAGGGGGACGCTGGGGACAGACAGAGGGACACAGTGTGATGAGGACAGAGAGGGACGCATTGTGACAAGGACAGAGAGGGACGCTGGGGACAGACAGAGGGACACAGTGTGATGAGGACAGAGAGGGACGCTGGGGACAGACAGAGGGACAAAGTGTGATAAGGACAGAGAGGGACGCTGGGGACAGAGGGACACAGTGTGATGAGGACAGAGAGGAACGCAGTGTGACAAGGACATAGAGGGACGCTGGGGACAGACAGAGGGACACAGTGTGACGAGGACAGAGAGGGAAGCTGGGGACAGACAGAGGGAGACAGTGTGACGAGGACAGAGAGGGACGCTGGGGACAGACAGAGGGAGACAGTGTGACGAGGACAGAGAGGAACGCTGGGGACAGACAGAGGGACACAGTGTGACGAGGACAGAGAGGGACGCTGGGGACAGACAGAGGGAGACAGTGTGACGAGGACAGAGAGGGACGCTGGGGACAGACAGAGGGAGACAGTGTGACGAGGACAGAGAGGAACGCTGGGGACAGACAGAGGGACACAGTGTGATGAGGACAGAGAGGGACGCTGGGGACAGACAGAGGGAGACAGTGTGACGAGGACAGAGAGGGACGCTGGGGACAGACAGAGGGACACAGTGTGACGAGGACAGAGAGGGACGCTGGGGACAGACAGAGGGACACAGTTTAACGAGGACAGAGAAGGATGCAGTGTGGACAGGGTAAACAGGGGGATGCCGGGGGGGAAGAGGACACTGTGTGGGGGTGGGGACACAGGGCGACACTGTGGGGGGACCAGGAGAGTATCATGGGTCGAAACGCGTCAGGATTGTTATGCAATAGCCTTATCATATGCTGTGTATAACCTATGTTTGCTATTATATGTATTTGGTATGGGTATTTTCCCACTGGAGCTCCCAATTTATATTTATATTTATATGTTACATTCATTCATTACCCTTCAATAAAGCACTTTAATATAATATTTTATTTAATGCCTTGTTCATATCTATGGTTAGCTGCCTAAAAACCCCGCTCGGGGGACCTTTTTCCATTTTTTTTGTCCATATTGGGGTGAGCAGCATTGACTCCTTAATGTGTCTTCCCTCTTTTGCTATACAAATTTGGGTGGTTAAACACCCCTTCCCCCATTTGACACATGGGAGTTAGACATGAGCTGTGCACTGTCTGTTCTCCTGTATATATCCCTCTGTGTTAATCCCAGACACCACATTAGATTTTATCCACATATTTTCCAAAAATGTGTTAAATCGCATGTTAAATCGCACATTAGGATTTTAAGTAGACTCTCAATAAGAGGATTAAATATTTCTTCCCTTGAGCTCACTAAATTAGTTACGCTCTTGTATTATGAGTCTGTATTATTATTATACCTAATTGAGTCTATAATCCATAGCCTTGTTCGTGGTTGCGAATAGAGTAAAATCGCATCGCAACCGTGAGCAATGAGGGATCCATTGGATCCGATGCAAATTTCCTTATCTGGGTTGTTATACTATTTTGTGTATCTGGGAGATATTTCTGTGTATTTGAGAGTTATGTCCTTTCAAACAAATCTATTTAAACGTTGAAATTATGTTGCCATTTCTGGGTGGCTGTGGTTCTTGCATACTTTTGGGAATATTGTTAGAATTGTCAGTGCGCAGTTTCTAATGTTTTACCTTGTATTATTAACAAGTAATTATGTAGAAAACTTTTGTCATTTGTTGTTTTTCACAAATCGCATATGTGAGCTCGTTTGTGTGCCTCTCGATCGGCGCCTCCCCGCTTGCAGCTTGCGCCATCGGGGCCCCTGTGATGCCTGCACTGTCGCATGCTCCCTGGGTCGGGGATCACGTTCCCTGATGTGTCTTCCCGGCAGGGTGGGGAGCTCAGTTACCTGCGCTCCCCTTGTCTCTCCCCGTGGATGCCCGGATTCCCGGGTTGGCCGCCCACGGGTGTGATTACCCTGCCGGCGGCATCCCTCATCACCTTCGGACATTGCGTGCGGTGTGCGCGCATGTGCGGGTCGCATGTGCGTGCGGCCTCATGGTGTCACGTATTTTACGGCGAAGGTGACGACAGATGTCGGGGCTTCGCCTTGATGGATGCCGAGGGAGCCACACGAGGCCTGCCAATGGCGGCCATAGTCTCCCTCTACACTCCGGGGTTAAGGGGCGGAAGAAACGATACCTGTTGTTAATTTCAGTACTAATTAAGGACACTATTTAATGAGGGTGGATTTGGGTGTGATCCCTCCACTTCCTCCTTGGACGGCCAGACTCTTTTCCTCAACAGTAGGAGTGAGTAAGAACTTATGATACCTCTGATTATCAATGCTTTGTCAGACCCCATAGAATAATATTTTACTTATATTTAATTTTGATTTTTGTGCACACTAGCTTTGGATGCCGTAGACTTAGATACTTGGCAATATCATGCACTTTTTCCTCAAATTCACACATCACATTCACTGTGCACATCCCTCACTTTTCTTCCTATCACTGCCATTGTCAGCATTTAAGGACAAGGTCATCTCTGACATATTCTATATTGGTTATACCAATATAGTCACTCCACTCATTCTATTATCCTTTACATGATCAATTCAAGTTGCAATAGATTATTACAATACTTTCTGACCGCCCAATAGTTAAATCTAACTACTAACCTATATGGGTATATTCAGGAGCTAACGCTCTGACAATTTTCGTAGGTTCCGGCCCCACCCCCCAGTGGTGTGTTGGTAGGGGGGCAATTATACGTGTGACTCCTTGCAAACCATATCAAGTGGATTCCTGTTCCCCCTTCTTCCTGGGGTACTGCTACGTGCGGGCACACTGGATGGTCTGGCTGCTGTGTGGGGAGGCTCTGATCGAGGGGTACATCCAAACTCAGTGGTAATTATGTGCAAAGTGTTGCTAAACAAACTTGCCTATGCTGTAATTCTTTTAAATAAGCTGGACATACTGTTATAAATTTTTCTTCTTTTTTGTAGCAAACTCATCCTCTGAAGAGACCCCAAAATTCATGGGTCGAAACGCGTCAGGATTGTTATGCAATAGCCTTATCATATGCTGTGTATAACCTATGTTTGCTATTATATGTATTTGGTATGGGTATTTTCCCACTGGAGCTCCCAATTTATATTTATATTTATATGTTACATTCATTCATTACCCTTCAATAAAGCACTTTAATATAATATTTTATTTAATGCCTTGTTCATATCTATGGTTAGCTGCCTAAAAACCCCGCTCGGGGGACCTTTTTCCATTTTTTTTGTCCATATTGGGGTGAGCAGCATTGACTCCTTAATGTGTCTTCCCTCTTTTGCTAACGAGGACAGAGAAGGATGCAGTGTGGACAGGGTAAACAGGGGGATGCCGGGGGGGAAGAGGACACTGTGTGGGGGTGGGGACACAGGGCGACACTGTGGGGGGACCAGGAGAGTATCATGGGGCCTCCTGTGGTCCTGTTGGGGCCCAGGCCCCCTACATCTGTACTGGTTGCCCCTCCCCCAATGGTGGCGGCCCTGGTGTCTCTAGACTCCTGTAAAAAATAAAATGTACACAGCCTTATTTGATGCCTGTAATAAGACCTCTCACAGCGCGCTGCTCCCCGCCGGCCCCTCCTCTCTTCTCGTCCATCCCAGGTGATTTAATGTACAGCACAAGCACCTGGGGTGGATGGGAGGGAAGGAGGGGCTGGCGGGGAGCAGTGCGCTATGAGAGGTCCTATTACAGCCGCTGCTAGTGCTAGAATGTATGCATTGCAGTCTTGCAGAGCTTCAGGCCCTTGGGCAGTGCCCGATGGGTCAGTCCGCCCCTGCTCATTAAACAGTCCACATTCAGTGAAAGTTCATGCACTGCAAAGTTTGCAGTACTTGAGCTTTCACTGAATGTGGACTGTTTAATGAGCTTGTTGCACAAATAACTTTATTACACTTTATTTATGATGATATCTATGGCTGCTATGCATATAAACCTATGTTTAGCACTATATTTGATTGGCTGCTTCTGCTTGGCACACACGCACAATTGCACATGATGATGACTTTAAGTCGTCATCATCATGTGCGATTGTGCATGTGTGCCAGGCCCAAGCAGAAGCAAGCAGCCAGTCAAATATAGTGCTAAATATGGGTTATATAAATATGCATAGCAGCCATAGATATCATAAATAAAGTGTAATAAAGTGATTTGTGCAACAGGCACAGCAGGTTCTACTTTTAAGTAGTACCTGCTGTTGCACAAATCACTTTATTACACTTTATTTATATCTATGGCTGCTATGCATATTTATATAACCCATATTTAGCACTATATTTGACTGGCTGCTTGCCTGGTACACATGCATATGATCATCATCATCTTCCAGAGTACCTGCTAGGCTGCAGTGCTAATCCCTGCTGCTGCCTGGGGGTTCCCCTTCTTTTTCTCGTGACTCGTCTCTTCTCCTCCTCACGTCACGTGACGCCACAGACCCCACTCCTAGGGAAGATGAAGCCAGCTGTGCAGAGGAGAGTAGGTGGAGCATTAGGCTCCGCCTCCGCCAGTTACCCTGCTATTTTCCCTGCACCAGGTGAAGTCATTGCACGCCTGACGCTCCCCTCCGCATGCAAAGTAGCAAGTGCCGTGCCGGCGCCGCACTCCAGCCGGCCAACCGCGGCGCCGGGGGCTATGTTAGTGCGGGGGGCGGCCAAGAGAGCCAAGAGGTGTCCGCAGGAGGGGGCGGCCGGGTGGGGTTTTTTTGTGCGGGGGGCGACTTTTTTGTCGCCCTCACTCCCCATGGCGCCCATGGCATTTGCCATGGCTGCCATACCCTAGATACGCCACTGGGTGAAATTGCCCGGTATTGAACCGGTTAAGCTTGTGTATTATAGGGGTATTTTTATTTAAAAAGTATAATTTTGGCCGGAACACCACTTTAAAGAAATCCTAGTTATTTTTCTATGAAGTTGCCAACTCGCTAATTTTACAGCGATTTGTAGTTCAGTCTCTCAGTGACTAAGTCTGTGTAGTGTTTCATGTTAGGAACAAGCTGTAAACAATCTCTCTGTGTTCACTCTTATGGCTTAGCTACAAATCATTGTAGGGGCTCATTCACATGTGCTGCAGCTCTTGCCACCTCTCTGAAAAATGATTTGCGATGGATTGCTTTTAAAGGGTTAGTTCACCTTCACAAAAAACTGCCTATGTAGATAAGGGTAGTTAGTAGATTAAAAACAAACTGTGCAGCTCTGACTAAATATGAATAATGCCTTTGCTATAGGTGTAGGCCATTAACGTGCCCCCTGAAACTAGATGGGAATACTCCTAGGACGTTGCTAAGTAATTCCTAGTCATTACTGCTAACCTACATCATCACAGGAGTGAGCTTTTTCTGTGATTCAAACCCTCTCACATGCTCTTTTCTCCCCCCTGATGCTGTAGCTCTGAGCTCAGCATTTGAGAGCTCACTTCTGTGATGGTGGAGGTGACCAATAACGACTAGGCCTCACTTAGCAACTTCATGAAAGGAAAAGGGGGGAAAACAGTTTTAAGCCCCCCTTTCCTCATGGGATTGTGGCAGCAGGGTTTCTAGTATCCCCTCAGGTTTAAAATTTGCTGGAAAGGTCAGGTGACCACTGTATCTGGGCAGTTTAAGGGGATTCCTCTGTGGAATTGCAAAAGATCCCCTCACGTTTAAAAATTGCGGAAAGACTTCCCATTGGCCTTCGGCCTTCGGGGAAGATCATGTGACCACTGTATCTAGGCAGTTTAGGGGGTTTTCTGTGTGAAATTTCAAATAAAAAGGGGGTTCTGAGCCCCAGAGGTTCAGTCTCCTCAGTAGCAACAGCTGTGCTGTTCTCTCCCACCCTCCCTAAGTCGCGGCAAAGAACTTTATTATGTGACCAGTGTCACCTTTCAAGGGGGACAGTTTATCTTAAACAAAGTTAAACAAATTATTTAAAGGTGATAAAGTTATATGTTGAAAGTGGGGAGATTCCCCTTTATTTGATTATACAGCTTGAGCCGTAGTGGCTGAGCTGTTTGACGTGTTCTAAAGTTTAACTTTTAATATTTATTAAAGCCAATAATTAAGGCTGCGGGCAAATATTTTTCCAATCAAAGGTGTTGGTGTGTTTTATTGTGTTTAAATTCTGCTGAATGCTATCCCATGGAGTATTCCAGTCAGGCTTTGGGAGGTATGTAAATGGTCTACACCTATAGCAGGGGGAATTATTCAACTTTAGTCAAAGCTGCTCAGCTTGTTTTTATCTATAGACACTCCATATCTGTATAGGCAGTTTTTTTTTGTAAAGGTGAACAAACCCTTTAACGACCACAATATGTATATTGTGACCACAATATGTATATATGTTGCAGTTTGCAAGTGTTTTACTGGGGTTATGGCTGAAGATATCCCCCTCCTCCCGCTGGTCGACTGTGTTTCTCGGGCTTACTGTCTCTGCTGGTAAAATAATAAGTAATTTTTTTTTTTAAAGCAAAAAATCAAAACATTTTTTGTAAGGTAAACAAGAGAGTTATGCCGCGTACACACGGTCGGACTTTTCAGCTACAAAAGTCCAACAGCCCGTCCAACAGACTTTCGACAGACTTTCGACAGACTTTTGGCGGACTTTCAACAGACTTTCTAATGACCGGACTTGCCTACACACGATCACACCAAAGTCCGACGGATTCGTACGTGATGACGTACACCGGACTAAAATAAGGAAGTTGATAGCCAGTAGCCAATAGCTGCCCTAGCGTGGGTTTTTGTCCGTCGGACTAGCATACAGACGAGTGGATTTCTGGGTCCGGCGGAGTTACGACGTAAAGATTTGAAGCATGTTCCAAATCTAAAGTCCGTCAGATTTGTGGCTGGAAAAGTCCGCTGAAAGTCCGGGGAAGCCCACACACGATCGAATTGTCCGACGGACTTGGTCCGTCGGCGTCCGTCGGACTTTTGTAGCTGAAAAGTCCGACCGTGTGTACGCGGAATTAGGATCTTTTTGACCCCAGATCTCTCCATAAAAAGGACCTGTCATCATTTCTATTACAAAGAATGTTTACATTCCTATGTAATAGGAATAAAAGTGCTAGAAAAAAAATAAATTAAAAAGTAAAGGGATAATGGAAAGCACCATCATCCCTCTGTTGTGGTGCACAGAAGCGAAGGCAAATGTAAGTTGCGCACACATATGTAAACGGTGTTCGCACCACACATGTGAGGTATCTTTGCAAATGTTAGAGCGAGAGCAATAATTCTAGCTCTAGACCTCCGCTGTAACTATGGAGACTTTTTTAGTACCATAGTTTGTCGCCATTCTACGAGCATGCACAATTTTAAAGCATGACATGTTAGGTATTTATTTACTCGGGGTAATATCATCTTTCACATTTACAAAAAAAAATAAAAATGGGGTAAATATTGTGTTTTATTAAATTGTATTTATTCATTAACCACTTAAAGCGGAGTTCCACACAAAAATGGAACTTCCGCTTTTCGGAACCCTCCCCCCCTCCGGTGTCACATTTGGAACCTTTCAGGGGGTGCAGATACCTGTCTAAGACAGGTATTTGGACCCACTTCCGGCATAGACTCCCATGGGAGTCTATGCCTCTTCCTGTCCCTCCACGCTGTCTCCTGGGAAACACACAGCTCCCAGGAGATAGCGGGGACCAGTTACGATGCGCAGCGCGACTCGCACATGCGCATTAGGGAACCGGGAAGTGAAGCCGCAACGCCTCATTTCCTGATTCCCTCACCTAGGATGGCGGCGGCAGCTGCCGAGAACCGAGCGGGTTCTCGGCGTCGCCTGCCGACATCGCTGGACCCTGGGACAGGTAAGTGGCCAATTATTAAAAGTCAGCAGCTGCAGTATTTATAGCTGCTGGCTTTTGATATATTTTTTTTTTTGGCAGTTTAGGTGGACCCCCGCTTTAAGGACTGAGCCTCTTTCTGAGATTTGCTGTTTACAAGTTAAAAACAGTATATTTTTGCTAGAAAATTACTTAGAACCCCCAAACATTATACATTTTTTTTCTAACACCCTAGAGAATAAAATGTAAACATCCCTTGTAATAGAAAAAAGCATGACATGACCTCTTAACTATGAGATCAGGGGTCAAAAAGACCTCAGAATTCATATTTACACTAAAATGCAATAAAAAAAAATGTTGTCATTTGAAAAAATAAAAATAAAATGTCCCTTTAAGAGCTATGGATGTAAGTGACGTTTTGATGTCGCTTCTGCCCTGCAATGGTATGGAGACAGGTGGGGGCCATCTTCCACTCACTCGTCTCCATACCCAGGAAGGAGAAGCATCCGATCGCCTCCGTCGCTAGCGATAGCTCCGGTAAATGGGCACTGGAGAGTGGGGGGCGGCCCTCTCCTGCCACCGATAAAAGTGATCTTGTGGCAAATCCGCCGCAGAGACCACTATTATCGGAAACTGGACCGCCCGCTGAAGAAGAGGATACCAGGGTTATGGCAGCTAGTTGCTGCCATAACAACGATATTCCTCTTCAAAGTAAGGATGTATATCGGCGTGCGGCGGTCCAGAAGTGGTTAAAGTGTATTATTTCCACAAAAATTGCATTTGCAAAACTGCTGCGCAAATACTGTGTGAGGTAAAAAATTGCATCGATCGTTATTCTATGCCCTTGGGTCCCTGCTAAAAAAATATGTATAATGTTTGGGGGTTCTAAATAATTTTGTAGCAAAAATACTGATTTAAACTTCTAAAGGTGATGCTGCGGCCTCCTAAATTCCTGTTTTTTTTTTGCCAACCAACCAGTTGCAGGACAGCCTCATTCACTTGAATAGGTAAAGTTTGGAAGCTGAACATGACGAAGGGGTATAATTCTCAATGCAGAAGCGTTGTGGCTGTGATATATGTACAACCTGGAGCAACTTACATGCTTTTCTTTAGGTGGGAAGCTGAGGGGGGGGGGGGGGGGGGGGTAGTGGTAAAACTGTTAATTAATTGCCTGTTTTAACCTCCCCACTCGGCCTCCTGTGTGAACCAGGCCTAAGAGGGTCATTTGAAGCAGGGTACACCAACCTAATGATATAGCACTAGATTGTCCCCCGAAAGAAAAAAATAGAGAAGTGGCCCCATGAGATTGTCACCCCTAGCACCCATTTGTTTTTTCAATAAATTTTACTCCTCATAGAGGACTATGATAATTGTTAAGTACATGACTCTCTATGGCTGATTTGCTGGCTCTTTCTGTTTTGTGTTTCAGGTGACAAACTGCCTGCTGTTGCTAGGAGGATTTACCTCAGTTGCTGAGCACTGGATTGGTGACAAATCTTTTTGGTGGGAAACATCTAGCCAATGAGTGTAAACTTTTACTTATATCCTCTCCTGTCACTGGGCGGAGTCAGCATTTACCCCAGGTCTGTCAGCTGGAACTTAACTTGGTTGTAAACCCTGTTACACCACTTGTACCTACAGGTAAGCCTATAATAAGGCTTACCTGTAGGTACTGTAAATATCTTCTAAACCTGCACAGTTTAGGAGATATTTACCATATACACTTGCGCCAACGTCATTGGCCCATGCGCACTGAAGAAACGGCTCGATCGTTAGGTTTCTAAAGGACTTGTGCCATGACCGGTGGCTCCCGCATGCATGCGTGGGAGTGACGTCATCGCGGCTCCGGCCAATCACAGCGCCTGAGCCTCTCCGGCCAATCACAGCGCCTGAGCCCACAAACTCCGGAAATAACTCCGGGAGACATGTTGCTAGTCACAGCGGTGTACGGGGACCGCTGCAACAGCTTCAATCTAAGGTAAGTATTTCATAATGAGCTAGTATGCAATGCATACTAGCTCATTATGCCTTTGTCTTGCAGTTTTTTGTTTTTTTTATCTGGGTTTACAACCACTTTAATGGGGTGTACAATCCCATACCTTGTAGCAGTGACAAACTGCCAGTGACTATAGTGAATTAATCACTAGCTAAAAATCATTGTTACTTGTTGGCATTAGCAATTTCATTATTCACTGCTACAAACATGTCTTACATATTATTTGCGGTGTTATGAATTTGTATTTAAAATGTAGTTAAGTTCTCTATACAGTAAATACCACAGAATACGCTTCTGTGTGGTAACAGAGCCTGGCCTACTGAAGAAAAATCTACAATCACACACTTGGGGGGGAGATAGTAAAAATAGGCAGTTGAGCAATGTTTTTTTTTTTTTTTTTTGCTGCCCCTGGAGTATCCAGCTGCATGTTGCCATGTTGCACACTGCTAAGTGAGGCCTAAGCATTACTGCTCACCTCCACCATCATAGGAGTGAGCTCTTTCTCTGTTTTTCCAGTGATGATGGAGGTGATCAGTAATGACTAGGCCTCACAGCAATACCCTAGCAACATCCTGGGAGTATTCCAGTCAGGCTTTGGGAGCATGTATATATCCTACTACTATAGCAAGGGCATCATTCAACATTAGTTAGAGCTGAAGTTTGTTTTTATCTACAAACGCCCATTACCTGCATGTAGGTGGTGTATGTGCCCTGGCCGTCTTGCGCTCAAGCAGGCAGATGTCCAGACAAGTTGCAAGCCCTATGTTTT
This sequence comes from Aquarana catesbeiana, assembly GCF_042186555.1. Classification (NCBI taxonomy): domain Eukaryota; kingdom Metazoa; phylum Chordata; class Amphibia; order Anura; family Ranidae; genus Aquarana; species Aquarana catesbeiana. Next base: position 55,890,345 of record NC_133328.1, read on the forward strand.
CCGTTCTCATCAGGAACCTTTTTCTGGTGCTATTTCTGTCCATACCAGGCGGGGTACCTGCGCACCAAGCTTGGGAGCCAGGCCTTAAAGGATAAGTTCACCTTTTGACAAAAAATAATAAATGCACATTTGTTTGCAGGTAAAAAAATTGTGCATTTATTATTTTTTGTTTTGGGAACCTGTAAAGTATTGCACCAACGATCAGCAGATCGCTAATGCAGTGCAGGTCTCCTGCAGATCTGTCAGTGTATCGGCTTGCTCATACCTTGTCCGAGCAAGCCGATACATTCTGACAGGAAGACTCAATGAACTACCACAGCACTCACAGCGCCACAAAGGTTGCCAAACCTTGTAGTTTTCCATTTACAGAGCACTGGGAATGAGTGACTCGGTTGTGTTTTTTTTTTAAATTGGACAGCTAGCGGGGGGAAGAAAATCCCCGCTAGCTGTCACAGCGGGGGGAGCAGAGGGGTGCAGGGGCTGGTCCATTCGTAAACATGTTATATGTTACAGCCTGAATATGGATGTAACATGTTATGAAAGGGGAACTTATTCTTTAAAAAGGCTCTGCCTGACCCAAGATGGCTGCTAGAGTCCCATGGGGTAGCAGCAACCAATGGGATAGCTTCCCCAGTGACCCAAGGAACTATAGAGGAACCATATTCCTCCTGACTTCCCCTCCAACTGCAGTGCCGCTGCGGAAGAGCACCACCTGCAGTGAAGAAAGTAGACTGCACCTGCCTACATACATAGGGAGTTTATTTGTAAAGGTAAAATAATGCTTTACATAATCACATATGAGGACATTGACTCTGTGCTCTCACTGTATGTGCCTGAAGTCTCCATAGCAACCAACAAGCAACCATTCTTCTTGGTGTGAGGCTGCGGAGTGTACCATCTGCCTCATCAAGTAGCGGGAACAGAGTCTTTCAGCTGTAGTGACACTAAAGAAGACCCTCACTACACGTGTCACCTACTTGGTTCCTCCAGCAGTCTGAGTCCTTTGGGGGGCCCTCATGCGCTTGGGTCGCTAAGCAGACTGGCGTATAGGATCAAACTGAAACACATAATGGTGACTAGAAACTGTTCCAAAGTGACAGTGAGCAAGAAGAACAGAGGTCACAGCCCCATGATAACGACACCCCAAACACAGGAAAAAAGATGTAAATTTTACGCAAAAATGAAAGTGTAACAAACATGGTAAAACTCGCTGTAGGTAAACAAGCACTGCTTTATGCTCAAAAAGGTACATTAGCTACTTTGCCACATTTTGGCGCACGTAGGGCAGCCCATTCAAATGAACAGACTGCCCTATGTGCGTGGAGCAAAAATATGCAAAAAATGTGCACAATTTTGTGCGTATTCATGGAATGCTTACCCTGCATTCACATTTAGACTTTCGTGAAAGCGCACAAAATTGTCAACAGGACAGAAAGGGAGAGAAAAGCTACAATTTTATGTTGTCACTGGAGCAGGAATAGAGGGAAAATTCCAATGGGGACACTTTGGTGCAAACTGTCTAAGAGGGGATCTTCCTTAGGCCTCATTCACATAGGCACATGCAAACATGCCTCATGTGGATACAGGCACTTCAAATGATGTACATCTCAGATGAGGTGCGGAGCACACCTTATTAATTTCTCTTTTACATATATGTATGTAGCAATAACTCTCGGTGGAGCTGCTGGTTTAAGAGGGCTTGTTACCTTCACTCTCCTTCCCTCTGTTTCACCGGCACCAGTTCTAGGATTCCGTTGAGTTTACCTCTGGACGACACATGCACCAACACTTGAGTACGTTTTCAATGCTTTATTAAACCATCAACGAAGGAAGTAGCAGGAAAGAGGCAGAAGGAAAACTGCAGAGGAAAACTCAAATACCTTTGTATTTGACAAATGTCCTTTGAGGTTGGATATTTCAGTAGAATGCACTCCCTTGGTGGGACACACTCCTTGCACGCCTGGATAGGCCTCTCTCACTTGCCTAACAGCCAGTACGTAGCATGAACAAAAGTCTCTGCCACAGACTTGTTTGGGATGAACCCGTACGATCCTCTGCCACAGGATGTATTGTTTTTTTCTGCGATGAATGTCAGTCACTGTGCTTGAACCTTTAAGCCAAACACGGCAACACTATGCTGTATAATTACTTTAGGATACGTCCTCCAACTGAGTCACCAGGCCCCTCTCCAGACCAGCACGTTGCATGATCCTTCCATGATGGGTCCTCCCCTTGGATCTCCTCGGTTGTCCAGCTTCTTCACTCCGGATAGACAGCTCAGGACCATTCCTCGGCCGCTGTGGTAGGCCCCAGACAAGCTTCTGGGCCCACCCCTGTGCCGCAGCGACGTGGGCCTCCAGAACGGAGGTCCACGAGATAGCTCTCTAACGCATACCTGTCGGCCAGGAGGGCCAGCAGGTGGCTGTAAAACGAAAAACCCCAGAATATGGCGTCTGTCCATAAATACCCTCACCCAGAATGCAACTCGGAGGACCACCTCCACCGAGTTGTCTCCAGGACAGAAGAGCACCCATACGCTTAGACACGCTGCCTTTCCAACACTAGCCAGTGGTAACAGCGACACCCACGGCTCAGTATGGAAACACACGCAACGTCAGCCAAGCTGGAACAGAGGCAAATCTAACCTTCCTAACGAACAAGTTACTAAATTTACCTATCAGATGGTAGATCACAAATCTACCAGCGCTACGTGTATCTCTATTTTTACCAAAATAAGGTCTGTAAAATCTCCTTTTAATATTGTATAAACTGAGTCTGTACTATATTTTTTGTATTTAGTTTTGGATGAGATAGAGGCTTGGAGGGCACGCCCTTTGAACCTCCCTCTGGTCCCTCCCTTTCCTTGGGCGGACCAGGGTCTAGTAAGTTATTTATTCGGTTGCAATGTGAGGGGACAGAGATATGTCCCTGTTGAAGACCTTTTAGTGTCGAAACGCATCGGTCCAGCATTTACTGCACCCCACATTGCTTTTTATGTACTTTTATGCTTTGTGATCACTTTTATTATTGTCAACGTTTTTGATATACTCCAATAAACCTATTGGTTTGATCTGCACCATCTGGAGCCCTCCCTCTTTTCTTCTTTGCTATGTCCGTTGGAGTCCACAAGGAGTTGCATTGAGGTAGAGCTTGCTGGATACTACATTGTTTCTGGAGTTCGCTGCTGGAAAACGGAGGACCCCTCATCTGATCCATCTCCTGTGTACAGCACCTGATTTAGATCCTGCTGGATCACAAGCTCGTTTGACCCACTGTTGTATAACATGTGTGTCCACCTCAGCTGGTAAGAGTACCCGTCTTATCTTTAAGTGACTACAGACAACTTGTTTCCCTTTCTATTTGCTTTGGTGTCATCCCAAAAGGAGGAGGCACATCTTCTCTACCCCTCATTTTTTGTGGACTTTATTTTATATGACTTATTATAATCTTACTCACCTTTGGATACACGTAACTCTCTGTGTTTTGCACACCTTTTTTATAATCACATTAGTCACAATGTGTGGTTTATATTACTAATTTAACACATGTATTGGCATTTGCCCTTTTTCTGTACAGCCACACATTATTGTAATATAACGCTACACTATTTTACCCCATTCTTATTTAATTTTGTTTGAGTGTATAGCAGCTTTTTGTTCACATTTTGTTTAGCGCAGTGTTTCCCCCCCTTTCCACATGCAAACATGTGCATTGACATGTGTACAGCCACAGCCTGTCACTGATTTGTGGCACATTGGAAGTTTTTTTTTTCCACTGATCTCTGTGGAGGTGATTGGAGGAAGACTTATGGATTAAAAAACTTTTATGACATGTTATTTTCATGTATTTGTACATAATTTTAAAGTGTTACCTTAATTTTTTTGTATCTATATTGTTCAGCCAGCTGCATGTAAACGCTTGGCAATCCTGACCACGTACACACAGGTCCTCTTCACGCTGTAAAAACCCTCTGTGCCATGGGAGTGAGGCCTTAGGAGAGAGATTCCTCCCACTTCCTTTTGTGTTTACAGGACAGGAAGTAAAGGGAAGTCACCCTAATGTGACACAGAGAGTGAAAGATTATTGATTCCAAAATTGAATTTGGTTCTTTCTTGGGAACTTTTTGATTTCCGGAAATGTGAAATATCATTTAAAAACCCTTATGATCTACTTACACACATGGGATCAATGGAATGGCATATGGAGTTCGGTGCTGGAAAATAGAGGTGGCTGGAAGTGACTCTATAGATTTTTTTCCATGATCACAATTGCACATTTTTGTTTCTAAAACATTTATATTTAATTGGACTTTTTTTTTCCTTTTATAAATGGACCTTTGCCATCTTCAATCATTTTCCATAATTTTCCTTCCCTACCTCCTGTTAGACCTCATTTATGTAGTACCCTCCTAGGTAGGTGCTAGAGAGTGTATATAGTTTTTGGCTTTTCTGCTCCTGATGCTGCAGAGGTAACGGCACTGCAGGCACCAGTGGAGTGAACCTCCACCTGGGTTTGACTAGCAAAGGTCAGAACTCGGGCACTTAAAGGAACTTTACAAGTCGGATTGCTAAAGTCCAGTATTGCTGAACGTGTGTCTAGTCAGTTAGATTGGTAGGATGTTTGTTTTGTCTCTTGCAGGGATACAAACAGGCAACGTGTTAAGAGTTGCCCTTAGGAGGCAGGATTCAGAGAAATGCTTCTACGTGAATGTTAGCAGTAGATGCATGTCAGGTGGGAAAGTCGCCTCTGCGGAGAGGATGTTCCCAGGAGTTGCTCACGATGTACAGTGCCTTGAAAAAGTATTCATACCCCTTGAAAATGTACACATTTTGTCATGTTACAATCAAAAATGTAAATGTATTTTATGGGATTTTATGTGATAGACCAACACAAAGTGGCACATAATTGTGAAGTGGAAGGAAAATGATAAATGGTTTTCAAAGTTTCTTACAAATAAAAATCTGAAAAGTGTGGCGTGCATTTGTATTCAGCCCCCCATAGTCAATACTTTGTAGAACCGTCTTTCACTGCAATTACAGCTGCAAGTTTTTTTGGGGATGTCTCTACCAGCTTTGCACATCTAGAGAGTGACATCTTTGCCCATTATTCTTTGCAAAATAGCTCAAGCTCTGTCAGATTGGATGGAGAGTGTCTGTGAACAGCAATTTTCAAGTTCTGCCACAGATTCTCAATTGGATTTAGGTCTGGACATTGACTGGGCCATTCTAACACATGAATATGCTTTGATCTAAACCATTCCATTGTAGCTCTGGCTGTATGTTTAGGGTCTTTGCTCAGCTGGAAGGTGAACCTCCGCCTCAGTCTCAAGTCTTTGGTTTTCTTCTAAGATTGCTCTGTATTTGGCTCCATCCATCTTCCCATCAACTCTGACCAGCTTCCATGTCCCTGCTGAAGAAGAGCATCCCCATAGCATGATGCTGTCACCACCATATTTCACGGTGGGGATGGTGTGTTCAGGGTGATGTGCAGTGTTAGCTTTTCACCACATATAGCGTTTTGCTTTTAGGCCAAAAAGTTAAATTTTGGTCTCATCTGACCAGAGCACCGTCTTCCACATGTTTGTTGTGTCCCCCACATGGATTCTCGCAAACTGCAAACTGGACTTCTTTATGGTTTTCTTTGAACAATGGCTTTCTTCTTGCCACTCTTCCATAAAGGCCAGATTTGTGGAGTGCACGACTAATAGTTGTCCTGTGGACAGATTCTCCCACCTGAGCTGTGGATCTCTGCTTCTCTGATTAATGCTCTCCTTGCCAGGCCTGTCAGTTTAGGTGGAAGGCCAGGTCTTTGTAGGTTTGCAATTGTGCCATACTCTTTCCATTTTCAGATGATGGATTGAACAGTGCTCCATGAGATATTCAACGCTTGGGATATTTTTTTATGACCTAACCCTGCTTTAAACTTCTCCACAACTTTATCCCTGACCTGTCCGGTGTGTTCCTTGGCCTTCGTGATGCTGTTTGTTCACTAAGGTTCTTTTATAAACCTCTGAGGGCTTTACAGAACAGCTATATTCATAATGAAATTAAATTACACACAGGTGGACTCCATTTGATAATTAGGTGACTTCTGAAGGCAATTGGTTCCCCTACATCCCCTATACAAATGCACGCCACACTTTTCAGATATTTATTTGTAAAAAAAAGGTAAAAAACATTTATCATTTTCCTTACACTTTGTGTTGATCTATCACATAAAATCCCAATAAAATACATTAAAGTTTTTGATGTAACATGACAAAATAAGGAAAATATCAAGGGGTATGAATACTTTTTCAAGGCAATGTATGTATGTGTACTTTTCTCTTTCCCTTTGCAGGATTGCAAGGAGCTTCAACGCCTCGGCTGAGGCCCCCCATAGTGATATACTGCAAATATGTGACTGTACTATATTGTGTAGCATAGTTAGGCAGGTTGTGTTTGGTTATTTTTACCCCCTCCAACCATTTTATGTTTGGCGGGATGGTGCACTAATAAAGTGCGCTTGGAAGAGTTCTACCGTAACATGTAAATACATTGTGAAGCAGATTTTTTCACCTTAACTTATTTGTATATACTGGCCACTAGACATGTGCAGAATGAAAAAATTTGTTTCGTTTTGATTCGTTATTTACATAAATTTGTTTCGTTAAATTTGTTTCGTTCATTTAATTCGTTTTTGGGATTTGTTTCGTTTATTCGTTTTCGAATCGATTTGAAAAGTTTTCAAATCAATTTTGAATAGTTTTCTAATTTGAAAAGTTTTCGAATCAATTTGAAAAGTTTTCGAATCAATTTCAAAAAGTTTTCGAATGAATTTTGAATAGTTTTTGAATTCAAATTGTTTTCCAATTTCCAAAAAGAATAAAATAGAATAGAAAATAAAGTAATAAAATAGAAACAAAAAATATTTATTTTTTCTATTCTAATCCTTTATTTTCTATTCTATTTTATTCTCTTTGGAAATGGGAAAACTATTCTAATCCGAAAAGTTTTCGAATTTGAAAACTATTCGAATTTGAAAAGTATTCGAAAACTATTCGAAAACGTTTCAAATTCAAATTTCGTTATTTTGGATTCATTTAAATTCAGTACTATTCTAATTCAGAAATTTTCTGAATTTCCAAATAACGAAAATTTGTCCCAATTTTAATTCAGAACGAAACGAACCACACATGTCTACTGGCCACATATGGGGTATGACACATGGCCCTGTTGATTTGATATTTTCCTCTTACCCCTTTCCAAGTTTGTGGGATAGTCCGCTTAGATTTTTGCCAATATTTTTGTAGGGGCGGCTGCCCAGGCCAATGAGGACATGGCCTATTTTTGGCAGTGTAGCACCTTCCTAGGTAGGTGCTAGAGAGTGTATATAGTTTTTGGCTTTTATGCTTAACAGAGAGCAGTGATTGCTTAGTGAGGTCTGCTCAGTGTGCTCTGGTGCAGCTCATGCTGTCTTGATGTTTCACACTGATCCAATAGCAAGAAGGCATATTGGACAGTGGGAGGAAACCTAGCAGGTGAGAGCATAGATGCAGATACAGCCCTGGCCAATTAGAAGGGGATGTACCCCATGGAATGCTGGGTGCCTTTATTTAAGTCTAAGGAGCACATGGGCTCGGGGTTCCAGTCCAGCCCACTTCTAAGGAGAGGGGTTCAGGTGGGGAGGAGGCGGCTGCCTCTCCCCAGAAAAGGCAACCATGCGGCCTCAGGTGCCTGACCTGAGGGCCTGAAGCCTGAAAGCTACAAGCCAGGGTTCCTGTGCAAGCTGTCTAAGGGAAGAAGTCTATGGATCTGGTCTTATGTCATTTTGTGAGTACAAACCCTGAAGGGGTCCTTGAGACTGAGCGTGTTACTGAAATCTCTCTCTGGTCCTAGAAATCAACATACTGGGCATGTGAGTTAAAGGAGACACTGGCTAGTGTCTTGAAGACTGAGGTCCACTGACAAAGTCCACTGAGTCTCTTCTGCTACAGAGGGACTTGTTCTTCCATACAGACACTGTATGGTTCAGCAGATAATCTGCTCCACAGATCTACAGAAAGAGAGTTGTCCTTGTTTGTGTATAGTTAATTTGGAGTATCCTACTAAATCCCTTATCCTATCCAAGCTCTCCAAATAAAATATAAAAAGAAATCCCCTAGACTGGTCATTGGAGGCAACGAGCGGAAGAGTGCGTGCACCTGGCTGTGTGAGAATACTGTGTAATTGTCTGCAGGATAACCAGTGGGAGACCCAGGTACAGATATTCCAGCAGTTCCTGCGGGAGCAGTACAACATTTATATAGTTGGCAGTCTCTGAAATGTGATCCACGGTGGATCTACCCCTCTGAAAGCGATCCACGGTTGATTGCATTTTTTCATTTCTGAGGCTGGTAGAGCAGATGATTCCAAGCATTGAGGTAATATTAATACTGCGGCCTACTGAAAGCCTTTTTTTTTTCAGCTGGGTGCAGATTTTGCATTAAATTGCATTGAAATGCTGTGCTGCAACCGTGATGTGTGAGATTTCGTTGACTTCAGTGGGTGAGCTTGACGGGCGGCTCTGCCTGTCTGAATCAACATCCTGAGATAAATTTGCCACGGCTGCAAACCCCTCTGGCTGCCATGTAGGTTTTATGTGGGCAGTCGGGGGGGACAGTAAAAATGTAGCCACCAGTTTTACTGTCTCTTTGCTGCCCATGTAAACAAGGCCTTACAGAACTGGATTTTTTAATTAATTAATTTATTTAAGAAATACTTTTTATGTGGGACTTCTGGCTTTGCCTAGGTGAGAATGATGTCAGTCAACTGCCTTCAGCCTCCTGGAATTCAATATCATCCCAAGAGCTTTTGTGGTGATCTATAGTGCATGTACCACAGCAAGTCATCAGGGGCCACCTGTCTTTTCTTGATTCATGAAGAATATGGGTGAGCAGCAGTGAAAAGTTGGATAGTGCATAGCAATGTTGGATATGCTGGGGGTGTGAGTATGATTATGAAGGTCAGTACAGCGAATAAGGCAAGAGTGATATGGGAAAAAATGGGAAAGGGGGGTGAAGTTCCTTTATAACCTGCCACAGTTTCAGATTTGCAACTCTGAAACCTCCTTAGGGTTCAGTCACACCAGCGAGCATGTGTTAGGTATGCATAAGTGCTCGTTCAAACAGGGTGCTTTACTGCAGGCCCCGTGCAGGTCTGTTTTCCTCTCTGGGGATGCACAGGTGTTGCATACATCCTTGTGCTGGAGTCTCATTCATTTCTAATGGAACACATGGCTGCATAGACACTGTTCCCTAATATGACATGCAGATGAGTGGGGATGCGGGTCACCCACATGTCATTTTAGGACACAGTGTCCCTGCAGCCACGTGTCCCTATTAAAATGAATGGGACGCCAGCACAAGGATATACGCAACACCTGTGCATCCCCAGACAGGAAAACACAGACCTGCACGGGGTGCACAGTAAACCACCCCGTGTGAACCAGCCCTTATGTGTAGCTTAACATAAGCCCACTGGTGTACATTGTACATGTGTGCTGCTAAGCATTGTAAAACCCATCTCAATTATTTTTTATTCTTCCTTTTTTAATCTTTATTTATGTTGACATTCAAGTCAACTCTATTGCCCTGTACACACAATAAGATCTTCCGACAACAAATGTTGGATGTGAGTTTGTTGTCGGAAAGTCCGACCGTGTGTATGCTCCATAGAACATTTGTTGTCAGAATTTCCACCAAAACAAATGTTTGAGAGCAGGTTCTCAAATTTTCCGACACCAAGATTTGTTGTCGGAAATTCTGAGCGTGTGTACACAATTCCGACGCACAAAAGTCCACGCATGCTCGGAATCAAGCAGAAGAGCCACACTGGATATTGAACCTCATTTTTCTCGGCTCATCGTACGTGTTGTACGCCACTGCGTTCTTGACATTCGGAATTTCCGACAACATTTGTGTGACCGTGTGTATGCAAGACAAGTTTGAGCCAACATCCTTTGGAAAAAAATCCATGGTTTTGTTGTTGGAAAATCCTATCGTGTGTACATAGCCTAAGTGTGGCAGCAGGTTGTGAAGCATATCATATCCTGATGCGCAAAATTGCGACCTGCTCTTTTTTTCAGTAGACACCAATGCAGTGACCTATATAATCATATGCAGGTAGCAGAGTGCTGGATCCTAATTCTGAGATCTGTCCAGGTCTGTCTAAAGCCATTTTTGGTAAGGGGATAGAACCTTGATCAGGTTTTTATTGCTGTCTGTGTACCTGCTGATAAGAATCACCTTCTGTATTTTGTATTTTTCCTGATGACCATTGTTGTTGTTGTTTAGTCGTTTAGTCATGTCGAAGCATTCGATTCCGCTGCAGCTGCGTGACACTCCACTTGCCATTGAGACTCTTGACGGGAGACCTCTACAGCCTGCCCATGTGACTCATGAGACGGTTCCGTTGTCCATGGCTGTAGGGGCTCTTCCCCACAAGATAGTCCAATTCCAAGTTATTTCCTCACCTAAGTTTCCGCTGGTTATTGGTTATCTTTGGTTACAGAGGCACAACCCCTCTTTTGATTGGCTACGTACTGAGGTTCTCTCCTGGTCACCACAATGCAGCGAGACATGCTTCCAGAAGGTAGCCAAGGCCCTGTGCACTTCTTCACTCTCCTCCTTGCCGGAGGAGTACCGCGATTTTAACGATGTCTTTGACAAAGTTCAAGCCCGGAGCTTGCCTCTGGCCGTATGATTGCGCAACTGACCTTCAACCTGGTGCCATACCCCCTCGTGGCCAGGTTTACCCTTTGTCGGTCTTGGAGGATAAGGCCATGGAGGAGTATGTTGCAGACGCACTTTCTCGAGGTTTCATCCGCAAATCCTCGTCTCCTGCTAGTGCTGGTTTCTTTTTTGTGAAGAAGAAGAGTGGTGAACTGAGGCCTTGTATTGATTATAGAGATCTCAATTGTTTCGCTATTAGGAATGCCTATCCGATTCCGTTGATTACGGAGTTATTTGACCGCCTCAAGGGAGCAATGCCCCACAAAGCTTGATTTGGGAGGGGCATACAATCTCGTGAGGATTAAGGAGGGTGAAGAGTGGAAAACTGCGTTTAATACCAGAACAGGCCATTATGAGTACCTCGTAATGCCTTGCCCCGGCAGTTTTCCAGGAATTTATTAATGATCTCCTCCAAGATTTGTTGCAGTTATGTGTGGTGGTTTATCTCGATGATATCCTCATATTTTCCAAGTCCCTGGAGAGCCACCACACAGATGTCTGTCGTGTGCTTCAGAAACTAAGAGAGAACAATCTGTATTGTAAACTGGAGTTGTGCGAGTTCCATCGTGAACATGTTAAATTCCTGGGCTATGTCATTTTCACTGCTGGTTTTTTGATGGACCCAGAGAAACTTTCGGCAGTTCTACAGTGGCCCTTGACCCGTGGGTTTATGTCCTCTGCAGCGCTTCCTGGGCTTTGTCAACTATTATGGGATGTTTATTCGTAACTTCTCGTCTCTGTTCAAGCCCCTGACTGATATGACCAGAAAGGACGGTAACCCACAGAGTTGGTCTCCAGTGTCCATTAAGGTCTTTGAGAGTCTCAAGGCTGCCTTTGTTTCTGCTCCTGTGTTGGCACATCCTGATCCTACGTTACCTTTTATCCTTGAGGTTGATGCTTCTGAGACTGGTGTTGGTGCCCTTTTGTCTCAACGTCCTACCTCTGAGAGGTAGTGGCTACTTTTCCAAGAAATTGTCACCTGCGGAGTGCAATTACGAGATTAGTGACAGAGAGCTGTTGGCGATCATTTCAGCCCTGAAAGAATGGAGACATCTCCTCGAAGGTACCACTGTGCCAGGTCTCAGTCTTACTGACTATAAGAATCTCACATTCTTTTCTGAGGCTAAACGCCTCTCTCCCAGAAGGGCACGATTGGCTCTTTTCTTGTCAAGTTTCAATTACATTGTCTCATTACATTGTCTCATTCTTTCCCAGTACTAAGAATGTAAGGGCTGACCCCTTGTCACAACAATTTTCCTCCACTTCCAAGTTGGAGTCGGTTCCAATTCTTGTGATTCCTCCTGAATGTATTCTGGCTACGGTTCGCACCAGTCTCACTTCTCCTTTGGGTGACAAAATTCTTCCTGCTCAGGTCCATGCTCCGCCTGAGAAACCTTGTGACTGCTGCTTTGTCCCAGAGAGTCTCCGTACTGCCGTGCTCCAGACTTACCATTCTTGAAAGTCTGCTGGCCACCCTGGGAAGAATCAAGTCATTCGGGCTATTTCCCACCAATTCTGGTGGCCTAGTCTATGTGCTGATTTAACTGCCTTCGTAGCTGCCTGTTCTGTGTGTGCTCAGAGTAAGACTCCACGACACCTTCCAGTGGGCCTCCTACAACCCATACCCAATGGAGATAGGCCCTGGACCCACAAGTCTATGGATTTCATTGTGGAGTTACCCAACTCCTATGGTAACACAGTTATCCTTATGGTGGTTGACCGTTCTTAAAGATGTTTCATTGTATTCCACTTAAGAAGTTGCCCACTTCTAAGGAACTGGCTTCCATTTTTGCTCGGAAGATCTTTCGCTTACATGGTGATTGTCTCAGACAGGGGTTGTCAGTTTGTGTCCTGGTTCTGGCGAGCCTTTTGTGCACAGTTGGGAATTAAGCTTGCTTTCTCCTCTGCGTATCACCCGCAGTCTAATGGGGCCGTAGAACGAGCCAATCATTCCTTGGAGCAATTCCTACGTTGCTATATTTCTGACCATAACAACTGGTCAGGCCTTAAATTCTGCGTCCCGATTGTTCTCGTTTATGGCGAATTATGGTTTCCAACCTTCCATGTTGCCTGACTCGTTTGTTCCGCAGAGTATTCCTGCACTAGAGGAGCATCTCCGTGATCTTCGTTCCACTTGGGCACAGGTCCAGGAGGCTTTGTGACATGCTAATGATAGGTACAGACTCCATGCTTACCGCAGACGCCTGCCTGCACCTTCCTACCAGGTTGGGGACAGGGTCTGGCTGTCATCTCGCAACCTCCGACTTTGTGTTCCCTCACTGAAGTTCGCACCTCAGTTTATTGGGCCTTTCTTTCTTCCCAAGACTATCCAAGTGGCTTGCGCATTAGACCTTCCTTCTAATATGCGTATTTCGATTGTATTTCATGTCTCCTTATTAAAATCTTTGGTCTGCAACCGCTTTACCACCTCGGTGCCACGTCCTCACCCTGTACAGGTTGAGAACCATGAAGAGTATGAAGTACTGTCCATTGTTGACTCCGTGGGCCCTGGGCACATACAGTACCTGGTGCATTGGAAAGGGCACGGTCCGGAGGAACGCTCCTGGGTCTTATACGCGGATGTACAAGCCCCTGTCCTCCGTGATTACCATAGATGTTTTCCCCTCAAGCCTGGTGGTCCTCCGAGGGGGAGGGGTCATTAAGGAGCCCTTCCTTCTCTGAGCTGGCCACTCAGCTGTCTACTAATTGCCAGCGCCTATCTCTCCACAGTTACTCTGCTGTTTATGATCTCCTGCTCATCAGTCCTGCCTACTTAAGCCGTCCAGTCCAGAGGATCTCTGCCTTCGCCTTGGTCAACATCACAGAAACTATCTCCTGCGATCCTGTTCAAGACTTGCTTTGCTGACATCCCTTCTGGCTCCAGATCCTGCTGTCCCACTACATTGATCCCTGACTTCTGGCTTGGCTGACTATCCGTTCCGGTTACTGAACTTTGTTTTGACTAAGTTTGTTCTTTTTACTTTTATTATTAAACAAGTGTAAATTAACTGTACTTCTGTCTCGGCCTGATTTCATGGTTTCTGACACATACAGACATTGAGAGCTATAAAGGAGCGGAAATATTATGCCCCGTACACACGGTCGGACATTGATTGGACATTCCGACAACAAAATCCTAGGATTTTTTCCGACGGATGTTGGCTCAAACTTGTTTTGCGTACACACGGTCGCACAAAGTTGTCGGAATTTCCGATCGCCAAGAACGCGGTGACGTAAACCACGTACGACGAGACTAGAAAAGGCCAATTCAGAACCAAGCGCGGCACCCTTTGGGCTCCTTTTGCTAATCTCGTGTTAGTAAAAGTTTGGTGAGAGACGATTCACGCTTTTTCAGACTCGTGGTTTTCAGATCGTTTTCTGCTGTTCAGTTTGTGCTTGTGGGTTTGTATCTGCTCTTCAGTGCGTGCAAGCAAGCTACGCGTGACTTTGTCATTGTGTTCTTGTTCGTTCGTTACTGTTTTTCAGGTCGCTCTTCACAGGCCTTGCTGTTCTTTAGTGCGTTCTGTTACATCGTTCTGAGCAGCCGACCGTTTTCTAGCCATGTTGCGTATACGTACTCCTAGTAGAGTTCGTGCTGTGCGGGGGCTTGGTGTTGGGGTCCTGACCTTGACACAAGTCCAGTCCATGAACAGGGTGGGGAGGAGTTCATGGACCAAGAATTGGTTGCTTCAGCGTGACCAGTTCTGTCATATGCTTTTTCTCCGTGAGATCCGTGAGAATAATCCTGATGATTTCAGGAACTTTCGCCGGATGACGGACCCCGTATTTCACCGTTTGTTGGCTTTGCTGACCCCCTATATCAGCAGGCAGGATACCTGCATGAGGCAAGCCATCACTCCGGAGCAGAGGCTCGTCGCCACCCTGCGGTACTTGGCGACGGGGAGAAGCCTGCAGGACTTCAAGTTCTCGACAGGCATCTCCCCCCAGGCTCTGGGGATCATTATCCCAGAGACCTGTTCTGCCATCATCCAGGTCCTGCAGAAGAAGTATATTAAGGTAAGTTTTTTATCCTTTAATATCACATTTTATTGTATTTAATGTTTGCTAATATATTGTATTTCTTTCCTCATTCCCTAATTACCATGATTGTAATATGCTATAAATGTCCCCTTTGTCCTCATGCATGATGGATTTTTATGTACCCTATTTATCGGCATATAACACGCACTTTTTTCCCCTGAAAATCAGGGGAAAATCGTGGGTGCGTGTTATAGGCCGATCCCCGCCAATTTTGTGTGATCGGAGTGATCGCAGCAATTGCTGTGATCGCCGCCGACATACACAGCCGTGTGTAAATTGAAATATGGCACCGAGACTGCAGGGACTTGGCGGAGCCGAGATACACATACCCGAGAGTCCTCGGCTTTTCTCTGTGCCGCTTACAGTCCCGCCCAGTCCCGCCATTGGACCTGTGTGATGTCCATCATAGGGCGGGACTGGGCGGGACTGTAAGCGGCGCCGAGAAAAGTCGAGGACTCTCGGGTATGTGTATCTCGGCTCCGCCGAGTCCCTGCAGTCTCAGCGCCATATTTGAATTTACACACGGCTGTGTATGTTGGTGGTGATCACACAAGGCTGCACTGGGGCAAGGCTGCACTGGGGCAAGGCTGCACTGGGGCAAGGCTGCACTGACATGGCTGCCCTGACAAGGCTGCACTGACATGGCTGCACTGGGGCAAAGCTGCACTGACAAGGCTGCAATGGACACTGGGGCAAGGCTGCACTGACAATTCTGCACTGGGGCAAAGCTGCACTGACAAGGTTGCTCTGACAATTCTGCACTGGGGCAAAGCTGCACTGACAAGGCTGCACTGGCAATTCTGCACTGGGGCAAAGCTGCACTGACAAGGCTGCAATAGACACTGGAGCAAGGCTGCACTGACACTGACAAGGCTGCAGATGGACACCGATAACGCTGCATTGATGGGCATTTTAATGTAAGTTTTTCTTCCTTAAACTTTACTCCTAAAAGTTTTTTTCCTTAAAATTCCCTCCTAAACTTGGGGTGCGTGTTATACGCCGGCGCGTGTTATACGCCGATAAATACGGTAATTATTTTTGTTGTCCTTCATACATATTTGCCTTCACTTACCTCCCCAGCATGGTCTCCTGGTCCTATATTCACCTCATGTAGTCACTTAACAATGTATTTTATCAGCTCCATAGTAGTGCTTTTCCCCAAACACCCCCTAAAATGTTTTTAAATGTGATTTGTGCTTTAAATTCAGGCAGAGTGCCAGAGGCTTTTTTTGGGGGGGCCCCAAATCATTTGGATAGATATTAAAAGAGATAGAAGTGGAGCTGCCCTCTATATTGCTTGTTGAATAATATAATCTTTAGCCTAAGTACAAGTGTCTGTGGCATATAGGACCTTCATCACTAAATGCCGTAAACAGGTCCCAAGATAGAAAATCTTTATAATGTAAACAGAACAGAAAAATTATATTCGAGTAAGATAAATACGATAATACTGTGATGCAGGTGAGAAGTGTATATGATATTACATGTGTCGTTGTGCTAACATAAGTGAAGCAATAATCTTTGCACCACAACAAAGAGGAAATTCAAAAATTAATGAAAAATACACCCCAAAGTACAAAAGTATTGGGACAAGATGGCGCAAAAAAGTGAAAAAAAATAAAAAAATATTTATGTTAAATCAAAAAACATGAGTGAAAAAAAATGTCAGTGCAATAACTAATAGACCAATGACAAATTGTAATTAAGTGGTAAATACCCCCCGGAATAAATAATTAATTACGGTAATATTTAACTCAAATGTTCAAAATTATTGAGACAGTGTGCCACTTGTGAACTGTGACGTGTTCTAATGTAAAACAGGATTAGTTTAGCATTAAGTAGAAACACTAACTGTGCATAAATAAAATTATAAATAGATAAATATACAATAGTTCCAGTTTATCAAACAATATGGTAGATTTCAGGTAAAGTATTATATATAGTCCATGCAAAGAGGAAAATTATAAACCATGTAGGAAAAGCAGAGTTCAGGTAAAAATTGCTGTTTATTTCACCCTAGAGGGTACACCGCGGTGACTTCAGTGCGATTTTTCACAAGGTGACTTGTAGTGCTCGCCCCCCAGTGTTACCCCACTCACCAGAAATAACCACCCCTGCAGGGGTACCAAGCGTCTGAGTGGGTGCCTTAGGGCGGGTGTTTTTCACTCCAAAGACTGCTTCCAATCCTCTGCTTAGTGCGGTCCTCACGGTTGTTGCAGGGAAAAAGAGTGTTCTAATATCACCATACTCCTCCAGCTGTATACCACCTTTAAAATGTTAAACTCTCCAGATGACCGAAGAAAAGAGAAACACAAGGGGCTTCAGACATTTTACGGAACTTGTCCTTCGACATAAATCCCAGAGCCAGACCAAATTCTCATACCTGACCTTCTGCCCAGCGAGGAGGACTGCATAGGTCTTCCAACAAAATCCATAAAAAGTCATTTGGAACCCTCCCTCCCCCCAACTGCTAAATCAGCTGCTAACAATTCTCTATCTATCCTCAATCATCTATCTGGTGACTTTGCCAAACCCATACACACTATACCCATCTCTTTAGTGGTCAGATTTATGGATGAATTCCCCAAAGCATGTAGTGCAAGGGCCTGCCTGAATACTTTCAAATGGTACTGTTTAAAGTTTTTTTATCCTATTATCATCTTGATAGGTAATAGCAGAATGTCCAAATGTGCTCAAATGTGTACAATGTGTATTTATATCTTTGTATTATGACACTTCTTACCTGTCCAGTGGGCTGCCAATAGTGTAACTAAGGAGGGGCTGTTCAAAGTAATATCCATTATTTAGGCATTCATCTCTCAATTAAGTGGAGAAGGTTACCTGTCCAAGAGCTCCCCCCCCCTATAATGTTAGAAATGGCCCATGGGGGGGGGGGGATATGATAGGTGTACCTTCTACTTTGGTCTTTAAAAAATCCCATAAATAAATGTTATCTTGATTTTGGCCAAGAATGTTTGTGTCTAATCTGCTTTCCATGTTTATGTGCAAAAAGACAAATTTTTTTTGTTTTCCTCAACAGTTTCCTTCCACGCCACAGGAATGGCAGACTGTGGCCTCCCATCTTTGCCCAGCGGTGGGACTTTCCTAACTGTGGAGGGGCAATTGATGGGAAACACGTCCACATCATCCCACCACCCAACTCGGGGTCGTACTATTATAATTATAAGGGGTTCAATAGTATTGTAATGTTGGCGGTGGTGTCGGCTACTTATGAGTTCCTGTATGTGGACGTGGGGAAGAATGGCCGGATGTCCGATGGTGGAGTCATCGCCCAGACCGAGTTCTACAGGTGTCTCCAGAATAGCAGCTTGGACTTGCCACTTCCAGAAGACAATGTGGAAGGACTCCCATTCGGAAGGAGGGATGAAGCCTTTGCGCTGGGGGACCATCTTATGCGGCCATTCCCGATGAGGACCCTCACCCCGGACCAGAGGGTTTTTAATTACCGGCTGGCCAGAGCCAGAAGAGTGGTGGAGAACACGTTTGGAATCATGGCCAGCCGGTTCCGCCTATTTCTTACACAAATACATATGGTGGAGTATAAACTGAATCATATTATCCTGGCGTGCTGTGTTCTACATAACTTTTTACGGAAACATTTTGCCAACTATGCTGGCTCAGTTGGGCCTGAGGCCGGAATTCAAAATGAACCAACCCTGACGGCGCTTTAAAGTGGCTGTCCTGGCTTGCCCTCCCTGAGTGCCCGTGATGTCCGGCTAAGATACTTTGAATTCTTTGCAGGTAGGGGGGCTATCAATATGCCAGACAATGTGTGAAACCTTTTTCAAATAATAAAAAAAAACATTAAGCAAATCTTTGGTGACATTTACTGCTTGTGTTTGTTTTAGCTGACCCTGACAGAAATGTGGAGAGTCCTGAAAATGGCGTGATTGTGTAACCTTATACAAAGCACTGTTGGGTGTTATTTACTAAAGGCAAAGACACTTTGCACTACAAGTGCACTTGAAACTGCACTGAAACTGCACTTGTAGTGCAAAGTGGATTTGCCCTTAGGAAATAACACCCATTGTCACAGAAAACACCATTTAGAGCACCCCAAAAGTGTTCTAGCGTTGAGACAATAATCCACACATTCTTGATTAACAATCTTTTTAATACCTGCACAATCACATGTGCATTTAGAAAAGGTTTTTAAAACAAACCAACATGTTTGTTGTATAACAATTTTTGGGGTCACATTAGGAAAAGTAGAAATGTCCATTTAAGATAAAACAGGCATGTTTAAAACCCACAAGAAAGACTCAAATCTTGAACTTACAAAGTTCACATTTGGTAGAACTTGAAGGCAATATCAGACATGAGTATTTAGGAACTGTGTTTGATATTGCGTTCAGACGGGGTGAAGTCACCCCCGGAAAAGCCAAATTTTGAAGATGCACACAAATACCTGAATGTCAACATGTGCTAGCTGCCATCATGGGGGATCAAGGGACGTGTTTTGGGGGAGCCACCCCTTCCTCACAGCTACTTTATTATTGAGGAAGGTGTTGCACCCCCCAAACGCGTCCATTGATCTCCCGTGATGGCAGATAGCACATGTTGACACACTGTGTGCATCCTCAAAATTTGGCTTTTCTACAATTAGACAAAAAATGTTAAAATTGTAGCACACCATAAAAGAAAGGGATTTGGAGGGGTTTTAAACTCTCCCCAAAACATCAATGATGTTCTTATTTTTTTGAATAACATCATTGATGTTTTTCTTGATGTTTTCCAAGTCCCTATTACACCCCATGATCTCCCCAATCAGGATCTGTGCACTTTCCGAGGTGAAATGCCCTGGATCCACAACATCACGATCACCTAAAAATATAGAAACCAAAAAAAAAACATGTATTATAAATATGCCAGCATCCATCTCTTACCTGAGCCTGTGGTCGCAGACACTCACCTGTTGTGGTGCCAATTTCCACCACGTCTTCCTCATCCTGCTCTTCTCGTCTTTGGGGGATTTCCCCTTCTTCCAGAGGTGGGGGGTCTCTGGTCTCCTCGGATGAGCGGTGTCCTCCGAGTCTTTTCTCCCCTATGTAAAAAAAAATGGTATACTTAGCACACAGATATTTGATGGCAGAACTATAAATATGAAACATTGTTTGGAAGTGGGGTACAATTGCCTGTTTGGGCAGAGTTCCAAGATGTAGAATTTTTAGTGTCCTTTGTCAAGCTTCAATACTTTACCTGTTTTGTTCAAGCTTCACAGATGGAGACACCCCTATAGTATACACTGGAGCACCTGTGTGGGCCCCCTAATAAAAAGGGTGTTCTTGTGTCCCACACTAGTGCTCCAGAGTCCAGCTGTGAAAACTGCTGCTGAGTGTCCTCTCCTTACACAAAATCTAGTTTGCATTTCATTCTAGTAACAAACCCATCTACACAACCAAATTATTTTCATACAAGTAGGCCCTAAAAAATGTGGTCAAATGCATATGGCCAAAACAATGGTGTTTTATAGGCCAAAAGAAAAATGTTTGATACGAACGAATAATGTGCCCATGAACATGAAAGTTGACATTTTAAACTGGATAACAGTTAAGAAAAGCACATGGAGCAGCACGAACGTAATAAACATAAAGAATAGGAACACAGCACAACTACTTACTTTTTTGCAGCACTCTCCGGATCTTTCGGAACTGCTCGGGCTCTCTTAATTTGAGGTCCGACCACCGCTTCCTGAGCTGATCTTTCGATCGTCGTACCCCAAAAATTCCGGTGCAGACCCTTGACCACTTTCGCCATGATCTTGGCCTTTCTGACATTGGGGTTGGGGTAAGGTCCATACTTTCCATCATAGTCGGCCTTCTTCAGGATGTCCACCATCTCCAACATCTCCCCAAAGGACATATTTGTGGCCTTAAATCTTCTCCTTCTGGATCCAGACCTTTCCGGCTCCGGGCTTTCCTCCCCCTCCTCCTCGTTGCTATAATTAGCACGCACCTGCTGTGTCTCCGCCATGTGCTCTTCCCCCACTGCGCCGAACAAAAAGGGGCGGAGAATAGACTAGAAAGAACGTCAGGGGCGGGCGGAGTTACACGCATGCGTAGTGTGTATAAAGCGTAACACGCGTGCGTAGTACGTACGATCTGTGAGCGGAGGAAGGAGTATCGGAGGCGTTGATCATGATAACGAAGGTAAGATCTAAACTTGGGCCTATACTGCTTCTAGATTGAGGCCTATATTGTAACAAGATTAGGAGAGTTTTGCCTGACATTAGGGTTTGTCTCGTGTTGTGTTTTGCAGATAAAATGGATGGCTTCAATGACCACAACTTCCTCCATTGTTTATAGACAAGTACAGGGAGCTGCCCTGTCTGTGGCAGCGCTGGAGAAACTGCTAGAGTTGGTGAAGCCGGTGGTCCCCACAGCAACCATCCCCTATTTAAAAGCCAAAATTGGTGGCCTGAGGAGCACTTATCTAAGGGAGCGCAAGAAGGTCACTGATTCCCAGAGATCCAGAGCTGCAGCAGATGACGTTTATGTCCCCAGGCTGTGGTAGTATGAGAGACTGCGATTTCTGTCAGACCAGACTGGAGTCAGGGAATCCCTCTCAACCCTTCCTTCCACTCTTCCTTCCACCCCAGCTGAGGCTTCCGATGTCCAACCTGGGACTTCCAGCCAGGAAGAAGAGGAGGAGCCCAGATGGAGTCAGGTATAACATTCTTCTACAGATTTCTGGTCAATAAATAAATGATCTTTACTAGATGTTATTATTGATCACTAATTGCTGATTTAATAAAGTTTTTTACATATCAATAGACAGTAGTGGGCACAAAAAATTGGGACAAGAATGAAAAATGCTGGGCTCAGAATGATAGTCTGTTATATTTGTTAACATTCAATTTGCGACAGTCATGAGATGAAAATTGTGTGTGATTGATGAAGAAAAAACTCAAACTATGTCCCTTTTTCATACACAGGAAGACCTCAGCCAGGACGAGGCTGTGGAATGTGGCACACAGGAGGAGGCTGTGGAATGTGGCAGCCAGGAGGAGGCGGGGGTTAGTGGCAGCCAGGAGGAGGCGGGGCTAAGTGGCAGCCAGGAGAAGCCTGGGACCAGTCGGAGCCTGACCGAATCGCAGGTCCCTCCCCTCCGCCTTCCATACAAAAGACCGAGGAAGGGGACTCACGTTTAGGATTCAGCTCTCAGGCTCATTCAGGAGGCTTCTGCATCCCTCAGAGCATCACCCACTCCTGAAGAGGCCTTTGCCTGCATGGCTGCCACCAAATTGAAGGGCATGCAGGAGGGTCAACCCCTCATGTGTGAGAAACTTATTTATAAAGTCCTAACTAAGGGGGTGAGTGGCAAAATCACACCCAAGACCGACGTGATTGAGTTGGACCATCCTCCTCCTTCTCCTCCTGCCACAACTCCACCACCAGAGCCACAGCGTGGAAGGAAGCGTGGAAGGAAGACCAGAGAGTGATGACCCTGGGTTCAGTCTGGTGTGACAAAAGATGCAGTCTCTTGTATGACCACAGCCTGGGGACATAGATGTCCTCTGCTGCTTTCCGGATCTCTGTGACTTCTGGACCAGACTGCACTTCCTTACATATGGACTCCTCAGGCCACCAATTTTGCAGTAAAATAATTGATGTGTGCCCTGGGGGGCAAAGGCTTCGCCAATTTCAGCTGTTTCTCCAGTGTTGCCTCCCTCTTTGTTTGGTTGTGAGCCCTTAATAAAGGAATTTTTGGTTCAATTATACTCGCCTATGTGTGTTTTCCTTCCAAAAAAACAGTTTGTTGGTGAGGAGGCGGGTACATTTCAAAAATACAATGTTAAATTAACAAGAGACACCAACACCAAACAATCTCATTGAGATTAAATAATACAAGATAATACATTGCAGCGTGACGAAAGTGCTGTATCCATTGCGAACGCTAATTTTACCAGACCGAGCTGTTCCGTCTCGGAATTTCTTCTGAGCATGCGTGGCACTTTGTGTGTCGGAACTGGCCACACACGGTCGGAATTGACGCGATCGGATTTTGTTGTCGGAAAATTTTATAGCCTGCTCTCAAACTTTGTGTGTCGGAAAATCCGATGGAAAATGTCCGATGGAGCCCACACATGGTCGGAATTTCCGACAACGCGCTCCGTTCTGACATTTTCAATCGGAAAATCCGACCGTGTGTACAGGGCATTAGAATTGAACAAATCCACCACTTCCACCCAAAAAATAACTATATATGGACAGGTCCAGAAGATGTGTGTGAAATTCCCATGAGCTGCACCACACTGCCAACACTCAGATGAGCACACAGAATTTATCTTTTGAAGCATGATATATGCTCTATGTACCAATTTAAATTGAATCATGCGGTCTTTTAAGGATATCAGAGATCGCAGAGGGAAATCCCACACAATCTTCCAGTCTTCCATGTCCAAATCCGCTATGTCTCATGTCCACCTAGCTCTAAGACCCTCCAATGGCATGAGAGAAATGAAGCTAAGATGAGACTGTAATCTGGAAGTGGACCTCTCCAAACATTCAGACCTAAGTACTGATTCTAGAGTGGATTGTATCATAATCATTAAACTATCTTGTGAAAACTGGGCATGGAAGGTATGAGAAAACTGAAAATATCTAAATAATTGAGAACTAGGCAGGTTAAAAGTGGAAGTAAGTGTAGAAAAGTAGACAGTTTCCGATCAGTGACCACCTGAGAGTAATTTGCTAATATACTTAGTCCATACAATAGGCTCAGGTAATTTTTAAGATTGAGGAAGCGTAGGATTAAGCCATAACGGGGCATTTGGTGAGATTGCATCTTTAAGATCATGCTCACATCTAAGGCCAGCCTCCCAATCTCAAATAGTGTTTAGCATTGAAGCAGTCAACTGGTAGGGTGCCCTGTGGCCCCTGAATACAAGTACCTTAAGTGCTTCTATAGAACCTACCACCGCTGCGAGGAGTTAGGTAAATCTGGGCTTAGCCATCATGCGGCCGTGACCAACTGAGTGGCTAAAAAATATTTATATCAATCCAGAAAAGCTAAACCACCTTGGTCACAATAGAGCATCAGGGTGGTCAATTTATACCTGGGGTTCTTTGATCCCCATAGAAAGGATGATAAAAGGTGATTTAATTTTGTAAAAAAAGAGACAGGGAGCCACTGAGGAGAGTGTCTAAAAAGATACATAAATTTTGGTATAATTTTCATTTTTAGGAGGTTAATACGTCCCAGTAAGGATAATGGTAGAGACTTCCACATTTTCAACTTTAACCCAATATCTCCTAGGATCGGGGTCAAATTCAAGGAGATAAATTCAGAAGCTTGGCGAGAGATTACAGCTCCTAAGTACTTAAAGTTTTCTCCTCACTTCAATGGTATATCACTCAGAGCCGTACTACGTGCTCCGGTATCTATTGGAAACAACAAGAACTTAGTCCAATTTACCTTCAGCCCAGTGACCATTGAAAAAGAGTTCAATATCTGTAAGGCCCCTTGGAGAGAGGGTCCAGCGTCATTCAGAAATAATAAAAGATCATCTGCATAAAAGGCTACCCTCTCCTCCAACCAACCAATCCGCAACCTGGAAGCTGAATGGTTTATATGCAGAGTTGCACCATATTTTGCATTCTCTAGTTTTAGAAAATCACCCCCTCCCCCTTTAAAGTAGGTAAAGTTCTTGAGGATCTATTTAAACACAGAAAATATTTTGGTAGGTTTTTGAGGCACAACTCATACAATTTAGAAAATAAAAATCACAAAAACTTTATTACAAAATCATAACATTAAAAAAATCAATAAAACCATATTGGCACAACACCATTTGCCATATTGGATCCATTATCTCAATTCAAATATTTAGCAGGTGGTGAACCCAGCCGATCCAATTTTGTTTTCCTAAATTTGCCAACAAAGGATTTATATGGCTCAACGCATTTCTTGAATAACAATCCACTTCCTCAGGAGCAGGCCATTGTTAAAAACAGATATTCTAATCTAAACATTACAAAATTAGAAACATACACAATTAGATTCCATAGTTTAATACAAAATGGTCTTATTTTTCAATACCCATAACTTGGCCAAGAGTACCTGAAGCCCGTCCCGGGAGATGTTTACTAGTATAAAAAAGAAATAAATAAAAATTCCAGTATATACAGTATACCATAGTTTGTAGATGCTATATCTTTTTTGTGTGCAAACCAATCAATATGCACTTATTGGGATATTTTTTAACCAAAATATGTATCGGAATACATATTGGCCTAAATGTAAGAAGAAATATGATTTTTAAAATGTTTTTATTGGATAGGTTTTGTAGCAGAACGTAAAAAATGTCTTCTTTTTCAAAATTGTCATTTTAAAAAAACAAACAAACTGCAGTGGTGATTAAATACTATCAAAAAAAAACTCTATTTGTGGGAAAAAAAATTACATAAACTTTATTCGGTTACAGTGTTGCATGACTGCACAATTGTCAGTTAAACTTAAGGCAGAGCGGTATTGAAAAAAAAGGCCTGGTCATGAAGGGGGATAAATCTTCCGGAGATCAAGTGGTTAATCTAGATTGTTGCTTACCAAATACCTTCCAGTGTTAGGATAAGGCAGATAGGCATTAGTAAATACAGTGCTTTAATTAATAGAAAAATGCTGTGTGCTTCCATTTAGCTGAGTTGCAGCAGGTCAGTATAGAATTCATGCTTTCTGTCTCACACAAGTTTGGAAGAATGTGATCCACTTGCCAAATGCTACACCCCAGTATCCTTGGTACTCTGGTGACAGGGAGTACCCCCTGTACTCTCAATTTCTTTCCATGCTGAGAAACTGCAGCTTAGGAATGGAAACCCTCTATACTTCTTTATTTACAAAAAAAAAATTTGCTGAATGAAAAATTTGCCTTTACGTTGTGGTTGGGATCACAAAGTTTTAGTGTTTTAAGTATATCTGTGCTTTAAATTGTTTTGTTGCTTTTCAACCAGGCTATGAAAACTATTTTTTCCGTGTAATTACTTTTGTTATAGCAATGACCAACATTTGCTTTATAGTCTGGGTGTCTTATTATGGAGCAGACAGGTGGCTGTAAAATATTAGGGATTTTAGTAGCTGCATGTGCCTCTCGGTCACAGCCTCATTTACAGAAGGTCAGACTGACCTGTTTGTACCGCACAATTCGTCACTGAGCAAGTTGGCAAGTATTGGTTGGAAAGCACTTTGTGGCTGCTGAACAGGCTGAATCATCACTCTTTTTGCAGGAAGAAGTTCTTTTTTTCACAGGCACTAGGATTTCTATTCTTGAATTATGCTGTGTTGCGAAGGAGGAAACAATAAAAAATGTTTTTTTTTTAATCTATTGACACCCTTTGCAGAATTATCTAACAATCAGTAATGTATCATTTGTATAGTATATCACTACAGCTGGAAATTATATAGCTGCATCATAAATTCTATATAATCTAGCAGAAGGAAGTAATTAAAGAATACAGCTGGAAGAGAATGACACCTTTGTTAGGCCTTGTGGGTAGGGTAAAGATAAATCTGCTCAAGGGAAATCTTCAACACAACCCTTGCTATGTCAGAGCTATAGCTATCCAATCAGCAAAAAACATACTCCCTGCTGATTTTAAGAACTATAGCTCTGACACAGCGTGTCAGACCTTTGCAGAGAGACCACTGCTTCAACACTGAGGGCAAGGATCCTTCTCTACAGCATGCTTACAGGGGACAGGCTTTTCTACTCAGACTGTGGCTGCTTTCTAAAAAAAGAAGAACTGTTAAGGGGTTGTTCTCATCAGCCCACATATGTTATGCTCTGCATATTGCATGTGCACTGGAATGTGCTGTGAAAGGACGTTGCAATGCTTTGTTTAGTTTTACTTTCTGTTTGTTTTAACTTTATTTAAAAGTCACAAAACTACATTTCAGTTAACACTGCAGCATGTTGCATATGTGTCCTTGAGTTTAGCCTGCTTTGATCAATGAAGGTCAATACAGCTAATCAGACATGATATGAACCACCCCTAAAGCCTTGTACAGACGTGCCAAAAATCCTCCGAAATCAAACGTAAGCGACCGACTTTTGGTGTACAGCTGTCTGTTCTACAGAAGCTGGTCTCCAGTGGTGCGCTAAGGGGGTGCGGTCCACACCAGGTAGACAGGGTGCTGTAGCCACCTGAAACTTCTTTCTTTGTGTTGCATGGCGCTGCACAGCAGAGTGTACACACCCGCTGCTTCAGTATGAGAAGTCTCCTTCCCTGCTCTGATCATATGGAAGAGCCGAGTGGTGGACTTCCCCTCACTCTGAGCTTCCTCTGCTGCACATGGTTGTCTCGTGAGTGAGTTTAGGGAGGAGGTAGATTTGCACTGAGGGTTCTGTACCTGGAGGGGTGGGCGTGGGGGTGGGGGGGTGTCTCTACTGGAGGATCTGTACTAGGAGAGAAGGGTGCCTGAACTAAAGAGTCTGTACTGGGGGTGGGGGGTCTGTACTAAGGGGATAGGCTGGGAGGGGGGATTTAGGAATGTTAGGGGGGTCAGTCTGTATTTAGGAGTCTGTGTGTAAAAAATGATCACCCTGGATGCCAGATGTGCTTAGGTAAGCCACTGGTGAAGGCATGCCTAAACATTCCATTCAATTTATACCTAATCAGGTAGGCCCCCAAACTACATAATTGTTAGTAGATCCAAAGGAGGTTGAAGAATCAGATTCTAATGTGTGTGGTGTGCTTAATGGTAGATTTTGTGAAGGCAAGCAGCTCTTTAAGGCTTCATTCTAAATTTGCCAATCTGCATACTTTTACTTCTACTGCTGTCCTATGTATGGCATGAGAGTCATTATCTCTGTGTAAGCTAAAGCCTGGTACACACGGGCCGAATGTCAGGTGGCATCAGCCGGTTCAATAGAAACCAGCCGACAGTCAGCCTGTGTGTACTGGAGTCGGTCCGACATAAGACGGCCGTTCAGCCAGCTTCTGTCAAAGGGGCATGACTGAAAAAGGTCTGCCAATTGGCTCCAGATCAGAGCTTTCAGCCAATAACTGAGAGCGCTGACCGGAGTGTTCTGGTGGGGGTGGCTGTCCCCCTGTCAGAACACAATAGACTTTAAGGGAGATCACTGTACTAACGTCTGATAGGTACAGCTGCTCCTCCTGAGCTGTCAGTTTTTTTTAGTTCAGCCCTGCTGGGTTGAAAAAAACTGCTAGTGTGTACAGGGCTTAAGACAAAAGCAAGGTGGAGCTCATACACGCCTTCTTCTATTCATTCCCACAGGCAAATGGAGCAACAGGGAGTGGAAAGATAAGAATATGCCCATGTGGGTGGGGGCCACACTTGGCGCTCAACAAGGTAATGGGGAGCATGGAGGATGTAAAAAACAACCACCACCCTACCCTTGCAGGTTACTTACATTGCACCCCTTCAATAACTTCAGACCAGGCAAGGGAAAAATTTCAAAAGCTTTACTTGAGGAATAAATTAACATGACGACATTCACAGGTAACAGTTCAGAATAAAGTACAGTCTTCTCCCTAATGTTCCTAGTTCCTAACTTGTGTGGCTGCCCCAGCATTCCTGCATAGGAAAGATTCCATCTTTGGCAGAGTCCCTGCTTGGCAGAATCCAGGAACTGGATTCTTCAGGTAGCACGGCAAGTTCCAGTAATCCTCCTACATCTTGCTGGCTGTCTGTGTCTTTCCTCCCATACATTACCTTTTGTATCACTTGATCCTCCTCTCTAGATTGTAAGCTCTAACGAGTGCGGCCCTCTGATTCCTCCTGTATTGAAGTGTATTGCAACTGTACTGTCTGCCCTCATTTTGTAAGGCACTGTGCAAACTGTTGGCACTATATTAATCCTTTATAATAATAATATAGACAGTGTGTGTGACTTCTCTGCCACCACCCTGAATTCGGGCCCCCTGTCTCTTTAATAGCACACAGGAATGGAGGGTCGGACCCCACTAACCTGGGAGTGCGGTTAACCCCCTAACTTCCCGCTGGGGCAGTCCAATGGACATGGACTGAGAAGGGGGCATAGAGTGACTGGGGAGCCCCCCCAGGGCCTGTATCATATCTATCTGTTTAACCTTTTTTTCTTTTTTTGCTTTTTTGCATTTAATTAATATCAACTCAGTCTCTAAGGCCCTTTTCACACTTGTGCAACCTGAAAGTCGTGTGACTTTGAAGCGACTTTGACGCAACTTGAGGCAATGCCTGTGTAATTTTGAGGTCTATGGACCTCAAGTTGCATCAAAGTCAGACCAAAGTAGTGCAGGGGCTACTTTGACGTCGCACAGATATGAACGGTACCCATTGGAAATCATGGGGTATGAATTGTCATGCAAATTTGCAGTCCCAAGTCGCAGAACAAGTCGCACAAGTGTGAAAGGGGCCTAAAATGTATTTTTATTCTAAGCATGTCTTATCTGAAAATAAATGTTATGAAAAGAAAATGTTTTTTTTTGTTGTATGACCTTCAGATTTCCTAATGGGTTTCATGCTCTAAGTTTTATTAAACAAATAGGATTACTAACCATCACATATTTCTTTAGTACTTATTTGTGGTAAAGAGTATTAGCAGGTTATTGGTTCATGCACTGGAAGCTTGTTGTATGCAGAGTATACCTTTACTATCATGATATAAAAGCATGTCTTTATCATGGAACAGGAAACAGGAGGATACAACTACACACACTTAGGAACGAAGGTACTTCCTCGAAATACCTTAACATAAAATAGACATTATAACACTGCAGTGCCACCTACTGGCATAGATAGGTTTAATGCATATATATATATATGTATATATATATATATATATATATATATATATATATATATATATATATATATATATATATATATATATATATATATATATATATATATATATATATATATTTAACAGTACAAGACAACTTTACATTACTTGCTGTTGTTCGTTCAAAACCTCTTCTCAACAGCATGTGCTTTGTCAAATTGTATTCAGCTTCTTCTGAAAATAACTATGACGTTCCTTCAATAAAGGCTTGGTGAGTGCATCAGCAGTCATCTCCTCTGATGAGTAGTATTGAATGTCAATAACACCTTGCTTTTCATTGTCCCTCAGTAGGTGATACTTGACGTCAATGTGTTTGGTCCTAGGATTGACCCTTTCTGATTGCGTAAGCTTTATACATCCCTGGTTGTCTTCAAAAATGGAAATTGGTTTTGACATGTCTACCCCAATGTCCATAAAAAGCTGGCGAATCCATATCGCTTCTTGACATGCGTGTGCTGCTGAAATGTACTCTGCTTCAGTAGAAGATAGAGTGACAGTTGCTTGCTTTCGACTAGTCCAACTTATGGTTCCTTCACCATACTGGAAGATGAATCCACTTGTGGATTTGTGGTCTGTGCAGTCTCCAGTCCAATCAGCATCCACATATCTGCCCAGTTTTGGATTGGATATTGCTGGTAACCGTAACTTAATCTGAATTGTTCCTTTGAGGTACTGCATCACTCTTTTTACTGCATTCCAGTCACGCAGACAGGGTGGTGAAACTGTCCTGCATAGTATGCCCACTGCTGCGGCTGTGTCTGGTTTTGTCACAGTGACAACATATAGCAGCTTACCAATTGCTCTGCGATACATGTCATTGTTGGGTAGCAAGTTTTCTGCTTCATTGTTTTTTTGACAGCCTGGTTCCATAGGAGTTTTCACTTCTTTTGAATCTTGCATATGGAATTATTCCAAGATATTGGAGATTTTATGAGATCGATTGAGATCAATTGACAATATAACATCTGTCTTCTTCTCTCTCTATTTGGATTCCCAGATAGTAGCTAATGTTCCCTAGCTCTTTGATTTCAAAATTTTCCTTTAAGCTTGTGGACTATCTGATTGTAATCCCATTCTTGTTCAAAACAGGTTATAATGTCATCAACACAGATAAGGATGTATATCCATCTGTCTTCTTTATACCTGGAGTAGAGACATGGGTCTGCTTTACTTCTTGAGAATCCCTCTCTAGTAAGTACTTTCTTCACTTTCTCATATTGCATCCTTGCAGATTGCTTAAAGCGGAGTTCCACACAAAAATGGAACTTCCACTTTAAGGGAAGGTGACCCCCTGACATGCCACATTTGGCATGTCATTTTTTTGGGGGGGGAGCAGAAAACCCTCTTTTTAGAGGGTTCCAGCTCCCACTTCCTCCCGGGGCACCGTGGCGCCGGAAGTAAGTTCACCTCTCCCCCCTCCCTCTCGGCAATCATCTGGGACTCGTCACAGGCCCCAGATGATTGCCTGGCCAGTCACAGCGCGCAGCGCCCCACATTGACAATGCCGGCGCCGCAGAGAGGAGGGAGAGACAAGCGGGGCTTCATTCCCCCGCATTGCTGGACTCTGGGACAGGTAAGTGTCTGATTATTAAAAGTCAGCAGCTACAGCATTTGTACCTGCTGACTTTTAATTTTTTTTTATGTCGGAACTCTGCTTTCAGACCATAGATGCTCTTCTGTAGTTTACACACAAGGTTGTCTCCTTGCTCAAAGCCTGGTGATTGCTTCATGTAGAGGTCTTCCTTAATGTCTCCATATGGCAAAGCAGTTTTAACGTCTAGGTGTTTCACTTGCATGCCCTTCCAGGCTGTAATGATAAGAAGCGCTCTGATGGCGGAGTGTTTTACGACGGGAACGAATGCATAGCTTTCACATGGGATACTCATATACTGGCCTTCTAGTTTCATATTATAAAGCTTTCTTAGTATAAATAGCTTGCTGTTTAGACTTAAATGCGTTTTTGTAATGAAGTCCACATACCTTTGGCCGTTTTCTCTGTTCTTAAGTGGATAAGCTCGTCATCTTCCACTAGCGAGCTTAAAGTCGATTTTGCCTGCCTATCCTTCCTATCACAGTCCTCCATCTTTCCATCTGTGGGTCTGTCTGTATTCAGCACTTGCCACAAGTCATTATTGCCTAGAATAATTTCTAGTTTAAACTTCCATAGCTGGTAATTGGCATTGTTCAGCTTTGCAATCGAGAACTTCACATCTGAACCGCTTGCCATCTTTCAGCTGCTTGCATACAGTACTCACAGTCTTGCAGAATTCTTTTTCTAGTGCCTGGGTGCTGCTGGGGTGCTGCTGGGTTTGCTAGCTGTGCCTGGGCCCATAACCTATTAGTAGGGTATTGAATCATGCGCTGGAAGCTTGTTGTATGCAGAGTATATCTTTACTTTAATGGAGGCTATCAAAGCATGTCTTTATCATGGAACAGGAAACTGGAGGATACAACTACACACACTTGGGAACGAAGGTACTTCTTCAAAATACATTACCATAGAATACACATTATAACACTGCAGTGCCACCTACTGGTATACAGTAAGTTAGTGTTATTGCTCTCACTCTCTCATTCTGGTCAGTGGAAGTTCAACATGGCACCTCATGGCAAAGAACTCTCTGAGGATCTGAAAAAAAGAATTGTTGCTCTACATAAAGTTGTATAAAACAAGGCCAAGGATAAATCCAAGGGGAAAAAACAAGCTAAACTTACCGACCAGCTTGCAGACAGCCGATTAAACCTGGCCAAATGCGTGCCGACTAAACCCCTGTTTTTAACGCATACTGTTGGCCAGGTTTAATTGGCTGTCTGCAAGCTGGTCAGTAAGTTTAGCTTGTTTTTTCCCTTGGATTTATCTCCTTGGCCTTGTTTTATACCCTATGTAGCCTTCCAATGCTGCTTACTGTGATAGCCAGCTATAGTTGGGGGCAGGTGGCGTCTTTTGTTCTTTGCAGCCATTGTGCTATTTGCTGGGTGTTCAGTGTGACCCTGTACCTTTAAAAAGGGGTGGGCTCCCATTCAGTCCACCTGCCCTCACCTATCAATTAGAATGCATGTGCCTCCACTGTGGGGACACTCATAAAGTAGTGTTAGGTACCACAGATACCAGAGTGCCTTGACGAGACTCTGTGGCTTACGCATGCATTTGCAAATGAGTGCAGACTAAACCCCTGGTTTCAACGCATACTGCTCAGACCATACGCCGCACACTGCATCAAATTGGTCTGCATTGCTGTCGTCCCAGAAGGAAGCCTCTTCTAAAGATGATGCACAAGAAAGCCCGGAAACAGTTTGCTGAAGACAAACAGACTAAGGACATGGATTACTGGAACCATGTCCTGTGGTCTGATGAGACCAAGATAAACTTATTTGGTTCAGATGGTGTCAAGTGTGTGTGGTGGCAACCAGGTGAGGAGTACAAAGACAAGTGTGTCTTGCCTACAGTCAAGAATGGTGGTGTCATGGTCTGGGGCTGCATCAGTGGTGCCGGCACTGGGGAACTACAGTTCATTGAGTGAACCATGAATGCCAACATGTACTGTGACATACTGATGCAGAGCATGATCCCCTCCCTTCGGAGACTCCTCCAAGACGACCACTGCCTTGCTAAAGAAGGTGAGGGTAAAGGTGATGGACAGGCCAAGCATGTCTCCATACCTAAACCCTATTGAGCATCTGTGGGGCATCCTGAAATGGAAGGTGGAGGAGAGCAAGGTCTCTAACATCCACCAGCTCCATGATGTCATCATGGAGGAGTGGAAGAGGACTCCAGTGGCAATCTGTGAAGCTCTGGTGAACTCCATGCCCAAGAGGGTTAAGGCAGTGCTGGAAAATAATGGTGGCCACACAAAATATTGACACTTTAGGCCCAATTTGGACATTTTACTTAGGGGTGTACTCACTTTTGTTGCCAGCAGTTTAGACAATAATGGCTGTGTTTTTGTTATTTTGAGGGGACAGCAAATTTACACTGTTATACAAGCTGTACACTCACTACTTTACATTGTAGCAAAGTGTAATTTCTTATTTCTTCAGTGTTGTCACATGAAAAGATATAATAAAATAATTACAAAAATGGGAGGGGTATACTTTTGTGAGATACTGTATATAGGTATAATGTATGTATATATATATATTATATATATATATATATATATACAAATTTACGGTATAAACTAAAGAAAAAAGTAGCGCTAAACAGTATAAATAAATAAACCCAGTGACAGGTGATAGTGATCAACACTGGTACATAAATAAACAATCAATAATAAAGTTTGTGCAAAAATAGTCCATACATGAGACTGGATTATCCCAAACAAGGAGAGCTGAATATATCCTGATGTGAAATCTTCAAAACTTTTACCACACTGCGTGCACTCAGTGTTTCCACTCCCCTTTGGTTAAACACTCACCGAATGGCGATGCCTTGCACTCTCATGCTCAGCAAAACAGCATCAACCCCTATTGGATTAAATATCCACCGCTATCCCGATGTGACACCCGATATCATGGACTCTCCATATATAATGAAACAAAGTGCTACAATAGTGCAGTATCATTGTAAAAAGTTTATTCTATTAAAACAGCTTCAGACATTGCACTCACATAAGCTCAAATCAATGAAGCCTAGAGGTATCCACTTGCAGCAGCTAGTACTGGTGTAATTTGGTCCTAGCAGACACAGCATAGGTGAACTGAATCTCACCAGCGAATGATCGTGATCGTCTGAGCGTCACTTCTGGTATAGTGTCAAGCATAAAAAACTGGTTGCCATACAGCCACGTCCCGACGTTTCGTCATAACGGCTTACTCATGGGATTGGCTGTACAGCATGGCAACTCTCCCTTTATAGTGCCTCGTTAATTAAACGAGAGACATCTGCATCACATGTGCTAACAGCGTGTCCCCGCAACCACAATACAGCCAGCACTTCCTCTGTCTATACTCATATTGCAAGATACAACAGCAATCATAGTCAGCGTATTCATATAAAATTGACACAGTGTAAAACATAAGCGATTCCGCCACGACTAATCACTGAATAAATGCATATGCATATACTGCTAAACAATAAATGTAAATATATGCATCTTAAATTTGGAAATAATAATAATAATAAAAAAAAAAATATATATATATTATGATCTACCATCTGATGGTCATTTTACAGCCACCTGCTGGCCCTCCTGGCCGACAGGTATGCATTAGAGTGCTACCTCGTGGTCCTCCGTTCCACTGCGGCGCGTGGGTGGGCCCAGAAGCTTGTCTGGGGCTTACCACAGCAGCCGAGGAATGGTCCTGAGCTGTCTATCCAGAGTGAAGAAGCTGGACAACCAGGGAGATCCCAGGGGAGGACCCATCATGGAAGGATCATGCAGAGTACTGGTCTGTAGAGGGGCCTGGTGACTCGGTTGGAGGACGTATCCTAAAGTAACTTTACAGCATAGTGTTGCCGGTTTTGGCTTAAAGGTTCAAGCACTATGTCTGACATTCACCGCAAAACCAATACATCCTGTGGCAGAGGATCGTACGGGTTCATCCCAAGCAAGTCTGTGGCAGAGACTTTTGTTCGTGCTACGTACTGGCTGCTAGGCAAGTGAGAGAGGCCTATCCAGGTGAGCAATGAGTGTGTCCCATGAGGGGAGCGCATTCTACTGCAATATTCAACTCTAAAGGACATTTGTCAAGAATACTACAGAAAGGTATTTGAGCTTCCCTGCAGTTTCCCTTCTGCCTCTTTCCTGCTACTTCCTTTGTTAATTGTTCAATAAAGCATTGAAAACGTACTCAAGTGTTGGTGCTTATATCGTCCAGAGGTAAACTCAACGGAACCCTAGACCTGGTGCCGGTGAAACAGAGGGAAGGAGAGTGAAGGTAACAAGCCCGCTTAAATCAGCAGCTCCACTGAGAGTTAGTGCTACATATATAAAACATGTTTTCATATGAATAAAAACCCTTTTTATAAAACATGTTTTCATATAAATAAAAACCCTTTAACTTTTACATTACTACATAGCAACCTTCTCCTTATTAATCGATTATACAGAGAAAAACAAACCCATTTTATATAGTAGAACACATCATCTCATATTAGACAACAGAGATCCAGCTCAACTGAGCTATAGTGCCTTGCTGATTAAATGAGAGGCACCTACAGCACATGTGCTGACAGCGTCTCCCCACAACCACAATACAGCTAGCACTTCCTCTGTCTATACTCATATTGTCACAGTCACAGTGTAAAACATAACCAATTCCGCAACAGCTAATCACTGAATGAATGCATATGCATATACTGTTAAATAATAAATGTAAATATATGTATCAAAAATTGAAAAAATTTATATATCTAAAACATGTTTTCATATAAATAAAAACCCTTTAACCACTTGCCGACCGGCTTACGCCGATATATGTCGGCAGAAGGGTACGTACAGGCATATTACCGCACCTGTACGTTGCCCTTTAAGAAGCGGCTTGTGGGTGCGCCGCGATCTCCGTGAGTGTGATCGCGGGTCCCGTGGACTCGATGTCCGCGAGGATACCCGCAATCGTCTCACGGAGAGGAAGAACAGGGAAATGCTGATGTAAACAAGCATTTCCCCGTTCTGCCTAGTGACAGGACATTGATCACAGCTCTCACAGCCACAGTTAAAATCACTCCCTAGGACACACTTAACCCCTACAGTGCCCCCTAGTGGTTAATCCCTTCACTGCCAGTCACATTTACACAGTAATCAATGCATTTTTAATCGCACTGATCACTGTATAAATGTGAATGGTCCCAAAATATCGCCAAAAGTGTCCGATCTGTCCACCATAATGTCGCAGTCAGGATAAAAATCGCTGATCGCCGCCATTACTAGTAAAAAAAAAAAAAAAAATTAATAAAAATGCCATAAAACTATCCCCTATTCTGTAGACGCTATAACTTTTGCGCAAACCAATCAATAAACGCTTATTATTTTTTGGGGATATTTATTATAGCAAAAAGTAAAAAATAATGCGTTTTTTTCAAAAGTGTGGCTATTTTTTTGTTTATAGCGCAAAAATTAAAAACCGCAGAGGTGATCAAATACCAACAAAAGAAAGCTCTATTTGTGGGGAAAAAAGGACTTCAATTTTGTTTGGGAGCCACGATGCACAATTACAACTGTCAGTTAAAGAGACGCAGTGCCGAATCGCAAAAAGTTCTTTGGTCTTTGGCCAGCCAAATGGTCCGGGGCTTAAGTGGTTAAAGGACTTCAATTTTGTTTGGGAGCCACGATGCACAATTACAACTGTCAGTTAAAGAGACGCAGTGCCGAATCGCAAAAAGTTCTTTGGTCTTTGGCCAGCCAAATGGTCCGGGGCTTAAGTGGTTAACCTTTACATTATTACATAGCAACCTACTACTTATTAATCAATTATACAGAGAAAAAAAAGAGCCATTTAACATAGTAAAAACACATCATCTTATATTAGAAATTGTGAATAAAACAATTGAGATCCAGCTCGATATTTAACCCTCTAGGAGTAAGACTTTTTAACAAAAATATACACTTAGTTTCTCTTTGTGATAGATCTCACACTCAATGATGGAAACACACAATCCATTCTACTAAATTGTAATAATGTGGGATCCTGATTGTGTTTCTCTTAAAATGAAGAGACACACTGTGATAATCCCTTTTTAATATTGGCAAGGTGTTCTGCCACACGGATTTTGAGAAGTCTCTTGGTCCTCCCCACATAAAATAACCTGCATGGGCACCATATTAAATAGACCACATGCAAAGTATTCTTCTATAGAAAAAGATTCACCATCACTATTCGTGACACTCCTCATGCCCCTATTGCTGGTTTTAACAGTCCTACAGCAAATGCATTTTCTGCATGGGGAAAAAAACTTAAATCAATCTGAAGTTTTTGTTGACCAGGTGGATCTAAGATTTTCCTTACCACCTGGTCTCCAAAATTGGGGGCCCTTCTATATATGAATTTGGGGTGATTGGGTAACACTCCACCCAAATCCCTGTCCATACACAGAATGTGCCAATGTTTTTTAAAAATGTCTTCAATTTCCTTATACTGATAATAAAAATTGGATATAAAGCCCCACTGGTGTTGATCAGAGGGTGGTCTTTCATCCTTTTTAACCATACATTGGACCCTAGGTATATTTGCCACCTCACTAATCGTGTTGTCCAGGACATCCGCTCTATACCCTTGTAAGAATTTTTCTTTAAGAACATTTGCCTGCATGAGAAAATCTTCATGTTTAGTACAATTATGTAAGCATTTGACCCTTAGGTATGTTCCCAATCCATGTTGGATGATGCCCACCCCTGATAGACAAATAACTGTTACTATCAGTTTATATATATATATATATATATAGTTCACAGTACAAGGCAACTTTACATTACTTGCTGTTGTTCTTTCAACAAAGAGTTTAAAGCCCTGCAAAGTGATTTTACTTTGATTAGCAGCAACATGATTATAAGCATCTTCCACGTGATTACCATTAAAACAGTTAATGCCCTGTGAAGTTGATTTATAGCCACCAAATCCTGATCACTGCAAGTCAATCAAGGAGATTTGAAATGGTGTCTCAATCTAAGGTCTCCGGCTGTCTGTAATACATAGTGAGAGGAAAGGAGAAGGAATTAGCTCAGTATACATCTATGACTTGTCCTCAATGAATTATCAATAATATGCAATACCATTTAATCTCCTTGTGGAGTGAGTGTGTAGATCCAGAAGGGGACTTGATCGAATATCTCTTTTGTGATTCTATCATTATGTAATCGTCCTTTTTTTGCATAGGTTTTCATTTAATCTGTACTTCATCTAAATTGGTTAATGTAAAAACCTGTGGGCTGATTTATGGGGATAACAATTAAACTGTCCCCACAGCAATCAGTCTGGATTAATATATACAATTTGTGTGGTTGTGGGCAACAACCCTACCTTCATGCAAAGACTGCTCAAAACACTGACCGAAGGAGGGAATTGCACCCTTATTATGATAGAAAAAAAAATAGAAAATGCTGTTTAATATGCTCTGCATCATTTAGAAGTTTTTAGGTTAGGACAGCTGGGGGACGGTGGGAATTTAGAGGTGTGGCTGATGATATCATAATGGGGTGCAGGGGGTAGATGGCGTTTCACACACTGTACCGGATGTCTTTCTGTCCTAACAGCTCTTTATAGTCAGTTTGTAAATCAGGTGGATTGAGGTATCTGCAGCTCGCCAGATGAAATAGGTCCACCTTTAACCACCTCAATACAGGGCACTTACACCCCCTTCCTGCCCAGGCCATTTTTCAGCTTTCAGCACTGTCACACTTTGAATGACAATTGCGGGGTCATGCTACACTGTAACCATGTGAAATTTTTTATCATTTTCTTCGCACAAATAGAGCTTTCTTTTGGTGGTATTTAATCACTCCTTGGTTTTTTATTTTTTCCTAAAAAAAAAAGACCAAAAATTGTGAAAAACAAAAAAGAGTTTTTTTCGTAGTTTCTGTCAGTAAATTTTGTAAATAAGTAATTTTTCTCCTTCACTGATGGGCACTGATAGGCTGCACTTATGGGCACCAATGAGGTGGCACTTATGGGCACTGTTGAGGCGGCACTTATGGGCACTGATTAGGGGGCACTGATGAGGAGGCACGAAAATGCCGCACTTATGGACACTGATAGGTGGCACTGATATGTGGCACTGATAAGCGCTGTTAGGCGGCACTGATGGGTGGCACTGGTGGGCATCTGGAACAGATAGGCGGCACTGGTGGGCACAGATAGGCGGCACTGATGGGCGGCACTAATGGGCATTGATGGGTGGCATTGATGGGCAGCAGTGATGAGCATTGATGGGCAGCACTGATAGCCAGCCCTGACTGGCATCACTGATGGCCACTGATTGCTGGCACTTGAGGGCACTGATTGCTGGCACTTGTGGGCACAGATTGGTGCCAATTGTGGGCAATGGTTGGCACTGATTGCTGGCAGTAGCATTGATGGCATTGCTGGCACTAGTGGGCACTTAATTGTAATCAGGGCACTGATGATCAGTGCTCTGATTACATCCCTAGATGACCTCGGTGAGGAGATGCCGCTGATCGGCTCTCCTCACACTCTGTCAGTGTGGCATCTCTTTACGCAGAACGCCCCAGGGGTGCGCGAGAGCGGTCGTTCTGGGAGGCCATCATATGACGTCCACCCAGAATGGCAGGTGGCAAGTGGTTAAAGAGACCCTGTTATCAGCTTAAAATTATATTAAATCCAAAAGCAAACACTTATTATATTCAAGTTTACCAATTCTTAGATGTGATGGCTGCATCAGTTTAGCTTTTTAAGGCCCAGTTCACATTAGTGCGATGCCAGACATTGCATGTGATTCGCACTGCATTGCTGTGCAAAAAACCCTGTTGCTGCCATTGCTTGTGTAACTGCAGTGTGAGCTGGAGTTTGGCTTCAATTTCTTAGTTCTAGTAACTCTAATACTCCCCTACCCCCAGACTAACAATGCTGCTGTCTGGGGGCACTCCAATTCAGGAGGTGTGTTACTGGCCAGATTACCAGGTGAAAACTGAGGAAAAAAAAAAAACTGATGCCACTACATCTAATGATTGATACGCTGCAATATATAACATTTTTGGTTTCGGATTTAACACATACAGCCAAATGGATACTCATACAAAATAGATGTATACAAGCATTCATAGCTGTGTGCAGCCTCTTGCATTAGGGTGTGCACCCCAAAGCTCAAATACATATGCATGTGTATATGTACTGATGGTGTCAGTAGGGCAGTGGACAGTGTAATTTAGTTAATTTTCTTTTCCCCAAATTTTTGGCCTTGTGTAACATTTTTTTGGGGGGATGAAATATCAGTGGTCAAAACAGGGGGGAATATGCAGCACACAAG
Source organism: Aquarana catesbeiana (assembly GCF_042186555.1). Lineage (NCBI taxonomy): Eukaryota > Metazoa > Chordata > Amphibia > Anura > Ranidae > Aquarana > Aquarana catesbeiana. The sequence goes on from NC_133328.1 coordinate 55,930,857, forward strand.
GCAATTAGGGTGTGCCCAGGCACACCTGGCACACCCTGTGCGCACGCCTATGCAAGCATTGTATGATACTAAATTTCAACCCAGTGCATGAATAGCGTGGCCAAACACACTGTGGTGCTGTGCTGGTAAGCTGACGTGTTTCAGGGGGCGCAGCCCCTTCTACAGAGCGCAGGCATGTAGGCAGGAGGGTGTACTTAGCTGAGACAACTGCATCAGCTGCATGGACACAGCTACTTATTCTAATGTGACAGGCGTGCAGTTGAGCGGCCCTGAGAGCACACTGTCTGTGTTTGGAGCTGCTCATCTGCACACGCACGCCTGTCACTTTAGGACGAGTGTCTGTGCCCATCCTAATAGGCTTAAATAGGCTGCTTGAACGCAGCACCTGGAGCCTGGAGACACAGGGAAAAAAAAGTCCTGTTCATGGTTTATGGGCTTTAGCACCAATGTAAATAAGGCCTTGTACTTCCCACATCACTTTTTCCTGCATTAGTTGTTCCTGATTACAAGATGGTTACCAGAATTATGCCACATTTATATTTTCTAATTGAATCGTAGTAGAACTGATTTTTTTCCCTAAACACAGTTAACTGCCTGCCCCTATAGGAAGGTATAAGCTCAGTGTGAATCTCACCACTTACAAATATTATCTAAACCAAGGCTCAAAATTTCAAGTCCTGAGCTACTAGTCAGGCCTTAAAGTGTTACTAAACCCACAACAGTAAAATCAGTCTGTATATGCAGCATATCATGCTTGTTATACTCACTGTGGAACTTAAGGGGTTAATCCTCCGCGTTGTGTAAAAAGGCTGTTTTATCCTGTATGCACAGATCCTTCCCTCCCTGCAATGTCTATCTGAGGAAAGCCAGCGAACACAGGCAGAGTAGCCGACCTGCACATGCTCAGTTGTGTCTTTTATGCTGGAGAGAACATTTACTTGTTGATCAGAGCTAGCCAGGTCACATGATATTGACATCACACATGTGAGCGTGTATACAGGCTGCAGTGCAAATCTCCTCCTTCCTGAACTCTCAGCACTGGATAAACTCTGCAGTTTATCATGTAACCGTGGTATACAGATCATCCAAAAAGGTATATAGTGGCAATATTTTAATGTAAAAAGATGATTTTTAAGCTGTGGGCACTGTGGGGGGACGGATGAACTATTTTCATATTACTGGGTTTAGTAACACTTTAAGAGTTACTCGCCATCAGTTACCCCACCCAAACCCTACCCTTCTGCCCCTAAATACGCCCTTGTAAATTATCATATTTTATCCTTATTTTATTTATCAGGGTCAGATCCATAAAATATGATTGCCAATTGCTGGTATTGGTTATTTAAATTATTTTCCTTATTCAGTATAATAGTTACTCTGAATAAGGAAAAAAATTAAAATAACCAATACCAGCAATCATATTTCATTGATCTGACTGTGATGAATAAAATAAGGATAAATTATGATTGGCTACTATAGGCACTGTACACATCATTGCCTTGTTAAAGCGTTTTTTTTTTTTTTTTTTACACCCTGCAAGGTAAAGGCATAATATGTTAGTATGCATCACATACTAGCACATTATGTTAAACTTACCTTAAAACGAAGCCCTCCTGCACCGAGATCTCAGAGCTGCAGCTGGCTCCCAGGGATTGGAAGGAACGCCATGGCTAGCCATTCCTTCAGAGTGCATGTGCCAGTGACGTCACTGGCTGCATGTAAATATCCCCTAAACGGTGCCTGTTTAGGAGATATTTTCTCTACCCATAGGTAAGCTTTAATACAGGCTTACCTATAGGTAAAATTAATTTGTGGAACTTTACTTCCACTTTAAGTAAATATTTTAATGCTATACTAAATATAGCATTACAAAATTAAAACCAATGAATGACTCCATACTGGACCCCCTCTGCCGTCCTCTATACCGGCCCCCCATCCACTGTCCTCCACACTGGCCCCCTCCCTTCTCCTCCATACTGCCCCCTCCTCAGATCTTCCCCAGCAATGCCCCCCTCCCTGCAGTCAATCATTCTCCCCTCCAAACAATAACCTCCTGTGTATGCCTTCAATCTCCTGGTTCTTTAGTATTGCCCCTTCCACACATTGCAATATTATTTCCTCATCCCCCCTTCAGTGTTCTGTACCCTCCATGCTGCTCCTCATGGACCTCTCACATCCTCACTACAGTACCCTGCTCTCCATCCCCTTTCATTATGCTGTAACCCCCTCCCCCCTGTGTCCTGCCTTCCACCCACCTCCTCCTATTCCAACCTCCATGCTCACCCCTAGTGTCCTGTCATCCCCTCTTCCTCCAGGGCCCCCCCAGTATCTTGCCCCCCCCCCACCTCCACTCCAGTATCCTGTCATGTCACCCCCCCCCACTCCAGTGTTCTATCACCCCCTCCAGTGCATGTAATAGGTGAGACTGTGTACATAATACATTTTTACTTGGGAAGCAGCATGGAGGGAACAAAACAGCAAATGTCTGTATATTGCCAATGATTCGGTGGCGTGTTTAAAGTGAAAATCTGGTGTAAACGTACAGTACTGTGCAAATGTTTTAGTCAGGTGTGAAGAACTGCTGTAAAGTAAGATGTTTTCAAAAATATGTATTCTAATTGTATATTTTTTATCAATCTACAAAATGCAAGGTGAGGAGACAGAAGAAAAATCAAAATCAAATCAATATTTGGTGTGACCACCCTTTAGCACACTTGCACACCGTTTTTGAAGTTGAACTCATAAGGTAGGTTGTTCCAAACATCTTGGAGAACTAAACACAGAGCTTCTGTGGATGTAGGCTGCCTCAAATCCTTCTGTTTCTTCATGTAATCCCAGATAGACTCGATGATGTTGAGATCAGGGCTCTGTGGGGGCCAAACCATCACTTCCAGGACATCTTGTTCTTAATGACATTGGCTGTATGTCCTGCTGCAGAATAAATTTGGGTACAATCACACACCTCCCTGATGGTATACTATGATGGATGAGTATCTGCTATATTTCTCATCATTGAGGACACCACTGGTTGGGCAACGTTTAGGACCATAGGAGCAGTGGTCAGCCAAGAAAACCTAATGCAGCAGATGAAAGACACATCATGCTTACTTCCCTTCAACATCAGAACATTTCCAACAGTGCCATTAGCACAGAACTGTCAGAAAACAGTGGGACCCAAGCAACGGCTTAGAATATGGGTGGGAGTATATTTAAGCTTAGATAAGTTTAGACTGGACTTCCACTTTAATACCTCCTTTTTTTGATTCTCTAATATAATTAAAAAAAGATTGTCACTTGTTTTTACAAAACAGTGGTTGCTGGTGTATGGCCTGTTATTTTGAATAAAGGTGGATGTTATGCATGGGTGACACATCTCTCATTGGGCCTGGGAAGCTCAGTGTCTGCTGCTTCTCCTCCCCCCAGCTCTTATGCAGCTGAGAACAGAGGGAATGTGATCACTAATAAAAATAGGAAAAAGGTATTTATAATGTTTTTTTTTATTGCTATACAAAAATGTATTGTGTTTCATTTCTATTTTATACTGAATTGGTTGTTCTACAAGGTGATCGCTTACAGTAGCTTTAACCACTTGCTGCCCGCCCGCCGTCATATGACGGCGGGACGGTGCAGCTGTTGTTCTGGGCCACCGTCATATGACGGCGCAGCCTTCCAGGCAGCCCAGGGGGCCCGAGCGCACCGCCAGCGGCACGCGCTCGCGCCCACCGCATTGCTCGGGTCCCGGCGCGCGTGCCCGGCGGCTGCGATGTCCGCTGGGCACCCACGATTGCCAGGTAACCGAGCAGGACTGTCAGATGGGAGGAGACCGATGGTGTGTTCCTTGTACAGAGGAACACCGATCGGTCTCCTCCCCTTGTGAATCCCCACCCCCCACAGTTAGAATCACTCCCTAGCAACACATTAACCCCTACAGCACCGCCTCCTGGTTAACCCCTTCATTGCCAGTCACGTTTATACAGTAAGCAATGCATTTTTATAGCACGGATCGCTGTATAAATGTGAATGGTCCCAAAAATGTGTCAAAATTGTCCGATGTGTCCGCCGCAATATCGCAGTCACAATAAAAATCGCAGATCGCCGCCATTACTAGTAAAAAAAAAAATAATAATAAAAATGCTATAAATCTATCCCCTTATTTTGTAGACGCTATAACTTTTGCGCAAACCAATAAATATACGCTTATTGCGATATTTTTTACCAAAAATATGTAGAAGAATACATATCGGCCTAAAATGAGGAAAAAATTTGTTTAAAAAAAAAAAAAAATTTGGATACTTATTATAGCAAAAAGTAAAAAATATTGTGTTTTTTCAAACTTGTCACTTTTGTTTTGTTTATAGCACAAGAAATAAAAATCGCAGGGGTGATCAAATACCACCAAAAGAAAGCTCTATTAGTGGGGAAAAAATGATAAAAATTTCATTTGGGTACAGTGTAGTATGACCGCGCAATTGTTATTCAAATTGTGTAAGCTCTGAAAGCTGAAAATTGGCTTGGGCAGGAAGGGGGTGAAAATGCCCAGTATGGAAGTAGTTAAGGTTCCATTCACAGTAGTTCTCCAGCCGGACCAGCACAGTGTTGATGCACCAATCCTAACGCATTGCCCTGTTCACTTTTTTTTTGTTTTAAACAAACTTCATACAGTAAAGTCACACAGCACATGCAATAATGCGGTATTTTTTTTCAGTGCACACTATCCGCACACCACCATATCGCCGTGGTGTGAACTGCCAATGGGGGTGCAGTGGGACTGGAATAGCCGCCCAACGCAGTCCCACCGCACCTGGTGTGAATGGACACTAACAGTAGTGAGGCTCAGGAGTGGTAGGGTTAGAGGATATCTAAACCCAAGAACAAAAATTTAATATAGTGAAGCTTACCAATTCTTTCCAGGATAAGAACATTTTCTGCCAGTACATAAATATATGTGTTGATTGCTAAGCTAAAAATGTCAATGTTATCAACTGTGAACTACAGCTTCCCCTTTTCACTTTCAATAGATTTTTAATCAAAAAATGTAAAGATGCAAAACATGGTATATGAGAACTTTTAGAAGTTGTTAAGAAGATGGACAACTAGAACGCAGCTCCCCCTTTTCTATGTAACGGAGAGGGGGAGGTGTTTCAAGTTCAAATCAGAAAAGTAGGTGACAACACTGCTCCTCCATAGATACAGTGCAATGAGTAAACATTGTCACCCTAGGGCTGGAATGTATGATACTGGTGACAGGTAAGGTGCAATATATTACATGTTTGGTTTTGAGTTTGGATGCACTTTGGCTGCTTTGTTTCCAAGACATTGGACCATATATGGGCTCTGTAGTTTCTGAATACTTTGTATCTATTTTTGAAAGCCTTTTAATACAATCACTCATTGTGATTCAAGCTCTTCTGCTTTTAATATTGTCTTGTGTATTCTGGCAGCTCTATATAAAAAATAAAGTCATTTTCTTCAAAACTCAGGGGGAGCCTATTAATGCAGAATAAATCAATTTCAAAGCCAACATTTTGGTCCACAATGAGAAACCCTTTTTTATGTTGCTTTGGAAATGCATTTTTCACCTTATTTATCAGCTGAATGCTCTGTAAATAAGCAATGTGACATGACAGTGAGTCTTGTACTGTAATAACTGCATGTCTCCAGTGGATCGAGCAAAACAATGTGAGCTTGATTATCTCCATTCACCCTGGGGAGTAAGGGTCTTCATGTCAGTGTGGGGAAAGCTACAAGTCTGCTTTAATGCAGGAAAAACAGCAGGGAGGCAACAGACAGAGAGGACTGGGTGTTTGTAAGTGCGGATACAGTTTCATACATGATTACTTTATTTGAAAGAAAGGCGTATGTTATATGTCTCTGGATACCAAACAAAAGATGATAATAGCATACTGAATAAGGACACAGTAGATGAATTTGCTTCCTTTGTAAAGTAAGCAACAAAGCTCTAAAAGGAAACCTGTCAGATATATAGATTTGTCCAAACTTCATTAGTACCTTCTGGTGCATTCAAGCACCTTTGACAACCCTTTAGTTTCACTGTAGTGTTCCTGGAGAGCAGGGCCGCCATCAGGGGGGGAATGCCCATACAGATGTATGGGGCCGGGCATCAAGTTGGCACCTCCCCTTTGTTTAACACTGACAAACAACTAGTCCTGACTCCCATTGGTGCCACCCATTCCACTGGCTTCTGAGTACCAGCCTTCCGCTAGCCGCCACTGTCAAAATTACTGGTTGCTAGGACTGCCTGGCATCCTAGTGAATAATCCGCCTCCCAGCTTTGACCTCCCGGCTTCCACCTTCTGTCCTGGAACTGGGACCCTGGTGAGGAGGACCCTCAGATAGCTCAGATAGCTGACCCAGTGCAGGAGATCTGGTGACCTCAGAGGAGTGATGCCCGGTGGAGAGGCGAGACAGGCACTGCTGAAGAAGGAATGGCTGTGAGGTGTGCTGTGATTGTCTCTTTGCTGGATTGGGCTGTCTCTTTGCTGGATGAGGATGTCTCTTTGTGGGATTGGGATGTCTTTGCTGGATTGGGCTGTCTTTTTGCTGGGTTGGACAATCTCATTGCTGAACATATGGAGCTGTCTCTTTGCTGAATAAATGTAGATGTCTCATTGGTGGATTGGGCTGTCTATTGGCTTGATTGGGATGTGTTTTTTCTGGATTGGGATGTCTCTATGCTGAATATATGGTGATGTCTCTTTGCTGGATTGGGCTGTCTCTTTGCTGAATATATGGGGATGTCTCTTTGCTGAATTGGGATGTCTCTTTGCTGGATTGGGCTGTCTCTTTGCTGAATATATGGGGCTGTTTCTTTGCTGAATATATGGGGATGTCTCTTTGATGGATTGGGCTGTCTCTATGCGGAATATATGGGGAAGTCGCTTTGCTGAATTGGGATGTCTCTTTGCTGTATTGGGATGTCTCTCTGCTGAATATATGGGACTTTCTCTTTGCTGAATATATGGAACTGTCTCTTTGCTGAATATATGGGGATGTCTCTTTGATGGATTGGGCTGTCTCTTTGCTGTATATGGGGATGTCTCATTGGTGGATTGAGGTGTGAGTTCAGGCAAAAATTTGGACCTGTTTCACACCTGAACCAGTGAATAGGGATGCACCAGACCTCAGGTACGAACCCGTGGCTGCATATGTGTTAACCCGGCCTTATATTGTTGCTTTCAGCACTGATCAGTGTATTCTGGCAGTGGAGAAGTCCCGCTGTCAGAATATTATAGTGCATTGAGGAAGATTCCCCCATCCACCTTGAATGTGTGGATGGGGAAATTCATTCTTTTTTTTGTTCATTCAGCTGGTTGATAAAAAATACAGTCGATCTATGGTCAGCTTAACTTTTTTCTTTACAGGTACATTTTACACCTACTACTAGTAGATGATTTGTAAAAGGGGAGGGGCTCAGGTAATGCAATTGCAAAGTCCGCTTATGTATAGCTTGGCCTTGAATATCCACTGTTTTTTTTTTTGTCTTGAGTTTATCAGATCAAAAACTATTTTTTAAATAACTTAGAGATAACTTCCTGTCTAATGTTCATACTGAAGAAAATATTGTTTCCTTTCACCTGATATGGCAGCTGACTTTGAGCAATTAGTAAGTGCACTTAACCACTTGATCTCCAGAAGGTTTTACCCCCTTCATGACCATAGCATTTTTTGCTATTCAGCACTGTGCTACTTTAACTGGCGACTGCAGAGTCATGCAACACTGTACGCAAATGAAATTTATATCTTTTTTTCCCCCACACAAATAGAGCTTTCTTTTGGTGCTATTTAATTACAACTGTTTTTTCTTTAATTATTTTTAATTATATAAATGAAAAAAGACAGGAAATTAAAAAAAAACACCAATATTTTCTACTTTCTGTTATAAAACATATCCAGTAATAAAAAAATATGTAGACCAAAATGTTTTATGCTAAATCATTCTAAGTGTATATTATTTGGTTTGTGTGAAAGTTATAGTGTCTGCAAATGATGGTATGTTTACTGTAATTTACACAGCTATGACGCTATACTGGTAATGGCCGTGATCAGCGACTTATAGTGGGACTGTGATAGTGTGGTGGGCAATCTGGCATTAACAGACCCTCACTGGGCGGTACACTAACTGACTAATTGACACTGACATAAATAGCGGCACTAATACAGTGATCGGTTATAATACTGTACTAGAGATGGGAAGGCCTGGAAAAATAGAAACATTGGGAGAAAAACTTTTTTTCCTGTTTTTCTTTTTCAAAGCCATTTTCTTTTTCTTCCAGAAAAAAAGAAGTATGGAATATGTTCTTTTACAATGATAAATAATATATCTAGGACATGGTATTCAGGCTATATAACATGAATACCTTAATAAAAGATTTCTGAGACTTTATGTAAAGTCTTAAATTATTGCAAGTTCTCTCAGCTGAAGACAAGCAAATCCCTGAATACAATTCAAGTAACACTGTACTTCTCAATGCTGTTCTCAAACAAGAGAAATACGCATTTCTGCCATTAGGGGGAACTGCAGGGGAAAGGCTCCAGTTTAGTTTCCTTGTGGGCTCCATCTTGTACCTTCTACAGTTGGGTGATTGTTGGAATACAGTGGATGATAATTTCTGTTCTCTCAGGCCTTAATTGAAAGGTAAAAGGGTAAATTTGCAGCTTTTCTCTTGCTTCATGCCACCTCGATCCCGGCACAGAGCTACAAAAAGTCAATAATACGACATCTATTGAATGCCGCTAAGTCTTGCAATCTCCTCCAGTGGAAGAAAAGTTCACCCCCGTCAGTCAGGCTATGGATGCGCAGAGTGGAGGACATTAAAGAATTAGAAGATCTTATCCTCACGGCACAAAACAAACAAGAGAAGCATTCTAAGGCATGGAGGCTCTGGAATATCTTTATTCTTTCCGATGAAGGACTGGTCCTTTTTAACTCTTAAACTGGCACGGTGATACAGCCCTGAAGGTCGCCACAGTTGGGGACATGCTCATCGCCCTGGGTCACCCCCCCCCCCCCTTTTCCCTTCCCCTGCCTTCCTTTTTTCTCCGTCTTCTTCTCTATCAACTCTATTTTTTTTTTTTTTTTTTTCTTAGGGATAGCAGTGATCCCCCTTTTGAGTAATCTTTCTACTTTTCTGGGATATATTTTTTTATTTCTCCCTTCTTCCTCTTTTCTCTAATCACTGGTACATGAGAATTGGACAGTGCAATTGAATGAATCCTTGACTGTTGAGACAAGGTGATATTTCCTACCTGACGATGCTAGAGTAATGTTAAACGTTAGAGGCTGATGCTAAAAAGGTGAAGTCTTATAGATAATATTGCTCTACGTGGTGTTATTTACACCGAACAAACATTTGTCCGAGATGACTATGTATGTACCATCTCTGTTATACTTTGTTTGCACTGTAATGTTTTTCTTGATCTTTTTTTTGTATGTTTTCAAAAATAAATAAAATTTACATTTGCAAAAAAAAAAAAAAGGGTACATTTGTCTGACAAATCAGTTTATCTTATTTAACCTTTAAATGATTGCTATTAATGTTCTCCACCTTCACAGCATAATGTTTACCTATAGTCTGGTCAGTAATTTGGTTTTTCTTTTCCACTTCTCAGTAAAATGGTGAGCCCAACATCTCGAGTTTGGAATACATTTCCATAGTTCATTTTCTGCTGAGAGCGAAGTTGCAATTTGCAATTTGCAAATATTGTGAGAAGAAATATTATTTTCCTAAGGCTACAAGGATGACAAACCACATCCCGGCATGCCAGTGGTGCCCTAAAGACATTAAAAAATACTTTATGGAATGAAGTGATGAGAACCAGAATGAAATTGGGAGTAGCTTTTCCCTCCAGTGCTCTCATTCCAGAAACACTTTTCTGCTGCTTCTGGATCATCACAAAGTGTTTCTTCACCAGCAGCATCTTCAAGTATGTAAGTATTATAAATGACTGCCTGATAAAAATACACAATCCCGTCATTTATAGAGAAAATTACACCTGAAAATCAGGAGAACATTCATCAAGCTTTTACAAGAGCAATAAATGCTTCTGAATCAGCATTGACAATAGCTGAAAACGCATATTGGCAGGGAGCTCTTAAATTATTATGAGGGAAAGGGGGGTGTTACCTGTTCTCATGTATAGTTGAAATATTCTTAACAGATAAAGTCCTTGTTATATTCCATTGCAATAAAAATATAAAATGTAAAAAAGCAAGTTTAATGTTTATTTACAGTAAGATGTACTTTTATTTTAAGCATAATACTTTTATAGTCACTGCATTTCACGTACCCAATGTAACAAAATGACTTTCAATTTGTAAAACTATTCCACACTGAATTTGTTTAAAATTTTTCTGAAAATTTCATTTTTTCCCCAAAAATTTTTTTCCCCCATGGCTTCAAAATTTTCGGTAATTTTACATCTCTATACTGTACACTGACACTATACTAATGACACTAGCTGGGAAGGGGTTAACATCTAGGGGCAATCAAGGGGTTAACTGTGTGTCTAACAAGTGCAATGTGTGTTGTGACAGACCTAGCCGGGAGAGAGACTTTTGGAGGGGACTGAATGCTAGCCTCTTGCCGGTCGATCGTGGGCCCTGGCATTTGGGGAAACGGTGCTCTTTGTGAGCTGTATGCCTGGGGACCCTTGAGGTGGTATTACTGTGGATTCGGGTCCTGGTCCCCCAGGACACACAGACTCTGGGGACCCTGGATTTGCCATATTAGAAATAGTGGCTGATTTATAATGCTGGGACAAATACTATTAGGAGAGGCTGATGTCAATTCCAGCCACCTGTCTGTCTGTTGCCTGCTAGAATGTGTATTGTAAATAAGTCTCTAGTATGGGATCTAAGAGTCATTAGATCCCCATTGTTGTTTGTGTTAATTAACTCTGTTATTGTGATAATGTTGATTGGGTTTTCTGAGCTACAAGACGGCCAGTCTGGCCTAAAGGTCATGTCTGAGTCATCTAGGCTGTCTAAAGGGATTAGTTAATTAGCCCATGTTAATTAGGTTTATGGTCACAGGTGTATGTTCAGAGTAATATGAGCCGGAGGTATACACCTCCTCTTTTATTGTATAAAAGAGCCTGTATTTTTCAATAAAAAGATTCCTGGTTGAACTTACATACAGCCTGCCTGGTGTTTGTTCTGAGCTACACAACTGGATTAGAACGGCACATAGCTGTAGTTCTAGTCCCGGAGCATCAGAGGACCGAACCATCAGATGTGCGATCTGCAATCTGATTCTATAGCAGCAGAGGAGTGTCGGGAGAGTGGAACCGAGCGAGCAGGGGCTTGTTACATTGGTTGGCAGCGGTGGGATTTGCTCTCCAGTTACTGGGACACTCCAAACCAGCCTGCAGAAGAGCCACGCTGAAAGACTTACTTGAGAGCCGTGGAGAGAATGGTGGGATCATGCTTCCTTGCCGTGAACACATCCAAACCATCACCTGGATCCAAGGTCTAGATAGCAGGAGAGGAGAGATACCAGCCACCATGGATGAGGAATTCAGAAGGAGGTTGCGAGAGATGCAGATACAGCACAGAGGACCAGTATCAGAGCAGGTCCTGCTAGGATGGTTTGATTCTATCCGCTGCAAACTCTGGAAGGAAGCGCTAGCCCGTGAGCAGCGAAACCAGGGAAAAGTTCTTCCCTCCATCCATGTAAGGTACTGGTCGCAGTATGAAGTGCGAATGCTGTTATTGGGGGAACAGCCGAACCAGGAGTGGACAGCTGAGTTAAGCAGGCTGATCCGGGCAGAAATGCGGTTGGACGAGAGCTACAGAGCCCTCCAGTGGTATGTAGCCCAAGTGTGCCCGTGGACAGCGGATGACAGCCCCACGGAAGGCTTTGACTACGATGGCCTGGGATTGTTGTACTGGAGGCTGTCCGAGGACCCTGACTTTGGGAGTGATCGGGAGTGGCGTTTGGAGGAAATAATGGAGCACAGAGAGCGAAGACTGAATGTCTCAGAAATGCACTGGGCACAGGAAGATTTGGAGTTTCTGGCTGTTCAGGAATGGTAGCTTGAAATGGCCTACAGACAGCTGCTAGACTCTGCTCAGCAGCAGGGTGGGGCTCCCTTTGCCTGGGACTATCAGGAAATACCAGTTGACAACTCTGAAATCCTGGCTGAAGAATTGACAATGTGGCAGAGTAACAGTGTGCTTTGTCAACCTGCCCCCGCAGCTATGGAGGCGGAGGTCTTATGGCAGATGCAGCAAGTGCTGACTGACTTTGATGAACCTGTTTCTGCATTGGATGATCTTGGATGAAGGAATGTGCCTGTCCAGCAGAATGCCAGAGAATCGGCAGTGGAAAATCTGGAGATCGCTATCCCCAAAGCTGAAGTGCTGACAACGGGGCAGAGCTCTGCTAACCTCTGCCCAGCACTGATAGCATCTTCTGGGTTCCAGGGACAGGAGATGGTGAACCTTTATCCCTTAGACACCAGTTGCAGAGACAGGGGATTTGATAGACTTTTCTGCTGAGGAAGAACAACCTGGTGAGCCTCCAGCAGAAGAAGAGCTGTTATTAGGGCCAAACTTCACTGTGCTCTGCCCAAACTTCTCCAGCTGAAGATCTGGTAACTGAACAGAGGGTCCAAGACCTCTGTCCCACACTTTTAGCAATTCCAGAGACTAGGGATTTAATAGACGTTTCTGTAGAGGAGGAACCACCTAGCAAACCCCCAGCAGAAGTGCTGGCAACAGGGCAGAGTGCTACCAACCTCTGCCCAGCCCCGGCAACAACTACAGAGTTCCAGGGAGGCGGGGCAGTCGGCCTCCCTCCCCAACAGTTAGCCGGAGCAGATGGTGTGGGGTTTCCAGCAGAAGGGCTGGCAACAGGGCTGAGTACTGCTGGACTCTGCCCTCAACTAACAGAGGATGGATTTCCTGTGAAGGTGGATGGGACTTCAGTCTCCACCTGTATACCCCAGGGATGCTGGGCAGTCGGCCCAGATCCCCAACAGCATGAGTGAGCCCAGACACCCTGTCTTCTCTCCAGCGGCAGAGAGGACTCCAGGGAGAAGGGCCAGTCCAGGCCTCTCCCCAGCAGCAGATATGTTCTCTGAGAGAGGCAGAGGTTGGCTGGGTGAGTAATGCTTTGTTTGGAACAATTTGTTTAGGGTACTGTGTGGGTACAGGCATTAGAGGACTGGAACTACTGACTAACTTCGGAGTCAACCCGTCTGGGGTCTCCTCCTGTGTTAGTCTCCTGCCGAAAGGGGAGAAATATGACAGACCTAGCCGGGCGAGAGACTTTTGGAGGGGACTGAATGCTAGCCTCTTGCCGATCGATCGTGGGCCCTGACATTTGGGGGAACGGTGCTCTTTGTGAGCTGTATGCCTGGGGACCCTTGAGGTGGTATTACTGTGGATTCGGGTCCTGGTCCCCCAGGACACACAGACTCTTGGGACCCTGGATTTGCCATATTAGAAATAGTGGCTGATTCATAATGCTGGGACAAATACTGTTAGGAGAGGCTGATGTCAATTCCAGCCACCTGTCTGTCTGTTGCCTGCTAGAATGTGTATTGTAAATAAGTCTCTAGTATGGGATCTAAGAGTCATTAGATCCCCATTGTTGTTTGTGTTAATTAACTCTGCTATTGTGATAATGTTTATTGGTTTTTCTGAGCTACAAGATGGCCAGTCTGGCCTAAAGGTCATGTCTGAGTCATCTAGGCTGTCTAAAGGGATTAGTTAATTAGCCCATGTTAATTAGGTTTATGGTCACAGGTGTATGTTCAGAGTAATATGAGCCGGAGGTATACACCTCCTCTTTTATTGTATAAAAGAGCCTGTATTTTTCAATAAAAGAGATTCCTGGTTGAACTTACATACAGCCTGCCTGGTGTTTGTTCTGAGCTACACAACTGGATTAGAACGGCACATAGCTGTAGTTCTAGTCCCGGAGCATCGGATGACCGAACAATCAGATGTGCGATCTGCAATCTGATTCTATAGCAGCAGAGGAGTGTCGGGAGAGTGGAACCGAGTGAGCAGGGGCTCGTTACATGTGTAATATATGCTACTTTTACTGACAGATCTAGCTATTTTTCTCCCTGCTTTGTAGGGAGAAGAAACAGCCATATCGCTGATCTGTATACAGAGTCCTGTGTGTTTGTAGACATAGGACTCTTTGCTGTGATTGGCTACAGCTGATCAGCAGGTCTCACCCATAAATCATTGACTGAGACCTACTGACCAAATTCCGCCGTAGCCAGTGACAGTTTGGGTTAGCAGGAGGCACGCTGTATGTGATCCAGCCTGCCTGTGCCGCTCACCCGCAGTAAATGTACTGTGGGCGGGCAGGAACTGGAAATCAAAGATTTCTGTATGACAGTGCAAACAAGTTCCTTCATCTTTCCTGACTAAAGCAGCCCATAGATGATTCATTATTTTTCATTCAGCCAGCAGGTTCCCCATCCAGACATTTGAGTTGAATGCAGGAATCCTCCTGCTGTGCCTTTGTATTCTGACAGTAGGGAGACTTCCCTACTAGAATACACTGATCTGCGCTGCCAGCTATATCCGGCAGCACTGATCAAGTGGCAAAAATCTGACAGGGCGGTTGTACAGAAGTCGATTGATAGATCAACTTCTGTACAACCACAATGCCCATACATGGATTAAAATTTGGCTGGTCAATCCATGTACGTAACCTTCCTTTATTTGTGTCTCACATTCTCCCCGTCCCAGACATATCAGCTCACAGCACTGTCAATTCAGAAAGAAGTGGGCAGGAATAGGTGTGGTCAGGAGATAATTGACAATCTACAGGCTTGTAATTTCATAGTGACATTGCTGATAACCACAGCCCTGCAATATCTTGTAGTGAAAGCAGATACAGCCTACATGAGAGTGACAACTCTGCTCTGAATTCAGGTGCAGTGCAACATTGTTGCCACAGCATCACAGGAAGCTGCATTAGGTGGACTTCAAAGGCATACTGAACAGGTATTTGTGGGACTTTTCACTTATAATTGCAGTAACTGCTGCAGTTTATATACAGTATCTCACAAATTTGAGTACACCCCTCACATTTTTGTAAATATTTTATTATATCTTTTCATGTGACAACACTGAAGAAATTACACTTTGCTACATTGTAAAGTAGTGAGTGTACAGCTTGTATAACAGTGTAAATTTGCTGTCCCCTCAAAATAACTCAACACACAGCCATTAATGTCTAAACCGCTGGCAAAAAAAGTGAGTACACCCCCTAAGTGAAAATGTCCAAATTGGGCCCAAAGTGCCAATATTTTGGTCATCTTGGAGGTGTGTTTGAGGTTGTTATCATGTTGCAATACTTTACCTCAGTACCTCAGTCTACCTCAGACTTTACCTAGATTATGCATTGTTCATGCATGGCTGTGACTTTTCCTTCACATAATAAATATAATGTTGTTTTTTTAGGTCCAGTGGTTACTTAAGTTTAACTACATGTTCTATTATGACCCCCTATTTTCTGGAGTTAACATCTTTGGAAATATATATTTTTAGTCTGAGGAGTTTAATTTAGTGAAGATCAAAAGCCAAATTGTATGTATTACTAGATTTCCATGAGTGTTTTTTGTGACCACAAGCAGACCACAATTTTGGAATTTATCCTACATGCGGTCAGCTTTTTTATTATTTTAACTCAGGCAAAGCCTGTTCCTTCCATTCCTATCTAATGTAAATATTAGTGTAAAATATGTCAAATGTATACACTGTGTATGGCTTCCGCTTGTAAGAGATAAGTGATTGGGGGCTGGAGCTGCTGTAGTTATAAAGGGATTTTAGGAGATGAGATTGATTTTGTGAAACCTGCAGGAAAGCATAGTGTCAGTTTTCTATAGTAACCACTTAATGCCATTGTTGGTTTTTACAAGAAAATGACAGACAAAATCTGACGGGCTAGCAATTGCAAAATAGGGACAATATACTCAGTTTTTTTATAGTTTTAATATGTTATCATAACTGTTTTGACAGTGCGTGTGTTCATTTTTATAATGTCATTAAGAATACTAAATGTAAAAGCTGTAATTAGAGCCAGGCAAATGCAAGTATGCAAACATCAAGAAGATTCCCATACATGGTCCCCAGACACCCTTCTGTGGCTTAATCCACTATTCTCTGAGCTCCAATCTATACCCGATCCTGCAATTTGGGCAGCCTGGGGCATCAAAACATTGGCCCATATCTGTACAGATGACTCCTTAATGTCTTTTGACATTTTTAAGCAGAAGTTTGGACTTACCAACTGCCATCTCTTCAGATATCTCCAGCTTTGCCACTCATTTGCTACTCAGTTTGGTTCCCACCCTGTGCTTCTCCTTCAGTCTAGTTTGGAATCCTTGTTGCGGGATGATCAGTTGGCCAAACCGATATATATCTAACATATATAAAGCATTCATGCCTTCAGTTCATTTTGGAATGGGGGGCCTGTATTCTAAGTGGCAAATTGATATCCCGGGAATGGATGCAGAGGACTGGGAAGACACCTGGGAATATCCCTTCCTGCAATTGGTCTCAGTCAGAGACCGTTCAAAATAGTCCACAGAGTCTATCTGACATAACAAAAACTGAGCAAAATATATCCAGGTGCTTCTTCATGTTGCTGGAAGTGTGACTGTGGGGATTTTTGTCACCTGTTGTGATCCTGTCCCAGAAAGCAGCTCTTCTGGGAAGAGGTCACATGTTTCATAACCTCTCTTACTACGATCCCCATTCCACATAGTGTTTCGGTCTGCTTGTTGGGCTTGGTGGGCACCCTGGCTCACCGCCGAGCAAATAAGACCCTTATGGGCCTTTTCCTGTTTTATGCAAGGAAAGCTGTGATTCTAAAATTAGAACAACCTGAAGTACCCCCTTTACAAAGCCACGTACCACTCCAGGGGCTGTACAGCCAAATTTGATAAAATATGGACTCTTTGGCTTGAATCAATCACAACTAAATCCACTCAGTAATTCATAAGCCGCTAGTTAGCTTCTAGTGGAGTTTTCCAAATTGTGCTCAAAAGCCTACCTGACATCTTTAGCTCTTATTTATCCTGCAGGGGTATAAATCCAGTATGCAGGGAATCCCTACATTCTACAGGTCCTGCGGTTGGTGGTTGCCTAATTTGACATTTTTCACTCCTGTCTATGTTCTTTGGCGGATGCGAGCAGACTGAAGTTGTTTAGATTTTTTGTGTAGTTTAAGTTTTCGTTATAGTGTTTCTAAGCTGAGGTTTAGGCATCACTAGTCGAACTATGAATACTAAATGTATATTTTCTGGCTATTTATTGTGACATTGCAATTCGGCAGTTTGTGGGCAGGTAGAGATTAACTCTGCCCTACCAGAAACCAGTGGTGTGTGTGCGCATGTGTGGGAATGCCCCATGCCCCATGCCTGTGCAGGTTTGCCAAAGGTCTGTGTTAGGTCCCAAAGACCTAGAAAAAGCTGGCAGAGAGCTACAGTACATATATTTATATTTTGCCGACGGTCTCATGGCAATATACGTCGGCAAAGTGGCACATTAACGCAAAATGATGTATGGGTACGTCATCCCCTTTAAAAGCAGCAATTGCTACCAGCTACCCGCGATCGTGGGCACGAGAGCCAGAACGGGGATTTGTGTGTGTAAACACACAAATCCCTGTTCTGTCAGGGGAGAGGAGACAGATAGTTTGTTCCTACTAAGTAGGAACAGTGATCTGTCACCTCCCCCAGTGAGTTCCATCCCCTCACAGTAAGAAACACTAACTAGGGAACACATTGAACCCCTTGATTGCCCCCTAGTGTTAACCCCTTCCCTACCAGTGACATTTACTCAGTAATCAGTGTATTTTTATAGCACTGATCGCTGTGTAATTGTGAATGGTCCCAAAAATGTGTCAAAAGTGTCCTATCTGTCTGCCGCAATGTCGCAGTACTGCTAAAAATTGCAGATAACTGCCATTACTAGTAAAAAAAAATAGAAATAAATAAAAATGCCATAAATATTTCCCATAGTTTGTAGACGTTATAATTTTGCGCAAACCAATCAATATACGCTTATTGTGATTTTTTTTACCAAAAATATGTAGAAGAATATATGTTGGCCTAAACTGAAGAAGAAATTTGTTTTTTAAAAACATTTTTGGGGATATTTATTATTGCAAAAAGTAAAAAATATTGTTTTTTTTTTCAAAATTGTTGCTATTTTTTTGTTTATAGCGTAAAAAATAAAAACCGCAGAGATGACCAAATACCACCAAAAGAAAGCTCTATTTGTGGGAAAAAAAGGACGTCAATTTTGTTTGGGTACAGCGTCACACAATTGTCAGTTAAAATGACGCAGTGCCTTCTTTTGTTAAAAAAAAGTGACGCATTGCCGTATCGCACAAAATGGCCTGGTCATTAAGCAGGAAAATCTTTTGGTCTGCAAGTGGTTAAGATAGGGGAGAGAAGCGGCGGAGGAGAAATATTGCTGAGGTGAAGTTACTCTTTAAAAATAACTAAAGGCAAAACTTTTTTTTTTTTGTAGTTTTGGATAGCGTGGAGAGGGATTATCAGGCTGTCAAGTTTTTCCAAATAACATTTTATTATTATTCGTGTTTGCGATACAGTATAAAGAAGCGTATAAAGTCACAAGTATAAATCGTAGTATACATTTTTGCTGTCAAACATTTACTCAAAAATCCTGAGGTTGTGCTAAATGACAGTGGCATGTTATTATCTAACTTTAACAGTTCTTTTGTCAGGTATGGATCTCTGCTTCATTTATTAAACTGTAACATATTGTCTGTGGCTGTAAGAGTCACAAGAGTATGCAGCATAAGGAGATAGAAGGGGGAAAGAAAGAGAAAAAGGGGTAAAGAAGTCATCTAGATGAGGTTAGTACCTGGTCATGGTGGGCCCTAGGCTGTCAAGTTTTATTGCTGTCTGTGTCCCTGTTATGAAGCTTCACCCTCTCTATATGTCCTGTTTATCACTATCATTGAAAGTAAAAGAAAAGCCCAAATTTGAGGTTGTCCCCCGAAAAGTAATAGAGGGTAAATCTTCCAAAGGGGACACTAGTTCTGGTAATCTAGGGTTCCCCAAGGAATTCCCTTAATTTGCAGGGATTTCCTTCCACTTCCTGTTTGACTATGGAACAGGAAGTGCAAGGAAAACTCTGCAATGGACACAAATAGCGGGAAAAAATCTGACCTTACTCTATCCAAAATGAAAAAATAAAGTTTTGCCTCCTTTAAAGAGGAGTTATAGCCTTTTTTTGTTTTTTTACTAA
The DNA here is from genome assembly GCF_042186555.1 of Aquarana catesbeiana. Classification (NCBI taxonomy): domain Eukaryota; kingdom Metazoa; phylum Chordata; class Amphibia; order Anura; family Ranidae; genus Aquarana; species Aquarana catesbeiana. Next base: position 55,950,130 of record NC_133328.1, read on the forward strand.
AAAACACCCCCGCAGTGGTCTCATCTTTTCTAATACATTCTGGCATTTGTGCTAAATGTAGTTTTTCATATTAGATTGTTGTGTAAAAAACTCTCTGTGCTTTCCTTAGTAAGTGCGCTTATCAGGATGCACATGCGAGCAGACAGATTCGTCTCCCTAGAAGATCTCTGAGGCGCAGAAGAACACGCATTCCTGTTGCTCGTCGGAATCGGGCTTTGGCGCATAGAAGGGCACATGCGCGAACTGGCGCGCAAACATAAGTCGTCGCTCATCCCCGTGCGCGTCGACGCTTGTGCGCACCCATGATAGACGCTGGCGCCAAGTGAGACTATTTAGGCTCAGTGCCGCTTCGTCTTCAGCTTCTGTGCATCCTGTTTCCTGAGAACCTGTATCTTGATTCCTGTTATCCACCCGGCTTGTCTTGACCATCCCTTGAACTCCCCCTGTACCGACCTCGGCTTGTCCTGTGACCGGACAATCTCCTGTCTTCTCCTTGGCTCCTGTTCTACTGATCCGGCTTTTGACCTGGCTTGCCTCCTGACTACGATCCTGCCTGTACTCTGCATCCGATTCTCCTAGCCTATGACCCAGCCTGCCTGACCTTGCTACTCTGTTGCTGCCATCTGCACCAGCTGCCTGCCTGTCGGTCTTCCTGCTGAAGCCTTCCAGTGACTTCACCAGTCCTACTAGGACAGCCGCCCTGCTGCCGGCAAAGACTTCTTGGCACTTTTGAGACTCTGCACTCCGGCGCCTTCCGTTCACACTATCAGAGGCCCCGAGTCAAAGGTGTAAGAGAGGCCTTGCTCGTCCAATCAGGCTCTTCTACCAGGTACGTGATAGCGCTCATCCCATCTTCAATGTGGGCCTCTGAAGCCCACTCGGGATACGGTGCAGCTGGCTACCCAACATGCACCTCCCGATCTCGCTCATGCGCATTGCGTACAAAGCACAGCTACGGAAATAATAAGTCATCATTGCATAACTGTTTGTACACAGCAATTAGAAGTGAATTATGGCAACCAAAATAAACACTGCTTGTACAGTATTTGGTTGTCACTGAGATGGTGATATAATGGTGTCTGCTTTCTGTTTTTATTTTTGGCGTTAACAGAAATGATCTGATTTTAGGAATACAATAGAATACCATACACTTGATAGTTTGTATATAAACCTAAATTAATCGCTGTTGCAACTTTGTGGTCCTTGATTGGTTTCTAGTAATGAGTGCTGGGTTCTCCATTGCACAAATCTGTATGCTGCTGTGGTGTGATACCGACAGAGGGAAGACATTCTTTTTGCAGAGGCCTGGATCAGGAGCATTCGGCTGGAGCACAGCCTTGCTTTCCTTGTAAACTGTTTCAGCCGACTGTGCGTATTGTTACAGTTTACAAGGGAATCTAATCTGCTGAGCTCTGAGGAGGAGAGAAGCCGCTGGCTCTGAGCAGGCAGCTGTCCCTTTCAGCTATGTGGCAGTTGCTGCATCCAGTTTCCTCACAACATTCAAAACATTCATTCTAAAGTTGTGCTTCTGAGTGTAGCACTGGAGAAGGAAACCTTTGCTGATAGAAAGACTACAAGTGATCTCCTTCTCAAAATACTAGTTGCCTGGCTGTTTTTGTCTTCGATATTTTGAGACACGGACCTGAAACAAGAATTCAGATCATGAAAGAAAGAGTAAAATCAGAGCTACTTATCTGCATACTTGTTCTGGGTCAGTGACACTGAAGCTATTGGATCAGCATAATAACCAGGGAACTAGTATTGTTCAGATTATTTAAACACAAAAAGGTTAAAGTATATATAAACCCAATCGCTAACTTCTCATATGAACTTTTGCTTAATGTCATTCCAAATTTTTCATTAAAATTATAACAAAAAATGGGTTGTGATCTGATGCACAAAAGTAGTGTGCCTCTATCCTTATTCAACACTACACGACACAATTCATTTTGCCAGTGGGACTTTATATGAGGCGCATCACTAAATGAAAACCATGATATTTATTGTATAACAAAGCAATTGCACCAAGATACTGGGTGGTGGAAAGGCTTCCCCTCTACCTGCTATAATTAGTATACATAAAATGACAGTTAGACATTAGTATATCACAGCGGGGGGGGGGGGGGGGGGTATTCCACCATCCCTGTTAAGCTACTGTACATGTTTCATGGTGTTACCGGTTCTTCAGGAAAATATAAGGTGCAATACAATTATACCCTGTGATCATGCCATGAAGGTCCTTGTTCGGACACTTCTTATTATAGGGCAGGGGTTTGCAAACTTTCAAACTTTCTGAAGCAACGGCCAGTTTATTGTCCTTCAAACTTTAGGGGGGCCTTACTGTGCCCAGGAGTAATCTTTGAAATTTTTGCCCAATCTTTGAAATTAGGGGGAGAAATAGTGCCCCATTTTTGGTTTAAGTGGAAGGAATTATACCCCATCGTTGGGTGTCAGTGGGAGGAATGGTGCTCCATTGTTGTTAGTGGCAGGAATTATGCCCCATTGTTGGTGTCAGTGGCAGGAATAGTGCCTCAAGGGCTGGATAAAGACAAGCAAAGGGCCTCAGAGCTCTGAGGAAGAGGGGTCACCCTCAAAATGCGTCAGTTATCTTGGACTGTGAATGAATGAATGATTTGTAAAGCGCTGCAAATGCGAACTGAATCGCCTCAAGGCGTTAAATGCGTTTTGTGTTGTCAGCTTCTTAGAAAAGGAAGGTCTTGAGTTTTTTCCTGAAGGCCAGATGTTTTCTTCCATGGGGATGTGAGTCGGAAGAGTGTTCCATAGCCGAGGTCCCTGGACTGTGAATCTTTGTTCTCCCTTTGCTTTGTAGCTGTATTTGGGAATGAGGAGGAGGTTTTGGTTAGACGATCGGAGATTGCGATTGGGTGTGTAGTGTTTTATTTTCTCTCTGAGGTATTGAGGGGCGTTACCTTGTATGCATTTGTGGGTGAGGCAGAGGGTCTTGAATGTGATCCGATTCTTTACGGTTAGCCAATGTAGGCTCCTCAGGGATGGGGAAATGGACTCCCAGGGTTTTTCCTGTTAGCAGTCTTGGCCTGTAGGCGCGCAAGCTGATATTGGTATAATCCTATGTAGAGTGAGTTTGCGTAGTCGAGTCGGGAATTGATGATTGTTTTGACTACTGCTGCTTTGTCCTCTTCTGTTCTCATCCCACTCAAGTTTACTGGCCAGCAGATCCTGCTGGATGAGGCCAATGATGGACTCTACTATCTGCCTGATTGTATCACTCATTTGTGAGTACAATATTTTATTTCAATAAATATTTTTGTGTTGCAAAGGTAATATGCAAGGCTGTTGCACCATCTGTCCTTGTTTTCTTCTAGAGTTACTTCTGGGTTCCTCCTGACCTGTTGGGAGTGGCAGCACAGCCAATGCAGTGATGTGATTTGTGAAGAGTCTTTCCCCTACTTCTCCAGTCTAACCTACGGTAACCTCTCAAGCGCAGGAGCATTTGTTTCTTTTTGTATTGTACTCTAACAAATCTCCGAGGGCTTCACAGAACAGCTGCATTTATACTGAGATTAAATTATACACAGGTGGACTTAATTTGCTAATTAGGTGACTTCTGAAGGCAATTGGTTCCACTAGATTTTAGTTAGGGGTATCAAAGTAAAGGGGGCGGAATACAAATGCACGCCACACTTTTCAGATATTTATTTGTAAAAAATTTTATAAACCATTTATCATTTTTCTTCCACTTCACAATTATGTGCCACTTTGTATTGGTCTATCACATACAATCCCAATAAAATACATATACGTTTTTGGTTGTAACATGACAAATGTGGAAAATTTCAAGGGGTATGAATACGTTTTCAAGGCACTGTACACTGTATTCACAGCCTTTGCCATGATGCTCAAAATTGAGCTCAGGTGCATCCTGTTTCCACTGATCATCCTTGAGATGTTTCTACAACTTGATTGGAGTCCATTTGTGGTAAATTCAGTTGATTGGACATGATTTGGAAAGGCACACACCTGCCTATATAAGGTCCCACAGTTAACAGTGCATGTTAGAGCACAAATCAAGCCATGAAGTCCAAGGAATTGTCTGTAGACCTCTGAGACAGGACTGCATCAAGGCTCAGATCTGGGGAAGGGTACAGAAAAAAATTTTCAGCATTGAAGGTCCCATTGAGAACAGTGGCCTCCATCAACCTTAAATGGAAGAAGTTTGGAACCACCAGGACTCCTCCTAGAGTGGGCTGCCCGGCCAAACTGAGTGATCGGGGGAGAAGGACCTTAGACAGGGAGATAACCAAGAACATGATGGTCACGCTGACAGAGCTCTAGTGTATCTCTGCGGAGAAAGGAGTACCTTCCAGAACCATCTCTTCAGCACTCCACCAATCAGGTCAGTATGGTAGAGTGGCCAATTGGAAGCCACTGATAAGTAATAGGCACATGGCAGGCCGCCTGGAGTTTGCCAAAAGGCACCTGAAGGACTCTCAGACCATGAGAAACTAAATTCTCTGGTTTGATGAAAAAAAGATTGGACTCTTTGGCCTGAATGGCAAGCATCATTTCTGGAGGAAACCAGGCACCGCTCATCACCTGGCCAATACCACCCCTACAGTGAAGCATGGTGGTGACAGCATCATGCTGTGGGGATGTTTTTTAGTGGCAGGAACTGGGAGACTAGTCAGGATCACTGGAAAGATGAATGTAGCAATGTACAGAGACATCCTTGATGAAAACCTGCTCCAGAGGCATTCTGGACCTCAGACTGGGGCAAAGATTCATCTTCCAACAGGACAACGACTCTAAGCACACAGCCAGGATAACAAAGGTGTGCCTACGGGACAACTCTGTGAATGTCCTTGTGTGGCTCAGCCAGAGCCCAGACTTGAACCCGATTGAACATCTCTGGAGAGCTCTGAAAATGGCCGTGCACCATTGCACCCCATCCAACCTGATGGAGCTTGAGAGGTTCTGCAAAGAAGAATAGGAGAAATTGCCCAAAATAGGTGTGCCAAGCTTGTAACATCATACTCAAGAATATTTGAGGCTGTAATTGGTGCCAAAGGTGCTTCAACAAAGTATTGAGCAAAGGCTGTGAATACTTATGTACATGTGATTTTTTTTTATTTTTAAGAAATTTGCAAAGATTTCAAACAAACTTCTTTCACATTGTCATTATGGGGTATTGTTTGTAGAATTTTGAGGAAAATTATGAATTTAATCCATTTTGGAATAAGGCTGTAACATAGCAAAATGTGGCAAAAGTGAAACGCTATGAATACTTTCCGGATGCACTGTATGTGTAATAAGATTACACATTTACTTATCTGTATCGACACAATAGGTGGTGCAACATATACATTTTTTTCGTATTATATGTAAGATCACTGTGGGAGCACATGTTTATGTTTGCAGCCACCAGGGGCGGCCCGTCCATTAGGAGCGCACGGGCACCGCCCCCTCTCTCCTCACCACCCCCTATATGCATTGGATAGATTCATGATGTATATTCGGTTGTTTGCCGCCCCCATCAAACAAAAAACCACCAACCGCCACTGGCAGCCACTGACCTATATAGTTAGGTCATTTATTGAGTAGTTGGCACGTCTGTATACAAAGATTGAAACTGTACGTTTATATTGAAGATAGTGTGGGAGTAACAACATAAATATATTACAGTACATTGGTTGATTTGAGTGATGTATTGGACTCAATTCACAGAGAATTATTTTCCTCTGAGGTAAAATAGCTCATAGCGTTTTTTTCATAAAATTTTGCAGTTCACAAAAAAAACTACTAAAATAAGGCATGAGGTATTTCATCGAAATGTGTGATATTTATCTCATGAAACCATTCGGTATTTTATCTCCTGACGCGATATCTCATGAATGGATACAGTAGAGGAAGATTAGAACCCCTGTCAGTTTATATTGCTGTCTGTGCCCCCTTTAGGGAGATTCACCCTCTCTATTGTTACTGTTATCACTTATCACTAAAAGTGAAAGGAAAAGAAATACCCACATTTTGGGGTGACATTAAACAATAATAGTGGGAAAATCTCCCCAATGGTTCACAGATGAAAAAAAAATCAAAAACAAAAAAACAAAAAAAACTGTCAGGGGTTCTAACCCTCCATTACTGTATCCAAAATGAAAAATAAAGTTTTGTTACACTTTACAGTAATTTTTGTTGTAATATTTGGCAAATTCATTGCTATATCTTTGGACAGGTTTTGTCATCATTCTCTGATGTTCTTGAAAGTGTCACTCTGGTATCTGTCTGCCAAGCCTTCAAATTGATGAAAACCCTCTCCTAACAGTTCATCTTCCGCACCTTTTGTAACACTTGTCTATTCCTAATCTGATTCTGTCTTGCAAATATTTGGGCCAAATTCTCTAAAAATAATTGTGAAAAGTTAAGTATCCCCATTACATATGCTCTAACAAGGGATTAGACCATTGTGATATGTTTGTACATTATGTTTGGAGTTATTGGGGGGTCTATGCAGCGAATGATATATATGCTTGTATAGTATATACACAAAAAAGTCTCTGAAAAGCTAGCGAAGTGACAGGAGAAAATAGATATTTGATTTTTCTCCTTCACTGATGTACGCTGATGAGGCTGCACTGATCTGCACCGATAAGCTGCACTGATGGGCACTGATGAGGTGGCACTTATAGGAAGTCATGAGGCGGCACTTATGGGCACTGATTAGGTGGCACTGATGAGGAAGCACTAATATACCACACTGATGCGCACTGATATGCGGCACCGGTTAGCACTGATAGGTGGCACTGGTGGGCACTGATAGGCAACAGTGGTGGGCACTGATGGGCAGCACTGGTGGGAAATGATAGGTGGCATGGATAGGCAGCACTGATGGGCACTGATGGGTGGCGCTGATGGCCACTGATGGGCAGCGCTGATGGGCATTGATGGGCAGCCCTGATTAGCAGGCACTGATGGGCACTGATGGGAGGTACTGACTGGCATCACTTATTGGTGCCACTGATGGGCACTGGGGGGCTTTCCTGTAATCGGGGCACTGATGATTAGTGCCCTGATTACCTGCCCAGTTCTCCTCTGCGAGGAGATGCCGCTGATTGGCACTCCTCGCCACACACTCAGAGCGAGGCAAGGAGAGCCGATTCACGGCACTTACGTATTTACATGTGACCGGCTGTGATTGGACGCGGTCGTGGCTCTTTACAGAGATCTGGGCCGTGCCATGTCCTAGCAACAGAGCGCGGTGGGCGCCCCCGCGGGCGCGTAATCCAGCCGTTCTGGGGCGACGTCATAGGACGTCCTCCCAGAATGAGAGCCGCACCGCATCTGACAGTGGGCGGGCGGCAAGCGGTTAAAGACCACATGCCTGGAACACTACTTATTTAACTCCTGCATTTATTTATTTATTTCCTTTAGTTAATTGACTTTACTGCCGTTTTATGAGGTATGTACCGAGTACTGTTGATTTTTGAGGTAAATACCACAAGAAGTGATAGTGAATTGACATTTTCATTATCTCATGAGATATTTGGGAAAAATGAGAGATCACCTAAATACCTCATGTGATATGCTTTAGTGAATGGAGCCCATTGTTTGCTATATAGTCAGTCCAAAAAATGAAAAAAGTCTCACACGTGGTATTGCCATACTCAGGAGGAGTAGCAGAATGTACACAATACAAAATGTGTTTTGTATTGTAAGTATGCCTATGCTGTGTGTGAGAAATATCCTAATAAATTAACAACTTTGAGTAAAAAAAATTGTTTTTATTCCTCATTTTCCAAAAACTTGTGGCAAAAAAAAGCTTCAAAAGACTCACCATGCCTCTAAGAAAATACCTTGGAGTGTTTGCTTTCACAAATGTGGTGATTTTGTCAGTATTTCCACTGTCCTGGTGCTCCAAGGCCTCAAAAAAAATGTGATAGATAGGAAATTAGACACAATTAGCATAATTTATGTCCCTGGAATGCTTGAAGGTGAGCCTTGGATTTTGGGCTTCTCTATGTGGCTAGGCTATAAAAAAAAGTCCCACGCATATGGTATCACCATTCTCAGGAGAAGTAGCAGAATGTGTTTTGAGGTATAATTCTAAATATGCCTATGATGTGTTTTAAAAATATCTTACTAATTGACAACTTTGTGTAAAAAAAAAAAACACATTTTCCTTTTGTTTCCAAAAACTTGTGGCAAAAAGTTTCAAAAGACTCACTATGCCTTTCAGAAAATACCTTGGAGTGTTTGCTTTCCAAAATGGGCTCATTTTGTGGGTGTTTCCACTGTCCTGGTGCTCCAGGGCCTCCAAAAATGTGATAGGTAGTCAGGAATTTAGATGTTTAATTAATGCTTTAGACTCTGTTCACATCTTGGCGTATGGGGGCGACAAATAGAAGCGCGGGATGCCCATCGCCAAAAGAAGCGAATGTACCTCTTTTGAGTGACAGGTCTAGTATGACAGGCATGTTCAAATATGGCATATGTGGGAATAGTTGAAGTCAATGGGGCTCGAACCTGCAAAATCAAAAGTCCTCATTGAAGGCTTGTATGCGAGTTATTTGCCATAAAAAGTGTATGAGGACCTGGGTCCTGCCCTGGGGGCCATGTATCAATGCAAAAAAAAGTTATTAAAACAATTGTTTTTAAAGGAGCAGTGATTTTAATGATGCTTAAAGTGAAACAATAAAAATGGGTGGCATGAACAGACACGCTGACTGAGCGTGCTGCTCCGTGATCCCGGGCTCCAGGAAGACAGGCGGCGGTGGTTCGGCGGGCTCCTGACCAGCTACGGCATGTCTACACGCCACCGCACAGCTGCACTCCCGCTCAGCGGTGGGGGAAACAGCCAGGCGAACAGGCTCAGAGCCTACCTTATGGCACAGAGCGTGGACTTAGGGAATGCAAGTAAGAGAACTACGGCCCAGGAGGGAAGGAAATTCGGCTCCCCTGATCTGAAGGGAGGAGTGGAGAGGGCTGGACACGATCCCCCTGCACAGGGCCGAGGAGCGACGGGCTTAGAAAGGGGAATTCCAGTACCCAGCAGCGACCGTGCATCCCTAAGCCCAAGGCAGAGATGCATAAACCTGGAAAGGGACCTCCCAGGAAAAGGGAGAGACCCCATGGCTCATGATGATGAAATTGTGGGCCCAGAGGGTGAATGTACTGGAGGTGACACGAATCTTCAGGAGGTGGAGGGAATCCCAAGAGGGATGGCTGAATCCTTGGAAAATGAAAATCTTGGTACTACAAAGGCCAGCAGTGAATCTGCGAAAAAAAACCCAAAGGACTTGGGATCAATTCAGAGACAGCCACTACAGGGCAGGTGCAGTATGTTAACCCTTTGTATTGTGACCTTAATAATGAACCAAGTGCATCTCAATCAGAGTTAATAGTGGATTGGGACTTAAGAGAACATTTGAGAGCACTTCCTACAAAGAATGACGTTCAATCACTTATAACCACTGTTAAATCGTCCTGCAAGTAGGCTGTGGAGGGGCTAAGGGAGTATATAGGGGCACTGGGACATAGAGTGGAGGAAATGGAGATGGGCCAAGATGATATTAAACAAGGAGTGGCTGATATCCAAGATATGACAAAATAGCATGAAGAAGTGCTTGGGCGGCACAGTGGTGTAGTGGGTTGCACTTTCGCCCAGCAGTAAGAAGGGTCGCTGGTTCGAATCCCAACCACGACACTACCTGCCTGGAGTTTGCATGCCTGCGTGGGTTTCCTCCGGGTACTCTGGTTTCCTCCCACACTCCAAAGACATGCTGGTAGGTTAATTGGATCCTGTCTAAATTGTCCCTAGTATGTATGAATGTGAGTTAGGGACCTTAGATTGTAAGCTCCTTGAGGGTAGGGACTGATGTGAATGTACAATGTATATGTAAAGCGCTGCGTAAATTGACGGCGCTATATAAGTACCTGAAATAAATAATAATAAATAAACTCTCTGTTGGATCAGATAGATAATCAAGAAAATAGATATTGTAGGCAAAATATACGTATAAGGGGCCTGCCTGAAATAAAACAACATTTTGAATTGCTTCCAAAGGTGATCAGTTTGTTTCAACTAATTCTGGGGCCATCTGCACCGGATAAGATTGAAATAAATAAATAGAGTCCATCATGCCCTTACCTCTACCCCCCAAAATGCAGAAAGACCAAGAGATTGTAAAATACATAGATATTCAGTGAAAGAAGCTATTATGAAAGCGGTCCACAATAAATCCACGGTTAACTTTGAAGGTGCACAAATAGCTCTATTTCCAGATTTATCATATAGAACTCGTATGCAATGAAGAATGATTAAACCCTTATTGAAAGTCCTACAAGCAGTTGATGTTAAATATCGCTGGGGATATCCCTTCAGGGTTATAGCAACACGGAATGGGAAAACAGCAATACTTAAAACTAAAGATGATTTGCAACACTTCACAGAGGTGCTGGAGCTCCCCATCGTGGATTTTCCGGATTGGAGACTGAATAATTGTAAACCATCACTACAATGACCAGAACGATGGCAACAAGTGCTAGTTAAAGCTCGACGGAAGATTGATATGGACAGACAGGATTATAATTTGATTTTAGGACATGGGGGTGTAAAGTTAAAAGGCTTAGTAGGAAAGGAGCTGATTGCCCAGAGTAGGATTGGGGGGGGGGGAGGTTGGGTGGATGGGGGAGGGTTCTGGTTTGTTATCTTTCCCTCTGTCCTCTCTTACTTCCTTTCTTTTCTTCCCTTCTCTCTCCCAAAATACTTTTTTTTTCCTTTTTTGTTTTCCCCCTTTGTTGGGGATTTTGGAGGCAATGCCCTGAAGTACCGCTAAATAAGAATGGTATAGGAATATAAATGGAAGTCCGGGGTTCACAAGGTATCCTGTTCATGTTTTTGACCATCTTTCCCCCAATAGGTTGGTCCGGAGACAAGGAACTTTGTTTTCTGCCAAGAGGCGGAAGGGGGGGGACGGACTCCACCACACCTCATCCTCCCTTTAGAGGGATGTGCCACAAGCAGTGGCATAGTAGGTTATGGGTTTTAGATGGTTTTGTGTGTCCTTTTTTTTTCTTTCCCTCTTCTCATCAGATGCATCCAGGGAGAGAGAGCTCAGAAGGTTAGGAACAGACACCGATCAGGCGCAGCAGCATAGTAAGAGATTCATGGAAGTAGTGAGAGAATGATAGGTAGAATGAAGATTGTATCGTATAATGTGAGAGGGCTTTGCTCGACTGGTAAGAGGGGCAGTCTCTGGCATGAACTGCGTCATGTGAAAACAGAAATAGTCTTTCTGCAGGAGACGCACTTCATGGCAGGGTCAATCCCTCATATGCCTCTTTTTCCATATAATCAATGGTTTCATGCACCTTCATCCATCCCTAGGGCCAGAGGAGTTACAATAGCTATCCACAAACAATTCCCCTTAATAGAAATACAAGTAGACCCTGAATGCCATTTTTTATTTTGTTAAGGGCAAGATCCAGGGTCAGTGTTATACTTTCACTACTATATATGCCCCAACAACCATACCGTTAAATTTCTATCTAAAACTTTGGATATTTTGGGGAAGTTTCGGGAAGGTTTATTTGTTATGGGAGGGGATTTTAACATTACCTTGGACCCCAGTCTAGACACTTCTTCTGGGAAAACCTTTGTGTCTCATAAGCAGTGCCGATCCTGACCTCCCTGGGGCCCTAAGCAAAATTCTGCTAAGGGGCCCTCTACCTGACCCGTGATGCCGTGAGCTATGTAAACTATTTGCCATTGCCATACAGTCACACCTGACACTTCCCACAGTGCTCCCAATACAATCCTCCCTTCTTTAAACAAAACAGTCAAAGAATAAGTACAACAATATAGAACAGAATGAGGTTCAAACAAACAATATTTATTAAATAGAGTCTCCCCCTACATTAGGGTCCCCAGAGAGCCCCCCTTACATCAGGGTCCCCAGAGAGCCTCCCCCTACATCAGGGTCCCCAGAGAGCCTCCCTACTTACATCAGGGTCCCTAAAGAGCCTCCCTACTTACATCAGGGTCCCCAGAGAGCCCCCTTAAATCAGTGTCCTCAGAGAGTCTCCCCTTACATCAGAGTCCCCAGAGAGCCTCACCTTACATCAGGGTCCCCAGGGAGCCCCCCCTTAAATCAGTGTCCTCAGAGTCTCCCCCTACATCAGGGTCCCGAGAGCCTCCCCTTACATCAGGGTCCCGAGAGCCTCCCCTTACATCAGTGTCCCCAGAAAGCCCCTCCTTACATCAGAGTTCACACAGAGGTCCCCCTTACATCAGAGTCTGCACAGAGGTCCCCCTTACATGAGAGTCTGCACAGAGGTCCCCCTTACATGAGAGTCCGCACAGAGGCCCTCCTTACATCAGAGTCCACACAGAGGCCCCCCCTTACACCAGAGTCTGTACAGAGCCCCCCCCCTTACATCAGTGTCTGCACAGAATTTCCACTTACATTGTAAGGGGGAGCTCTGTGGACTCTAATGTAAAGGGGAATCCTGATTTAAAGGGGGGATCTGATGTAAGGGGTGTTCTGGGAACCTTGATTTAAGGGGGAATGCTGTGACTCTGGTGTAAAGGGGGTCTCTGCTCACCAAAGCCTGCTCCCCCACTGATAACATATACCCAACATATAATACTGCCCCCCACTGATAATATACACCCCACATATAATACTACCCTCCCCCCACCGATAACATACACCCCACATATACTATTATCCCCCACTAATTATATACAGCCCAGATACAATACTGACACCCCATTCTTAATATACACCCCAAATGTAAAAGGGACACCCCTCTGATTATATTCACCCCCCATCACTGTCCCACCCCCAATTGCGGCCCCCACACTCACCTCGTCTTTGAGTTTGGGGCCCCCCAGTAGTTGATAACGGATTGGAAGCCTCCAGTCCCCAGGTTGCTCAGAAGCCGGAAGAAGCGTGTGGCCAGGGCTGCTGACAGCCCCCCCCCCCCAAACTGACAGGGCCTGAGCCCGACCACGGCTCCCCCTAGCCCGCAGGCAGCAAGCAAAGAAAAAGGAGACACCAAGGACTGTGTGCCTTGGAGAAATAAGGAAGTGGCAAAACTGCACTAACAGTGGGAGAGCAGGTATCAGATGTATGTATAAAATTGACAAAATGCAGATGTCAAGAATATGTTGTGTACAGAGTGCAGAGGTCAGGGCTATGTGACTTACACAGTTCAGTTTCAGGAGTATGTACTGTACAGTTTGCAGGAGTATGTACATAGTGTAGGGGTCAGGAGTGTTTAATATACAGAGTGCAGAGGTCAGGAGTGGGTAATGCATGGAATGCAGGGGTCTGTGATATGTAATGTACAGAATGCAGTGGTTAGGAGGGGGTAATGGCAAAGGCAGCAAATGAGGTTATACAAAAATATCCCCAATTACGTTCAGTGGCCAAATGCATCCCACTCCACTGAATGGGGACGCCTCACAACCATGTACAACTAACACAGTTGATGCGAGGTGGTGCAGTAAGGATGAGCTCCAGCATGTTCGCACACCGCACGTGCCGAGCCCGCCAAGAAGTCGGCACGGCGCTGCGCTAATCACAGACAGTGAGACATTTCCCGATCACTGCAGCCGCACATCGGGAAAATGTCTCACTGTCTGTGATTAACGCAGCGCCGTGCCGACTTCCTGGCGGGCTCGGCACGTGCGGTGTGTGAACATGCTGGAGCTCATCCTTATGGTGCAGGTTTCTAGGGATTGAATCAGGTGGTGAGGAGGCAATATAATGCTTCCTTGCCACATTTTAAATACCCTCTGAAAAGTGATCCTCTATGGTTCACTCTTCAGAGGGCAACACTAGTGTACCCTAAGTTACAGCAATACTCTTAGATGTATCACTCTAAATGTGCTTGGTATTACCCAAGAGTTCAGTCCCCCCAGTACCTGGTCTGGGCAGCTTCTTCTACCTGGGGCCCAGGTGCTGTGCTTCTCCTGCAGGTGGTTCCTCCTGGATCTGGGGGCCCGAGACCACCTGAGCACTGCTGGTACCTCTGGTCTTCACTTCCTCCTGGGCACCACCAAACTGGGCGACTAGGGCTGGAGGGAACTGGGGGTGGAGCGGAAGTAGAGCGGGCGGGGACTCTCAAATCTCGTGCAGCAATAAGCTCATCCCCCGCTCTCTGCATTTGGTAGACAGTTGGTGGGTGCTGCATGAGCGGGACAGGGATTTCAACTATTATTCTAAAGCACATAATGTATATTCAAGGATCAAAATGTTGTTGGTCGATCAATACTATCTTAATTATGTAAATTCATCAACTATTGAGTCAATCACCATGTTAGACCATGCTCCAATAAGCTTAACGATATGTCCTGCATCGATCGGGAACCTGGAAAGAACATGGAGATTGAACAAATCTATCCTATCTATCTATCTATCTATCCCTGTCCCGCACACTAGCATTATACTTTGAGACCAATACATCAGAGGAGGTGTCTGACCAAATGGTATGGGAAGCCCATAAGGCGGTCATTAGAGGGGAGTTGATTTCAATGGGTTTGCGTATTAAAAAAGAGAGACAGAAAGAAATGGTTGAGCTTCTAGAGGAAATACATAAACTTGAAATTAAACCTAAGGCCCATTTAAAACCTGGGGACGCGCAGAGACTGGAGAAACTGCAGGTAGACTTAAAACAGCCCCTCGGTCGGAAAGTTAAAAATAATCACAGGTTTTTTGCCCACCAATTTTACGAACAGGGGAATAAGGGTGGGAGATTATTGGCCAGACAATTAAAGAAACAACAGGATTTACACCATGTTCACACTATAAAGACAGGTGATAAGCATATAGTGGACGCCCAAGCAATAGCAGCTGAGTTTCACTGTTTTATAGGTCTCTATATAATATAGACTCAGTTCCTGTGGGGGGTGATGGAGGAAGGCGTGCAGACAGAATTCGGGAATATCTTGAAGCCTCAGAGTTGCAGGCCATTCCATCTGCGGCCCTGGAGGAAATAGAAAAAGCAATCTCGATTGAAGAGTTGGGCAGAGTGATTGCGGCTTTGCCATTGGGTAAAAGCCCGGGACCAGACGGTTTCACAAATATGTATTATAAACAGTTTTCCTGTTGGCTCCTCTTTGCAGATACCTTAATTCTGTCTCGGTCTCCAACCCATTGCCTCCAGAGGCACTGTTGGCTTATGTGACAGTCCTCCTGAAGTTAGGGAAGGATCCTCAGTGCTGTGCCAGCTATAGACCCATCGCCCTCCTTAACTCTGACACTAAACTCCTAGCTAAAATTCTGGCCCTAAGGTAACAAGACCATATAGTTAAATTGATTCATCCAGATCAAACAGGGTTTATAACGGACCGAGAGGCCAGAGATAACACTATTCGGGCCTTGCATGTACTACATTGGATGCATAATGGACCGAACCAGACCCCGAGTGTAGTAATCTCATTGGATGCTGAAAAAGCATTCAATAGGGCAGGGCGGGAGTTTATGGTTGGAGTTCTGAGGGAGATGAGTCTAATGCCCCCTACACACGGTCGGACTTTGTTCGGACATTCCGACAATAAAATCCTAGGATTTTTTCCGACGGATGTTGGCTCAAACTTGTTTTGCGTACACACGGTCGCACAAAGTTGTCGGAATTTCCGATCGCCAACAACGCGGTGACGTCAAGCACGTACGACGAGACTATAAAAGGCCATTTCAGAACCAAGCGCGGCACCCTTTGGGCTCCTTTTGCTAATCTCATGTTAGTAAAAGTTTGGTGAGAGACGATTCGCGCTTTTTCAGACTCGTGGTTTTCAGATCGTTGTCTGCCGTTCAGTTTGTGCTTGTGGGTTTGTATCTGCTCTTCAGTGCGTGCAAGCAAGTTCCGCGTGACTTTAAGTAGTCATTGTGTTCTTGTGCATTCGTTACTGTTTTTCAGGTCGCTCTTCACAGGCCTTGCTGTTCTTCAGTGCGTTCTGTTACTTCGTTCTGAGCAGCCGACCGTTTTCTAGCCATGTTGCGTATGTGTACTCCTCGTAGAGTTCGTGCTGTGCGGGGGCTTGGTGTTGGGGTCCTGACCTTGACACAAGTCCTGTCCATGAACAGGGTGGGGAGGAGTTCATGGACCAAGAATTGGTTGCTTCAGCGTGACCAGTTCTCTCATATGCCTTTGCTCCGTGAGATCCGTGAGAATAATCCTGATGATTTCAGGAACTTTCTCAGGATGAAGGACCCCGTATTTCACCGTCTGTTGGCTTTGCTGACCCCTTATATTAGCAGGCAGGATACCTGCATGAGGCAAGCCATCACTCCGGAGCAGAGGCTCGTCGCTACCCTGCGATACTTGGCGACAGGGAGAAGTCTGCAGGACTTGAAGTTCTCTACAGGCATCTCCCCCCAGGCTCTGGGTATCATTATCCCAGAGACCTGTTCTGCCATCATACAGGTCCTGCAGAAGGAGTATATGAAGGTAAGATTTATCCTTTAATATCACATTTTATTGTATTAAATGTTTGATAATATATTATATTTCTTTCCTCATTCCCTGATTACCATGATTGGAATATGCTGTGAATGTTCCCTTTGTCCTCATGCATGCTGGATTTGTATGTAATTAATTTTTTAGTCCTTCATACAGATTGTCCTTCAATAACCTCCCCAGCATGTTCTCCTGCCCTATATTCACCTAATGTAGTCACTTAACAATGTATTTTATCATCTCCATAGTAGTGCTTTACCCCAAACACCCCCTAAACTGTTTTGAAATGTGATTTGTGCTTTAAATTCAGGCAGAGTGCCAGAGGCTTTTTTTGTGGTGTCCCCAAATCATTTTTCTTAACCCTCCCTCCCCCCAACTGCTAAGTCAGCTGATCCTAATTCTCTATCTATCCTCAATCATCTATCTGCTGACTTTGCCAAACCCATACACATTATACCCATCTCTTTTGTGCTCAGATGTATGGATGAATTCCCCAAAGCATGTAGTGCAAGGGCCTGCCTGTATACTTTCAAATGGTACAGTTTGAAGTTTTTAGATCCTATTATTATCTCGAGACAGGTAATAGCAGAATGTTCAAATGTGCTCAAATGTGTACAGTGTGTATTTATATCTTTGTATTCTGACACTTCTTACCTGTCCAGTGGGCTGTCAATAGTGTAACTAAGGAGGGGCTGTTCCAAGTAATACCCTGTATTTAGGCATTCATCTCTCAATGAAGTGGAGAGGGTTACCTGTCCAAGATTTCCACCCCCCCCCATAATGTTAGAAATGGCCCATGAGAGGGGGGGGGGAAGGGGGATATGATAGGTGTACCTTATACTTTGGTGTTGTTAAATTCCCCTTAATAAATGCTATCTGGAGGTTGCCCCAGAATGTTTGTGCCTAATCTGCTTGCCATGTTTCTGAGCAAAAATATAAATTTTTTTTTTTCCTCAACAGTTTCCTTCCACGCCACAGGAATGGCAGACTGTGGCCTCCCACTTTGCCCAGCGCTGGGGCTTTCCTAACTGCGGAGGGGCAATTGATGGGAAACACGTCCACATCATCCCACCACCCAACTCGGGGTCGTACTATTTCAACTATAAGGGGTTCAATAGTATTGTGATGTTGGCGGTGGTGTCGGCTAATTACGACTTCTTGTATGTTGACGTGGGGAAGAATGGCCGGATGTCCGATGGTGGAGTCATCGCCCAGACGGAGTTCTACAGGCGTCTCCAGAATGGCAGCTTGGACTTGCCAGCTCCAGAGGACAATGTGGAAGGACTCCCATTCGTGTTCGTTGCTGATGAAGCGTTTGCGTTGGGGGACCATCTTATGCGGCCATTCCCTATGAGGACCCTCACCCCGGAACAGAGGGTTTTTAATTACCGGCTGGCCAAAGCCCGAAGAGTGGTGGAGAACACATTTGGAATTCTGGCCAGCCGGTTCCGCCTATTTCTGACACCTATCCATATGGCGGAGTATAAACTTAATCATATAATCATGGCGTGCTGTATTCTCCATAACTTTTTACGGAAACATTCGGCCAACTATGCTGGCTCAGTTGGGCCTGAGGCCGGAGTGATACCTGAAACAACACTGACGGTGCTTGAAAGCGGCCGTCCTGGCTTGCCCTCCCTGAGTGCCCGTGATGTCCGGTTACGATACCTGGAGTTCTTTGCGGGTAGGGGGGCCATCAATATGCCTGCAAATTTGTGAAGCCTTTTTCAAATAAAAAAACAAAAAAAAGAAATTATTTGTGGACATTTACTGCTTGTGTTTGTTTTAGCTGACCCTGGCAGAAATGTGTTGAGTCCAGAAAATGGCGTGATTGTGTAACCTTATACAAAGCACTGTTGGCTGTTATTTACTAAAGGTGTATACACTTTTTATACTACAAGTGCTCTTGAAACTGCAATGAAAATGCTCTTGTAGTGCAAAGAGGATTTGCCCTTAGGAAATAACCACCATTTTCTCAGAAAACAGCAATTACATCACCACAAAAGTGTTGTAGCGTTGAGACAATAATCCACACATTCTTGATTAACAAACTTTTTAATACATGCACAATCACATGTGCATTTAGAAACAGTTTTTAAAACAAACCAACATGTTTTTGTATAACAATTTTTGGGGTGGCATTATCAAAAATAGAAATGTCCATTTACGATAAAACAGGCCTGTGTAAAACCAACAATAAAGACAAAAACTTGAACTTACAAAGTTCACATATGGTAAAACTTGAAGGCAATATCAGACATGAGTATTTAGGAACTGTGTTTGATATTGCCTTCAGATGGGGTGAAGTCACCCCTTGAAAAGCCAAATTTGGAAGATGCACACCAATTTACGAATGTCAACATGTGCTAGCTGCCATCACGGGGGATCAAGGGACGTGTTTTGTGGGAGCAAACCCTTCCTCACAGCTACTTTATTATTGAGGAAGGGGTTGCACCCCCAAAACGCGTCCCTTGATCTCCCGTGATGGCTGATAGCAGGAGTTGGCACACTGTGTGCATCCTCCAAATTTGGCTTTTCGAAACATTGCTAAAAAATGTAAAACATTGTACCACACAAAAAAAAGTGATTTTGTGGGGTTTTAAATTCGCCCCAAAACATCAATGATGTTATTATTTTTTTGAATAACATCATTGATTTTTTTCTTGATGTTTTCCAATTCTAAATTACACCCCATGATCTCCCCGATCAGGAACTCGGCACTTTCTGATGTGAAAGGATCTCGATCCCTAACATCACGATCACCTAAAAAGAGAGAAACCAAACAAAAACAGGTATCAAAAAACTGCCAGCATCCATCTCTTACCTGAGCCTGTGGTCGCAGACACTCACCTGTTGTGGTGCCAATTTCCACCACATCTTCTTCCTCCTCCTGCTCCGCTTGTGTTGGGGGTATTTCACCTTCTTCCTGAGGTGGGGGGTCTGTGGTCTCCTCGGATGAGGGGTGTCCTCCGAGTCTTTTCTCCCCTATGTAAAACAAAAATGGTATAATTAGCACACAGATATTTGATGGCAGAACTATAAATAATAAACATTGCTTGGAAGTGGGGTACAATTGTCAATTTTAGCAGAGTTCCAAGATGTCGCTTTTTTATTGTCCTTTGTCAACCTGCAATACTTTACCTGTTTTGTACAAGCTTCACAGATGGAGACCCCCCTATAGTATACAATGGAGCACCTGTGTGGGCCCCCTAATAAAAAGGGTGTTCTGGTGTCCCACACTAGTGCTCCAGTGTCCAGATGTGAAAAAAGCTGCTGAGTGTCCTCTCCTTACACAGAATCTAGTTTGCATTTCATTCTAGTAACAAACCCATCTACACAACCAAATATTTTGCATCCAAGTAGGCCC
The DNA here is from genome assembly GCF_042186555.1 of Aquarana catesbeiana. Classification (NCBI taxonomy): domain Eukaryota; kingdom Metazoa; phylum Chordata; class Amphibia; order Anura; family Ranidae; genus Aquarana; species Aquarana catesbeiana. Next base: position 55,969,937 of record NC_133328.1, read on the forward strand.
TAAAAAATGTAGGAAAGTGCATATGGCCTAAACAATGGTGTTTTAGAGGCGGAAAAAAAAATGTTTGATACGAACGAATAATGGGCCCATGAACATTAAAATTGACATTTTAAACTTTACAATTAAGAAAAGCATATGGAGCAGCACAAACGTAATAAATACAAAAAGAATAGGAACACAGCACAACTACTTACTTTTTTGCAGCACTCTCCGGATCTTTCGGTACTGCTCGGGCTCTCTTAATTTCAGGTCCGACCACCGCTTCCTGAGCTGATCTTTCGATCGTCGTACCCCGAAATTCCGGTGCAGACTCTTGACCACTTTCGCCATGATCTTGGCCTTTCTGATATTGGGGTTGGGGTAAGGCCCATACTTTCCATCATAGTCGGCCTTCTTCAGGATGTCCACCATCTCCAACATCTCCCCAAAGGACATATTTGTGGCCTTAAATCTTCTCCTTCTGGATCGGGACGTGTCCGGATCCGCGCTTTCCTCCTCCTCCTCCTCGTTGCTATAATTAGCACGCACCTGCTCTGACTCTGCCATGTGCTCTTCACCCACTGCGCCGAACGAAAAGGGGCGGGGAATAGACTAGAAAGAACGTCAGGGGCGGGCGGAGTTACACGCATGCGCAGTGTGTATAAAGCGTAACACACGTGCGTATTACGTACGATCTGTGAGCGGAGGAAGGAGCATTGGACGCGCCGATCGTAAGAACGAAGGTAAGAGACATACTTGTGCCTATACTGCTTCTAGATTGAGGCCTATATTGTAACAAGATTAGGAGAGTTTTGTCTGACATTAGGCTTTGTCTTGTGTTGTGTCTTGCAGTGAACATGGATATCTTATTACAAGATAATGACTTCATGTCAATATTCATTGACCTGTTCAGGGAGCTGCCCTGTTTGTGGGAGATCAACCACCCACATTACAGGAACCAAACAAAGAGGAAGGCAACGCTAGATCAATTGTTGGAAATTGTGAAGCCGGTGATCCCCATGGCAGACATCACATATTTGAAGATCTTAATTTGTGGCCTGAGGAGCACATATGTAAGGGAGGATTCGCAGAGATCCGGAGCAGCAGATGACTTCTATGTCCCCAGGATGTGGTACTATGATAGGCTGCATTTTCTGGCAGGTCAGACTGAACCCAGGCCATCCCTCTCCAGTCTTCCTTCCACGCTTCCTTCCCCCCCAGCTGAGGCTTCTGACGCCCAACCTGGGCCTTCCAGGCAACAACATGTGGAGGAGCCCAGCTTGAGCCAGGTATAACATTCCTCCTCAATATTTCTGCTTGTCCAATCAATGATGTTAACTAGCTGTTAGTTTGGAGTACTAATTTAGGATTGTGATTGATGATGCAAAAAATAAAACCATGTCCCTTTTTCATACACAGGGAAGTCGCAGCCAGGAGGTGGCCGGGCCAAGCCGGCTGCCTGATCTGCAGGTCCCTCCACTCCCCCTGGAAAGAGAAAGTGGCAGGAGGAGGAGTGCCCTAGAGGAGGCTGCCATAGGCCTCTTTTGGAGGGCTACAGAGGCCCTGGGAGCACCACAGACCGTGCAGGATGACTTCGCTGCCATCATTGCCTCTAAAATGCAGAGGATGGAGGAGGGACAACAACTCATGTGTGAGTCGCTCATATTGGAGGCTCTTAATAAAGGTATGAGGGCCCAAATTACATCTCAGACACACCTTTGCGAGCTCACAGATGGTCCTCCTCCTCCTCCTGCAGGTCCTCCTCCTCCTCCTCCTTCTCCTCCAGGTCCTCCCAGTCCTCTTCCTCCTCCAGGTCCTACTCCTCCTCCTGCCACATCTCCAACAGCACAGCCACAGCCCGGAATGAAGCGTGGAAGGAAGACCAGAAAGTGAGGACCCTGGATCCAGTCTGGTCGCCAAAAGATGCAGCCTCTTGTGGTACCACAGCCTGGGGACACAGATGTCATCTGCTGCTTTCCGGATCTCTGGGACTTCTGGACCAGACTGCCCTCCTTTTCATATGGACTCCTCAGGCCACCAATTTTGATGTTCAAGAATTGATGTCTGCCCTGGGGGTCCCAGGCTTCGCTAATTTCTCCTGTTTATCCAGCGTTGCCTCCCTCTTTGTTTGGTTCGGAGCCCTTAATAAAGGAATTTTGTTTTGAATTATACTTGCCTATGTGTGTTTTACTTCAAAAAGGACAGTTGGTTTGTGAGGATTCAGGTACATTTCAAAAATACAATGTGAAATTAACAAGGGACACCAACACCAAGCAATCTCCTTGAGATTAAATAATAAAAGATATCAATGGTGTTGTGGTAACTTGACACACAAAACACACACAAAAATAGTCTGGAGTAAAACTAAAAATAACATTAAACAAAGATCAGCCTTGGAAAAAATGCAAACATAAAATCTAAACCAAAAATAAAACCATGTCCCTTTTTCATACACAGGAAAGTCACAGCCAGGAGGTGGCCGGGCCGAGCCGGCTGCCTGATCTGCAGGTCCCCCCACTCCCCCTGGAAAGAGAAAGTGGCAGGAGGAGGAGTGCCCTAGAGGAGGCTGCCATAGGCCTCTTTTGGAGGGCTACAGAGGCCCTGGGAGCACCACAGACCGTGCAGGATGACTTCGCTGCCATCATTGCCTCTAAAATGCAGAGGATGGAGGAGGGACAACAACTCATGTGTGAGTCGCTCATATTGGAGGCTCTTAATAAAGGTATGAGGGCCCAAATTACATCTTAGACACACCTTTGCGAACTCACAGATGGTCCTCCTCCTCCTCCTGCAGGTCCTCCTCCTCCTTCTCCTCCAGGTCCTCCCAGTCCTCTTCCTCCTCCAGGTCCTACTCCTCCTCCTGCCACATCTCCAACAGCACAGCCACAGCCCGGAATGAAGCGTGGAAGGAAGACCAGAAAGTGAGGACCCTGGATCCAGTCTGGTCGCCAAAAGATGCAGCCTCTTGTGGTACCACAGCCTGGGGACACAGATGTCATCTGCTGCTTTCCGGATCTCTGGGACTTCTGGACCAGACTGCCCTCCTTTACATATGGACTCCTCAGGCCACCAATTTTGATGTTCAAGAATTGATGTCTGCCCTGGGGGTCCCAGGCTTCGCTAATTTCTCCTGTTTATCCAGCGTTGTCTCCCTCTTTGTTTGGTTCGGAGCCCTTAATAAAGAAATTTTGTTTTGAATTATACTTGCCTATGTGTGTTTTACTTCAAAAAGGACAGTTGGTTTGTGAGGATTCAGGTACATTTCAAAAATACAATGTGAAATTAACAAGGGACACCAACACCAAGCAGTCTCCTTGGGATTAAATAATAAAAGATATCAATGGTGTTGTGGTAACTTGACACACAAAACACATACAAAAATAATCTGGAGTAAAACTAAAAATAACATTAAACAAAGATCAGCCTTGGAAAAAATGCAAACATAAAATCTAAACCAAAAATGGCTTTAAATCAAAAAAAAAAAGAAAACAAACAAAAAAAAAATCTGTCAGATGTAACAAATAACAATATATTCAGGGAATCCCAAGAAAAAAACAAAAAAATAAGTTTGTGAGAAGTGTGTGTGAATATGAGCAGCAAAACTACTTAATTCTTGTCACATTATAAAGAAGAAGAGAGTGCGCTGTATTAAACCATTTTTAACATTGCAGCGTGACGAAAGTGCTGTATCCATTGCGAACGCTAATTTTACCTGACCGAGCTGTTCCATGTCGAAATTTCTTCTGAGCATGCGTGGCACTTTGTGCGTTGGAACAGGCCACGCACGGTCGGAATTGACGTGATCGGATTTTGTTGTTGGAAAATTTTATCTCCTGCTCTCCAACTTTGTGTGTCGGAAAATCCGATGGAAAATGTTCGATGGAGCCCACACACGGTCGGAATTTCCGACAACACGCTCCGATCGGACATTTTCCATCGGAAAATCCGACCGTGTGTACGGGGCATAAGAGAACGGATGATGGGGTGGGTGAAGGCACTGGATGCAGATCCTAGAGCAAGGGTTAAAGTCAATGGTGGATTATCAGATTATTTTGAGATATGGAATGGGACTAGGCAGGGATGCATAGATTGTCCCCATTGTAATTTGCTAGGATGCTGGAGCCCTTTCTGCGAACGATTATGGTAAATAGAAGGATTAAGGGGATTTGTATTGGATCAATGGAACATAAGATCTCAGCTTACGCAGATGATCTACTGTTGTACCTTTCTTCTCCTCGAAAGTCTTTGACAGAACTGATGTTGGAAAAAGACAGGTTTGGCCTTATATCTCATTTTAAAATAAATATTGAGAAGTCAGTGTTGATGCCGAGCCATGCTCCTTTGAGGATAATGACCACTCTGCAATAATCCTTTTCTTTTGTTTGGCGCTTCGATTCTATATCCTACTTGGGGATTTATATTTCTTTAGATGCAAAGCGCCTATATGATCTAAATTATGGTCCCTTGGTGGTATCTATATTAAAAGATTTGCAGAAGTGGAGAAGTCATACTATGACGTGGTTCGGCAGGGTAAATGTGCTTAAAATGAGTTTAATCCCTAGACTTATTTATGTCTTGCATACCGTGCCCATAACACTTCCACAGACATTCTTCAAACAAATACGAAGGGCTTTTATGACTTTTGTGTGGGAAGATAAACATCCCAGGTTGGCATATGAGATTTTGAGGAGACCAAAACGGGAGGGTGGGGTGGGACTCCTGGACACAGCGACTTATTACAGAGCCATGGCCCTGGTTCGTATTATGAATTGGTGCCATGACTCTGTTGGTAAACTTTGGGTGCCCTTGGAGAAGACATTAGCAGGTGGGAACTTGGCCGGAGCTCCCTGGATTCCGGTTTCTTATAGGGGGTTATCGGAATATGTATCACTATTGACGAAAACAACATTATCCGTCTGGGACAGAATGAATAGTACGGGAAAATTTGCCCCCCCAATATCCCCCATGACACCATTGGAAGGATTCCCCTGGTTTCCCCCAGGGGAAGAGATAGTGAGTTTAGACCGTTGGGGAATGGATGTAAAGGGTAACTGTGCTAGAATGGCCCCACAGGGTAAATTGATTTGATTAATAAGTGGAAGCATCAGATTTGGCCAGCGAACCAGCTTACTACTTTTGAGGAATGGTGTGTTAATTTATCAAAACCCGGGTCATATGTATTCTTGAATGTCTAAGCTGGTTCTGAGTGCTTAAAATATGACAATTCCCTATTTTATCCATGAATGGGAAAGGGAGCTGGGTTATAATTTCACATCCGAACAAATTAAAAGGTTGATGGGGCAACACACCATACTTCACTAAGTTCTCACCAGTTCGACTGGCTCAGATATATCCATCGGTGGATGTTAACCACTTGCCGACCGGGCCATAGTCGAAAGACGTCTGCAGCGCGGTCGGCTAGTTCTGGGTGGACGTCCATGGACGTCCTCCCAGAATACTGCTCTCGCGCGCCCCCTGGGGCGCGCACCCGAGAACTTCCGTGACCGCCGGGTCCAGAGGACCCGACGCATCACGGATCACGGTAAACGGCCGCTGATCGCGGCCGTTTACCATGTGATCGCTCCGTCAAATGACGGAGCGATCACATGTCAACAGACCGGCGTCATCTCATGACGCCGGTTCCTCCCGCCCCTCTCTGTACCGATCGGTACAGTGCGAGGGGAGAGGGGGAGGGATCGGATGGCAGCACCGCTGTGGGCTGGATGTGTAGTGCCCACAGCGGTGCTCAGTGACAATTGCTGTCACATCCATCCATCCCTCAATGCTCAGCCAACCCTGCAATACTCTGCATAACACCCTGCAATACTCTGCATAACACCCTGCAATACTCTGCATAACACCCTGCAATACTCTGCATAACACCCTGCAATACTCTGCATAACACCCTGCAATACTCTGCACTATACCCTGCAATACTCTGCATAACACCCTGCAATACTCTGCATAACACCCTGCAATACTCTGCACTATACCCTGCAATACTCTGCATAACATCCTGCAATACTCTGCATAACACCCTGCAATACTCTGCACTATACCCTGCAATACTCTGCATAATACCCCGCAATACTCTGCATAACACCCTGCAATACTCTGCATAATACCCCGCAATACTCTGCATAACACCCTGCAATACTCTGCATAACACCCTGCAATACTCTGCATAATACCCTGCAATACTCTGCATAATACCCCGCAATACTCTGCATAACACCCTGCAATACTCTGCACTATACCCTGCAATACTCTGCATAACACCCTGCAATACTCTGCATAACACCCTGCAATACTCTGCACTATACCCTGCAATACTCTGCACTATACCCTGCAATACTCTGCATAACACCCTGCAATACTCTGCATAACACCCTGCAATACTCTGCATAATACCCGGCACTACTCTGCAATATACCCGGGCACTACTCTGCAATATACGCGGGCACTACTCTGCAATATACGCGGGCACTACTCTGCAATATACCCCGCAATACTCTGCAATATACCCCGCAATACTCTGCAATATACCCCGCAATACTCTGCAATAGCCCGCAATACTCCGCAATTTTTAACCAGTTCCCGCCCACAGTCATATGACATCCCTGACTTTGAGCGGGTATATCTGAATGATGGGTGCAGCTACAGGCATCATTCAGATATCAGCTTTTTCAGCCAGCGATTTCCTACACCATAGGAATGATCATAGCTGCTGTTCCACTGCTTGATCATTCTTATGGGAGGCGAGAGGGGACGCCCCCCCCCCTTCCCGCCACCCTCCGGTGCTTCTACCGACTCACCGCTACGATCGAAGCCAAGATCGTTTTTTTTTTTTATTATTATTTCAGGCTTCCCAGCCTAGAGGTGAGATGTGGGGTCTTATTGACCCCATATCTCACTGTAAAGAGGACCTGTCATGCCATATTCCTATTACAAGGATGTTTACATTCCTTGTAATAGAAATAAAAGTGATCAAAAATTTTTTTTGGGGGGAAAAAGTGTCAAACTAAAATAAATAAAGTAAAATAAACAATAAAAAAAAAAAAAAAAAAATTTAAAGCGCCCATGTCCGTGTGCTCGCATGCAGAAGCGAACACATACGTAAGTCCCGCCCACATATGAAAACGGTGTTCAAACCACACATGTGAGGTATCGCTGCGATCGGTAGAGCGAGAGCAATAATTTTGGCCCTAGACCTCCTCTGTAACTCAAAACATGTAACCAGGAAAAAATTTTAAAGAGAGAGTGTGCAATTTTGAAGGGTGACATGTTGGGTATCTATTTACTCGGCGTAACTTCATCTTTCATATTATGCAAAAACATTGGGCTAACTTTACTGTTTTGTTTTTTTTTAAAGCACAAAACTGTTTCTTTCCCCAAAAAAACGCGTTCGAAAAATTGCTGCACAAATACCGTGCGAGATAAAAAGTTGCAACAACCGCCATTGTATTCTCTAGGGTCTTTGCTAAAAAAAATATATATAATGTTTTGGGGTTCTATGTAATTTTCTAGCAAATAAATTATGATTTTTACATGTAGGAGAGAAATGTCAGAATTGGCCTGGGCGCTCCAGAACGCCTGGAGGTGCTCCCCTGCATGTTGGGCCTCTGTATGTGGCCATGCTGTGTAAAAGTCTCACACACGTGGTATCGCCATACTCGGGAGTAATAGCAGAATGTGTTTTGGGGTGTAATTTGTGGTATGCATATGCTGTGTGTGAGAAATAACCTTCTAATATGACAATTTTGTGAAAAAAAAAAAAAAGAAAAAAAAAATCTTGATTTTGCAAAGAATTGTGGGAAAAGATGACAATTTCAAAAAAACTCACCATGCATCTTTCTAAATACCTTGGAATGTCTTCTTTCCAAAAAGGGGTCATTTGAGGGGTATTTGTACTTTTCTGGCATGTTAGGGTCTCAAGAAATGAGATAGGCCGTCAGTAATTCAGGTGTGATCAATTTTCAGATATTGGCACCGTAGATTTTGGACTCTCTAACATTCACAAAGACCAAATAATATACACCAAGTTGTACTTATTTTTACCAAAGATATGTAGCGGTATAAATTTTGGCCAAAATTTACGAAGAAAAATTACTAATTTGCTAAATTTTATAACAGAAACAAGGAAAAATTCATTTTTTTACCAAATTTTCAGTCTTTTTTCTTTTATAGCGCAAAAAATAAAAAACCCAATGGTGATTAAATACCACCAAAAGAAAGCTCTATTTGTGTGAAAAAAAGGATAAAAATTTCATATGGGTAAAGTGTTGTATGACTGAGTAATTGTCATTCAAAGTGTGAGAGCACCGAAAGCTGAAAATTGGTCTGGTTAGGAAGGGGGTTTAAGTGCCCAGTGGTCAAGTGGTTAATTACTGGAGGGGATGTAACCAAAGGGGTTCATTTCTTTACTTATGGTGGCATTGCCCAAAGATTAAAGTATTTTGGGAGGCGATAGCCCCTTGGTTTAGGAAAATGACACTTAGAGCTATAGAGCCTTCCTCATTACATTTTCTCTTTCATGGGATGTCATCATCTGCTAGGTTCTATAAGAGAAGCGTTACTCCACATTTGCTAAATGCAGCTAATATATTGATACCCAGATTCTGGAAACAGTCCAGATGACCCACTATAGTGGATTGGAAAAGGAGGTGGAAAAAATAATGGAAGCAGAGAGATGGATACATATGGTTAAGGACCAACAAAATACATCTAAAGACACATGGGCAGGATGGCTGTATTTCTCCTCAGAAATAGGGGCGGATTAAACCCTATGGGGGGTAGTGCTGTGTTATGGATCGTATAGTCTGTATTTGGATGCGTATGGTGAGGGGAAATTGGAAAGGGGTGGGTTTTTCTTTTCTTTTTTTTTTCCTCCCCATGGGAAATGCAGTGGAGAGATGATTGATGTCATTAAAGTAAGAGAATAATTTACAATAAATTAAGCACGGGATAGGTAACATGTAATGAAAGCACATAAAGAAGGGTGGATTGAAATATTGAAATAAAAGGAGGAGAGGTATAAAATTTTTATGAAGCAGTAGGGGATGGCTATATTGAATAAAAGCACTAAATATAATGGAACACGACAATAGTAATTTGAAATCATATATATCATTTTTTGTTGTTGTCGGTTGTTATATTATACACATATAATAGGGCTCTGTCAAGCCTCCTTCTTAATTATATTTTGAATAATGTGTTGCACGAATTGAGTTTTGGTTATGAGTAGATAAATGGGTGTGGGAATTTTTTTTGTTTACAATCTGTTTTATTGGGTACAAATAATAGTAGTACAAAAAGTGCTGTTATATGTCAAGAGAAATGCATTAAATACGGTTTACAGGTAAGGGAAATGTTATTAATCAATACAATATGTGATAGATGTACATTGCAATGGTTAACTAATATGCTTGCAGAAGCATCTTTAAATACAATAAACAACTTAAGTTTCTCAATAATCTGTGATAAAAAGTATTACTATTCGGGGTTTAAGAAATGTTTAGAATGAGTAAACCAAGGATCCCATTTCTTCTCATATAAGTGATTCGTGTTATGTAGGGTGTGAAATGTTTTTTCCATAAGGTTAATATTGTTTATTAGTACTTTCAATTGGGCTAGAGGTACTGATGGGGATTTCCAATGGTATGCAATCAGCCAGTGTATTGCCACACATAATGTGTGGATCAGTCTCATGTTATGAATGGATAGCCCTGTGATTGGGGGGAATAATAGGCAGTTATGGAATGAGAGCTTTATAATATTGTCAGAGATTTTGGATGCAAAGCATTCCAATTGCTTCCATATTTGTGAAACTTTCCCACATTCCCAGAAGACATGTGTGAATGAACCTGCTGAGTTGCAGCCTCTGAAACGTGTTTGATGTGCTGAGGGAAAAATGGGATGAAGTTTTACAGGTGTAAAATACCATCTTGTAAATAACTTAATTGCTGTCTCTTTGATTGTAATTGATCTTGTGCATTTGTGTAAGTTATTGATACATTCATTCCAGTTTTCAGTTGAAAACGATATGTTAAATTCTTGTTCCCATTTGTGCATATAGGGGAGTTTATCTTGGCTATCATTGTTAACCAGATTTGAATATACCTGTGGTATTAGGCCTATTCCTCTAGGTGACTTCAGACATATGTTCTCATAAAATGTGGGTGTTTTTGTTTCTGTTATTTGAAAATATGTGTTATAGAAGTGTCTGATTTGGAGGAATTTCCTAAGTTCATTATTGGGGATCTGATATTTGGTTTTTAGTGAAGAGAATGAGTTAAAGGTGGAGTTCTCAATACAATTTTAAAGGGATGTCAAGTTGTTGTTAATTAGGGATGAGCCGAACACCCCCCGGTTCGGTTCGCACCAGAACCTGCGAACGGACCGGAAATTTGCACGAACATTAGAACCCCATTGACGTCTATGGGACTCGAACGTTCGAAATCAAAAGTGCTAATTTTAAAGACAAATTTGCATGGTATTGTCCTAAAAAGGGTTTGGGGACCCGGGTCCTGCCCCAGGGGACATGTATCAATGCAAAAAAAAGTTTTAAAAAGGGAAGTTTTTTCAGGAGCAGTGATTTTAACCACTTCCCGCCGGCCCATAGCAGATGACGGCCGGGCGGTGGTTCAGTTATCCTGACTGGGCGTCATATGACGTCCAGCAGGATAACATGTCGCCGCGCGCCTGCGGGGGCGCGCATCGCGGCGATCGGTGGATCGGTGTGTCAGTCTGACACACCGCTACACCGATCTTGGTAAAGAGCCTCCGGCGGAGGCTCTTTACCACGTGATCAGCCGTGTCCAATCACGGCTGATCATGATGTCAATAGGAAGAGCTGTTGATCGGCTTTTCCTCACTCGCGTCTGATAGACGCGAGTAGAGGAGAGCCGATCGGCCCCCCTCAGATCACCACACTGGACCACCAGGGATTGCCACTAGGACCACCAGGGAAGGGGGCAACATGTGGATGGCCAGGTATGTACCCTATGGCCATCCACATGTGCCCAATGTGCCCAGTCAGTGCCCAATCTGTGCCAATCAGTGCCCACAAATGGGCACTGATTGGCACCATTATATAGCACTGATGCCCAGCAATGCCATCCTTGGGGCATCAGTGCCATCAATCAGTGTCATCAGTGCCACCCATCAGTGTCCATTGGTGCCACCTGTCTGTGTCCATCCGTGCCCATCAGTGCCCACCTATCAGTGCCCATCAGTGCCCATCCGTGCCACCTATCAGTGCCACCAATAAGTACCCATCAGTGCCACCCATAAGTACCCATCAATGCCACCTACAAATGCCCATCAGTGCCGCCTATGAGTGCCCATCTGTGCCACCTATGAATGCCCATCAGTGCCGCATACCAGTGCCACCTATCAGTGCCCATCAGTGCCACCTATCAGTGCTCATCATCAGTGCCCGTCAGTGCCACCTCATCAGTGCCACCTCATTGGTGCCACCCCATCGGTGCCCATCAGTGCCACCGTATCAGTGCCCGTCAGTGCAGCCATATCAGTGCCCGTCATTGTAGAAGAAAACGTACTTATTTCCAAAAATTTTTAACAGAAACAAAGAAAAACTTGTTTTTTTTCAAAATTTTCGGTCTTTTTTTATTTGTTGCACAAAAAATAAAAACCGCAGAGGTGATCAAATAGCACCAAAAGAAAGCTCTATTTGTGGGAACAAAATGATACAAAAATTGTTTGGGTACAGTGTTGTATAACCGCGCAACTGTCATTTAAACTGCGACAGCGCTGAAAGCTGAAAATTGGCCTGGGCGGGAAGGTGTCTAAGTGCCTGGTATTGAAGTGGTTAATGATGCTTAAAGCGGGGTTCCACCCAAATTTTGAACATTATCTCTATGCATTCTCTTCCTTGCCTAGATGCTGACATGCTGTGTGAAAAAATTTAAATCGCCGTAATTACCTTTTTTTTCCTAATCTTCTTAGCACTTCCTGGTTTTCCTCCCATGGGAGTAGGCGTGTTTCTAGCCTCTCCCAGACCTCCCACAGTCCCCTGGGAGCTAGTCTCAGGCTTCCCAGCATGCATTGTGCAACAGTGTCATCACAACATCTCGGTGAATGCTGGGAGCACAGCATTCACCGCATCCAGGAAATACATGCTTGTGGGCTTCAAATGCCCACAATGAAGATGGAAACCGCCTTCAGTGAATTTTATAAGTTATTCTTTACAACGAAATCGGACACAGGCGGACTTATTACACAGAACATGTGAGTAGATAATCATGAGAAGAAAAGTTTGTGAATGAACTCCAAAAAAAAAAAACGATAGATAGGTGGACCCCCGCTTTACAGTAAAAAAAAAAAAAAAAAAGTGAAATATTCCTTTAAATATCGTACCTGGGGGGTGTCTATAGCATGCCTGTAAAGTGGCGCGTGTTTCCAGTGCTTAGAACAGTCCCTGCACAAAATGACATTTTTAAAGCAATAAAAGTCATTTAAAACTGCTTGTAGCTTTAATGTAATGCCGGGTCCTGGCAATATGGATGAAAATCAGTGAGACAAACGGCATGGGTACCCCCCAGTCCATTACCAGGCCCTTTGGGTCTTGTATAGATATTAAGGGGAACTCAAATTAAAAAAAGGAAAGGCGTGGGGCCACCAGGCCCTATATACTCTGAACAGCAGTATACAGGCGGTGCAAACAAAACAGGGACTGCAGGTTTGTTGTTAAGTAGAATCTGTTTGTAATTTTGAACTGGTGCATTTTTAACATGTTTAGCTCCAGCCAAAAAATCTATTTTAAGCTTTTTGGAAAACATAGGGAAGGGTTATCACCCCTGTGACATTTGTTTTGCTGTCTGTGCTCCTCTTCAGAAGATTTCACCTCACTTTCTGTCTCAATGACAAATGTTTTTAGAAAATTTGGGGTTTTTAGTGAAACAAGGATTGGTAATAAAGCATCAGTGGAAAGGAGAAACGTTTTTCCCATATTATTACAGGAGAGAATTTCCCTTCCTAGGGGTAGATTTTATCTTACTTCCTGTTGTCTCCTTCCGTTTGCAAGTAGGAGTCGTTTGTAAGTTGGATGTTTGAAAGTAGGGGCCTGCCATATATACTCAGCATAAATTGGGGCCTTAGGTGTTGGTGTTGCCACAACACTGTAAGCCCTCACAGGGCCCTGCTGTGAAATATTAGATCAAGAATTGTAATTACATGCACCTGTTGAACGGGGGCAGAAAAAATGGGCCTTTGTTGGTGCTGGTGCTGGTGCCACAACACTGTAAGTCCTCACAGTTACTTTTGGTGGGCGCTGGATCGGGCCCTGCTGTGAAATATTAGATCAAGAATTGTAATTACATGTCCCTGTTGAACAGGGGCAGAAAAATTGGGCCTTAGGCACTGGTGCTGGTGCCATAACACTGCAACCCCTCACAGATACTCTAATTGGAGCGCAGGAAGGAGCCCTGCTGCAAAGTATTGCATCAAAAATTGTAATTACACGCCCCTGTTAAACAGGGGCAGAAAAATTGGGCCTTAGCCACTGGTGGTGGCGCCCAGAACCAAAAATGTTCTTACAAGCTATTAGCATGATCATTGAGGAGGAAGAGGATAATCACTCAGCATAACAGGATAGTCACTCAGCATCAGCATAGGCAGTCTTGAAGGAATCTGACATTTCAAAAAAAACGATTCCGTTACATCAGCATCAGGTGCTTGGTAGCTGGTGGTGATCCAAGACTGATTCATTTTTATGAAGGTCAGTCGATCGACCGAGTCGGTGGACAGATGCACCCTGTGATTGGTTACAAAGCCTCCAGCAGCACTGAATGTGCGTTCTGAAAGAACGCTGGATGCAGGAGAGGCCAGTAGCTCAATTTCATACTGTGCAAGCTCTGGCCAGTGATCCATCCTCAAGACCCAGTAACCCAGAGGATTTTCAGTGGGAAAGGTGTCCAAGTCAGATCTTGCCCCTAGGTATTCCTGCACCATGTAAAACAGACACTGGCCATGGTTGCTGGAACCGATCATACCTTGGGACTGCGGACTAAAAAATTGTCTGAACGCATCGGTCAGACGGCCACCTTCTCCACCACTCCTTCTTTGACTGACCGAAGCCTCAGCAACACGTTGTCCAGGAACAGGAGGTTGTAACCTCCCAGTCTCTGGGAATGCGTTGCACAGACCTTTCTTTAAGGCCTCCCGAAGATGTTTCATCGTCTGCTCCCTCTGTGACGGCAAGATAAGGTCTGCAACCTTACCCTTGTAACGTGGATCAAGGAGGGTTGCCAGCCGGTATTGATCCGTCTCCTTTATACCATGAATACGAGGATCCTTCCGCAGGCTTTGCAGGATCAGGGAGGCCATGCAGCGTAGGTTTGCTGAGGCATTTGGTTCGGAGTCCTCTGGGTCACTAAGGACGACATGATCCGCAGCCACCTCCTCCCAGCCATGTACAAGTCCATGGGTTTCTTGGGACTGTAAATGATCCCTTATAGACTGCTGCTGATGCTGAGAGCCAGGCTCCACCTACATGCTGACACAATCCTCCTCCTCCTCTTCCTGTGTGATCGACGGGCATGCAGGAACACTATCTGGAAAAAGGGGGCTTTGATGGCTAAGGAAGTCCTCCTGTTCCTGACTCTGTTCTGCCTCAAGTGCCCTGTCCATTATTCCAAGCAGCGTGTGCTCCAACAGGTGGACAAGGGGGACAGTGTCACTGATGCATGCACTGTCACTGCTCACCATCCTCGTGGTCTCATCAAATGGTGACAGGACAGTGCATGCATCCCTGATCATGGCTCACTGGCGTGGGGAAAAAAAACAAGCTGCCCTGACCCTGTCCTGATGCCATAGTCGCACAGGTACTCATTGATGGCCCTCTGCTGCATGTGCAGCCGCTGCAGCATGGCCAAAGTTGAGTTCCACCTGGTGGGCATGTCACAGATTAGGTGGTTCTTGGGCAGGTTAAATTCCTTTTGGAGGTCTGCCAGCCGAGCACTGACATTATATGACCGGCGGAAATGCACACAGACTTTCCTGGCCTGCCTCGGGACATCCTGTAACCCAGGGTACCTGCCCAAGAACCGCTGCACCACCAAGTTAAGGACGTGAGCCAAACCGGGCACTCGGGTCAGTTGTCCCTGTCGGAGGGCGGAGAGGAGGTTGGTGCCATTGTCGCAAACCACCATTCCTGCCTTAAGTTGGCGTGGCGTCAACCACCTCTGAACCTGCCCCTGCAGAGCTAACAGAATCTCTGCCCCAGTGTGGCTCTTGTCCCCCAAGCACACCAGCTCAAGCACCGCATGGCACCTTTTGGCCTGCGTACTTGCGTAGCCCCTTGAACGCCTACGGAGCCCTGCTGGTTCCGAGGACAAAGCACAGGAAGAGGCCATGGAGGAAGAAGAAGAGGAGGGGGTGGAGGAGAGAGGTGTGTCAGAATCACCAGTACTGGCATTTTGGAGGCGTGGTGGTGGAACAACCTCCAACACTACTGCACCTTGTCCTGCATCCTTCCCAGCTGCCAGCAGAGTCACCCAATGCTCGGTGAAACTTAGGTGACGACCCTGTCCATGCCTGCTGGACCATGAGTCAGCGGTAATATGCACCTTACCGCTGACCGCCCTGCCCAGCGAGGCCAAGACATTGCCTTCAACATGCCGGTAGAGAGCCGGAATCACCTTCCGTGAGAAAAAGTGGCGTTTGGGTACCTGCCACTGAGGAACCGCACATTCCACAAACTCACGGAAGGGGACAGAGTCTACCAACTGAAAAGGCAGCAGTTGAAGTGCTAGCAATTTTGTCAAGCTAGCATTCAACCGCTGGGCATGTGGATGGCTGGGAGCGAACTTCTTTCGGCGGTGCAGCAGCTGGGGCAGGGAAATTTGCCTGGTACAATCTGACGTCGGTGTACCGAAAGCAGATTGCCCACAAGTACTTGGCTGTGACACACCTAATTCTACACCTTCATTTCTCTCAGTGCAGGTCTCAGAGAGGACTGAAGGTATAGTAGGGTTGGAGATCTCAGCTGTTGAGGAGCAAGAAGAGGTCCTCTTTGTTCTTTGGTGTGGGTCTTTTAAATACATTTGCCAATGAACTGCATGGCAGGTCAACATATGTCTGGTCAAGCATGTGGTGCCCAAGCGGGAGATGCTCTGGCCACGTGAGATAGGCTTGAGACATAACTTGCAAATAGCAGCGGTGGGATCTGATGCACTCGTCTCAAAAAAGGCCCACACCAAAGAACTTTTGGAATAACGCACAGAGACAGCAGCGCCCTGCACATGCGGAGCTCTGCGGTGTGATGCAGTCAGTGTGCTGCCCTTAGTCTGGCCCCTGGAGGGCATGCTGCCTCGTTGGTGATGTGCCTCCTCCTCTCTCCTATCAGGCACCCACGTGGAGTCAATGACCTCATCATCCCCTCCCTCCTCATCACTGGAGCAAACCTGGCAGTATGCTGCAGCAGGGGGAACATGACTGCCAGATTGCTGTCCTTCTTGGGCACCCCCTCTGTCTGGGCTCATGTTACTGCCTTCCTCTAGCTGAGTACCATCATCGGAGCCTTCAAAACGCTGGGCATCCTCCTGGAGCATGTACCCAACACTGTTGTCAAACAGCTCGGGGGACTCCTCAGGAGGACATGGTGGGGCTAGGGAAGGAGTCACTGATGCTATTGAGCCGAGGGAAGAGGCCCTGTTGGCAGCTGCTTTTCCAGACAAAGTACCCTGAGCCTGGGTGAGAGAGGATGAGGAGGATGAGGACGGCTTGGTCATCCACTCGACCAAGTCTTCCGCATGTTGCGGCTCAACGCGGCCAGCTGCCGAAAAAAAGGCCAAGCGTGTCCCGCGGCCACGTGTTGATGAGGATGCACCGTGTCCACGACCAGCACTGTTGCCTCTAGACACAGAGCCTACTTGCCCTCTTTTATTGGCTTGTGACTGTCTGCCTTTCCTTGTTGGACTTCCAGACATACTATTGGCCTGCAGTGAGATGTAGCTGCACAAAACTGGGATGTATATATATACACCGATTATACTGCAGCTAGTGGAATCTACTGCCTGCCTGTAATATTATTAGTATGAGAACACCTGCACTTGTCTTCAGGTAGCTATACTGTAGGTGCAACTGTGCAGAGTACACAGTACAGTAACTGGAAATATGTCAAGAGCCTACACAAGCACCTGGCTTCAGGTAGTTATACTCTAGGTGCAACTGTGCAGGGTACACAGTACAGTAACTGTAAATACGTCAAGAGCCCACACAAGCACCTGGCTTCAGGTAGTTATACTGTAGGTGCAACTGTGCAGGGTACACAGTTCAGTAACTGGAAATATGTCAAGAGCCTACACAAGCATCTGGCTGCAGGTAGTTATACAGTAGGTGCAACTGTGCAGGGTACACAGTACAGTACCTGGAAATAAGTCAAGAGCCTACCCAAGCACCTGGCTTCAGGTAGCTATACTGTAGGTGCAACTGTGCAGGGTACACAGTATAGTAACTGGAAATATGTCAAGAGCCTACACAAGCACCTGGCTTCGGGTAGTTATACTGTAGGTGCAACTGTGCAGGGTACACAGTACAGTAACTGGAAATACTTCAAGAGCCCACACAAGCACCTGGCTTCAGGTAGTTATACTGTAGGTGCAACTGTGCAGGGTACACAGTACAGTAACTGTAAATACGTCAAGAGCCCACACAAGCACCTGGCTTCAGGTAGTTATACTGTAGGTGCAACTGTGCAGGGTACACAGTACAGTAACTGGAAATACGTCAGGAGCCTACACAAGCACCTGGCTTCAGGTAGCTATACCGTAGGTGCAACTGTGCAGGGTACACAGTACAGTAACTGGAAATACGTCAAGAGCCTACACAAGCAGCTGGCTTCAGGTAGCTATACTGTAGGTGCAACTGTGCAGGGTACACAGTACAGTAACTGGAAATACTGTAAAAACACTTGCCTGCCTGTCAGTATATTAGGAAGAGAAGAACAGAATCTAGATAAACTAAATACAGTGTATATATATATATATATATATAAATATATATATATATATATATATATATATATATATATATATATATATATATACACACAACACCTGGGATGCATATATATATATATATATATATATATACACACAATACACTGCAAGTGCAGCTAACTGACTCGAACTGCCTACTCTATCTAACTTAAATCAAATGACACTGTCTCTCTGTCTATCTATCTCTCTCCACCGCAACACACTACACAGGGCCGATGTGCAGGCGGCCTTATATAGTGTGGGGCGTGTACTAAACCTCCTGAGCCATGATTGGCCAAAGCCTCCCTGGCTTTGGCCAATTACGGCTCTCTGTCCACATGGCGCTGTGATTGGCCAAGCATGCCGGTCATAGTGCATGCTTGGCCAATCATCAGCCAGCAATGCACTGCGGTGCCGCAGTGAATTTTGGGTCGTGATGCGCCACAGGAATTTGGCGCGAACGGCCCATAACGTTCATAATTTGGCGAACGACCGAACACACGATGTTCGAGTCAAACATGCATTCAACTCGAACACGAAGCTCATCCCTATTGTTAATCCACCATGTGAATTCCCCAATTTCATTATATATATATCTATATATATAATATATATATATATCTATATATATATCTATATATATATATCTATATATATATAGATATATATATAGATATATATATATATATATACACACAACACCTGGGATGCATATATATATATACACAATACACTGCAAGTGCAGCTAACTGACTTGAACTGCCTACTCTATCTAACTTAAATCAAATGACATTATCTCTCTGTCTATCTATCTCTCTCCACCGCAACACACTACACAGGGCCGACGTGCAGGCGGCCTTATATAGTGTGGGGCGTGTACTAAATCCCCTGAGCCATAATTGGCCAAAGCCTCCCTGGCTTTGGCCAATTACGGCTCTCTGTCCACATGACGCTGTGATTGGCCAAGCATGCCAGTCATAGTGCATGCTTGGCCAATCATCAGCCAGCAATGCACTGCGGTGCCGCAGTGAATTTTGGGCCGTGACGCGCCACAGGAATTTGGCGCGAACGGCCCATAACGTTCATAATTCGGCGAACGACCGAACACACGATGTTCGAGTCAAACATGCATTCGACTCGAACACGAAGCTCATCCCTATTGTTAATCCACTATGTGAATTCCCCAGTTTCATGAGGGTTTGGAAGGAATTTTGGGTCTCCTATTAAGGAGGCGTGTGGGGGTGTGGTAGAGACAAGTTTGTATTTCTTACTGTGTAGCTTCTAAAGTTGGTATGATTGTGAAACTAAATGATTGAGAGTTTCTAGGGTATGGTTTGAGATCTTACTGCCCCATATAAGAACTGAGATAGAATAGGGAAGGATTGATTCTCTCTCAAATCTAACCCAGGGGATCTTAGGGTTGTGGATATGCCATTGGGCAATTTGTGACCATCTGGCAGCTAAGTAATATAGCCAGAAATCTGTGAGACCCAATCCACCATTCTTTTGTGATTTGTATAACACTATTCTAGATATACGTGGATGGGAGTCTAACCAAATTAATTTGTTTATATCTGACTGGAATTTAGTTATCATTATTTTATTTAATCTAATTGGGAGTGCCCTAAATAAGTATAATAGGTTTGGTAAAATGGTCATTTTAATTGCTGTTATTCTGCCTAGAAATGATATATTGAAGGATTTCCACATTTTAAGCATCATTCTCCACTTTTGCAATAGGGCTAAGTAGTTTTTGGAGGATAAATAATTAATATCTTGAGTGAGATAGATTCCTAAATAAGGGAGAGACTTGACCATTGACCAGGTGAAATTGAATGAGGAGCGAATGGCGTCTGATTGAGATGGGGGTATGTTTATTGGCTTGCCAATAGATTTTGAAACATTCACTGTTAAACCTGAGAGTGATGCGAATATTTTTAGTGTTTGTAATAGGTTTGGTAACGCTATATATGGTTGTGTAAAGAATTATATCATATCATCTGCATACATACTTAGTTTGTAAGTATTGTTGTTTGACGTATAACCTTTAATGTCTGGGTGTAGTAATATTGCTGTTGCTAAAGGTTCGATTGCTAGAGCAAATAGTAAAGCAAGGGTGAAAAGGGACATCCCTGACATGTGCCCCTACCCACCCTGAAACCCAGGTAACCTTATCCTGGTGGATGGGTTGTGGTAAAGTGCATGAAAGGCATGGGTGAATTCTCCTTTGAATCCATATCTTTGCAATACAATATCGAGATAACTCCATGATACACTGTCTAATGCCTTATTAATGTCAAGGCTTAATAACAATACTGAACGAGATTTAATATTTGCGTCTTGAATTATGTTTTTTACAAATCTAATATTATCGGTAATTTGTCTGCCTGGGATGAATCCAGATTGATAAGGGCATATCAAGGAGGGGATTATTGATGCTAATCTATTGGCTAACATTCTGCTAAATATCTTAAGGTCATTGTTTATTACTGAAATCGGGCTATAGTTTTGGGGTAATGCAATGCGTCTTTATTTGGTTTTGGGATTAGGAGATGTTAGCAAGTAACATTTCTTCTGGGAATTGATCTCCTCTAAGAATGTTGTTGTATAGTTTTGTTTGGTTCGGGATTAGAAGTTGGTGGAATTGTTTATAATTAAAGGAGAAGAATCCATCTGGACCGGGAGTGGAACCTTTTTTATATTATTGTGGTGTTGACGAAAGTATCTATATAGATACTTTGTGCAATTTGTACCTTTATGTTGTATGTTTAAAAAAAAATGATTATAAAAAAAAGAAACAATAAAAAATAAAAATTCCAATTGTACCATTAGAATCAATGGCAGAAACTTCCATTTGGCTACATAACTCTAATTTTCACTCCCAAAAATACTTTTTAACCCAGCACTAATTTTGGTATTTACTATAGCTCCCTGTAAAAAAAGGTATGGTAGTTAAAATGAGAGTAGTTTGCATCTCTGAGCATGCTCAGTTGTGCTGGCACCTAGTTGTAGAGACAGGGAATTTATCTCTTCTCAGACTTTTAAAGATATTTCAGTGTAGAAATCACTTTTTCACACAGTTTAACCGCTTGCCGACCAGCGGCCGTCATTATACAGCGGCAGGTCGGCACGTTCCCGCGAGCCTTTGTAGCTATACGTCTGCTCCTTTAGCAGGCATACGCGCCCACTGTACTGCGGGGGTGCCGATGCTCGTGGCCGACGGTCGCGATGACCACCGACCACAAGTGATCGCGGGCACGAGAGGCAGAATAGGGACGTATGTGTCCTGTTCCAACATGACTGTGCACCAGTGCACAAACAAGGTCCATAAACACATGGATGAGTTTATGGAGATTCAACCGATTTCCAAAAAATTTTACCACATTTGAAAATAATTAGAAAAAAAATTATCGCATTGGTATTTGAATTCGAAAACACATTCAAATTCTATTTTTTTTTCTATTTAAATGCAGCTGTTTGCATTAGGCTATTGATACTGACTGTCTGACAATTTGAAAATTAGAACAAAATAGAATAGATTAGAAAAAATATATAACCAACTTCTGATATTCAAATTTCGAATTGAGTGAATTTGAATTTGAATAGAAAAGATTAGAATAGAAAATAATAGAATAGAAAAGAATAGAAAAGAAAAGAATAGAAAAAAAAAAGAAAGTAGAATAGAAAATCAACAGGATAGAATAAAATAAAATAGAAAGAACATACAGTAACAGTTATATTCTTTCTATTTTATTCTATCCAATATTCATTTTTTTTCTATGCTTTTCTATTCTATTCTCTTATTTTCTATTCTATTCTTTTCTACTATTTTCTATTCAAATTCATTCTACTTGAAATTCGCATTTCTGAAGATGGTTATATTCTTTATATTTTATTATATTCTATAGTTTTTTTAGTCTAGTCTATTCTCCTATTTTCTATTCTATTATTTTCTATTATTTTGGAATCCATTGTTTTGGATTCTATTATATTCAAATTCTAATTTATTCTATTTGAATTTTAGAAGAAATAATCTTATATATTCATATTTTTATTTTATTCTATTAAATGATATTCTATTCTTTACTATTCTTTCATTTTTCTTCTATTGGTTTATTATTTTATATTCTATTTATTCTATTCTTTTTTCTAAACTCGATTTCTAATTTTTTCAAATTCAATTTTAATTCAAATTTGTTTTCGAATTATGGGTCAACTATAGCCACATCTCTTAGCTCAAGGATTAAAGCATAAGGTAGGTTAAGTGGCTGTAAGATAATGCATAAGGGCAACACATGCATGAAGGACTGAGAATCAAGAGAAAAGGTAGAATAGAGTGAAGTGGGGGGGGGGGGGGGGTTACCACAGGAAAAGCTCCTCCTGTATTCTTTTTTTTTTTACCACAGCACACATCATGCATTGTTGGTGTGCTGCGAAGTACTGTATTACTGGTGCACTCTGTAAATGTACCATTCAAAATGCATGCATTCCATTATGCAATAACGCATGTTAACATTGCTGCAATGCAATGGTGTAAATGGGCCCTAACATGAGTTGTATTCCTATCACTTCAGTTCTCATCCACCACACTCTTCCATATCTGTCCCCCTTCAGCAGCCACTCTTTTGCAGACCACCTAGGTGCCTACATTAAAGCCCAATTAGTCTAATTTCCTCTCCTTCTACTATACCCACATTAAACATGTATAAAATCTTAAACCTCTACGCTTCTAAGCTTTATCTGCCTCCCCTTCTAATTTTTCTGCCACTCTTACCCCCATACTCTCCACTTTTGTTGCCTATGACCACCCACTGACACTGCCAATACCACCCTTTAAAAGCACCATAACACTGTTCTTTTAGGTAAATGTTCACCTTCAAGAATTTTTGCTTTCCTTCTCAATGTTATGATTTTTACAGCATTTGTATATGAATTATAGATGTTAGTTTTTTTTAAAAAAGAGAAGTATGGCCAAAGTTTTTTTCTCTTGTGGGTCACAGGGGTGCACTTACTTTTGCACTCCTGTGACCCAGAATCAGCCGATAGTGGGCTAAAGCCCGCTGTTCGCTGACCTCACAGAGCTTCTCCAGTCTCTAGATTCATCCACCTTACAAACCGCTCAGTGTCTGCTACCCCTCTCTGCCAATCCCTCCATTGGCTGCCACTTGCCCAACGAATTAAATTAAAAATACTAACAATTAGTTACAAAGCCATCCATAACTCTACCCCCAGCTACATCACTAGCCTAGTCTCAAAATACCAACCTAATCACCTTCTTCATTCCTCCCAAGACCTCCTGCTCTCTAGCTCCCCCTATCACCTTCTCCCATATCCGCCTCCAGGACTTCTCCTGAGCCTCGTCCATCCTCTGGAATTCGCTACCCCAATCTGTCAGACTGTCTCCACATTTATCCACTTTTAGGCGATCCCTGAAAACCTTCCTCTTCAGAGAAGCCTATCCTGCCTCTATCTAAAAACTGCACTATTTTCTCCATTAGCTCATCCCTATTACCCTTTTGTATGACTTGACCCTCCCTCCTAGGTTATAAGCTCTAAAGAGCAGGGCTGTCTGATTCCCCCCTGTATTGAATTGTATTATAATTACACTGTCTGCCCTAATGTTGTAAAGCGCTCCGTAAACTTTTGGCGCTATATAAATCCTGTATATTAATAATAATAATAATAATGCAGCATCACACCAATGCTGCAGCTATAGTCACACTCTGGACCCCTGCACTCTGCATTATGTATTCCTAAACCTGACACTGACTGCAGCACCCTGTGCATTACATACTCTTGAGCCTTGAACACACTGCATTGCAAACGTCTGACAGCTGCACTCTGCTTTACTATGCTTTATACACAATATTGGACATTACATACTTCTCACCAAAGCGTTCATTGTCTCAACAATTGCTTGTTGCTATGCAGTCCCTGACTATTTTAATGAAGTTCTTCTTTAAGGTAGTGAACCCCCTTAAGGGCCGCAAGTAACTGAGATCTCCCACCCTGCACAGCCAGACACACCAAATTTTCAGTGACCTCAGAGTCAGAAAATAGTCCAGTACTTTGTTTTTTGGTTTGTTTTATTAATGATTAGAATGTGGATGAGATTGGGGATTATGGGATGCCCACTTCACAACAACTTAAGGGACAACTTTTTACACTCCTCTGCTTTCTCCAGCACTCGCTTGCTTGCAGAACTCTGCTGGCACACTGTTTGTAGATCTGACACAGCACTCGATCAGATTAAAGCAAAAGCCTGTTATAGGCAGGAACCCGAGGCCCCTTAGATGTGTAGCAAACCCTCAGTGTTCAGCATTTATCACTCCTCCTGTGGCTACTGATCCCAGCACCACTTCTTAAAGCGTTTGTTAACCCCCCCAAAAAAATGGATCCTGCTCCTTTAAAGCATGTTATGACACAGTGCTTGTGCTGGGTCATTTGGCCCTCTGTAACACCTGAAACACCTGGTTGATCCTGCCAGTTTCTGCCCTCCCCTATGTAAACTGACCATGGTTTATCATGGCTGCTGAGCCCTGACACCGTGGTCAGTTTACGTGCCTCTGTCATCCGTGCACCTGCTCTGTGCTCTCCTATGTGCTCTTTCCCCCCTCCCTCTCTGCCTGTCAGCTCATGAAAGTGCCCGCCCCCGCAACTCCTGCTGCTTGAATAACTCTAACCTGCATGCACCACCTGCTCTGCCCCCTTTTGCAGTGTCCCCCTCTGTGTATGATTTATAAAAATAAATGCTGTAAATACTTCATTTCAGAGCGGAGATCGCGATCACATGACCGGCTGGATCTCTCCTCTCCTCCTCCCCTCCCGATTGACGTTAGTGGGGGAATCTCAGCCCCGCCCACTGTAATCTCGGCTCTGATATTAGGTATTTGCAGCATTTATTTGTATAAATCACACACAGAGAGGGATGCTACTATAGAAGGCAGTGCTGAAGGTGCAAACAGGTTAGAGTTTCTTAACAAACACTTTAAGGCACTGCTAACCTGCCTGGCTGCAGCTTTCCTTTCACTAACCCTCCTGGATAACTACTCCACAGTCCTCCCAGACTGATCACTCACCAGCCCACCCGGCTGACTTCTCAGGAGATCTCCCGGATGAGCTGTCCTCTTACCTTGCTCCCGTGCCTCCAGGGAGGGGTTCCTCCATGTGTTATGGGGGAACCTTTCAGCACTCGAGCCCCAGGCCTGAGGTCACCCCCCACCGGACAAGGGGATGCCCTGCGATGATCTCCAACAGCCCCTCAGTATTCCATCTCCCTCTTTCACACGACTGCCCCTGCTGGCATAACCCATGTCTATTTAGGAGGTAAGCTTCCCCCTGCCAGCCCATTTTCTGGGGATTGGTCAGGCTCCTCATAAATATGCATGACAGCCCCTCCTAGCTTCCACCCACTACATCTAGAACCTTCTCCAAGGTTTCAGAAAACAGGGGGATGCACCAGAAGAGCTGTCAGCTGAGTCATTAAGCCTCCTTGAGTCACTCAACCCTGACCCAGATTCAACCCAGGTTTGACTCTCAGCCAGGCCAATTTGCCTACACTAACAGCTAACTATAAACACCTAGCACACTAGCTAGAGGGTGCTACAGTAGGCTCAGATAAAAGGTTAACCCTCTGTCTATTTTCAGTGTGTGCAAAGCCATATGTAATAGAAGTTAAAAAAAAAAAAATGAATGATTGTGCTGAGCTTTATATGTGCCTGTGAGATTCTTGCATTCACAGCAATCAGAGCATAATTTATTGATATGTGGAAGCCCAGGTTTTGTTTAACCATGCCCCTTAAGCCACTCCTACTGTTAACAGTTAGGCCACACCCACTTTTTGGCACAGATCTTTACTTCCCTGGAATGTCCCTCATTCTCAAGGTCCAATAGTTGGGAGGTATTCAAAGCTATAGGCAACAAAAGTCAACTATTAGCACTGGAACGATTGCCTAACAATCCCTGCTTCTGGTCTAGATTAGCAACAGTTCTTGGGGAAATATGATCTCAGCTCCTCTTTTCCTCTCCACGTCCTTCATCGGGGAAATTTTAACCCAGCCACATACAGACAGGAAGTAATGTAAATAAATAACACTGATATATTAGGCAGCACAGCCACTGACAAATACAGATAGTACAGGGTAGCAGATCCCTACAATAGCTATTGAGGAAACTGCATTAAACCCAGTTCAAGAACACCGGTTTATGTTATGTCAAAAGTAGACCTAAAGGGGTTAATAAAACAAAAAAAGCAAAACTGTCTGAGAGAGCTTCTGACAACATTCTGAACTTTATATATAAAATACCCACACCTACACAAAATAGATATATTTGTCTTATTTTTGTGCTTTTGCCATGTAGCCTATTGGTTTATATTAGGTGTCATGGAAAAAAGGAGAAAATAAAAATGACAGTTGGCAGTATTGTTCTGTGTCAGGTGAGTTGAAACCTATGAATGAGTTTGTAACTATAATAAAAAATATCAAAAAGTAAAAAACATTTTGATCCTAGCGCTCAAATGGATAAAAGCAGTTTAACGCACTGCCGTTATAATCTGAAAACCAAGTTAAAATTACATGTATACTTTCTTAAAACACAAAAGTATTAACAGCGCTTTATGATGAATGCTCATTCATACTAATGATTTAACATTATGTGCTACATCTGTCCCCTGTTCAGCATATCAGTCCTATGTTAACAGCCCTCCCAGTACCTGTGACACAACTTGTGAGAAATGCTGGATCCTATATGTGTTAAGCATCAGAAAGGGTACAAAGATGAGCTATATATGACAGTTAAAATTTAAAATAAAAAGTTCAAATAAAATTCCAAAACGTGGTAAACAGTTCCTGCTGGTCAAACTCAAGTATAAAGTGCAATGTGCTGGATAGGCATCAGAAAGTGATGAGTCCCCTATTTGAGTGAGATGACGATAGCTGGGAGAGGCTTCTATATTGAGTCTTAAAAGTTGTCCTTAGGTTGGTATAGAGTGTTGTACCTCCACCGTATCACCTTGTGGTCAGCCCCTTGGGTGTAAATGCTTACCAGAAGGATGGATTCAATAGAGCCTTTAGTCTCCTATATTATAATGATCCGCTCTGGAACCACGGCTGATCGCACTTCCTCTCACTCCAGAACATCACAGAAGGATAGATTCAATAGAGCCTTTAGTCTCCTCTATTATAATGATCCGCTCTGGAACCACAGCTGATCGCACTTTCTCTCACTCCGGAACATCGCTTAACACCGTAGTATCATGCAAGACAATAGGGGAGACTCTCCATAGTGGAAAATTGTTTATTAAGAAAGTGTCCCCCCAATAAAAATTATGCTTACAGTGTTCCAAGTAAAAAACAGCCTGTCACATCATTTGCGTCTGCTCACCGCTGGTCGGAGTGCTTGCGTACCGCCCACCTCGATGAGTCCCGGGATGACGCTTGGTGTGGGAAGCTGTAGGGTCGCGTGGTCACGCCCTTAGGGCGTGACCACTCCCTGGTCACAAATGTCCAGTTCCAGACATCTAAGTGAATGCACTCAACAAAGAGGAATAAAAAAAAAAAGACAATGCCATAGTGCAGTATATTCTAAAAAAACTTCTTTAATAAGGCAAAAAAAAAAAAAAACACTTACAAGATGCATATATATGTAAGGCAGCATAACACAGTAAATGCACCACAGGTTCTCCTGCCAGCGTGCGTGATGGCTTCATGTGTTGCGCCCCACCCAACACGTTTCACTGCAACTAGCGTCTTCAGGGGATAGAGGCATGAGGCACTGGTAAGGAGCCTACTTACTTTTTGGACACTTTCTTTCATGGATTTGGACTATTTAAAATTTTATTTCACTTTATCACAAGCACATTTTATTTATTTACATGGGACAGTAGTCACTGCTGATTTGTTTTTTTATACATGATGAATTGAATTCCACGCTATTTATTGTACTGATTTCTTTGAATTGCATGCTATGAATTTTATGTATATGTAAATAACTGTATATGTTTATCACTTTTTAATTGATTTATGTAAGGCATGCAGAGGTTGATTTTTAAAGTTTACAGATTTTACTGAATATGTTTTATAACAGAAAGTAGAAAATATCAGGGTTTTTTTTCCAAAATTTTTGGTCTTTTTTTGTTTATATACCAAAATATAAAACCCAGTGATGATCAAATACCACCAAAAGAACAACACAAACAAAAAAAGCTAAAACAAATGTATATGTAAAAAAAATACATTATATTATTTATGTATTATATTACTATTTTTACAGTGTTGTCCCTTTTTCAATTTAATTTATAACATAAGTACAGTGTACCAAAAAAATCTAACCAACTCATGCTAAGGCTGCTACATTTGGCCTAGACATCTAGGCTTCAATGACCTTTAGTCACAAAAGAATTAAATATCCTGTATTTTTGCATAATCAAGGTAATCTATATAATTGTAGCCCAGTGATGTGTAATAGTATAGCCAAGTAACTCATAGCCCTGGTGAAGCTGAGTAACCGTGTTTCTGCCACTTGAAGTTGACTGTACTACATCAAGTCTGTAAATATAATACTTGTGTCCCCCACTTAACCAGCCACAGATGTTCTGTTTTTTGTGCTCACTCTGCGTCTCTGTAATGTGGTGCATTATATGAAATAAAACATTGACAGATTTGTGTATCAGTGAAATCTAGGAGCAAAATAGAAGCAAGGGAACTTCAGTGGTGTAGCATAGAGGACTAATTTGATCCAGCTTGTGGATAACTAAAAAGTGTCAAAAGGAAAAAATATGGAGGGACTCTGGCACTTTCCTGCAGAAGGATTTATTGTATGAGCTCTGCAGTTTTTAATGGATCATGTCATTTTAGGGCGTTTTAAATCTAAAAAATTAGGTCACAATATTTTTTTTCTTATTGGATTACATCCAAGTAAAATGTAATAATTGTGTACATCCTTATCATATCCCGCTGTTAAAGTATAACTCCAGCCAGATGCACAGTATATAACAGCCAAAATATTTGTAAAGCAAGGCACATTGCAGTTTTGATCCACTCTCCAGCCAGCTATAGGATGCAGGCCTAGCACAGGGTCAGGTTTTAGATGTAATAAAAGTAGATGTAAACCCTAATTGAATGATATTTGATTAGCAAACGTACTGTGTATCAACTGCCTTTTTTTTTACTTGTCCGAGTCTTGCTGTTTAGCTTTACAGAAGTCACTTGAACTTGGATAGAGTACAGAAGAGTTAAAACTTCTGCCAGTTTTTTTTGCTTTCTATGTCACACTGGGGAGAATTCCCTTCACTTCCTGGAGAAATAGTTTGAAGATAAGAGGAAATCTCTCCAAAGTCATTCACGCCTTGATTTTTTCTTGTTCAATCTGTGGGCTGAATGAGAGAAAATCAATCTATTCCCCCATGTATACTAAACAGCATGTACAATTGAAACCAGCACTCAATCCCACGATAGCTTGCATATTTTTATTAAATACAGGATAAAAATTCCATACTTACGCGCTTCAGCCCAACAGGGCCTTAATCATAACAAATAATCATTTTACTATAGTTAAAGTGATGCTAAACACACACTGTATAATTTACATTGTGCCTGTATGTGGATGATGGCACTGTAATTATTTTAATAAAAATCTAAGTACATTTTTCCTAATTGATAGCTGTCACATGACCCACATCTTTCCCAGCCTGTCTGCTGGGAAACATAAGCAGGATGATCTTCTAGTCATCTGCTGCTGGTCACATATAAAATAAAAACAACAGCCTTTGGAATACAGAGTAAAAATAAATAATTAATATCAATAAACAGTTTTAAATTGTCATACAAATATATATTTGAAATCAAATCTTTATTATTTTTTGGAAATACCATGGTATGGTATTTCTGTCAGTCACAGGCTGTGTCACACCCCTCCATCCTGTGTCTAAGAATATGAGGGAGGTGAAGCCTCCATCAATCTACAGTATCTCACAAAAGTGAGTACACGTCTCACATTTTTGTAAATATTTTATTATATCTTTTTATGTGTCAACACTGAAATAATTACACTTTGCTACAATGTAAAGTAGTGAGTGTACAGCTTGTATAACAGTGTGAATTTGCTGTCCCCTCAAAATAACTCAACACACAGCCATTATTGTTTAAACAACTGGCAACAAAAGTGAGTACACCCCTAAGTGAAAATGTCCAAATTGGGCCCAAAGTGTCAATATTTTGTGTGGCTACCATTATTTTCCAGCACTGCCTTAACCCTCTTGGGCATGGAGTTCACTAGAGCTTCAGAGGTTGCCACTAGAGTCCTCGTCCACTCTTCTATGACAACGGAGCTGGTGGATGTTAGAGACCATGAGCTCCTCCACCTGCCATTTTGAGAATGCCCCACAGATGCTTCATAGGGTTTAGGTCTGGAGACATGCTTGGCAAGTCCATCACCTTTACCCTCTTTAGCAAGGCAGTGGTCGTCTTGAAGGTGTGTTTGGGGTCGTTATCATGTTGGAATACTGCCCTGTGGCCCAGTCTCTGAAGGGAGGGGTTCATGCTCTGCTTCAGTATGTCACAGTACATGTTGGCATTCATGGTTCCCTCAATGAACTCTAGCTCCCCAGTGCCTGCAGCACTCATGCAGCCCCAGACCATGACACTCCCACCACCATGCTTGACTGTAGGCAAGTAGGGATGAGCCGAACACCCCCCCCCGGTTCGGTTCGCAGCAGAACATGCAAACAGGCAAAAAATGTGTTTGAGCACGCAAACACAGTTAAAGTCTATGGGACACAAATGTGAAAAATCAAAAGTGCTCATTTTAAAGGCTTATATGCAAGTTATCGCCATAAAAAGTGTTTGGGGGCCTGGGTCCTGCTCCATGGGGACATGTATCAATACAAAAAAAGTTTTAAAAACAGACGTTTTTTCGGGAGCAGTGATTTTAATAATGCTTAAAGTGAAATAATAAAAATGAAATATTCCTTTAACCACTTCAGCCCCGGAAGGATTTACCCCCTTCCTGACCAGAGCACTTTTTACAATTTGGCACTGCGTCGCTTTAACTGCTAATTGCGCGGTCATCCATTGCTGTACCCAAACGAAATTTGCGTCCTTTTGTTCCCACAAACAGAGCTTTCTTTTGATGGTATTTGATCACCTCTGCGGTTTTTATTTTTTGCGCTATAAACGGAAAAAGACCGAAAATTTTGAAAAAAAAATATATTTTCTACTTTTTGTTATAAAAAAAATCCAATAAACTCAATTTTAGTCATACATTTAGTCCAAAATGTATTCAGCCATATGTCTTTGGTAAAAAAAATGTCAATAAGCGTATATTTATTGGTTTGCGCAAAAGTTATAGCGTCTACAAACTAGGGTACACTTTCTGGAATTTACACAGCTTTTAGTTTATGACAGCCTATCTCATTTCTTGAGGTGCTAAAATGGCAGGGCAGTACAAACCTCCCCCCCAAATTACCCCATTTTGGAAAGTAGACACCCCAAGGAAATTGCCGAGAGGCATGTTGAGCCCATTGAATATTAATTTTTTTGTCCCAAGTGATTGAATAAAGACAAAAAAAAAAAAATTACAAAAAGTTGTCACTAAATGATATATTGCTCACACAGGCCATGGGCATATGTGGAATTTTACCCCAAAATACATTCTGCTGATTCTCCTGAGTACGGGGATACCACATGTGTGGGACTTTTTGGGAGCCTGGCTGCGTATGGGGCCCCGAAAACCAAGCACCGCCTTCAGGATGTCTAAGGGCGTAAATTTTTGATTTCACTCCTCACTGCCTATCACAATTTTGAAGGCCATAAAATGAAATGCCAGGAAAGTTCAATCCCCCCCCCCCAAATGACCCCATTATGGAAAGTAGAGACCCCAAGCTATTTGCTGAGAGGCATGTTGAGTCCATAGAATATTGTATATTTTGCCACAAGTTGCGGGAAAATGACAAACTTTTTTTTTTTGCACAAAGTTGTCACTAAATGATATATTGCTCAAACATTCCATGGGCATATGTGAAATTACATCCCAAAATACATTCTGCTGCTTCTCCTGAGTATGGGGATACCACATGTGTGGGACTTTTCGGGAGCCTAGCTGCATACGGGGCCCCGAAAACCAGTCACCGCCTTCAGGATTTCTAAGGGCGTAAATTTTTGATTTCACTCCTCACTACCTATTAGAGTTTTGAAGGCCATAAAATGCCAAGATGTCACAAAACCCCCCCAAATGACCCCATTTTGGAAAGTAGACACCCCAAGCTATTTGCTGAGAGGCATGGTGAGTATTTTGCAGCTCTCATTTGTTTTTGAGAATGAAGAAAGAAAAGAAAAATTTATTTTTTTTCTTTTTTCAATTTTCAAAACTTTGTGACAAAAAGTGAGGTCTGCAAAATACTCACCATACCTCTCAGCAAATAGCTTGGGGTGTCTACTTTCCAAAATGGGGTCATTTGTGGGGGGTTTGTGCCATCTGGGCATTCCATGGCCTCCGAAACTGTGATAGGCAGTGAGGAGTGAAATCAAAAATTTACACCCTTAGAAAGCCTGAAGGCGGTGCTTGGTTTTCGAGGTCCCGTACGCGGTTAGGCTCCCAAAAAGTCTCACACATGTGGTATTCCCGTACTCAGGAGAAGCAACAGAATGTATTTTGGGGTGTAATTCCACATATGCCCATGGCATGTTTGATCAATATATAATTTAGTGACAACTTTGTGCAAAAAAAAAAAATTGTCTTTTTCCCGCAACTTGTGTCACAATATAAACAATTCCATGGACTTGACATGCCTCTCAGCAAATAGCTTGGGGTGTCTACTTTCCAAAATGGAGTAATTTGGGGGGGTTTTGAACTGTCCTGGCATTTTATGCACAACATTTAGAAGCTTATGTCACACATCACCCACTCTTCTAACCACTTGAAGACAAAGCCCTTTCTGACACTATTTGTTTACATGAAAAAAAACATTTTTTTGAAAGAAAATTACTTTGAACCCCCAAACATTATATATATTTTTTAAAGCAAAGGCCCTACAGATTAAAATAGTGAGTGTTTCATTTTTTTTCACACAGTAATTGCGCAGCGATTTTTCAAACGCATATTTTGGGGGAAAAACACACTTTTTAAAATTTTAATGCACTAAAACGCACTATATTGCTCAAATGCTTGATGAAATAAAAAAGATGATCTTAGGCCGAGTACATGGATACCAAACACGACATACTTTAAAATTGCGCACAAACGTGCAGTGGCGACAAACTACATACATATTTAAAAACTTTAAAAGCCTTTACAGGTTACCACTTTAGATTTACAGAGGAGGGCTACTGCTAAAATTACTGCCCTCGAGCTGACCTTCGCGGTGATACCTCACATGCATGGTGCAAATGCTGTTTACATTTGGCACCAGACCAACGCTTGCGTTCGCCTTTGCGCGAGAGCAGGGGGGACAGGGGTGCTTTTTTTTTTTTTTTTTCTTTATGATTTTTTTTTGCTTTTTTATCTTATTTTTAAACTCTTCCTTTCATTTTTTTTTATCATTTTTATTGTTATGTCAGGAAATATAAATATCCCCTATGATAGCAATCGGTAGTGACAGGTACTCTTTTTTGAAAATAATGGGGTCTATTAGACTCTAGATCTCTCCTCTGCCCTCAAAGCATCTGACCACACCAAGATCAGTGTGATAAAATGCTTTCCCAGTTTCCCAATGGCGCTGTTTACATACGGCGAAATCTAAGTCATAAAATGCTCGTAGTTTACGGTTTCTTAGGCCATAGAGATGACTGGAGCCATTCTGGTCTCTGATCAGCTCTATGGTCAGCTGGCTGAATCACCGGCTGTATTCTCAGGTTCCCTGTTGGGAAAGGAGAGCCAGAGAAAAACATGGAAGACGGTGGGGGGGACATTCCCTCCCACTGCTTGTAAAAGCAGTCTAGAGGCTAATTAGCCACTAGGATTGCTTTTACATGAAAGCCGACTGTTGGCTGAAAAGAATGATACCAAGATGATACCTAAACCTGCAGGCATCATTCTGGTATAACAACTCAAAGTTCAGCAACATACCAGTGGGTTGCTGGTCCTTGTTGGGCATATATTGTAATCTTTTTTTTATGCAGCCTGTGGGCTGAACGAAAAAAAGAGATTGATCAGTGGATATGCCCACCATTAGAATACCTCCCTTCATCCACCCACTTCTAATGATGGGCATACATGCACCATTTATATATGCCGAAGCATGGGGGCATCCGCCCCAAAAGTTAGGAGCAAGTCGCTCCTCCGCCCCTGCTGCCCCCATGCTTCGGCATATATCACCTCCGACAGCGATGGAGTCACGGCTTTATGTATCGTGGGAGCAAACAATGTTGCTGTCAAGATAAATAAATCCGCACTGCAGCTGAATGGCGTACCTGAAAACAAAAAAATGGTTAACAATAAAACACAGTAAACAGTAAAGTATAAAAAATTACATACCTGAAAAGCAAACCGGATAAAACATGATAACAATAAAACATTGCAGAATAGAATACAGTAAAAAAGAGCAGAACAATAGAGAGAGAGAATAGAGAGAGAGAGAACAATAAAACAACAACTATTTTTGTTTTTTTTATTTTGTATATTTTTTTGGTAATTTACTTTTTTTTACACTTTTTTTTGTAATTGTAACTTTTATAACTGTAACCGGTTCCAGGTTCGGGTCTCTCAAAATGTGATGGCATCTTTGGAGACCCTGTGAAAGTGTACCTAGTCTGTGCAATGCTGTACCCTACGCTAATACTCAACTAGTGTATGGTAGCGTTCAAAACATTCACCAATGCAAAGACCAGGATTGTCAGGACAGGAGGGACAATAATAGCGGGTGTCACGCCTATATCCGCGCTTGCTGCAGACACGACATCTTTTTTGGGGGGGTTCGTTGGGTAGGGGTACTCGGGAGGACATAAAGAAAATGCCTCTCATGCAGCCGACTGCATTTGGTTGGGGATGTGAATGGGGGAAGTACGGGTGCTGCAGAAGTGGTGGGTTCCCAATTAGGATTGGCGAAAGCAGCAGGAAGGGCACTATGGGCACGACGGGCCTGTGTTTGTCTTCTTCTTGGTGGCAGCAGGACACTACTTGTGCTTGCCACCTCACCAGCTTGAACTGCACTTATGGGACTCACCACGTCACCAAGTGTTACTGCAGTGCTGGGTTTACTTCCTCTTTGTTTCCCTGCAAAAGTAAAGCATAATGGGCTACTATGCATAGCATAGTAGCCCATTGTGTGTCATTTACCTGACACAGCAGCCTGCAATGTCACCGCTGTCCTTTCTCCTATGAAGCGTCCATCTTCTTTCCGGGTATCGCGGCTCCGGCGCTGTGATTGGCCGTAGCCGCGATGACGTAATTCCCGCGCATGCGCACGGGAGCCGCCACTAATGGCATATTGCTGTTAGCAGCGGCATGCTCAGTGTGCCTGCGTGCCGCTGTCTACGGTGCATGCGCCGTAGACAGCGGTGCCTGTCTTTTTGCAAATATCTCCTAAACCGTGTAGGTTTAGGAGATATTTCTTGGACCTACAGGTAAGCCTTAATCTAGGCTTACCTGTAGGTCAAAGTGGTCTGTAAGGGTTTACAACCACTTTAATAGTTAGAGGCTAGCGGACTAGTCCCCCCTAGCCTCATCTGTGTACCTCCAGTGACCTCATCACTTCACCCAATCTTACATCGTTTACAACAGATCCACACCCCTAATTCTTGTCCTCCCTACCCCTACACCCCTTCCTTATGGCGGACAACACAGACCCCTGAGCTACACCACTCGGTCAGCAAACTCTGCTCAAACTGTGCTCAATTAATATACAGGGCCTTAACACCCCTGAAAAAAGAACACACTTGCTATATTCCCTACAAAAGTCAAAGGCACATATAGCCTTCAGAACAGACAACATTCCCAAATTACATAACAACCATTTCCCCATGGTTTATCATGCGTCCAACTCAGACGCTAAATCCAAAGGAGTCTCAATCCTCATATCTAAACACTGCCCCTTTCAGGTAGCAGAAGTTCAAAGAGACACACAGGGGAGATTCTTGTTCTTCAAAGGCACACTTCACCATAGGCCCGATTGCTAACGTCTATCGACCAAACACACAACAAGTTGCCTTTTTCCGAACTACTCTCCAACAACTCATAAGCCTCCAATCTGGCACCTTGGTCGTTGGGGGTGACTTCAACATAGCTCTGACCCCCTCCTTAGACACATCCAATGGCTTGTCCTCGATCACCTACAGACCCCTACGAGTGATCAAACTGCAATTCAGTGACCTGATGCTACACGCTGCATGGCGCACGCTACACCCCAATGTAAAAGATTTCACCTTTTTCTCCACACCACACAACAAATACTCTAGAATAGATCACTTTTTCATCTCTCATAATGACCTAACTTACCTCTTCAAAGTCACAATTGATCCCATGATACTATCTGACCACAAGCCCATCTCCATGACTCTAACCCTCCCGACGACTCATACCAGATCCAATATCTGGCAACTCGACAACTCAATCTTGACCGAGCTATGAAATATACAACAGATAATCTCCATCTCCAATGGTACCCGTCAGGGTTGCCCCCTATCTTCATTAATTTTCATCCTTACTATGGAGCCCCTACTTCGCAAGCAGAGAGAAAACCCAGATATCAAAGGCATTGAT
This sequence comes from Aquarana catesbeiana, assembly GCF_042186555.1. NCBI lineage: Eukaryota > Metazoa > Chordata > Amphibia > Anura > Ranidae > Aquarana > Aquarana catesbeiana. The sequence goes on from NC_133328.1 coordinate 56,006,608, forward strand.
ATCTACAACAAGAATTATAAAATAGCTGCTTATGCGGACGATATCTTACTTTTTCTTACAGACCCTATCACCACTATCCCTAACCTCCTTAAAGATTTCTCACTATTCAAGACTATATCCAACCTCCAAATCAATTTCTCAAATTCTAAAGCTCTGAATACCACCTTACATACAACACTTGTCTCACAATGCAAAGACAATTTCCCCTTCAGCTGGGAACCTCGTGAAATCACCTACCTGGGTACTAAAATCCCTACCAAATTAAATGATCTCTACTAAATGTTTTACCTGTTCTGCAGACCATCCAGGGAGACCTCCTTAAATGGCATTTAGGCCATTTTTCATGCTTGGTAGGATAGCCATACTAAAAATGAATGTCCTTCCTAGACTCCTTTACCTCTTTCAAGCCATACCCATTAAACTTTCCCCCTCTTTCTTCACAGCATATAAACGCATGTGCAGGAACTTCATCTGGGCATCCAAGACCCCCAAACTGCTAGGAGGCCTTGGTCTCCCCGATATCCAAAAGTACCACTGGACATGCCACTTAACCAGGATTGTGGATTGGCATGTACATCAGTCTATTAAGGATTGGATCAAACTTGAAAATTCTTTTGCACATACACTGCTATCACACTTACCCTGGATCAACCACAAATCCATCCCTAAAGAATATTCCGCACGCCCCCTCATTGGAGCCACGTTGTTACACTTCAAATACGCATGTAAAAATCTAGCAATTACACCTTCCCCCGGACCTATGACCCCTCTAAACCACAACCCCGACTTCTCTCCAGGCCTTTCTTTACACGACTCGACCAATGACCCCCACAGCTCTATCACTGGGGCACAACAACTCTTTCACAATGGCAACCTCTTGTCTTATCAAGCAATCTCCTCTAAATTCCCAGAACTCAACATTCCCTTTTACAAATACCTACAACTTAGACATTTCTTGGGTGAGGCCAAACTCCCTTTGGCACCGGGACTACACACCCTTAAAATCATTATGCAACAGTGGAGAACCCCAACGACACCTGATATCAACTGTATATGCGCTCCTATTCTCAACACATAAAGTAAAAGAGGACAAGATTATCCGACATTGGGAATCTGATATTTCCATGGATCTAACATCAGCTGAGTGGGAACGCATATGCAGTCTTATTCACAAGGGCTCTATGAATGTCTCCACCCAAGAAAGCCGTTACAAAATATTCTCCAGGTGGTACAGGACGCCTGACAAGGTCCACAAATTCCACCCCAGTGTACCTCCGACATGCTGGAGATGCAATGTGGCTCTAGGTTCCTTAGTGCACATTTGGTGGGAATGCCCCCTTATCCAACCATTTTGGACAGAAATCCACCGCCTAATCACCCAAATCACCTCCTACACCCCCGACTTCACCCCTGCACAATATTTGCTACATCATACCTCTATTCCCCTTTCAACCTACAAAAAATCCCTCACCCTCCACCTCATCAATGCTGCCAATTAGGGTTGTCCCGATACCAATTTTTTAAGACCGAGTACAAGTACCAATACTTTTTTTCAAGTACTCGCCAATACCGATTACCGATACTTTTTTTTCATGTCATGTGACAGTTTGACTGATGGGCACTGATAGGTTGCACTGACTGATGGCTGGCACTGATAGGTGGCACTGACTGATGGGCACTGATAGGTGGCTGGCAGGGATGGCTGGCACTGATGGATGGCACTTATAGGTGGCTGGCACTAATGCTGGCACTGATAGGCGGCACTGACAGGTGGCTGGAACTGATAGGCTGCACTTATGGGCACTGATAGGTGGCTGGCACTGATAGATGGCACTGATAGGTGACTGGCACTAATAGATGGCACTGATAGGTGGAACTTATGGGCACTGACAGGTGGCTGGCACTGATAGGTGGCACTGACAGGTGGCTGGCACTGATAGATGGCACTTATGAGCACTGATAGATGGCACTGATGGGCAGGCACTGAAATTCAGCAATAAATTACATGAGAGGAAAGGATTTATTTTGTAATGCTATGCTGCGACGCCCATCTTAGTACATCCTGCACTCGGCCACAGTAAGCCAGCAGCAGACATCTTGTTACACCCAGCCCGAACTATATGGGCTGGGTGTAACAAGATGTCCGCTGCTGGCTTACTGCGGCCGGGTGTAGGGTGTACCAAGATGGGCATCGGGATGTTCGACCACTAATGGCGACCGAATGCGATGGCTCCGGTCACCGATCCTGATGCGGGTGCGCCCTGCACCCCTGCCAGCTTATCTAGCTAGTTCCACTGCCGTTATGGACTCACTCTCCACTCCGCTGACTCCGCCCGCCATCTCCGCCCATTGATCCTGCCCACTGACTCTGCCCGCCGACTTCCATTTGCTCGCAGCCTCTGACTTCGCTCGCCTCTCCCAAGTATCGGGTCAAGCATCGGGAGCATTTGTGCGAGTAAAAGTACTCGCGCAAATGCTCGGTATCGGTCCCGATACCGATACTAGTATCGGTATCGGGACAACCCTACTGCAAATCTATGCGTACCAGTATACTGGAGGAGCAGCACACCTCCTATGGTGACAGAATGGCTCCGCCGTGTTGACAGAACAGCAGAAATTGAAAAACTCATACATCAAGCAAAAGACAACCCAACAAAATTCAGTGCCACTTGGGCATGCTGGATACTCTTTAGGGATTCTACAGCGACTGCTGGTTCGACCAATCGCCCACCTTCAGCCACATAAAAAAGAACATTTTTAGACCCCGTATAACACCAACATCCCCTCCACCCCTTTTTTCCCACTCTCCCTCCCACCAAACTGACCCACACAAAGCTACAATACGCTTATATCACCCTTACCTAACCCTGTACACACAGTCCTACCCACTTGTCCAGATAGGGGTACACTCCTGTAAGGTCACTGGAGACCCAACTCCTCCTATTCTAGGACAACAAACTACCCTACTAGGGCTCACTCTTAAACCTCAATATACCGAACCTGTTTAGACCTTGTATATAATCACTCATGGCCCTCACCCATTTACAGTTAGATCCCTTCAGGGGTGAATGGGTTTAGAGGTGGCCTTTGTCGGTATATACCAAACTACCATCTGGACCCCAATCCATAGGCCCACCCCAAACCCCCCACCTAGAGATACATCGAAAACTCAAGTTACTGCTCATGATAACCAAACTACTCCCACATATGCTTAGACAGTTCTAGCTACATTAATATCTAGTGCAATTTAAAGCTAAGACATAGTCCAGATTGTGTATATTATTGCTCTGTTTGCATCACTCAATGTTTTTTTTTTTTCTTCTGCTGAACCTCTGTATGACCAAAAGCTCATTGTATTCTCTATTTGTGATTTTCTGTAAACCTGATAAATCTAATAAAATTTCTTGGAAAGAAATAAAAAAAAAAATCACAGATCGCCGCCATTACTAGTAAAAAAATAAAAAATAAAAATGCCATAAATCTATCCCCTATTTTGTAGATTTTGCGCAAACCAATCAGTATATTTTTTATTACCAAAAATATGTAGAAGAATACATATCGGCCTAAACTGAGGAAAAAATGTGCTTTTTTTTAAAAAAAATTTGAGGCTATTTATTACAGTAAAAAGTACAAAATATTGCGTTTTTTTCAAAATTGTCACTATTTTTTTGTTTATAGCGCAAAAAATGAAAACCACAGAGATTATCAAATACCACCAAAAGACAGCTCTATTTGTGGGAAAAAAAGGACGTAAATTTTGTTTGGGTACAGCGTCGCGGGACTGCGCAATTGTCAGTTAAAGCAAAGCAGTGCCGTATTGCAAAAAATGGCCTGGTCATTGAGCAGCCAAATCTTCCGGGGCTGAAGTGTTTTTTAATGTCACATGAAAAGATATAAAATATTTACAAAAATGTGAGCGGTGTACTCACTTTTGTGAGATACTGTACATGTAATTTCCCACCCCCATTGTGTTTAGCTGGTTAGCGGGCATGGAGGAGGAGAGAGAGGGAGTGGGCTGTCAGTAACTACTGTGTATACACCCACATGTATGACTATAATCACATGGGCTGCTCAGATGTGATAGGGTGGAAATGCTCAGCATAGAAACTTACTGAAAAGTGAGCATGTGCAGAACTGCCAGAACTGCTCTGCAAAATCCCTAGTTAAATTGGGGATGTGGAGAGAAGGGGGAGATAGAGAACAACAGGATCAACCAGGTTTTTTGCAGAATACATAAAACGAATCTCATAGTGACTGAGTGACTATGAACAGCATGCAATAGAGCATTTATTGATAGGTTTTTATTATGTGGTTTTAGTGACACTTTAACCACTTGCCGACCAGCCGCCGTGATTATACTGCGGCAGGTCGGCAGGATCCCACGAACCCTCGTAGCTATACGTCGGTCCCTTTAAGTGGGATAGCAGGCGCGCGCCCGCTGCACAGCGGGGGTGCCGATGCTCGTGACTGGCGGTCGCGATGACGACCGGCCATGAGCGATCGTGGGCATGAGAGGCAGAACAGGGACGTGTTTGTGTGTAAACACACACATCCCAGTTCTGTGAGGAGAGGAGAGGAGAGAGAGATTGTGAGTTCCTATGAGCTGGGAACCACGATCTCTCATTTCCTATAGTCAGTCCCATGCCCCACAGTTAGAACACACATAGGGAACACAGTTAACCCCTTGATCGCCCCCTAGTTTTAACCCCTTCCCTGTCAGTGACATTTATACAGTAATCAGTGCATTTTTATAGCACTGATCACTGTATAATTGTCAGTCAACCCAAAAATGTGTCAAAAGTGTCCGATGTGTCCGCCATGATGTCGCAGTCTTGATAAAAATTGCCGATCACCGCCATTACTAGTAAAAAAAATAATAATAATAAAAATGCCATAAATCTATTCCCTATTTGTAGATGCTATAACTTTCGCGCAAACCAATCAATATACGCTTTTTTGCGATTTTTATTACCAAAAACATGTAGAAGAATACATATCGGTCTAACTGAGTAAAAAATTTGGTTTTTAAAAAAAAAATGGGGCTATTTATTACAGCACAAAGTACATAATATTATGTTTTTTTCAAAATTGTCGCTCTTTTTTTTGTTTATAGCGCTAAAAAAATTAAAACCGCAGAGATGATCAAATACCACCAAAAGAAAGCTCTATTTGTGGGGAAAAAAGGACGTCAATTTTGTTTGGGTACAGCATCGCGCGACTGCGCAATTGTCAGTTAAAGCGACGTAGTGCCATATCACAAAAAAATGGCCTAGTCATTGGGCAGCCAATTCTTCCGGGGCTGAAGTGGTTGAAGCCCTCATGGGCTGAAACCCGTAAGCACTGAGGCAATATATGGAATGTTTAACTTGTATCCAATAAAGAAATTCTCAGGATCGCACACCTGTTTTTATGTATAGTTACTATTATGGCGGACAGGAGCTTAAACCTCAGCACCGATTACTCTCACTGTCTTAATGAACTACCTAGGTTGAGTGAGGTGAGTTATTTCTGTTTTATACTAAACAGCATGAATGGAGAAATCTCCACTGTTGGCTATTGCATCCAGGCAGCTGCAGCACCCCAGCTGCCTGAAATACATTGGTGCTGCCAAACAGTGACTGCATCTGAAAGAAAGCAACTTCCACCTGGCTCAGTTGATTTTTTAAATCACTTCAGTCAAGACGGGTGCTTGCAGGGTCACCCCCAGCTAGAAGTTTGGGGAATTCATCAGGAAGCCATCTATGGGGCCTGAATGATCAAGGGCCCCATAGTCAGCAGAGCCAATATCTCCACCAGAGGAGTTACCTTTACCTCTACTTCTGGTGACTACTGTAAAATGTTGAATTTTCCACCACATTCTGTCTCACAGATAATGGTCACTAGTTCAAATTAAAACAACCCAGCGAGGACACAGACTGCATAAAAAAATTGACAAGGGTTCTGATGTTTCCCTATTTTTTCATGCACTTTAAGTCCCATCATGAATGGCTCTCTTTAAAATGAATCACGTGATATACTGATAAAGAAATATTTTTCTTCTGTCCGGTAAGGAAGATATACCTTTTTCATGTAATATTCTTCATTTTCTCCTGTTGCTTAGGCCTTATGTCTCTGCTGTGGCCCCTTCTTCTGGATGTGGTCCCAACTATCCAGCAGACCTCTGCTCTGGCTCTCGGGAGGCTAGCCAATTATAATGATGATCTGGCAGAAGCAGTTGTTAGAGGAGACAAGCTTGTGTATTCACTGGCCGAACAGAATGCAAGTCAATATTTTATGGAGGTTTTTTTAAAAAATTATTTTCTGCAATTGTTATAATAGACATAGCTCATAAAATTCTGCCTCTAGACAGTTTGAGTTCAAGGGTGGCTAGCTATTATATATTTGAGCAACTGCCTGTCCCAGTTTATCCTAAAAGATTAAAAGTGAACCTGTTAGCCATTTTAAACTCATAAGCAAAACTTTTCCTGTAGGAAACCATTTTCATTTCACTAAAGCTTGCCTGATTGTGAAAGCTTATCCTCATGCTTGACCTCTTTAAATCACTAACCCAAAACAAGAATGCTAATAGGTCTTCCAAAGTGTGTTATATGCATACTTTTACTGCCCCTCAACCGCTACTGTGAACGATCCCTAATTAATGCATTCCCGCACAGTCCAGAAAAAGGGCCTATTTCACCGCAGGGTCCATTTTTAGAAAGAAGAGCACATAGACATATATAGACATATTTTTATCTATTTAAATTTTATCTTATCTGTATGATATTCACCTTTTCCAACAGTTATTAGATTGCATAAAATACAACAGACCACCTAGTGTGTACTAATGCCAATTTAGCTTTATCCCTGATCTTGGCTGTGTCTTGCTTGATGCCACCCCCTGGGCCTGCCCGCAGCATTCCCTAAGTTTGCCCCTCAGGCCTGCCCCTAGCCTTCCCTTCGTCTGGCTTCTATGCTGGAAATTCTTCCATTGTATCAAAGTGCAACGCTGAGTCCTTGTGTTTGCATAAATAATTCATGCGTATGCCGATGAATAGAGCCTAAATGACAGGCTGTTGTATAGAGCAGACACTTGACCTGGGATAAGCAGGTGGTTGTTTATTGCATTTAAATGGCCCCAGAAGGAGAGTGTAATCTGTTAAAACCGTATCACCTAAACTAAAACAGTTCTCTTCCGCCCTAATGAGCCTATGGTAGTATCTGTACTGTACAGAGACTAGCCTAGAAAATGTGGAGAAAAGAAGAATGTCTAATAATATCTGTAAAGGTACATATAGTAAGAGACAAATTATCGTTTACTATTTCAGTCAGGCAGTTGTCTATTTCCTTTAATAAACATAGGTTTCATTCAAAAGGGGCATTGATGCCCGTTCTGTGTGCAGGCTGTGTTTGTTATTTTGCCTGCATTCATCCCCGGGTACATGCAGGCAGCTTATAGCAGTAATATATATATATATATATATATATGTATATATATATATAGATATAGATATCTATATAGATATAGATATCTATATCTATAGATATCTATATCTATATAGATATATATAGATAGATATCTATATATATCTATATAGATATATATAGATATCTATCTATAGATATCTATATATATATATATATAAATATATATATATAGATATCTATATATAGATATCTATATAGATATCTATATAGATATAGATATCTATATATAAATATATATATATACACAGTATCTCACAAAGTGAGTACACCCCTCACATTTTTGTAAATATTTTATAATATCGTTTCATGTGACAACACTGAAGAAATGACTCTTTGCTACAATGTAAAGTAGTGAGTGTACAGCTTGTATAACAGTGTAAATTTTCTGTCCCCTCAAAATAACTCAACACACAGCCATTAATGTCTAAACAGCTGGCAACAAAAGTGAGTACACCCCTAAGTGAAAATGTCCAAATTGGGCCCGAAGTGTCACGATTTTTTGTGGCCACCATTATTCGCCAGCACTGCCTTAACCCTCTTGGGCATGGAGTTCACCAGAGCTTCACAGGTTGCCACTGAAGTCCTCTTCCACTCCTCCATGATAACATCACGGAGCTGGTGGATGATAGAGACCTTGCGCTCCTCCACCTTCCGTTTGAGGATGCCCCACAGATGCTCAATAGGGTTTAGGTCTGGAGATATCCCCCTGATGAAGACACATGATCCCTGTGTCAAAATACGCGAAGGGGAGGGGCCAGGACGGTACAGCACGGAGTTGGATCGTGGAGAGGCGCATAACATACCACATGCCATACCGGCATTTTTATCACTTTGGAAGCCTGATACAGAGTGGTGCACTCACGCACCTGTGTTATGTGGCGAGTGTGTTTTATTAATAAATTTTACGGTATCACACTATTGCGTTTTCTCTTGTTTATGGCTTGGAGTTGCATTGATTGAACCAGCTGGAGATCGATATCTGCATTTCAGTATAGAGCCCGGAGGTGGCTCCAAAGCATGTTTGGACGCAGCTAATCACTGTGTCACACGCTCTGAGGTGAGCGCAACAACCATGGGGGGTCAATGGAGTGCACCGGAGCATGGTTTTGCAGCACTATAGATTGGATGAGCATGCTGGATGATATTACATATGGACACTGTTTTACACGTTTATTGGGCATTTATTATGTATGATTTTTGTTTATCACAAAGGAACAGCTGATAGAATTTTTTGATGCATATGCATAGCACTGTGCACTTTCACATTCTGTGTCACACTTTTGATATTGTGCATGCACATTACACTTTAAAACTTTTTTTTTTGTTATGAACTGTCACTTATGAATTTACCACTTTGTTTACTTGATTGACATTTGATGTTTTATGAATATATTGCATACGCTTTGTATTTGATTGATATACACTTGATGCAAATTTACACATAGGCATATATTTATTATGATTTTTTCTAGCGCAACGCACTTATTTCTTTATATGGAGATATGCTTGGCCAGTCCATCATCTTTACCCTCAGCTTCTTTAGCAAGGCAGTGGTCATCCTGGAGGTATGTTTGAGGTCGTTATTGTGTAGGAATACTGCCCTGCGGCCCAGTCTCCGAAGGGAGGGGATCATGCTCTGCTACAGTATGTAACAGTACATGTTGGTATTCATGGTTCCTTCAATGAACTGTAGCTCCCTAGTGCTGGCTGCACTCGTGCAGCGCCAGACCATGACACTCCCACCACCATGCATGGGTGTAGGCAAAACACATTTGTCTTTGTACTCCTCACCTTGTTGCCACCACACACGCTTGACACCATCAGAACCAAATAAGTTTATCTTGGTCTCATCAGACCACAGGACCTGGTTCAGGTAATCCATGTCCTTAGTCTGCTTGTCTTCAGCAAACTGTTTGCGGGCTTTCTTGTGCATCATCTTTAGAAGAGGCTTCCTTCTGGGTAGGCAGACATGCAGACCACTTTGATGCACTATGCGGCGTATGGTCTGAGCACTGACAGTCTGACCGTCCACCCCTTCAACCTCTGCAGCAATGCTGGCAGCACTCATACATCTATTTCCCAAAGACATCCTCTGGATATGACGCTGAGCACGTGCACTCAACTTCTTTGGTCGATCATGGCGAGGCCTGTTCAGAGTGGAACCTGTCCTGTTAAACCGCTGTATGGTCTTGGCTAGGGATGAGCTTCGTGTTCGAGTCAAACCCATGTTCGACTCGAACATCGGCTGTTCGCCCGTTCGCCGAATTGCGAACGATATGGGCCGTTCACGCCAAATTCGTGTGGCGCGTCACGGCCCATAATTCACTGCGGCATGGCAGTGCATTGCTTGCTGATGATTGGCCAAGCATGCACTATGACCCACATGCTTGGCCAATCACAGCGCCGCCTGAACAAAGAGCCATAATTGGCCAAAGCCAAGGAGGCTTTGGCCAATTATGGCTCAGGGGATTTAGTACACGCCCCACACTATATAAGGCCGCCTGCACGGCGGCCCTGTGTAGTGTGTGTTCCGGCGTTCAATGAGAGAGAGAGAGAGAGACAGACAGTGTCATTTGATTTGAGTTAGATAGATTAGGCAGAACAGTCAGTCAGTTAGCTGCACTTACAGTGTATTGTGTATATATATGCATCCCAGGTGTTGCATATATATACACTGTATTCAGTTTAGCTAGATCCGTTCCTGTTATCTTCTAGACTATTTACATTTAGTGCAGTGCGTCCTGCTCACAGTGTTCAGCTAGATCCGTTCCTGTTATCTTCCTACTGACAGGCAGGCTTGTCTGGTTACAGTATATAAAGCTACCTGAAGAAAATTACTGGTGTTCTATTTGATCCTATTAGTACCACGGTCAGGCAGCTAGACTATTTACATTTAGTACAGTGCGTCCTGCTCACAGTGTTCAGCTAGATCCGTTCCTGTTATCTTCCTACTGACAGGCAGGCTTGTCTGGTTACAGTATATAAAGCTACCTGAAGAAAATTACTGGTGTTCTATTTGATCCTATTAGTACCACGGTCAGGCAGCTAGACTATTTACATTTAGTACAGTGCGTCCTGCTCACAGTGTTCAGCTAGATCCGTTCCTGTTATCTTCCTACTGACAGGCAGGCTTGTCTGGTTACAGTATATAAAGCTACCTGAAGAAAATTACTGGTGTTCTATTTGATCCTATTAGTACCACGGTCAGGCAGCTAGACTATTTACATTTAGTACAGTGCGTCCTGCTCACAGTGTTCAGCTAGATCTGTTCCTGTTATCTTCCTACTGACAGGCAGGCTTGTCTGGTTACAGTATATAAAGCTACCTGAAGAAAATTACTGGTGTTCTATTTGATCCTATTAGTACCACGGTCAGGCAGCTAGACTATTTACATTTAGTACAGTGCGTCCTGCTCACAGTGTTCAGCTAGATCCGTTCCTGTTATCTTCCTACTGACAGGCAGGCTTGTCTGGTTACAGTATATAAAGCTACCTGAAGAAAATTACTGGTGTTCTATTTGATCCTATTAGTACCACGGTCAGGCAGCTAGACTATTTACATTTAGTACAGTGCGTCCTGCTCACAGTGTTCAGCTAGATCCGTTCCTGTTATCTTCCTACTGACAGGCAGGCTTGTCTGGTTACAGTATATAAAGCTACCTGAAGAAAATTACTGGTGTTCTATTTGATCCTATTAGTACCACGGTCAGGCAGCTAGACTATTTACATTTAGTACAGTGCGTCCTGCTCACAGTGTTCAGCTAGATCCGTTCCTGTTATCTTCCTACTGACAGGCAGGCTTGTCTGGTTACAGTATATAAAGCTACCTGAAGAAAATTACTGGTGTTCTATTTGATCCTATTAGTACCACGGTCAGGCAGCTAGACTATTTACATTTAGTACAGTGCGTCCTGCTCACAGTGTTCAGCTAGATCCGTTCCTGTTATCTTCCTACTGACAGGCAGGCTTGTCTGGTTACAGTATATAAAGCTACCTGAAGAAAATTACTGGTGTTCTATTTGATCCTATTAGTACCACGGTCAGGCAGCTAGACTATTTACATTTAGTACAGTGCGTCCTGCTCACAGTGTCCTGCTAGATCCGTTCCTGTTATCTTCCTACTGACAGGCAGGCTTGTCTGGTTACAGTATATAAAGCTACCTGAAGAAAATTACTGGTGTTCTATTTGATCCTATTAGTACCACGGTCAGGCAGCTAGACTATTTACATTTAGTACAGTGCGTCCTGCTCACAGTGTTCAGCTAGATTCGTTCCTGTTATCTTCCTACTGACAGGCAGGCTTGTCTGGTTACAGTATATAAAGCTACCTGAAGAAAATTACTGGTGTTCTATTTGATCCTATTAGTACCACGGTCAGGCAGCTAGACTATTTACATTTAGTACAGTGCGTCCTGCTCACAGTGTTCAGCTAGATCCGTTCCTGTTATCTTCCTACTGACAGGCAGGCTTGTCTGGTTACAGTATATAAAGCTACCTGAAGAAAATTACTGGTGTTCTATTTGATCCTATTAGTACCACGGTCAGGCAGCTAGACTATTTACATTTAGTACAGTGCGTCCTGCTCACAGTGTTCAGCTAGATCCGTTCCTGTTATCTTCCTACTGACAGGCAGGCTTGTCTGGTTACAGTATATAAAGCTACCTGAAGAAAATTACTGGTGTTCTATTTGATCCTATTAGTACTACGGTCAGGCAGCTAGTCTATTTACATTTAGTACAGTGCGTCCTGCTCACAGTGTTCAGCTAGATCCGTTCCTGTTATCTTCCTACTGACAGGCAGGCTTGTCTGGTTACAGTATATAAAGCTACCTGAAGAAAATTACTGGTGTTCTATTTGATCCTATTAGTACCACGGTCAGGCAGCTAGACTATTTACATTTAGTACAGTGCGTCCTGCTCACAGTGTTCCACTAGATCCGTTCCTGTTATCTTCCTACTGACAGGCAGGCTTGTCTGGTTACAGTATATAAAGCTACCTGAAGAAAATTACTGGTGTTCTATTTGATCCTATTAGTACCACGGTCAGGCAGCTAGACTATTTACATTTAGTACAGTGCGTCCTGCTCACAGTGTTCAGCTAGATCCGTTCCTGTTATCTTCCTACTGACAGGAAGGCTTGTCTGGTTACAGTATATAAAGCTACCTGAAGAAAATTACTGGTGTTCTATCCCAGCTTAGTGCAGCTACAGGCCATTAGTATGTCTGGAAGGCCAAGAAGGAGAGGCAGACAGTCACAAGCCAATAAGAGAGGGCAAGCAGGCTCTGTGTCTAGTGCTGGTCGTGGAGACGGTGCATCCTCATCAGTACGTGGCCATGGGACACGCTGGGCCTTTTTTTCGGCAGCTGGCCGTGTTGAGCCGCAACATGCGGAAGACTTGGTCGAGTGGATGACCAAGCCGTCCTCATCCTCCTCATCCTCTCTCACCCATGCCCAGGGTGCTTTGTCTGGCAAAGCAGCGGCCTCTTCCCTCAGCTCAATGTCATCAGTGACTCCTTCCCTAGCTCCACCATGTCCTCATGAGGATTCCCTCGAACTGTTTGACCACAGTGTTGGGTACATGCTCCAGGAGGATGCCCAGCGTTTGGAAGGCTCTGATGATGATACTGAGCTCGATGAAGGCAGTAACATGAGCACGGACAGAGGGGGTGCCCAAGAAGGACAGCAATCTGGCAGTCATGCTCCCCCTGCTGCAGCATACTGCCAGGTTTGCTCCAGTGATGAGGAGGGAGGGGATGATGAGGTCACTGACTCAACGTGGGTGCCTGATAGGAGAGAGGAGGAGGAGGAGGAGGCGGCACATCACCAACGAGGCAGGATGCCCTCCAGGGGCCAGCCTAAGGGCAGCACATTGACTGCATCACACCCCAAAGCTCCACATGTGCAGGGCGCTGCAGTCTCTGCGCGTTATTCAAAAAGTTCTTTGGTGTGGGCCTTTTTTGAGACGAGTGCATCAGATCGCACCGCTGCTATTTGCAACATATGTCTCAAGCGTATCTCACGTGGCCAAAACATCTCCCGCTTGGGTACCACATGCTTGACCAGACATATGTTGACCTGCCATGCAGTTCGTTGGCAAGCGTATCTAAAAGACCCACACCAAAGAACAAAGAGGATCTCTCCTTGCTCCTCATCAGCTGATATTTCCAACCCCACTAGACCTCCAGTCCTCTCTGAGACCTGCAGTGAGAGGAATGAAGGTGTAGAATTAGGTGTGTCACAGCCAAGTACTTGTGGGCAATCTGCTTTTGGTACACCGACGTCAGATTGTACCAGGCAAATTTCCCTGCCCCAGCTGCTGCACCGCCGAAAGAAGTTTGCTCCCAGCCATCCACATGCCCAGCGGTTGAATGCTAGCTTGGCAAAATTGCTAGCACTTCAACTGCTGCCTTTTCAGTTGGTAGACTCTGCCCCCTTCCGTGAGTTTGTGGAATGTGCGGTTCCTCAGTGGCAGGTACCCAAACGCCACTTTTTCTCACGGAAGGCGATTCCGGCTCTCTACCGGCATGTGGAAGGCAATGTCCATGCCACGCTGGACAGGGCGGTCAGCGGTAAGGTGCATATTACCGCTGACTCATGGTCCAGCAGGCATGGACAGGGACGTTACCTAAGTTTCACGGCACATTGGGTGACTCTGCTGGCAGCTGGGAAGGATGCAGGACAAGGTGCAGTAGTGTTGGAGGTTGTTCCGCCACCACGCCTCCAAAATGCTGATTGTGACACACCTCTCTCCTCCACCCCCTCCTCTTCTTCTTCCTCCATGGCCTCTTCCTCTGAACCAGCGGTGCTCCGTAGTCGTTCAAGGGGCTACGCAAGTATGCAGGCCAAAAGATGCCATGCGGTGCTTGAGCTGGTGTGCTTGGGGGACAGGAGCCACACTGGGGCAGAGGTTCTGTCAGCTCTGCAGGGGCAGGTTCAGAGGTGGTTGACGCCACGCCAACTTAAGGCAGGAATGGTGGTTTGCGACAATGGCACCAACCTCCTCTCTGCCCTCCGACAGGGACAAATGACCCATGTGCCCTGTTTGGCTCACGTCCTTAACTTGGTGGTGCAGCGGTTCTTGGGCAGGTACCCGGGCTTACAGGATGTCCTGAGGCAGGCCAGGAAAGTCTGTGTGCATTTCCGCCGGTCATATAATGCCAGTGCTCGGCTGACGGACCTCCAAAAGGAGTTTAACCTGCCCAAGAACCGCCTAATCTGTGACATGCCCACCAGGTGGAACTCAACGTTGGCCATGCTGCAGCGGCTGCACACGCAGCAGAGGGCCATCAATGAGTACCTGTGCGACTATGGCACCAGGACAGGGTCAGGGGAGCTTGGTTTTTTTTTCCCCACGCCAGTGGGCCATGATCAGGGATGCATGCACTGTCCTGTCACCATTCGAGGAGGCCACGAGGATGGTGAGCAGTGACAGTGCATGCATCAGTGACACTGTCCCCCTTGTCCACCTGTTGGAGCACACGCTGCGTGGAATAATGGACAGGGCACTTGAGGCAGAACAGAGGCAGGAAGAGGAGGACTTCCTTAGCTCTCAAGGCCCCCTTTATCCAGACAGTGTTCCTGCGTGCCCGCCGATCACACAGGAAGAGG
Source organism: Aquarana catesbeiana (assembly GCF_042186555.1). NCBI lineage: Eukaryota > Metazoa > Chordata > Amphibia > Anura > Ranidae > Aquarana > Aquarana catesbeiana. Next base: position 56,021,679 of record NC_133328.1, read on the forward strand.
ACGAGGAGGAGGAGGAGGAGGAGGAGGAAGATTGTGTCAGTATGGAGGTGGAGCCTGGCACTCAGCATCAGCAGCAGTCTTTAAGGGATCAGTCCCAAGAAACACATGGACTTGTACGTGGCTGGGAGGAGGTGGCTGCGGACGTTGTCGTCCTTAGTGACCCAGAGGACTCCGGACCGAATGCCTCAGCAAACCTACGCTGCATGGCCTCCCTGATCCTGCAAAGCCTGCGGAAGGATCCTCGTATTCGTGGTATCAAGGAGAAGGACCAATACTGGCTGGCAACCCTCCTTGATCCACGTTACAAGGGTAAGGTTGCGGACCTTATCTTGCCATCGCAGAGGGAGCAGAGGATGAAACATCTTCGGGAGGCCTTGCAGAAAGGTCTGTGCAATGCGTTCCCAGAGACTGGGAGGTTACAAACTCCTGTTTCTGGACAACGTGTTGCTGAGGCTTCGGTCAGTCAAAGAAGGAGCGGTGGAGAAGGTGGCCGTCTGACCGATGCGTTCAGACAATTTTTTGGTCCGCAGCCCCAAGGTATGATCGGTTCCAGCAACCATCGCCAGCGTCTGTTTTACATGGTGCAGGAATACCTAGGGGCAAGATCAGACTTGGACACCTTTCCCACCGAAAATCCTCTGGGTTACTGGGTCTTGAGGATGGATCACTGGCCAGAGCTTGCACAGTATGCAATTGAGCTACTGGCCTGTCCTGCATCCAGCGTTCTTTCGGAACGCACATTCAGTGCTGCTGGAGGCGTGGTAACCGATCACAGGGTGCGTCTGTCCACCGACTCGGTCGATCGGCTGACCTTCATAAAAATGAATGAGTCTTGGATCACCACCAGCTACCAAGCACCTGATGCTGATGTAACCGAATAATTTTTTTTGAAATCTCAGATCCCTTCAAAGACTGCCTATGCTGATGCTGAGTGACTATCCCTGAGTAATTATCCTCTTCCTCCTCAATCATCACGCTGATAGCTTGTAAGAACATTTTTGGTTCTGGGCGCCACCACCAGTGCCTAAGGCACAATTTTTCAGCCCCTGTTTAACAGGGGCGTGTTAATTACAATTTTTGATGTAATACTTTGCAGCAGGGCTCGTTCCTGCATTCCAACTAGAGTGTCTGTGAGGGGTTGCAGTGTTGTGGCACCAGCACCAGTGCCTAAGGCCCAATTTTTCTGCCCCTGTCTAACAGGGGCGTGTAATTACAATTTTTGATGCAATACTTTGCAGCAGGGCTCGTTCCTGCGTTCCAACTAGAGTGTCTGTGAGGGGTTGCAGTGTTGTGGCACCAGCACCAGTGCCTAAGGCCCAATTTTTCTGCCCCTGTCTAACAGGGGCGTGTAATTACAATTTTTGATGTAATACTTTGCAGCAGGGCTCGTTCCTGCATTCCAACTAGAGTGTCTGTGAGGGGTTGCAGTGTTGTGGCACCAGCACCAGTGCCTAAGGCCCAATTTTTCTGCCCCTGTCTAACAGGGGCGTGTAATTACAATTTTTGATGCAATACTTTGCAGCAGGGCTCGTTCCTGCGTTCCAACTAGAGTGTCTGTGAGGGGTTGCAGTGTTGTGGCACCAGCACCAGTGCCTAAGGCCCAATTTTTCTGCCCCTGTCTAACAGGGGCGTGTAATTACAATTTTTGATGCAATACTTTGCAGCAGGGCTCGTTCCTGCGTTCCAACTAGAGTGTCTGTAAGGGGTTGCAGTGTTGTGGCACCAGCACCAGTGCCTAAGGCCTAATTTTTCAGCTCCTGTTCAACAGGGGCATGTAATTACAATTCTTGATCTAATATTTCACAGCAGGGCCCTGTGAGGGCTTACAGTGTTGTGGCCACAGCAACACCTAAGGCCCAAATTTCTGCTGAGTATATAGGGCAGGACCCTACTTTCAAACATCTAACTTACAAACGACTCCTACTTGCAAACGGAAGGAGACAACAGGAAGTGAGATGAAATCTACCCCTAGGAAGGGAAATTCTCTCCTGTAAGAGTTAATATGGGAAAACAATTTCTCCTTTCCACTGATGCTTTCCAATCCTTGTTCCACAAAAAAAACAAATTTTCAAAAAACATTTTTCATTGGGACAAAAAGTGAGGTGAAATCTTCTGAAGAGGAGGAAAGACAGCAAAACAAATGTCACAGGGGTGATAACCCTTCCCTATGTTTTCCAAAAAGCTTAAAAAAGATTTTTTGGCTGGAGCTAAACGCTTTAAAAATTTACCCGTTCAAAATTACAAAGAGATTCTACTTAACAACAAACCTACAGTCCCTGTCTTGTTTGCACCGCCTGTATACTGCTGTTCAGAGTATATAGGGCCTTTCCTTATTTTAATTTGGGTGCGGGGTTCCCCTTAGGCTCGGTTCACACTGGGGCGACTTGGGATCCGACTTGTACGTCCTCAAGTCGCCCCAAGTCACTCCAGAAATAGTTTCAATGGGAGTTAACGATAGCGTCTTAATAGACACTACTGAAGTCGCTCCGACTTCAGAGCGTACTCCCTGTACTACTTTGATCCGACTTTGATCCGACTTCAGCCTATTGACTATCATTGAAGTCGGATCGCCGTCTCGCCGTCTCGCATGATCCGACTTCGGCATGCGACTTGTGCTCAAATGATCTTGAGGGGAACTCCGCGCCAAATTTTAAATAAAAATCCGGCATGGGTTCCCTATCCAGGGGCATACCAGGCCCTTGGGTCTGGTATGGACCTTGAGGAGAACCCCCTACGCCGAAAAAACGGCGTGGGGGGTCCCCCCAATCCATACCAGACCCTTATCCGAGCACGCAGCCCGGCCGGACAGGAATGGGGGTGGGGACGAGCGAGCGCCCCCCCCCTCCTGAACCGTACCAGGCCGCATGCCCTCAACATGGGGGGTTTGGTGCCTTGGGGGAGGGGGGCGCGCTGCGGCCCCCCCCACCCCAAAGCACCTTGTCCCCATGTTGATGAGGACAAGGGCCTCTTCCCGACAACCCTGGCCGTTGGTTGTCGGGGTCTGCGGGCGGGGGGCTTATCGGAATCTGGGAGCCCCCTTTAATAAGGGGGCCCCCAGATCCCGGCCCCCCACCCTATGTGAATGAGTATGGGGTACATGGTACCCCTACCCATTCACCTCTTCTCTTCCAGAGATGTTGACACGACGCTCTCCCCAGCCAGAATGGTTTCTGTGCGCTCTGCAAGGGACTTATATAGGCGGTGACCCCGCCCCCTTATGCCGTCACAGTCCCTGGGCATGCTGGATCTGTGACGTTTTAGGAGGCGTGGTCACCGGGTGATGACCACGCCCCCTTATGATGGCACAGCCCCAGCATGCCCTGGGACAGTGACCTCATAAGGGGGCGGGGTCACTGCCTATATAAGTCCGTTGCGGAGCGTTCAGAGACCATTCCAGCTGGAGAGAGCGTCGTGTCAACATCTCTGGAAGAAAAGAAGAAGGCAGAAGTCCGGACCACCGCTAGCAATTGAGCTGCAGAAGATAGCGGAGGAGCCGGCAGAAGATGCGGACACCGGGAGGAGACGGCGGAGAGACCCCCGAAGTCGGAAGAGGACCCCCGAAGTCGGAAGAAGATCCCGGAGCTGCCTAATAAATTATTTTAAAAAACCTGTGTACTGTTTGTTTTATTGACGCTTTTTTCCCCTAGGTGAATGGGTAGGGGTACCATGTACCCCATACTCATTCACATAGGGTGGGGGGCCGGGATCTGGGGGCCCCCTTATTAAAGGGGGCTCCCAGATTCCGATAAGCCCCCCGCCCGCAGACCCCGACAACCAACGGCCAGGGTTGTCGGGAAGAGGCCCTTGTCCTCATCAACATGGGGACAAGGTGCTTTGGGGTGGGGGGGCCGCAGCGCGCCCCCCTCCCCCAAGGCACCAACCCCCCATGTTGAGGGCATGCGGCCTGGTACGGTTCAGGAGGGGGGGGGGCGCTCGCTCGTCCCCACCCCCATTCCTGTCCGGCCGGGCTGCGTGCTCGGATAAGGGTCTGGTATGGATTGGGGGGACCCCCCACGCCGTCCTTTCGGCGTAGGGGGGTTCCCCTCAAGATCCATACCGGACCCAAGGGCCTGGTATGCCCCTGGGGGGGAACCCATGCCGGATTTTTATTTAAAATTTGGCGCGGAGTTCCCCCTAAAGATTCATACCAAACACAGTGGTGGGGATCCAAGTCGGATCCCCGTTCATTGAAAGTCGGATCCACAAGTCGTGTTGAAGTCGCGTTGCAAAGTGGCGTTGAAGTCGTGTTGCCCCTGTGTGAATCGAGCCTTAATATCCATACAAGACCCAAAGGGCCTGGTAATGGACTGGGGGTACCCATGCCGTTTGTCTCACTGATTTTCATCCATATTGCCAGGACCCGACATGACATTAAACCCGCAAGCAGTTTTAAATGAGATTTTTTCCTTTAAAAATTACATTTGGTGCAGGGACTGTTCTAAACACGGGAAACACGAGCCACTTTACAGGCCTACTATAGACACACCCCAGGTACGATATTTAAAGGAATATTTCACTTTTTTTTTTTTTACTTTAAGCATCATTAAAATCACTGCTCCCGAAAAAACGGCCGTTTTTAAAAGTTTTTTTTGCATTGATACATGTCCCCTGGGGTAGGACCCGGGTCCCCAAAACCTTTTTAGGACAATACCATGCAAATTAGCCTTTAAAATGAGCACTTTTGATTTCGAACGTTCGAGTCCCATAGACGTCAATGGGGTTCTAACGTTCGTGCAAACTTTCGGTCCGTTCGCAGGTTCTGGTGCGAACCGGGGGGTGTTCCGCTCATCCCTAGTCTTGGCCACTGTGCTGCAGCTCAGTTTCAGGGTGTTGGCACTCTTCTTATAGCCTAGGCCATCTTTGTGTATTGCAACAATTCATTTTTTTCAGATCTTCAGAGTTATTTGCCATGAGGAGCCATGTTGAACTTCCAATGACCAGTATGAGAGAGTGAGAGCGATAACACCAAATTTAACACACCTGCTCCCCATTCACACCTGAGACCTTGTTACACTAACGAGTCACATTACACAGGGGAGGGAAAATGGCTAACTGGGCCCAATTTGGACATTTTCACTTAGGGGTGTACTCACTTTTGTTGCCAGCGGTTTAGACATTAATGGCTGTGATTTGAGTTATTTTGAGGGGACAAAGCAAATTTACACTGTTATACAAGCTGTACACTCATTACTTTACATTGTAGCAAAGTGTCATTACTTCAGTGTTGTCACATGAAAAGATAGAATAAAACATTTACAAAAATGGGAGGGGTGTACTCACTTTTGTGAGATACTGTGTATATATATATATATAGATATATATATCTATATATATATATATATATATATAGATATATATATCTATATATATATAGATATATATATCTATATATATATATATATATATCAGTGCAGCGATCACATTAGAAAATATGTGTAAAACATATCCCTACTTGCTGATGATATCTTGCTGACCTTAACTTCCTCTAGAATCTCCCTACCCAACTTGCTATCCCTTCTAGATACTTTTGCATCCCTTTCATGTCAACTCTTCTAAATCAAAATCAGTGTAAGTCAACCTCTCTCCTTCTGAACTGACAGCTTTTCTTTCTTATTTCATTGGCTTTCTTCTTTGTCCTTTTTGGGAATCCGTCTTACCCCAAGATATGAAGGATTGTATCAGGCCAACTTTCCACCTTTGTTCAGAAAATTTACTGACATGCTGTCCTCCTAGAACCATTTCCCTTTGTCCTGGCTTGGTAGGATAGCTGCAGTCCGCATGTCTAACCTCCCAAAATTGCTTTTTTTTTTTAGTTTTACCTGTCCCAATCCCCTCACATATTTTCCGCATACATCAACGTAAGCTTTTTAAGTTTATCTGGGGATCCACTCTACCTCGAAACAGTAAACAGGTTTTGTATGCCCGTAGGATTAATGGTGGTCTTTCAGTCCCTAACTTACAAGCTTATTATACAGCAGCGAGCATAGCCCCACTATTCCACCTATACGAAACGCATAGGCGTGCCCACGGGGTGTGCCGGGTGTGCCCAGGCACACCCTAATCATTCAGCCCTGTCTGTGTTTCAACAAGTTTTGTCAGTGCTAAATGCCTGCAACATCTGTCCTATCCCTGTGTAACTTCAGTCACCACCACTGGGGCCAGTAAAAACAGCTGTGCTGCGAGTGGGAGGTGATTGAGCAGGGAACTAGGACCTCAGCTGCGGAGTAACCCAGCCGCATTTTCCGATGCAGCTTCTATAGTTCCGGCTGCAGGTCCTCACAGTAGCCGGCGGAGTGATCTACATCTGCACTCCGCCCCCCCTCCAGCCTCTCTCTCCCTTGAAGCAGTGGACTAGCAGAGCCTGAGAGCGGCAGACGAGTGGCTGCAGTCTGCTGGATCCAGGTAGTGATTGCATTTAGAAGCTTCCAATGTTTTTCTATCTCCCCCAAGTCTTATATATGTTCAATCTGTGCCCTCATTCACTTAGATCCTCCCCCATCTCCAGTGCTGTCTGCCCAGAGAACGTGGTGGGGAGGGGGGGGCACTGCTAGTGCCAGGTGCTGCTGACACTGCAGGGAAGGGGGTGAGCTGAGCTCATGTTCTAAGAAAAGTCAATTTGGAGAGGTAAGCTGCAGTTTCACATCAGAACTATTCAGGAGGATTTGTTTGCAGTTTGATGAGGAAGATTAACCTAATAGGAGGATCGGAAGAGCAGAGTGTGTATGGGGGAGTCGGCTGAGTCTTCAGCCTTGCTCACAGCTAACAGATATCTTAGATGCTGCACTTATCATTTTTTAAACAACCCCCACACTCTGTGTATGTCCAGATAATCTGAAGAAACTTTATAACCATTCAATTTAACCCCGTGTTCTCCAAACTCTGTACAACATGTAAATTCCCCACATAAACTAAACACTCTCTATACAAGTTACCTGTCCTCAATAATCAGAGCAGAGCACAGGGTTCAGTTATTTACATGGTAGTGCAATTGTATGAACACTGATTATTTAGAGAATAATATTTTTTTTTATTGAGAATTGTTATTTTGCATCTACTCAGTTAGGGCCCTTTCACACTGGGGCAGAGGTGGTAAAGCGCCGCTATTGTAAGTGGCGCTTTACCATCGGTATTCGGCCGCTAGCGGGGCGGTTTTAACCCCCGCTATCGGCCGAGAAAGGGTTAATAACCACCGCAAAGCGCCTCTGCAGAGGCGCTTTGCCGGCGGTATAGCCGCGTGCTTCCCTATTGATTTCAATAGGCAGGAGCAGTGAAGGAGTGGTATACACTCCGCTCCTTCACCGCTCCGAAGATGCTGCTAGCAGGACTTTTTTTCCCGTCCTGCTAGCGCATCGCTCCAGTGTGAAAGCCCCGAGGGCTTCCACACTGGAGAAACAGCAGCGGCACTTTCGGGTCGGTTTGCAGGTGCTATTATTAGCGCAATAGCGCCTGCAAACCGCTCCAGTGTGAAAGGGCCCTTAGGCTTTTTTTACGCACGCACAGGCATGGTTTTCTTGCATTACGGGTAGGGCAGCCCATTAACTTCAATGGGCTGCCCTACGCACAAACATCATGGAAAAGAAGTCCTGAATCTTTTCCAAAAGTGTGCGGCACCCTGTAGTTTGGTCCACATGCTTGCAGATGCATGGAGATGCCAATAACAAACAATGGCACTGCTGCACATCTGGATAAGGGCAGCACATTTCTTTGCATGTTGGGAAGGCATGCAATTTTGCATGCGTTACCCACGCACATAGATGTGAACTTAGCCTTAGAGTGTTTCGTTTTTTTACGGTGAATTTACACTTTGGATTTTACAGAGTTTGGATCAATACAGGGTTAAATTGAATGGATATACATTAACTTTGCATGATCTGGAAACCACGTACACAGAGTGCTTTCACTCTCATACCTCCCACACTCCTCTCCTGTAAATACTGCTCACTCTCACACCTCCCTCACTCATCTCCTGTACATACTGCTCACTCTCATACCTCCCACACTCCTCTCCTGTAAATACTGCTCACTCTCATACCTCCCACACTCCTCTCCTGTACATACTGCTCACTCTCATACCTCCCACACTCCTCTCCTGTACATACTGCTCACTCTCATACCTCCCACACTCCTCTCCTGTAAATACTGCTCACTCTCATACCTCCCACACTCCTCTCCTGTAAATACTGCTCACTCTCATACCTCCCACACTCCTCTCCTGTACATACTGCTCACTCTCATACCTCCCACACTCCTCTCCTGTACATACTGCTCACTCTCATACCTCCCACACTCCTCTCCTGTACATACTGCTCACTCTCATACCTCCCACACTCCTCTCCTGTACATACTGCTCACTCTCATACCTCCCACACTCCTCTCCTGTACATACTGCTCACTCTCATACCTCCCACACTCCTCTCCTGTACATACTGCTCACTCTCATACCTCCCACACTCCTCTCCTGTACATACTGCTCACTCTCATACCCCCCACACTCCTCTCCTGTACATACTGCTCACTCTCATACCCTCCACACTCCTCTCCTGTACATAGTGCCTACTGTCATACCCCCCACACTCCTCTCCTGTACATAGTGCCCATTGTCATTCCTCCCACACCCCTCTCCTGTACATACTGCTCACTCTCATACCTCCTCTCCTGTACATACTGCTCACTCTCATAGTCCCCCACACTCCTCTCCTGTACATAGTGCCCATTGTCACACCTCCCACACTAATCTCCTGTACATACTGCTCACTCTCATACCTCCCACACTCCTCTCCTGTACATACTGCTCACTCTCATACCTCCCACACCTCTCTCCTGTACATACATACTGCTCACTCTCATACCCCCCACACTCCTCTCCTGTACATACTGCTCACTCTCATACCCTACACACTCCTCTCCTGTACATAGTGCCTACAGTCATACCCCCCACACTCCTCTCCTGTACATAGTGCCCATTGTCATACCTCTCACACTCCTCTCCTGTACATACTACTCACTCTCATACCCCCCACACTCCTCTCCTGTACATACTGTTCACTCTCATACCCCCACACTCCTCTCCTGTACATAGTGCCCATTGTCATACCCCCCCCCCCCACTCCTCTCCTGTACATAGTGCCCATTGTCATACCCCCCCCCTCACACTCCTCTCCTGTACATAGTGCCCATTGTCATACCCCCCCCTCACACTCCTCTCCTGTACATAGTGCCCATTGTAATACCCCCCACACTCCTCTCCTGTACATAGTGCCCATTGTCACACCTCCCTCACTCATCTCCTGTACATACTGCTCACTCTCATATCTCCCTCACTCATCTCCTGTACATACTGCTCACTCTCATATCTCCCACACTCCTCTCCTGTACATACTGCTCACTCTCATACCCCCCACACTCCTCTCCTGTACATAGTGCCCATTGTCATACCTCCCACACTCCTCTCCTGTACATAGTGCTCACTCTCATACCTCCCACTCATACCTCCCTTACTCCTTTCATGTACATAGTGCCCACTCTCTTACCCTCCACATTTTGCACTTTTCTTTCACTGTGCCGGCAGGGAGATGGGAAAGACCTTTCTTACATTATAAAACGTTTGTTCATATTTATTTATAAGAATATATACAGTGTATGTGTGTGTGTGTGTGTATATATACATACACACACACTCGCATGTGCGTTTGAGATTTGGTGCACACCCTAATGCAGGCATGTCCAAAGTCCGGCCCGCGGGCCAATCGCGGCCCGCGGTCCGGTTTCGGACGGCCCGCCTGGTAATTTTGACATATATATCTTTTGTGGCCCCCAACGAATCCCCGAGCGCCGGGGGCCATAAAAGATAGATATGCTGGCTGCCTTGGAGGGGGCGGGACAAGCGCCGTACAGGATACAGGAGAATTTCCTGTTTACACGGCGTCCTGTGTAAAAGGAAGTCCCGTCTCCTGCGCTGCCATTGGACAATTGTTTTGTCCATCATAGGAGGCGGGACTTTCAATTAAAGAGGCCGCCGTGTAAACAGGAATTTCTCCTGTATATCTGTTGGCGCTCGTCCCGCCCCCTCCCTGTCTCCTCCAAGGCTGCAGATGGACATGAATCAGGCTGCACTGACAGCAATGGTGAGTCTGCATTCATGTCAATGTGGTGGGGGCTGCCGTATTTATGTCAATGTGGTGGGGGCTGCATTCATGTCAATGTGGGGGCTGCATTCATGTGAATGTGGTGGGGGCTGCATTCATGTCAATGTGGGGGCTGCATTCATGTGAATGTGGTGGGGGCTGCATTCATGTGAATGTGGTGGGGGCTGCATTCATGTGAATGTGGTGGGGGCTGCATTCATGTCAATACGGTGGGGGCTGCATTCATGTCAATACGGTGGGGGCTGCATTCATGTCAATACGGTGGGGGCTGCATTCATGTCAATACGGTGGGGGCTGCATTCATGTCAATACGGTGGGGGCTGCATTCATGTCAATACGGTGGGGGCTGCATTCATGTCAATACGGTGGGGGCTGCATTCATGTGAATGTGGTGGGGGCTGCATTCATGTCAATACGGTGGGGGCTGCATTCATGTCAATACGGTGGGGGCTGCATTCATGTCAATACGGTGGGGGCTGCATTCATGTCAATACGGTGGGGGCTGCATTCATGTCAATACGGTGGGGGCTGCATTCATGTTAATGTGGTGGGGGCTGCATTCATGTTAATGTGGTGGGGGCTGCATTCATGTCAATACGGTGGGGGCTGCATTCATGTCAATACAGTGGGGGCCACATTCATGGCAATGGAGTGGGGGCCGCAGATGGGCACTGATTAGGCTGCATTGATGGGCACTGACCCTTATTTTGCTTCACAGTTCTTTATTTAAAATTTAAGATTTTTTTTCCTGAAACTTCATTTTTAAAGTGAAGGTGCGTGTTATAAGCAGATTAAATCCGGTATATCCAAATAACACGCCCGAGCTCATCTAATCACCACACACAGCACAAAGGCAAGAGAATTCTTGTTGGGCCGTGTATTAGTGCTCGGATGGACACACTTAGACCAAATTTTAATGGTTTAAGAATGTCAGGCAAAATGGTCGGCCCTCAAGCATGTTCTATTCATCAAATCTGGCCCTCTTGGAAAAAAGATTGGACACCCCTGCCCTAATGCGATAGGCTGCGCACACCTATGACGAAACGTATCAATTGCCACTATAGGCCACTATTGATCTTGTGGATTCCTATCATTTACCTATCCCTTCTCTGCCCTGGTTCCCCCCTATCCATCATTCGACCACATTAGGAGCATGCCTAGCTCACTCCCTTAAACTTTCTGTGGATTTGTTGATATTCACTCTCTAAGATAATTACTCCTACTAAGATAATAACATTTAATGCCCTACATTCTTCTCATGATATTCCCCTATGAGAATACTATAGCTACCTACAACTTAGGCACTTTCTCCAGCAGCTCATGAAATTCCGACCTACCACATTGACCCCCTTTGAGGGCCTCTATAGAGCCCGACCCCACTCCCCAGGCTTAATATGGTTGATATATTCATCAATAATCTCCTCCAAAAAACCATAGTTGAGACCGTATCATCTTCAATGGGAAACAGAATTGGAGAGTTGGACCCGGAGGATTGGCAGATCATGACTTCAGCACTTTCTAACTGTTCAAAAAATGTTCTTATATTAGAGAATGCCTATAAAATATTGTATAGGTGGTACTATACGATAGCAAGGCTAGCTCATTTTTTCCCAACCTATTCTCCTCTTTGCTTCCAGGGATGTTCACAGGAAGGCACTATGGCACACGGTTGGTGGTCTTGTCCAAAGGTATACAGGTTATGGGTCAGAGTCTACACTCTTCTCCGCAATTTATTTTATATCAACTTCAAAAGAGATCCCTACGAAGCTCTTCTTGATAAACCGTTTCCTAAATTGCTTCGTCCGGAGTGTCAGCTAGCTCTGCATCTTTTACTGCAACTAAGCAGCTTTTAAAAAATATAAAAATGAAGGAACACTAGTGTCATTTAAATGTTACAAAGAATATAACAGAATATGTAAAAAGGAAATCAAGGACGCAAAAACTCAAAACGAACGACAGATTGCAAAAGATAGTAGGACAAACCCCAAAAAATTCTTCAAATATATTAATAGTAAAAGAGTCAGGTCTGAGCATGTAGGCAATTTACAAAATAATCTATATTAGTGGATGACTGGGGACAAAGAGAAGGCAAATGTATTTAATACTTTCTTCAGCTCTGTGTATACAAAGTAGCATGGGGGAGCTCATGTCCATAATGGGGATGGTAGTGACACAGCCCCAAATGATTCACAATGGCTCAAAATTGATTTGGTCCAGAAATATTTAGACAGAAAAAATGTGGATAAAGTGCCTGGACCAGATGGTATCCACCCATGGATCCTAAAAGAATTGAGCTCTGTAATTTCAAAGCCATTGTATCTAATTTTTAGGGACTCATTAATGACAGGAATAGTACCACTGGATTGGCGTAGGGCCAATGTGGTGTCTATATTTAAAAAGGGAACAAAGTCTTTACCTAGTGATTATAGACCTGTTAGTTTAAACTCTATAGTCGGGAAGATACTGGAGAGTTTAATAAAAGACCACATAGATGAGTTCTTGCTGGAAAAAAAAATGTAAGCAACAGACAGCATTGATTCATGAAAGACAGAAGTTGTCAAACAAGCCTGATTTCTTTTTATGAGGAGGTAAGTAAAACCTTGGACAGAGGGGTGGCCGTGGACGTGTTATACTTGGATTTTGCAAAAGCGTTTGACACAGTTCCCCATACACGGCTCATGTGTAAGGTAAAGTCTACAGGCTTGCAAATATCAGTTTTTAAATGGATAGAAAACTGGCTAAAAGACAGAATTCAGAGAGTAGTGGTTAATGATTCTTACTCTGAATGGTCTAAGGTTATCAGTGGTGTACCCCAAGGTTCAGTGCTGGAACCCTTACTTTTTAATATCTTTATAAATGACATTGGGTCTGGGATTAAATGTAACATTTCTGTCTTTGCAGATGACACTAAGCTATGCAGTGGAATAACGTCCTTACAGGAGGTCTCCAATTTACAAGCCAACCTCAATGCATTGTCTAATTGGGCGACTATGTGGCAGATAAGGTTTAATGTTAATAAATGTAAAGTTATGCACTTGGGGGCTAAGAATATGCATGCATCATACATACTAAGGGGAGTACAACTGGGGGAATCAGTGGTGGAGAAGGATCTGGGGGTTTTGGTAGATCATAAGCTCAATAATAGCATGTAATTCCAAGCTGTGGTTTCCAAAGCGAGCAAAGTCCTTTCTTGTATTAAGAGATGTATGGTCTCCAGAGAGAGAGATATCATTTTGCCCCTGTACAAATCATTAGTAAGACCTCATCTGGAATATGCAGTTCAGTTTTGGGCACCTGCTCTCAAAAAGGATATCGGGGAACTGGAGAAAGTGCAGAGAAGGGCAACCAAACTGGTAAGAGGCATGAAGGAGCTCAGCTATGAGGAAAGATTAAAGGAACTTAATTTATTTACTCTTGAGGAGAGGAGATTAAGGGGGGATATGATCGCCATGTATAAATATATAAGGGGTCCATATAGTGAACTTGGTGTTGAGTTATTCACTTTATGGTCAACACTGAGGACAGGGAGGCACTCTTTATGTCTAGAGGAAAAGAGATTTCATCTCCAAATACGGAAAGGTTTCTTCACAGTAAGAGCTGTGAAAATGTTGAATAGACTCCCTCCAGAGGTGGTTCTGTCCAGCTCAGTAGATTGCTTTAAGAAAGGCCTGGATTCTTTCCCAAATGTACATAATATAACTGGGTACTAACATTTATAGGTAAAGTTGATCCAGGGAAAATCTGATTGCTTCTCTGGGATCAGGAAGGAATTTCTTCCCCTGCTGTAGCAAATTGGATCCTACTTTTCTGGGGTTTTTTTCCCCTTCCTCTGGATCAACTGTGGGTATAGGATTGGGTATATGGGATTGTATGATATTTTTTATTTAACTTTTTTTTTAAGGTTGAACTAGATGGACTATAGATGGTCTTTTTTCAACCAGACTAACTATGTAACTATGTAAGCTAACTTTTGTGAGGGCGTGGAATACTCCTGTACTTAGCTTTGAGGCAGTCAAAAATCATATGAACGATATCATGGTGAATGAGAAGTTGACAGCTATCCTTTTGGACACGCATTGCAAATCTATTCGGGTATGGCAACCGTGGTTGCATACATCCAATATCGATTTAGCAATCTAAAGCACACTCCCTGGACTTCGTTCCTCCTTTTCTCCTCTTTCTCATTTCCAGCTTCCTCTTCTTTTCTTTATTTATTCCTTTATTTATTTTTTTCCATCTGCTTTACTCTATGCATTTATCTCATATGCCTATCAGGCCGCCAGGCATTGTCCTGGTTAGAATGGTTACAGTGATAATATCTCTCTGTTTTTGTATTGTATTTTCATCTACTGTGAATTTATCGACAACAAAAAGTCTTCTGTATAGATATGTTAAGCTCTATGATTGGACATTTTCATTTTCATGTGCCATGCAGCGTAATCTGGATCACCAGGATGCCTCAGATAGTGACATTTGGACTTTTGCTGATACGAGATGCAATGCATGGAACTTGCATAATTTTCTCATATATAGGATCAAAAGTTATGGATACATGGCATAATGAACAAGAACAATATATATATATATATATATATATATATATATATATATATATATATATATATATATATATATATATATATATATATATATATATATTGTTCTTGTTCATTATGCCATGTATCCATAACTTTTGATCCTATTTGTTGGATTAAATATTAATAAAATCCTTTGTAAAAGGAAATATGTGTAAACAAACACATAGATAATAGTGCTAGACATTATCATAGTCACACCAGTGCTTAGAAATAGTATAATACTCAAATCAGAATTATATTTAAAAGAATCCATAAAGTATATTCAAAATGGGATCACAGTTCAGAAGCAGAAGAAAAGTCCCATATGCCATAATGACAGTTTGAAAACTCCAAAGATAGCCAGGGTAACACCTCTCACTCTCATGCAAGGCTTACCAGAGCAATTGTGACCCCCATATTGCTCTGGTAAGCCTTGTATGAGAGTGAGAGGTGACACCCTGGCTATCCTTGGAGTTTCAAAACGTCATCACGGCATTTGGGACTTTTCATCACGTCACCTGGAATCTTTTTTTCTACTTTTGAACTTTGATCACATTTTGAATATACTCTATGGACTCTTTCACATTTAATTCTAGTTTGAGCAATTATTTCATACTATTTCTAAGCACTGTTATTATTATGATGATATCTAGAACTATTATCTCTGCGTTTTTATACATATATTTTCTAATGTGAGCGCTGCACTGGTTGTACTGTGTATATATATGTATATTTTCTAATATCTGGTATAGTGCCAGCTGCTGGTAATTTTATTGGTCACCTATTAATTTCACTTGAGCGCAGATTTTTTATGTGGTTTATTTTTTGCTTATAGCAGTAGATGCAGATACAGTGGCTGGACAGACACAGCCAGACACAGCCTCATGTCGAAGGTTGACATGCGTGCAAGAGCAGGTGCATGGATCTGAACATGGATTATATGCATTCAGATCACGTTTGGACATGCGGCTGTTTCAGGCTGTGTCTGTGCAGTTGCTGTGTCTGCATTTACCTCTATAGGCTGCTTGCACACAGGCCTTAAGAAAATAGGTGCAATAACAAATGCAGCCTGTATGCAGAACAGGTGTCAACGGCAGACTTGGCGGACTTTGAATGATTAGGGAGCATTGGAGATATGGAGTGACAGCCTAGGGGTGATCATTTATGCAGTACATGACTACTCTTGACAAAGGAGGTCATGTCTATCTGGTAAACAGACACTTTATCACACACCTGGTGATGGTGGCTGTTGGTGGCACTGGTTTGGTGCTGAATTTATCTAAAGGAGCACTTTAACACAGATTCACTGGATTTGATTATTGGGACTTTTCATGGACTATTCAACATTTCTTTTTTTAATTAGTTATTAGATTGATTTTATCACAGTTCACTGTTTTTTTATGTATTTTATCTTTAAATTAGGGGTTTCTAAAACAATGGCTAGCGGGTCACACCCGCCATGCCATTTCTTCCGGTCCGCAGCTGGAGTCCTCAGACTCACTGCAGAGACTATCTCTGTCAGTTGTGGAACCTGTGCTGCACATTCACCCCCAGCAATATGCATCGCAGGTCCCGCAATGCCTCCCGGCATCTCACTGTGTTGGTTGCTAGGACCGCCCGCATCCTAGGAACCAATGAGGTGCTTTAGTGCAGACCTGTTGCCATCTCCCGGCTCCTGCCTCGCTGTTAGCCAGTATCCTTCCTTCAGCGATGTCATTTCACACACACTTGTGTAATACCAAAGGGGCTGGAGTTGGGAGGTGCAGCAGGTCTGCACAGCCAGTGTAATCAATGTCTGAGATGCATTGTACAGTGGTAAAGTACACATGACAGTTACAAATGTGTGGGGCGTGGGTTTAATGGCTCTGATGGGGACACAAACATGTGGGGGGGGGGCACAAACATGTGGGATGGGAGGGCTGATGGCTCTGATGGGGACACAAACATCTGAGGGGGGGGCCTGATGGGGAAACAAACACGTGGGGGGGGGGGGTGATGGCTCTGATGGGGACACAAACATGTGGAGGGACCGATGGCTCTGATGGGGACACAAACATGTGGGGGGGTTAATGGCTCTGATGGGGACACAAACATGTGTGGGGGGGGGTGATGGTTCTGATGGGGACACAAACATGTAGGGGTGGAACTAATGGCTCTGATGGGGACACAAATATGGGGGGGGGCTGATGGCTCTGATGGGAACACAAAAATGCAGGTGGGGGGCTGATGGCTCTGATGGGGACACAAATATGCAGTGGGGTGGGGGGGGGCTGATGGCTCTGATGAGGACACAAACGTGTGGGGGGAGGGGCTGATGGTTCTGATGGGGACACACATGTGTGAGAGGAGGGGCTGATGGTTCTGATGGGGAAACAAACATGTGGGGGGGGAGGCTGAGGCTGTAAAGGGGATACAAAAATGTGGGGGGAGGGATGATGGCTCTGATGGGGACATAACCGTGTGTGTGTGTCTGTATGTGGGGAGGGGGCTGATGGCTCTGATGGGGACACAAAAATGCGGGGGGGGATGGATGTTGGCTCTGATTGGGACACAAATATGTGGAGAGGGAGGTGATGGCTGTGATGGGGACACAACTATGCAGGCAGGGGTTCTGTGGGAGACACAAATGTGCAGGGAGACTCTAATGAGTAATGGAGACACAAAAATGTGGGGGGGACTAATGGGGACACCAATTTGGGGGGATATTCTGATGAGTGATGGGGACACAAATGTATGGGGACACAGATGCATTGGAAGACTCTAATGGGGGCACAGGTGAATGGGGAGACTGATGGGAACTCAGATGAATGGGTAGACTGATGGGAACTCAGATGAATGGGTAGACTGATGGGAACACAGATGAATGGGTAGACTGATGGGAACTCAGATGAACGGGTAGACTGGTGGGGACACAGATGAATGGGTAGACTGATGGGAACACAGATGAATGGGTAGACTGATGGGAACTCAGATGAATGGGTAGACTGATGGGGACACAGATGAATGGGTAGACTGGACACAGATGAATGGGGAGACTGGTGGAGACACAGATGTAAAGCCTCATGCACACTGGAAGTTTATTCCCGCTGCATGATGCTCCAGTGTTTAGGTGCCAGCAAAGGATACAAGCGTACCATCCAGCCCTTCTGTCAGCAGTCTGTCAAATTCTATTCTATTCTTCTACTGTGGATTCATTTATATATTTTTTTTCCAGCCTGCGAATATGTGTTAAATATACAATGTGGCCCTTGAAGTAAAAAGTTTGGAGACTCCTGCTTTAAATCAACTCTTTGTTATATATATATGTATTTGACCTTAGTGCAACACTTTTTTTATATAGGTGTCAACACCTGTCTGAATGTTGCTTTATATTCGGGAGAACAATAGTTGGCTTTTTTTAGTTAAGATTATATGGAGTAACTCTGTCCATATTTATTACTCAGTGGACACAATCCCTAATCAAATTTTTTTGGCTTGTTTAAATAAAAAGTTGCTAATAATATTGAGATAACATTTTAGTATTTAACACATAAACATTTAAAAGAGAGTGCAACCATGATAGTTATGCATATTTGTAATTAGAGCTCTGCACTGCCTGCATGCTTGAAACATCCATTGTCATTCAGCTGTATGTGCAATCTGATCTCTCTGAGCTTTTTCACAGTAGCAGCTGTTATCTGAGCCTCCAGAATTCTGGTGCTTAGAGCTTGCCACCTGCTGGCTGCAAGTGGTAAAATACATACACATACAATATGTTCTATTTAGCGCATTGATAAGAAATACAAATGTAATTATGTATTTTTTTTATTAGTCCAAAAGATAACAAAAATTTATATTCACACCTGCTTTGCTTTAACAAATTATAATACAGTATGCAATGGTTTAATCTGGTGATCTTTTTAAATAGAATTGTCAACAACAAAAAACTTTAATTCTTGTTCATTTTATTTTTCCAATGCAGATTAGAAAATGGACTGCTGAAATGGGGTTGTTTTCAAATACACACTTTCTTTTTTTTCCCATACTGGATCTCATCAGATTCAGAATTCCAGCTGTCATTTTCCAGGAAAGTTTTCAATGTGATGGTAACACAACCAAACCAGCCACATCTGGGCTTTTGCAAGAATCTGGATATTTAGATTAGTGTGTATGTACAGGCTTATTTATGAAAGATTTACTTCTTACATATAGCTTTCTCTGTCTTAAGCTGGCCATAAATAGAGCGAAATTTGGCCGGTAAGATTGAGTTCTATAGAACAGGATTGTTGGCAACTTTTCTCAAACAGCAGCTACAGCCAATGGGTTGTAGCCGCTAATCAGTGTATTCTAATATCAGAGAGTCCCCACTCAGAATACAGTGGGGTTTATTTCCTAAAGGCAAATTGACTGTGCACTTTACAAAGTGCAGTTGCATTCTGCAGGAGTAGTTGCTCCAGAGCTTAGTTACTGAGCAGACGCCCTGCTGACTTCCATCATCCATTCATGTGCAAGCAAAAATGCATTTATTTTTTATTTTCCTTGCACGTGATTGGGTACTCTTTGCAAAGTGAAGCTTTACCTCATTTACTAAGCTCTGGAGCAACTGCACATGCAGAGGGCAACTGCACTTTGTAAAGTGCACAGTCAATTTGCCTTTGATAAATCAACCCCAATGTCTCACTGAGGAGGATTCCTCTGTCTACCTCGACCAGTGTTGCCAACCTCCCATAGCATTCTTTAATAATAAAACATGGCAAATTTACTAGTGAAGCACATTTTTTACTGACAACCTGAAAAATGACATTAAAAACAATGAAAATCAATATTTATACAGTATAAACACAATATGGAAACATTGGCAATACCCATAACAAGTAACTTGACTGGTTTACACTTACAAAAGTCAACACAGCAGGACAAATGATCAGCCCCTGATATTTACAGACAGTTGCAAAAATCACAGAGCCGATGCGAGTGCCCGGCGGTCTCGATCACCGCCGGGCTCCCGCGATCGCTCAGGGCACGCCGAGAACTGGGATCTGTGTGTGTAAACACACAGTTTCCAGTTCTCTGAGGGGAGAACAGACAAATAGTCTGTTCATACAGAGTATGAATAGCGATCTGTCATCTCCCCTGCACAGTCCCCTTCCCCCTTCAGTTAGAACACACAATAGGGAACACATTAACCTCTTGATCGCCCCCTAGTGGTTAACCCCTTCACTGCCAGTGACATTTTTACAGTAATCAATGCATTTTTATTGCACTGATCGCTGTAAAAATGCCAATGGTCCCAAAAATGTGTCAAAATTGTCCGACGTGTCCACCATAATGTCTCAGTCCCAATAAAAATCGCGGATCGCCGCCATTACTATTAAAAAATAATAATAATAAAAATGCCATAAAACTATACCCTATTTTGCAGACGCTATAACTTTTGCGCAAACCAATCAATATATGCTTATTGTGATTTTTTTACCAAAAATATGTAGATGAATACATATCAGCCTAAACTGAGGAAAAAAAATGTTTTTTTATATATTTTTGGGGGGATATTTATTATAGCAAAAAGTCGCTCTCTTGTTTATAGCGCAAAAAATAAAAACCTGCAGAGGTGATCAAATACCACCAAAAGAAAGCTCTATTTGTGGGAAAAAAGGACGTCAATTTAGTTCGGGTGCACTGTCGCACGACCGCGCAATTGTCAGTTAAAATGACGCAGTGCTGAAAAAGTGCTCTGGTCAGGAAGGGGATAAAATCTTCCGAGGCTGAAACTACTTCTTTGCTATTCTAATTGTAGTATTGGTAAGCTTTGTTGTTACTGAAAAAAAGAGCCCAAGTCCCGTGTCTGCTGCTGCATCAAGGCAAAGACAAGAAGAGGACTTATTTTCATTTTCAGTTTCTTCACCCCTTAGAGGTCAATAACATTTCCCATTCAAATCCTGTTCAGTGATTTCCTTGGCATCTCTGCCTGCTAGCTCTCTTCGTAAAGAGAAAAGCAAGGTCCTGAGAGGATGTTGAATTTCATTGAAAAGGGATCAGCAGCCTTACCCCGAGGTGTTTCTTTATCGTGCAGCCTGCCAATCGGGTGCTTAGCCAATCATAAATTTGCAGAACAGTACACAAACACTCTCTGTGCACCATCCCTAGGGCACGGCCCTCCCAAAATGTGTTTCCATTTGTCTGTCATGCCGCAAACACTGCTCCTTCATCATCCTAGACAAGGGAACTAATGCTACATTCCAACAGTTAGGTCTTTTTTTTTTTTGTAACTCTGTATACATTCCCAAGAATTTTATACAGTCTTACAAACCCAAGCAAGAATATTTGAGTTTGTGACTCAGCAAGCTAATACCAAATCCCAAAATAGCTAAGCAAATATGCCAGATATGATCAGACATATTCTTGAAGTACTAACTGAAAGAATAATCTGTTGTCAGCCGTGGTGGTAGAAGGAGTGGGTTTCTATGTCACAGAGAGAGAAAACCACTAAACTCAACAAAACAAGAACACACAGAAAAATGGCTTAGTCCAGGATGTCTGCACTTGCAGGGACTGTGGTCTGTTAAAGAGCATTTACAGTCCCAATCTCTTCTCTCAGCCAGCAAGACTGCCATGTCGCAGTTAACTGTATGTGAGGGGGCTACCTACAAGCATACCACAGTTACACTTTGTCAAGCAGGAGTTTTAAGTGCACCAACTAAAGTGGCTAGCCGAAGATCCAAGGCCTCATTCTTCTTCCAAGGGACTGAAGTTACTGGTGCCATATGAGCATGCACACACATACTCAGGGCTCTGTATATGTAGTGTATGTGTGGGGTAGTCTGACTTGGGAGTTATGCCACTGATCACTGAGTTGGGTACAGTGTTTATAGTTGGGCCTGTGGTGTCAAGGGACAGAGGAGAGAGATCTGACATAATAGAAGGTCATTCTTCTGCTCTCCTCCTGCCTGGACTCATAGAGCCAACTTGAATGGAGGTAACCAATCCAACGGTATAAGTTATCATATTGTGATTTATTGCTATTAGAGTGTTCGCCTCTGCTCTTGAGGTTATTCACAGTTGTGGAATCCCCTGAAAGCAGCCTTATGCAGCGTACACACGGGCGGACTTCCGATGGACTTTCCGAACAAACGGACTTGCCTACACACGATCACACCAAAGTCCGACGGATTCATACGTGATGACGTATGACCGGACTAAAATAAGGAAGTTGATAGCCAGTAGCCAACAGCTGCCCTAGCGTCAGTTTCTGTCCGTCGGACTAGCACACAGACGAGCGGATTTTTTCGATAGGAACTGGGTCCGGCGGAGTTCCGACGTAAAGATTTGAAACATGTTCCAAATCTAAAGTCCGTCAGATTTTCGACCAAAAAAGTCAGCTGCAGGTCCGATGAAGCCCACACACGGTTGAATTGTCCGCCGGACTCGGTCCGTCGGACCAGTCCGGTCGAAAAGTCCGCTCCTGTGTACACGGCATTGCTATAATATTGAGTTATATTGCTCTGGAATCTCAATTATTGCTCTTCAATTAATTCACTAGAAAATACAGTCAGGTCCATAAATATTGGGACATCGACACGATTCTAATCTTTTTGGCTCTATACACCACCACAATGGATTTGAAATGAAACGAAAAAGATGTGCTTTAACTGCAGACTTTCAGCTTTATTATGAGGGTATTTACATCCAAATCAGGTGAACAGTGTAGGAATTACAACAGTTTGTATATGTGCCTCCCACTTTTTAAGGGACCAAAAGTAATGGGACAGATTAACAATCATCCATCAAACTTTCACTTTTTAATACTTGGTTGCAAATCCTTTGCAGTCAATTACAGCCTGAAGTCTGGAATGCATAGACATCACTAGACGCTGGGTTTCATCCCTGGTGATGCTCTGCCAAGCCTCTACTGTAACTGTCTTCAGTTCCTGCTTGTTCTTGGGGCATTTTCCCTTCAGTTTTGTCTTCAGCAAGTAAAATGCATGCTCAATCGGGTTCAGATCAGATGATTGACTTGGCCATTGCATAACATTCCACTACTTTCCCTTAAAAAACTCTTTGGTTGCTTTCGCAGTATGCTTTGGGTCATCTGTGAAGCGCCGTCCAATGAGTTCAGAAGCATTTTGCTGAATATGACCTGCTGCTTTTGTCAGCAGTCACATCATCAATAAATACAAGAGAACCAGTTCCATTGGCAGCCATACACGCCCACGCCATGACACTACCACCACCATGCTTCACTGATGAGGTGGTATGCTTTGGATCACGAGCAGTTCCTTTCCTTCTCCATACTCTTCTCTTCCCATCACTCTGGTACAAGTTGATCTTGGTCTCATCTGTCCATAGGATGTTGTTCCAGAACTGTGAAGGCTTTTTTAGATGTTGTTTGGTAAACTCTAATCTGGCCTTCCTGTTCTTGAGGCTGACCAATGGTTTACATCTTGTGGTGAACCCTCTGTATTCACTCTGGTGAAGTCTTCTCTTGATTGTTGACTTGCTGACACACATACACCTACCTCCTGGAGAGTGTTCTTGATCTGGCCAACTGTTGTGAAGGGTGTTTTCTTCACCAGGGAAAGAATTATTCAGTCATCCACCACAGTTGTTTTCCTTGGTCTTCCGGGTCTTTTGGTGTTGCTAAGCTCTCCGGTGCGTTCTTTCTTTTTAAGGATGTTCCAAACAGTTGATTTTGCCACACCTAATGTTTTTGCTATCTCTCTGATGGGTTTGCTTTGTTTTTTCAGCCTAATGATGGCTTGCTTCACTGATAGTTACGGCTATTTTGACCTCATATTGAGAGTTGACAGCAACAGATTCCAAATGCAAATAGCACACTTGAAATGAACTCTGGACCTTTTATCTGCTCCTTGTAAATGGGATAATGAGGGAATAACACACACCTAGCCATGGAACAGCTGAGCAGCTAATTGTCCCTTTACTTTTGGTCCCTTAAAAAGTGGGAGGCACATATACAAACTGTTGTAATTCCTACACCATTCACCTGATTTGGATGTAAATACCCTCAAATTAAAGCTGAAAGTCTGCAGTTAAAGCACATCTTGTTCGTTTCATTTCAAATCCATTGTGGTGGTGTATAGAGCAAAAAAGATTAGAATTGTGTTGATGTCCCAATATTTATGGACCTGACTGTATATTTTTACTGTCTGTTACTTTTCCAAAGAAGCCTTATAGTAAAGACAGTTCTGTGTTTTATCATAACGTGTGTGTTTTTCATTGGTCCTTGTACCTACACTATTGCCAGGTGTGCCAGAGGGGCTGTTATTGGGGTGACAGAATACGGAGAGGCAGAATACGGAACCAAATATACTTAAGCGGCTGCTTCGTAGGTAGCACTACAGATATAAACAGATTATAATATCTCATTAAAATCTTATATTTTATTGTGGATTGTCTTCACATTAAAGAACAGCAGATAAAAAACATTAGAAATGGAATGGAATAAATCTGTAAAAAAAAAAAACAAAAAAAAACAACTTTGTGCTCAGCTCTATCTCTCGATCTTCAACACATTGGGGGTTATTTACAAAAGGCAAATCCACTTTGCACTGCAAGTGCACTGAAAGTGCACTTGGAAGTGCAGTCGCTGTAAATCTAAGGGGTAGATCTGAAATGAGGGGAAGCTCTGTTGATTTTATCATCCAATCATGTGTAAGCTAAAATGCTGTTTTCTATTTTCCTTGCATGTCCCCCTCGGATCAACAGCGACTTTACTTCCAAGTGCACTTTCAGTGCACTTTCAAGTGCACTTGCAGTGCAAAGTGGATTTGCCCTTAGTAAATAACCCCCTTGTGCAATAGATTACACAATGGTGTATAACTTACACATATATTAACAATAAGGTGAATATTAAAAGAAAATACTGTAATTTGGAGTAATTTGCAGAATGTGGAAGTGATGACCCAGAAACAATAACTGCTATGCGTTTGCCCTTTTCAATCTGCTTTGAAATGTTTAAGTACATGTTAATTGCAGACAAAAATGTTGAATTAGTACAGCTTTGTTGTTGCTCCCTGCTCAGAGCCCCCATCTATATTGCAGCGTCAACAGCACAGCATGCTGAATGTCAGAAGAAGGAAGTAAAGGGAATGTGAGCTGAAAGACATACTGTATGACCCTAATGTTGTCTTTTTCAACACTGTCATGATACAGGCAAATTTAGGAACCAAGCAGTACTGAGCAAAGCATGAGCAAGGGGATGTTGCTGCTCCATGCTCACCTTCCCCTACCTTCACTTTATATCAAGCACAGTCTAAGAATATGCTGAAAACAAATGCTGGAAGTGGTTAGGTTAGAATAGTGACATAGAAAAGTGGCAGCAGAAAAAGACCAAGTGGTTCATTGAGTTCTGGCCCCTTTTTTTCTTTTTTCTTTATATGTGATTTTTATATGAGAGGAATGCTGTTCCGAGTATTTTATTTTCAAAAACAATAACAGTATTTGATATTCAAATAACATGAATATATATTGAAGAACGCAAATCTTTTTAAATCAACATTCAAGAGCTGTATCATTGCCATTGTACTCTAACGGCCATTTAAATCCAATGTAGTTACCAAAAGGGTGGTTATTCCTTATTGCC
This sequence comes from Aquarana catesbeiana, assembly GCF_042186555.1. NCBI lineage: Eukaryota > Metazoa > Chordata > Amphibia > Anura > Ranidae > Aquarana > Aquarana catesbeiana. The sequence continues at coordinate 56,046,980 of NC_133328.1, forward strand.
CAGACAGCACATAAAGACATAGGTATCCTCTTGTTCCTTTTCAGAATCCATACGCCATTCTTGTGCTGAATTTATAGGCATCTCTTCATCAATAGCTACGTAATAAAGGACACTCTCTCAAAATCTAAAACACGATAAAATTTGTCAATGTAGTAATCAATTGTTATACAAATTCCTTTTCTGTTAATCTAAATATTTTAAATTAAATATTACATTTGTTTGGGTAAATATTAGAAAAAAGTATATTAAATAAGGTTTTTTGTCTTACATTCACATAACACGTCTTTTCGTTCAGCATATAGGGGAAATAAACACATGAAGTTAATAAGTTAGAAAATAGTACATTATAAATTGTGTGTCATTTGAATTTTATTTTCCTATAGTTACATAGTTACATAGTAGGTAAGGTTGAAAAAAAGACACAAGTCCATCAAGTCCAACCTGTGTGTGCTTTTATGTCAGTATTACATTGTATATCCCTGTATGTTGTGGTCGTTCAGGTGCTTATCTAATAGTTTTTGAAATTATCGATGCTCCCCGCTGAGACCACTGCCCGTGGAAGAGAATTCCACATCCTTACCGCTCTAACAGTAAAGAACTTTTACGCAGTTTAAGGATAAACCGATTCTCTTCTAATTTTAGTGAATGGCCACATGTCTTTTTAAATTCCCTTTCGCAGAAAAGTTTTATCCCTATTGCGGAAAAGTTTTATCCCTATTGTGGAGTCACCAGTACGGTATTTGTCTCTTCTCCAGAGAAAATAATTTCAGTGCTCGTAACCTTTCCTCACAACTAAGGTCCTCCAGTCCCTTTATTAGCTTTGTTGCCCTTCTCTGGATTCCCTCCAGTTCCAGCACATCCTTCCTGAGGACTGGTGCCCAGAACTAGACTGCATACTGCAGGTGCGACCGGACCAGAGTCTGTAGAGTGGGAGAATTATCGTTTTACCTCTGGAATTAATCCCCTTTTTAATGCATGCCAACATTCTGTTTCTTTGCTTGCAGCAGCTATGGATTGCATACCATTGCTGAGCCTGTCATCTACTAGGACCCCCAGATCCTTTTCCATCCTAGATTCCCCCAGAGGTTCTCCCCCCAGTGTATAGATTGCATTCATATTTTTGCCACCCAAATGCATTATTTTACATTTTTCTACTTTAAACCTCATTTTCCATGTAGTTGCCCACCCCATTAATCTGCAATGTTTCCACATTCTGTGGATAAATTATTGCCCTGCTTAGCTTAGTATCGTCTGCAAATACAGAGATTGAGTTGTTTATACCAATCTCCAGGTCGTTTATGAATAAATTAAATAGGATTGGTCTCAGGACAGAACCCTGGGGGACCCTGCTTTCCACACCTGACCATTCTGAGTACTCCCCATTTATCACTACCCTCTGAACTCGCCCCTGTAGCTAGATTTCAATCCATGTACTCACCCTATGGTTCATACCGACACACATTAATTTGTACAGTAAATGTTTATGGGGAACTGCATAAAATGCCTTTGCAAAATCCAGATACAACACGTCTACAGGCCTTCCTTTATCTAGATGTCAGCTCACCTCATCATAGAAGGTTAATAGGTTGGTTTGGCAAGAACGATTCTTCATGAATCCATGCTGATTACTGCTAAGGATACCATTTTCATTACTAAAATCTTGTATATAGTCCCTTATCATCCCCCTTCAAGAGCTTGCATACTATTGACATTAGGCTAACTGGTATGTAATTCCCAGGGATGTATCCTGGCCCTTTTTTAAATATTGGAGCTACATTGGCTTGTCTCCAATCTGCTGGTACCATTCCAGTCAGTAGACTGTTTGTAAAAATTAGGAACAATGGTCTGGCAATTACTTGACTGAGTTTCTTAAGGACCCTTGGGTTCAAGCTATGAGGTCCTGGTGACTTATTAATATTAAGTTTTTCAAGTCTATTTCTAATTCTATCCTCTGTTAGCCATGAGGGTGCTTCCTGTGATGTGTCTTGAGTATAAACATTGCAGTTTTGGTTACTGAAGTCCCCCTTTTCCCCCATGAAGACTGAGGAGAAGAATACATTCAATACCTTTGCCATCTCTCCATTCTTAGTAACCAGATTGCCTTTATCATTCTTTATGGGACCAATATGGTCTGTCCTCCCTTTCTTACTATTTATATACTCAAAGAATTTCTTGGGATTTTTTTTCACTCTCCTCTGCTATGTGCCTTTGGAGTTCTATCTTAGCCGCCCGGATTGCAGCCTTACATTTCTTGTTGCATTCTTTGTAAAGTTGGAATGCTGATGATGATCCTTTGCTTTTATACGCATTTTTACGTTGGAGTTAAGCCACGCAGGACTTTTAATAGCTCTTTTAAATGTATTTCCCATTGGGATGCACTGGCTCATACCCTTTAATCTGCTCTTAAAGCATACCCATTTTTCTTCTGTGTTCTTTGTTCCTAAGACTTTATCCCATTTAGTATCTTCTAGCAAAGATTGTAATTTAGGGAAGTTGTCTCTTTTGAAATTCAGTGTTTTTGTATTCCCCTTATGTTTCCTATTTATGTGATTTATACTGAAACTAATTTACTTGTGATCGCTGTTTTCTAAATTGCCCTGTATTTCCACATCTGTGATCAGGTCTGTATTGTTGGTAATCAGTAGGTCTAGTAACGCCTTGTTTCTTGTTGGTGCATTTAACAGCTGACCCATGAAATTGTCCTGCAAGACATTTAGGAAATCGCGAGCTTTAGACGAATGCGCAGTTCCTTCCGCCCAGTCTATGTCTGGATAATTAAAATCCCCCATTATATCAATTGTCGTTACAATAATAAAATAGAGATTAACTTTTTCTGATGATTGGATCATTTTTATTAATATTCTAAGACTTAATTGTGTGTTTGAACATTGTCGAATAATTAATAAAATCAGTCTTCAGTCAGAGGACATACCTACAACCAATATTTAATCACTTGTCATGCTCTCTCTTTGCAGCTTTTTTCTATTGAAAAGATAAAGTACATTAATCTATCTTAACCACTAAAGGACGAAACCTCTTTTTAAGATTTGTTGTTTACAAGTTAAAAACATTTTTTTTTTGCTATAAAATTACTTAGAACCCCCAAACATTACATACATTTTTTTTCTAACACCCTAGAGAATAAAATGGCGGTCGTTGCAATACTTTCTGTCACACTGTATTTGCGCAACGGCCTTACAAGCGCACTTTTTTTGGAAAAAATACACTTTTATGAATTAAAAAATAAGACAACAGTAAAGTTAGCCCATTTTTTTTATATTGATAAAGATAATGTTACGCCGAGTAAATTGATACCCAACATGTCATGATTCAAAATTGCGCCTACTCGTGGAATGGCGACAAACTTTTACCCTAATCTCCATAGGTGACGTTTAAAAAATTCTACAGGTTGCATGTTTTGCGTTACAGAGGAGTTCTAGGGCTAGAATTATTGCTATCGCTCTACCGATCACATGTGTGGTTTGAACACCGTTTTCATATGCGGGCGCTACTCACATATGCGCTCGCTTCTGCACGCGAGCTCGGCGGGACAGGGCGCGTTAAAAAAAAATTTTTTTCTTATTTATTTTACCTTTTTTTTTATTTTTACATTTTTATTTTTAAATTTGTGTCACTTTTATTCCTATTACACGGAATGTAAACATACCTTGTAATAGAAAAAAAGCATGACAGGACCTCTTAAATATGAGATCTGGGGTCAAAAAGACCTCAGATCTCATATTTACACTAAAATGCAATAAAAAATGTAATTTAAAAAAAAAAATGTCCCTTTAAGAGCTATGGGCGGAAGTGACGTTTTGACGTTGCTTCCGCCCTGCAATAGTATGGAGACGGGTGGGGGCCAACTTCCCCTCACTTATCTCCATGCCACTGATGTGAGAGGTTCTGATCACCTCCGCCGCTGCCGATGGCTCCAGTAAGTGGCGGAGGGCACCAGAGCCACTCCGGGGGGCCCATCTCCCGCCATTATAAAAGTGATCTTGCGGCGCATCCGTCGCAGAGACCATTATTATCGGAAAGCGGACTGCCGGCCGAAGAAGAGGATACGGGGGTTATGGCAGCTAGTTAGGACGTATATTGGCGTGCGACGGTCCGTAAGTGGTCAATTTACCTTCCCAAAGGGCTCACTTTTAGCTAAGTTTGCCTTCCCAAAGGGCTCACTTTTAGCTAAGTTTGCCTTTTTAAAAACAATTGGTATGCAGTCAAGTGGCCCCTGTTCTGTAAAAAGTATTTTCCAGCTTACACAAATATAGCGTATTTAGATAAAATACCAGTTGACCAATCACTGCTTCCCACAAGCCTGTCCCAAAAACTTTGATAAAGACAGCTCCACCCCCATCCTCTAATAGAAACTGGGATGAATCGACTGTTAATGTGCATACAGGGAATAACAGGAACAAGAGTTCTCATCCCAGACTGGTGCACATGCACAGAACAATAACAAGAGCGAGTGCTACAAATAGGTGCATATGCAGTGCGCTGTCATTCCCCTTGTTGCAACGTCACCAAGTATTTTGTAAAGCAGAACTTTTTTTTTGAGAAGAGTACTCCTTCCTGTTTTCCTTTGGGTTCTTATGGCGACTTCTGAGCAGAGCATTTTGTTCCTGTTATGCTGTAGGCATGCATAAATGGTCATGGCTTCCCACTTTCTATTGCCGGATGAGGTAGAGGGGAAATGTTTTTGAGACATATTTTTGGGAAGCAGAGATTATCCTACTGATATTTTATCCTAATGATATTTTATTTGATTTTATTTTACCTGTATTTGTGTAAGCTGGACAATGTTTTATACACTACTGGGGCAAGTTGACTGTATAGCATTTGAAAAAAAAAGTTAAATTAGAATTGATTTATTTATTTATTTACATAGAGGGAATATTTGCATAATTTCTAAATACCTTATCAATCACTCCACCTACAACAAAAGCATTATTGTTCTCAAAAACTATCTATTTTGTGTTTGTATCCTCTGTGACCTCACTGTCAATGAATAACAGTGAGTCCTGCTACCTACACAAGGATATCAGATTTCCGGTGATGCTGACTTTACAGGAAATAAAAGCACCTTCAGAAGAGCTGTCATGCAAGTGGGAGGCAGCTTGCATAATCGAGGAATACGGTAAGTAAATATTTTTATGTATATATTTTTTTATAATCCGTCTAGGCAAAACATGCATGTAACACATGCAGTGCATGGCAATTTCCACCGCAAGGATAAGGCTCCATGCACACTAGCTTAAAAAAAGTCAGTGCTCTTGGCAGAAAAAAAATCAAAAATTGAGTGTTTTTTTGTGCTAGCATTTAGGAACATTTATGCCGCGTACACACGATCGCACATTCCGACACCAAAATCCATGTTTTTTTTTTTCCGACGGATGTTGGCTCAAACTTGTCTTGCATACACACGGTCACACAAATGTTGTCGGAAATTCCGAACGTCAAGAACGCGGTGACGTACAACACGTACGACGAGCCGAGAAAAATGAAGTTCAATAGCCGGTGCGGCTCTTCTACTTGATTCCGAGCAAGCGTGCAATTTTGTGCGTCGGAATTGTTTACACACAATCGGAATTTACGAGAACGGATTTTGTTGATGGAAAATTTGAGATCCAGATCTCAAATTTTGTTTGTCGGAAATTCCGACAGAAAATGTCCGATGGAGCCTACGCACGGTCAGAATTTCCAACAACAAGCTCCCATTGAACATTTGTTGTCGGAAATTCCGACCGTGTGTATGCAGAATTATGCCCTGTACACACGGTCAGACATTGATCGGACATTCCGACAACAAAATCCATGGATTTTTTCCGACGGATGTTGGCTCAAACTTGTCTTGCATACACACAGTCACACAAAGTTGTTGGAAAATCCGATTGTTCTGAACGCGGTGACGTAAAACACAAACGTCGGGACTATAAACGGGGCAGTAGCCAATAGCTTTCATCTCTTAATTTATTCTGAGCATGCGTGGCACTTTGTGCGTCGGATTTGTGTACACACGATCAACGGATTTTGTTGTCGAAAAATTTTATAGCAAGCTCTCAAACTTTGTGTGTCGGAAATTCCTATGGAAAATGTGTGATGGAGCCTACACACGGTTGAATTTCCGACAACAAGGTCCTATCACACATTTTCCATTGGAAAATCCTATCGTGTGTACAGGGCATTAGTGTTTTTTCTGCAAGAAAAACGCTCTAAAAAACGCAATGTTTTTTCTGCCTCTAAATGCCAAACTTAAAAAATGCCTCTAGACTACCCAATGTGCATGGACACATAGGATAACATTAGTTGGTTCTACAGGCAAAATGCTAAACTCTAGCAGCATTTTTTTTAAGCTAAGGCGCATGGAGCCAAATTTCGGATTATAAAATTACCTTTTCCATAATAATTAATTAAATATGTAATTTAACCAATGATATCATAATTTTAAAAAATTTATTTTTGTGTTATAAAATCTCATTTCACTTACCGGATCCTGCATCCTTTATATAATCCGTGTGACTTGTTGCAAGGTCTATTTGAATTTGATAAAGTACAATTTCCTCAGTGAGGCAATATTGGATGAACTCTGAAGTTTGTATAACACAAATCATACATGATTCAAAAATATTGGCAACCTCCTCTAGTGACACACAGCACTTGGACACCTCAACTGTCATTGGCCTGCAATTTCCACACTGACACCTTATGTTTCCAATGAGGTTTTTTTGGTTAAGTTCTTCTTCTAAGTCAGGCTTTTTCCTTCCTCTTCATAAGGGGTTCACAAAAAAAGCCTGTATTTGTAATTAATATCAAATCTTTCTTGTCTAATGTTTTTATTAAGGCTTCAGTAGAGACATTACAGAAGAGAAACATTGCTAGCTATACATTAGATCATTGTAAACAGGTTCGCATGAACGTGTATGATTGGCAAAACCATTGTAGGAAACATGTAGGATCAATGTAGTCTATCCCGAGAGTTAAGAAGAAGGTGGGGTCATCGTCCATCGCCCCCAGACACCCCAGTTGGGGACACACTGTGTCATGGGGGGGAGGACAACTCACCCACCTGAGATGTCGGTAGTTTTGTTAGGATGACTAAGAGCATAGAAATGTGTGCGGTGAAGCGAAGACAAACAAATGTCCAAGTATGGACTAAATTTGCAATAGAAACGTTAAAATAGCCAGTGTCAGCGAGCTAGGAGAAGGTTATTCAGTCTTGGGATGAAATCCCAGTGAACCAATAAACTGATGTGTATAATACTTTTGTTAATTGTAAAGCAAATGTATAATAAAAGAAACATACGCTTAACTGCTTGCCGACCGCCGCACACACACATATACGTCGGCATAATGTGACAGGCAGGCAAATGGGCGTACAGGTACATCCCTTTAAATTTGCTGCCTTTCGGGAGCACGTGCGCATCCGGTGGCACGCTTGCGGACATAGCACGCCGCGGGAGCGTGTCTGCGGGTCTCGGGTACTCGATGTTCGCTGGTGGCCCGCGATTGCGGTGTGGAGAGGTAGAAAGGGGAGATGTAAACAAGGCATTTCCCCATTCTGCCTTGTGTCATGACAGAGATCTACTGCTCCCTGTCATCGGGAGTAGTGATCGTTGTCATGTCCTAGGTAGCCCATCCCCCCCACAGTTAGAATCACTCCCTAGGACACACTTAACCCCTTGATCGCCCCCTAGTGTTTAACCCCTTCCCCGCCAGTGTCATTTATACAGTTAGGCCCCTTTCACACTGGAGCGGTTTTCAGGCGGTATTGCGCTAAAAATACCGCCTGAAAACCGCCCCTAAACAGCCTCCGCTGTTTGTTCAGTGTGAAAGCCCGAGGGCTTTCACACTGAAGCGGTGCGCTCGCAGGACGGTAAAAAAAGTCCTGCGAGCCGCTTCTTTGGAGCGGGGAAGGAGCGGTGTATTCACCGCTCCTAAGCCGCTCCTGCCCATTGAAATTAATGGGATAGCGCGGCTATACCGCGGTAATATAGCCGCGCTGTACGAGCGGATTTAACCTTTTTTCGGCCGCCAGCGGGGGTTAAAACCGAACCGCTAGCGGCCGAATACCGCTACAAGAACGACGGTACAGCAGCGCTAAAAATAGCGCTGTTGTACCACCGACGCCCCCACCGCCCCAGTGTGAAAGGGGCCTAATCAGTGCATTTTTTTAGCACTGATCGCTGTATAAATGGTCCCAAAATAGTGTCAAAAGTGTCCGATGTGTCCGTCATAATGTCGCAGTCATGATAAAAATCACAGATTGCCGCCATTACTAATAAAAAAAAAATAACAATAAAAATGCCATAAAACTATCCCCTATTTTGTAAATGCTATAAATTTTGCGCAAACCAATCAATATACGCTTATTGAGTTTTTTTTTTTTTTTTTTTTTACCAAAAATATGTAGAAGAATACGTATCGGCCTAAACTGAGGAAAAAATGTGTTTTTTAATATATTTTTGGGGGATATTTATTATAGCAAAAAGTAAAAAATATTGCTTTTTTTTCAAAATTGTCGCTTTTTTTGTTTATAGTGCAAAAAATAAAAAACGCAGAGGTGATCAAATGCCACCAAGAGAAAGCTCTATTTGTGGGAAAAAAAGGGCGTCAATTTTGTTTGTGTACAGTGTCACACGACCGCGCAATTGTCAGTTAAAACGACGCAGTGCCGAATTGCAAAAAGTGCTCTGGTCAGGAAGGGGGTAAAATCTTCCGTGGCTGAAGTGGTTAAAGTTTAACAATGCAGTAAGCTTGACCTGGCGAAAGGTTTAACTATAGAAATGAGTTGTAAAATGTCAACTACCTACAGGAAAGGGGAGGTAGGATATTTAGAAGAGAGAATAAAGTAGAGGGGAGAGGGAGAAGATTGGTAGGGAGGTAGGGTGGGGGTAAGTGGAGAGGATGAGGGAAGGTGTGAGATTTACTATCAAATCTTTCATAGTTCTTTCAGGTAGTTCCCGTAAATCCTTTAAAAAAATGTAAATTTATTTTTATGAAGGTCACTGAAATCAAGGAAGATTTTGTACTGTATTACATCAGTTGTCAATCAGTCTGCAGACATATACTACAACATATTCTGTACTTGTGCTGCAAGGTGAGTAGTTTCTAAAATTAGCAGATGCACGCCAACAACTTTATATAACATGTAATTAATAAAAACAAATCATTTCAGAATAATTATTTTATTTTTGTTAAAACTTTTTTAGACTGTCACCTATGCAGCATACACAATTGTGATTTACTTTTTTTTTTCTTTTACCTTTTGGAACATTGCATACTTTAAAATAATTATTTTAAAGTAAATTAACCAAATCAACTGTTTCTGGACCATACAATTTAGCAGAAGCTGAACACATATGCTATTTTAAACTGACTGAATCTGAAAGTTTTACTTAAACCTTTAAATACAGATGAAGATAAGAAGAGGGTTTTTCTATTTCCAAAATGGGTGTTCAGTCTATATAATTTATAACATAAATAAAATAAAGTGTTCGCAATAGTTGATGTTATAGATAAAAAAATTATAATTTTGCTTCAGTATATTAAAGAAATGTGCCATTCACAATCACTGTAAATCATTTGCAGTCCAAAGTACGATTTTGAATCTGCAATATTATATCATTTGTCTTCCAGGTTGTTTGAAGTTCAGTAAACATATTCAATGAAGGCATAAGAAAATGTATAATACTTTACTTAAATGGTTTTATTCTTTTATTAGGCTAAAGGTAAAAGAATAAGAATTTCAGTATGTTTTTTTAATATGAAGGAAAACTCTTAGGTTGTTTTATCCAAAATTTCCATCCCAAATTTCTGTCGCTCTTATAACAGTTTTATTAAACAGGAACTAGGACACAAGTTAAAGGACAACAGGGGTTATGGCCTCTAATGAATAAAAATGAATAAATTAATTTTCTCTGTTTTTTTTTCTAAATGTTTTCTATCAAACCTTACATTGATTCTGTTAAAAAATATATCAACGGGCCAGAAAGTCAGTAATATTCACTTTAAAGGAATAGCCATATTGCAGTTCAAAAATGAACAGTTCACACCCTTATGCATAGAACATAAAGAGCATGATTAGGACACACTTAAGAAATATGTATATACCTAAACCCAAGAAAGGAATCGTTATATGGATTGACATGTTCTGTACATTTCATAGTTCTTCCCTTCTACCAATTTAGCACTGTCATATCATTACAAACAGCTATAACACCCTGAAATTCTAAGATGTATTAATAAGCTAGATTTAAAAAAATGCACATTTACAAAATTCTAATTTATTTGTGACATGAAAAAAAAGTAAAATGGTTGCAATCATTAGCAAATACACGGTATGCCACACTGCCACATAAAGGTACCTCTGAATAGTGTGGTCCCTAACAATCAAGTATGTGTAGATGATACAAAATAGCCTCTGTTGCATGTAATATCATTTTTCATACTTTGACTACACTCTGAAAACTGCTGATCACCGCCATTACTAGTAAAAAAAAAAAAATAGTAATAAAAAAGCCATAAATCTATTCCCTATTTTGTAGGCGCTATAACTTTTGCGCAAACCAATCAATATACGCTTATTGCGATTTTTTTTACCAAAAATATGTAGAAGAATACATATCGGCCTAAACTGAGGAAAACATTTTTTTTATTTATATATAATATATATGATCTTTATTATAGCAAAATGTAAAAGATATTGTTTTTTTTTTTTTTCAAAATTGTCGCTCTTCTTTTGTTTATAGCGCAAAAAATAAAAACCGCAGAGGTGACCAAATACCACCAAAAGAAAACACTATTTGTGGGAAAAAAGAAAGTCAATTTTGTTTGGGTACAGCGTCGTGGCGACCGCGCAATTGTCAGTTAAATTGACGCAGTGCCGAATCGCAGAAAATGGCCTGGTCATTGAGCAGCCAAATCTTCTGGGGCTGAAGTGGTTAAAAACAACCACATCATCTTTTTCCAGAGAAGCCTCTATTTGTCCTGAGGTTACCTGTAGGTTTTTCTTTGTATCCTGAACAATTCCTGTGGCAGTTGTTGCTGAAATCTTTCTTGATCTACCTGACCTTGGCTTGGTATCAAGAGATCCCTACATTTTTGACTTCTTTTTAAGTGATTGAACAGTACTGACTGGCAAATTCAAGGCTTTGGATATCTTTTTATATCCTTTTCCATCTTTGTAAAGTTTCATTACCTTGTTATGCAGGTCTTTTGACTGTTTTTTTTTTTTTTCTACCTCCTAATGGCTCAGTGTCTAGCCTGCTTAGTGCATTCATGTGAGAGTTAACAAACTCATTGACTATTTATACACAGACACTAATGCCGCGTACACACGGTCGGACTTTTCGTCTACAAAAGTCCGACAGCCTGTCCGACATACTTCCGACGTACCTTCGGCGGACTTGCGGCAGACTTTCTTACGAACGGACTTGCCTACACACGACCACACAAAAGTACGACAGCCTAGTACGCGGTGACGTACACCAAGTCCGACGAGACTATAAAACGGAAGTTCAATAGCCCGTACGACACCCTTTGGGCTCCTTCTGCTAATCTCGTGTTTATCTCGTATTAGTAGAAGTTTGGTGAGAGACGATTCGCGCTTGTGAGACTCGTATTTTTCAGTTCGTTTTAACTGTTGTTCAGTCTGTGCTTGTGAGGTTTGTATCTGCTTTTCAGTGCGTTTGGTCAGTTGGCATTGAGAAATCTTTGTTTTATTGGCCGCTCGTTCCTGATTTTCAGGTCGTTCTTCACAGGCCTTGCTGTTCTTCAGTGCGTTCTGTTTAGTGCGTTCTGACCAGCCGACCGTTTTGAAGCCATGTTACCTGTACGTACTCGTCGTAGAGCTCGTGCATTGTATGTGCTTGGTGCTGTAGTTTATTCTTCAGCCCAAGACCAGTCCATGAACAGGGCGAGGAGGAGTTCATGGACCAAGAATTGGTTGCTTCAGCGTGACCAGTTCTGTCACATGCCTTTGCTCCGTGAGATCCGTGAGAATAATCCTGAGGATTTCAGGAACTTTCTCCGGATGACGGACCCCGTTTTTGACCGTTTGTTGGCTTTGCTGACCCCCTATATCAGCAGGCAGGATACCTGCATGAGGCAAGCCATCACTCCGGAGCAGAGGCTGGTCGCTACCTTGCGGTATTTGGCCACAGGGAGAAGCCTGCAGGACCTTAAGTTCTCGACAGGCATCTCCCCCCAGGCTCTGGGGATCATTATCCCAGAGACCTGTTCTGCCATCATACAGGTCCTGCAGAAGGACTATATTAAGGTAAGATATTTTTCTTTTATTAGCATCACATGTTCTTTTATGTAATCTTTGATAATGTGATGTATTTCTTGCTTCAAACACTACTTACCATCATTGCAATATAGTGTGAATGTCCCCTTTTTATCCTCACACATGCTGGAATTTTTTCCTGTTATTTTTTGTCATGCATGTATATTTTCCTTCAATAACCTTCCCAGCATGAAGTGATGGGAACATATCCACCTAGTCTACTCATTTTGAATGTATTTTGTTTGAGTGTATTTAGTGTGCTTATAATTAGCAATTATCTAGATTTCACAACTCCCCCCCCCCCCACCTAAACTCACTCCAAATAGTGTGCTGCTAATGAGCAATTATCTAGATTTCACAACCCCCCCACCCCCCCACACCTAAACTCACTCCAAATAGTGTGCTGCTAATGAGCAATTATCTAGATTTCACAACCCCCCCCCCACCCTCGTTAAAATTTGCTTGAATGTTCTGTGGTGTTGATTTGTCTAAAGCAAATATATGTTGCAGTTTGCAAAATGCATGTGCACTCTACAAGTGCATTTGTTCCAGTGCTTTAGTAAATGAGCAGAAGCTCTGCTGATTTCCATCATCAAATCATATGCAAGCCTCAAAGTGTTTTCATTAATTGCCCTTGCCTGTGATTGTGTACTCCTTGCAACATGAATGCCTTTTTACATTACTCATTTACTGTAAGCTGGTTAGCAACTGCACCTGCAGAGTGCGACAACTGCAGTCTTGTAGCCTTTTTAGTCCCTAAATTCCTGCGTGTCCTAAAAGTAATCTTTTTTAGGGATTTCACAACCCCCTAAAATGTAATCAATGTTCCATCAGAGGGGGTGAGCAATCTGATAAGTGTGCCTTTCCATATTAGTTATTCCAGAAGAATTAAATTATTTAATGTTATACTGATGCTGGGGAATAATGTTTTTAATTGTCTAATTTTCTTGCAATGTTAGCTTCCAAATTAATTGATTTTGGTTTTCTTGTTTGATTCCCCAGTTTCCTTCAACGCCACAGGAATGGCAGACTGTGGCATCCCATTTTGCCAGCCATTGGGACTTTCCCAATTGTGGAGGGGCTATAGATGGGAAACATGTCCACATTGTGCCACCACCCCATTCGGGGTCATATTATTTTAATTATAAGGGGTTCCACAGTATTGTTTTAATGGCGGTGGTGTCGGCACACTATGATTTTTTATATGTGGACGTGGGGAAGAATGGCCGGATGTCGGATGGAGGAGTATTTGCCCAGACGGAGTTCTGCCAGCGTCTCCAGAGTGGTGGCCTGGGATTGCCACCTGATGAGGATAACGTGGAAGGACTCCCCTTTGTCTTCATTGCCGATGAAGCCTTCGCTCTCAGCAAGCACCTCATGAGGCCATTCCCCCAAAGAACCCTCACCCCGGAGAGGAGGGTTTTTAATTACCGGCTGGCCAGAGCTAGAAGAGTGGTTGAGAATGCGTTTGGAATTCTGGCCAGCCGGTTCCGCCTGTTTCAAACAGCCATTAATTTGGCGGAATACAAACTTAATTTTATCATTTTATCGTGCTGCATTCTGCACAACTTTTTAAACAAGCATTCTCCCAATTATATAGGCACAGTTGGGCCTGAGGCCGGACAAATAGAAGCCAACCTTACAGGCCTGGATACTGTCCGTACTGGCTTGGCCCCCCAAAGTGCCCGTCAAGTTAGACAGCAATATGTTAATTATTTTATGGGTAGGGGGGCCATTGCAATGGGCCAGGATATATAATTTTTTACAATAAAAAAAATATTGAGGAAATCTTGCATTATATTTATTGCTTGCCTTTCTTTTGGGCTGTCTCCTAGGTTATGGTCGAGCAGTTGTAGTGCCAACTGTATTTTAATTTTAAATGTCTAAATAAGCTCCATTGCCACTGTAAACAACTTTTTTACAATTATAACCAAACTGATACTGAGCCTTGAAATAACAAACCACACATTTATTTAATTCCTATAAGGAGATGTTTTTATTAATGGTTGTTATGCATTCAGTTCTGCATTTAGTATAAAATGTTCATAGACAAAAATATAATGATATCTTAATAATGTAGAAAAATATAATTATATTTAAATATTTCTACCTAATCCACAAAAAATATTTTTGGCTTTTTGATTTTCGCAAACAGGCTTTTTTATTTTTTTTTTGGAAAATCAAGTTTTGTTGTTTTTTTTGTTTTTTGGAAAATCAAGTTTTGTTATTTTTTTTTTTTTTTAAATCAAGTTTTTTTTATTTTTTTTTGGTTTTTTAAAATCAAGTTTTTTTAGTTTTTTTTGGTTTTTGAAAATCAAGTTTTTTTAATTTTTTTTGGTTTTTGAAAATCAAGTGTTTTTAGTTTTTTTTGGTTTTTGAAAATCAAGTTTTTTTAGTTTTTTTTGGTTTTTGAAAATCAAGTTTTTTTAGTTTTTTTTGGTTTTTTAAAATCAATTATTTTTTTTTTTTTTTGGGTTTTTGAGAAAATCAAGTTTTATTTTTTTGTGGATTTTTGAGGTATTTACGGGAAACACCCCTCCTTTTTTACATTAGGTTAAACAGCCATTTATGTTCTGCCAAAAAAAGAAAGAGAAGGCCCAGAATGGGGTCAGCAAAACAGGAAATGAAGGACATGATTGATGTTTTGGGGTTTAAAAAAGGGCATTTAGATTCGACCCAAAACATCAATCATGTCCTTCATTTCCTGCTGCATACGATCCAGCCGATTACGCATTTCATCGATGTCTTTATTCCAGGCCATTATTTGACCAATTAGCCATTGGGCACTTTCAGAGGTGAAATAGTCACTTCTTGTTGTACCTAAAGTGGAATGAAACCAAAAAATGTCTTTAGAA
The DNA here is from genome assembly GCF_042186555.1 of Aquarana catesbeiana. Taxonomy (NCBI): domain Eukaryota; kingdom Metazoa; phylum Chordata; class Amphibia; order Anura; family Ranidae; genus Aquarana; species Aquarana catesbeiana. The sequence goes on from NC_133328.1 coordinate 56,062,124, forward strand.
ATATGCACACATACATAGTTTACCTTACCATAAATAAAGCTGTTGTCTCAGACACTGACCTGGTGGGGTGCCCATGTAGCCTAATTCCTCCACATCCTCGGGGGTGGCACTGTTGCTTGAATGAAGCACAACCAGATCCCCTAAAATAGAGTAGACAAATTACATTAAACAAAAGGCAGCCATGCATAGATTAACGTAAGCTGGTGTGTCAGACACTCACCTGGTGGGGTGCCCATGTCGCCCACCTCTCCTTCCTCCACATCCTCAGTGGGACTTGGGCTGATTTCCCAATCATGTTTTGCTTGGGGTGGACTGTCTTCTTGTTGGCTGAGTGATTTTTCCCCTATGTGAAACAAAAAATTATTAATCTACTTAGCACACAGATATTTTAGTACATAGTAATTTTGCAACATTTGTAGTGAAGTGGTTTGTGTAGAGTTCCTATTTTACCTCAATATTTAAAATTATAAAGACATATCGGATAGATAGATATCAATATCTCAAAATATAGTTAATAATCTTTTGATCTCTCTCTATATCTGGAACAAAATCTCTAAATATCTAACTAAATGTAAAGAAAAAAAATTAAGATAACTTAAAATATTCCAAAAGAATGTTTTACATTTCTATATCTATCTATCTACCTATCTCTATATTTCTCTCTCTCTATATATTTCTCTCTCTCTCTCTCTATATCTATAGATATATCTATAGATATAGATATAGATATAGATATAGATATAGATATAGATATAGATATATCTATAGATATAGATATATCTATAGATATAGATATATCTATAGATATAGATATATCTATAGATATAGATATATCTATAGATATATCTATAGATATATCTATAGATATATCTATAGATATCTATAGATATAGATATCTATAGATATAGATATAGATATAGATATAGATATCTATATATATAGATCTATCTATAGATATGTAACGAGGTTTATTAAAAGATCGTTTAAAACGATGAACAAAAAATCGTATAGGAAGGAAAAGCACATGGAGCAGTATACAAGGTAATAAACACAAGAGAAAAACACGACAAGTACTTACTTTTTTTAAGAACTTTCCGGATACTTAGGTATTGATCCGGCTCCCTGAGTTTCAGGTCAGACCATCTTTTTCTCAATTGATCTTTGGAGCGCTGGACCCCAAAAGATGCCTGCAAAGTCTCCACGACCTTCGCCATTATTTTGGCCTTGCGCAAATTTGGCCGTGCGTACGGCCCATAATTCCCATCATAGTCGTCTTTGTGAAGAATGGCCACCATCTCCACCATCTCTTTAAAACTCATATTAGAGGCCTTAAATCTAGGCCTCATAGATTTAGTTGACGTTCCAGCCTCCGGGCTGTCTCCACTACCTGAGGTCGTCAACATTTCAGGTGTCTCCGCCATTCTTTAACTCCACTACGCGCCGTAACAAAAAATGGGCGGAGAACATGAGTTAAAATCGAACGTCAGGGGCGGGCGACGCAGGCGGAGTTTCACACATGCGTAGTGTATAAAGAGCCTTGCGCACGTGTCGTACGTACGTTCTGTGCGTCGAATTAGGGGGCGGAGAACATGAGTTAATTTCGAACGTCAGGGGCGGGCGACGCAGGCGGAGTTTCACACATGCGTAGTGTATAAAGAGCCTTGCGCACGTGTCGTACGTACGTTCTGTGCGTCGAATTAGGGGGCGGAGAACATGAGTTAATTTCGAACGTCAGGGGCGGGCGACGCAGGCGGAGTTTCACACATGCGTAGTGTATAAAGAGCCTTGCGCACGTGTCGTACGTACGTTCTGTGCGTCGAATTAGGGGGCGGAGAACATGAGTTAATTTCGAACGTCAGGGGCGGGCGACGCAGGCGGAGTTTCACACATGCGTAGTGTATAAAGAGCCTTGCGCACGTGTCGTACGTACGTTCTGTGCGTCGAATTAGGGGGCGGAGAACATGAGTTAATTTCGAACGTCAGGGTCGGGCGACGCAGGCAGAGTTTCACACATGCGTAGTGTATAAAGAGCCTTGCGCACGTGTCGTACGTACGTTCTGTGGTAGGTGATAGTGGACCAGGACGTTACAAAACGAAGGTAATTTTAGATATATATTTTTTTGGGTTTTCTGGTCATGACTTTGTAGCAAGCGGCCTATATGGCTTGATAGATTGATGAGGCCTACATAGGGAGAAGATGATGAGGGGTTAGCAGAAACCTATAATAAAAGTGTTTTTTGTCTTGTGACTTCATCTTTTCCAGATATAATGAATCCCCTATTTAAGGATCCAGAGTTCCTTACAGCTTTTATTTCGAAATATCGAGAGATGAGGAATTTGTGGGAGGTGAAACACCCTCAGTATTATGCAAAGCATGTGAGGAAGTCAACGCTGGAGAGACTTCTGGCCTTTGTCAGGCGACCATCCCGGAAGCAACAATGGAGACATTGCTCAAGAAAATTGGGGTCTTGAGGAACATGTATAAGAGGGAGCATAAGAAGATCCAGGAATCAAGGAGATCAGGAGCATCAGCAGATGATGTTTATGTACCCAGGCTGTGGTACTACAATCAACTCCGTTTTCTGGATGACCAGAATGAAGCCAGGCCATCACTTTCAACCCTTCCCCCCACCCTTCCCTCCACCCTTCCCTCCACCCCAGCAGAGGCTGATGAGGAGCAAGCTGGGTCTTCCATCCTGGATGAACCAGATATGACCATCTGGAGTCAGGTAAATTATTTTAACAAATATTTACTGTACTAATATTAATGATGTTAACTGGATGTTATAATTGTCTAAAATAATTTTGCACGCAAAATTGTGTATACATATCAATTGACAGTAGTGGCTAAATATGTTTGGCACCTGCTTGAAATAATTAGGGTGTCTGATTAGACTCTTTTATTAAAGAGATGTATTCACATTGAATTTGCTATTCATGAGAAGCAAACTGTGTGTCATTGATGAACCCAAAAAAATATACTCAAACTATTGTCCTTTTTTTATACACAGGATGAGTCCATCCAGGAGGAATGTGGGGAAAGTGGCAGGCAGGAGGAGACTGGGCCCATGGACAGCCTGGAGGAGGCCGGATTCACCATCATCCTGGAGGAGGCTGGGCCCAGTGTCAGGCAGGAGGTGGCTGCTCCCAGTGAGGTGGCTGCTCCCAGTGAGGTGGCTGGGCCAAGTGAGGTGGCTGGGCCAAGTGAGGTGGCTGGGCCCAGTAGGAGCCTGACCGAATCCCAAGTGCCTCCCCTCCACCTTCCCAAAAAAAGGGCCAGGAAGGGGATGGTCACACAGGACGCATCCCTGCGCCTCATGCAAGAGGCCACCCGTTTTTTAAGGAGCCCCCCCGAAGCGGAAGAATCCTATGGCTGCTACTTAGCCAGCAGGCTTCTTCAGATGGATTGGGAGCCACGCCTCTTTTGTGAGCGCCTATTTGGGGAAACAATCCATAAGGGGCTGCAGGGCACGCTAACACAAAACACCCAACTACATGAGGCAGCCCCCCCTCCTCCTCCTCCTCCTCCTCCTCCTCCTGCCACAACTGAAACACCAGAGCCACAGCCTCAAAAGAAGGCTACAGGGAAGGCTGCAGGGCAGCGTGGAGGAAAGGCTGCAGGGAAGAGAAGAAAGTGATGACCTGGGTTCAGTCTGGTCTGACAGAAGACGCAGGCTGTTGTAGGACCACAGTCTGGGGACATCTAGATCATCTGCTGGTGCTGTTGATCTCTGGGATTCTTGGACCAGATTGTGCTCCCTCTTATATGGACTCCGCAAGATCCCAATTTTCTGGTACACCGACTTTTTCCAGCATTGACTTCCTCTTTATTTTATTTTGACCATGAATAAATGGATCTTTTTTGAGTTTAGCAAAAGACTTTATGTGTTTTCTTTGAAATCATTGATTTTACACACAATGTTAAATTAACAAGGGACAACAATCTCATTGAGTTTGGAAAAAACACACCAAAAATACATTACTAATGTTAATAATGTTCAAGTGGTAAGTCTTGAAAATAAAAACATTTACATAACCAAAAACGGTGCTTTGGGTTAACTTTATCTAAAAACTAAAAAATAATCACTATAAAAAAAAAAAAAGAATAATGGGTTCTTTGTGGTAACTTTACAAACCTAAAAAAAAAAAAAAAAAAAAGGGGAAAAAGTATTATTAGTATGGAAACATTGTTTTTAAAATGCATACTATATCATTCATGAGATCAAAGAGAAAAAGAATCCAGAAATCAGTTTGGGAAAACTCTGATTATGAACAGCAAAACACCTTCGTTCTTTAGAGCACTCGTAAAGAAGAAATAAAATGCGCTGCATTCAACGATCACAGATTTTGCAGCGTGATGAATGTGCTACCTACAATACGAACACTAGTTTTACTAGACCGAGTGCTTCCGTTTAGTTTTTGCTTATGAGCATGCGTCGTTTTTTTGTCCGTCGGACTAGCATACAGACGAGCGGACTTCGGGGTCCGTCGTAGTTACGACGTAAAGATTTGAAGCATGCTTCAAATCTAAAGTCCGTCGGATTTGAGGCTAAAAAAGTACGTTGAAAGTCCGGAGAAGCCCACACACGATCGGATTACCAGCCAGCTTTAGTCCGTCAGCGTCCGTTGGACTTTTGTAGACGAAAAGTCCGACCGTGTGTACGCGGCATAACTGTGATTTAAAAAGCCACAAATGTAGGAAATTAACCTTTAATTGCCATTTTAACCTATGTGTGCCACCTTCTGTATCTGTACCAAGGCCAAACATTCCAGGGTATGTAAACTTTTTATCAAGGCCATTTGGGTGATTTCTGTTATCATTATGTTTAAAAAAGGATCCAAAAAACTATGTGGTAATAAATGGCTTCATCTGATTGCTATCCTTAAAATAAAAGACTTTTTTGGCATGATCAGTCATATTTTCAATATTAATGCCAAAATTTCACAATTTCTGCCAGAGTATGCAAACTTCTGAGCACAACTGTATTTCTGCCTGCTGCCTGAACTGACCCATCTGAACATCCGACTGACTACATTCTTGCGAGACACCAGTCACAGCCATTCCCTGTGGAATGCACCGCTGGTACCAAAGAAACTCTTTTATTCTTCTTTTCTTCAGCCTCCAGTACTTCCTGGACATGTAATTCCGGGGTGCAGCCACATAGCAGTAGGCTAGGATGGCTTGGTTTATAGGAAATGCTATAGGTGACGCTACACCAAGCTATATTCCCTGACCATTGGTACAGAGGTGACCATTAAAGTACACTGTTTTTGATACAATTTATCATACTCATACATACTCCAGGGGTAGGCAACCCCCGGCACTGGTGCCGCAAGCAGCACTCAAAACCTCTTTTGCCGACACTCGACTCCCTCCCCAACAGTGCAGGGAAGTGTCAGTAAGACACTAATGCATTCCAATTTCAGAATTCCCCACACCGCACCTGCACTGAGGAGGAGGCACTGTGCCCCCTCACATTGTAAAAGATGGGAAACATTGTTTGGTTCTCTAACTTTGCTGTATCTGCGATCGTCAGCTTTCGTGGTGGGGAAGAGATTGGGTGCAGTTCTGCTAGGAGGGGGGGTCCCTGTTTCCAGGAGGAGGAGGACTGTCATTGGCCACTGCTAAAGCCAATCACAGTCCTGCTAGCCCCGTCCACCATCTGGAGGAAGATGACTCACTTGGTTGCCACTACCAATCTCAGTAAGAAGGGATTTCACTGTGATTGAGAAAACCACAATCAGGTGACAGTTTGTGGAATTACTGTTGAGCTTCTGGGAACCTTGTTGAAATTATTCCTGAACATTTGTGTCACTTACTACTGAACCCCTGCACTCTGTGTCACTACTAAACCCCGGCACTCTGTATCCCTTTAAGCCACAGCCAGTATTCAGCGCAATGAAAATCACACCCAACTTTTGCTGCATCGCTGGGTACAGTGATGGGGCAGATGAGCAGGGGGTTACAGTGGTGGGACAGATGAGCAGGGGGTGGGGGTTCAGTGTTGGGCCAGATGAGAAGGGGGTTACAGTGGTGGGAAGGATGAGCGGGGGGGTTCAGTGTTGGGGCAGATGGGAAGGGGGTTCAGCGGTGGGACAGAAGAGCAGGGGGTACAGCGATGGGGCAGATGTGAAAGGAGGTGCATTGGTGGGATAGATGAGCAGGGGGATACAGTGGTTGAGCAGAAGAGCAGGGGGTACAGAGGTGGGGCAGATGTACAGGGGGTACAGTGGCGGGGCAGAGGAAAAAGGAGGTACATTGGTGGGACAGATGAGCAGATGGAACAGAGGTGGGACAGATGTGCAGGAAGTACAGTGGTGGGGCAGATGAGAAAGGGGGAACATTGATGGGGCAGATGAGCAGAGGGTTACAGTGGTGGGACAGAAGAGCAGGGGGTACAGTGGTGGGGCAGATGTGCAGGGGGTACAGTGATGAAACAGATTTGCAGGGGGGACAGTGATCAGAGGTGTGAAGGTGCATGAATTGGGGCTGATTTGAAGTGTGGAGTTGCAGGAATTAGGACTGATCTGAGGTGTGAGAGTGCAGGATGTTAATTCCTCACTACTACTCAAGTAGTTTACAGCATTTACTTTATAAAAAACCTTTGTGTGATTGTGAGTGTGAAGTTGACATTTTTTTTAATAAAATCGGCACTCTCAATTTCTTTGAAAATATTTTTCTGTCCCACACTGTGCTCAAAAGGTTGCCTACCCTTGACATACTCAGTACAAACAGTGAAAATGTCTCACACATTTGGTATTGACATACTCAGGAAGAGTAGCAAAATGTGTTATGGGTTGTAACTCTAAGTATGCCAATGCTGTGTGTGAGAAATATCTTATTAAATTAGCAACTTTGTGCAAAAAAAAAAATAATAATTTTCATTTTCTTTCCACATTTTCCAAAAACTTTTGGCAGAAAATTAAGTCCTCATTAGACTCACCATGCCCCTTTTTTAATTTAAAGGTGTGAAACAGATACTGTAATAAGAAAATTGTGACTTACTACAATTGTCATATGCACAGTTCGAGTAAATGCAAGGCAGATCGTAAAGGTATCCAAAACAGAATAGATAAGGTACAGTTATACACACAAAAACAGCAACAACCAATAAAGTCTCCGGAAATCTAGTATTGGGTTGTAGTTAAGAACCTGAATGCCTAAAATATCACAATGTAAAGATGAAAGGTATATAGAAGCCATAGATGCTCCTTTGAATTTCGGTGGGTTTCTCTATGTGGTTAGGCTGTGAAAAAGTTTCACACAAGTAGTTTTACCATACTCAGGAGGGGTAGCAGAATTAGGTCTTCAAAAGACTCAACATGCCTCTTAGAAGATACTTGGGGGCATTTGTTTCCAAAATGTAGTCATTTTGTGGGTGTTTACACTTTCCTGGTGCTCCAGGGCCTCCAAAAATGGGACAGGTAGTCATTAAATTAGATGTGTAGTTAATGCCCCTAGAATGCCTGAAAGTGCTCCTTGGGTTTTGGGCCCCTCTATGTTTCTAGGCTGTGAAAAAGTGTTTTGGGTTGTAATTGTAAGTATGTCTATGCTGTGTGTTAGAAATATCTTAATAATTGAAAACTTGTGTAAAAAAATACTTTTTTATTTTTTTCCTGCATTTTCAAAAACTTGTGATAACATTTTCAAAAGACTCACTGTTCCTTTCAGAAAACACCTTGGGGTGTTTGCTTTCCAAAATGCGTTCATTTTATTGGAGTATTCCTTGTCCTGGCACTTCAAGAACTATGAAATATGACAGGTAGTCAGGAAGGTGTTTCTTTGTACCTCTCTATGTGTCTAGGCACACATATGTGGTAGCAGAATGTGCTTTGTGGTGTAATTGTAAGCATGCCTATGATGTGTGTGAACAAAAACTTGTTAAAATTATAACTTTATGAAGAAAACAAAACAAATTTTATTTAATTTCTTAATTTTCCAAAATATAGTGACAAAAAAATTTCAATTAAAAAAACTTACCATGCCTCTTACTTAATACCTTGAACTGTCTACTTTACAAAAGTGGTCATTTTAGAGGTATTAGTACTGATTTTAGGGCCTGAAGAAATGTGACAGGCAGTCAGAACATCAGAACTGATACATATTCAATCATATATACCATAGTTTGTAGACTCTATAACGTTCACACTAGAAAGACTAAATCATATAAACTGAATTTTTTTTTCACCAATTGTTTTAGCAGAATATATTTTGGCCTAAATTTATGAAGAAAATAATTATATAAAATTCATTTGGGTACAGCGTTGCACGACTGAGTAATCTGCAAAGCATGACAGTGCTAAAAACTGAAAAATGGCCTGGACTGGAAGGGGGTGAAACAGTCCAGTCTTCAGGTGGGTAAAGCCTAATTTTAATTTTCATTTTTTTTTATTTCAGTAGCCCAACAACAAATAATTAATGATCTCTCTGCAATGCTTACCTCCTCCAAGCCTCCCCCCACAGATTCACAGTTCTGTGCTCCGGGTTGGATGATGAGGTCTCAGAGAGAGAAAGAGGACTATGGGGGTTAGAATTGGATTTTAACCACTTGAGTACTAGCCTATGTATACCCCTTTCCTTCATTTCCCAGTTCTGTGATCGTTTGACTGACAATCACTCAGGTTATGCAACACTGTATCCAAAATGTTTTTTTGTATAGTTTTTTGAGACAGATAGAGCTTTCTTTTGGTGGTACAAATCAGATAAAAAAACAACATTCTTCTCTAGCTATATTTATTGGACTGACAGCACATACTACAGCCTCCTACCTTAAGCCACGCTCCTAACGCCTTTAATCCATAAAAGGGCTTAATCGTAATGATTTCTTTTGGTAGCATTTAATAACCACTGGGTAATAAATAGAACAGCTTGCAAATTTTAGTGGTCAGGAGTTAGTGACCCCTTATGGTGGTGATTGGTGGTAAGTGCTCCTTTAAATATTGGTGGTCAATGGTGTGTGCTCCTTAAATTTTGGTGGTCAGTGTTGAGTATCTCATAACTGTTGGTAGTCAGTAGTGTTTCCCCTCCCCCTGTAACATTGGTGTTCAGGGTGCCCTCTTTTTGGTCAATATGCCTTCTTTGTGCCCCCTTGCTGCTTTGTGGTGGTAATTGGTTGACGATGTGCCTCCTTTATGGTCAATATGCCCCCCTTTTGTTTGTGGTCAGTAGGAGCAGTGTAACTTACATAGGACTGGTGTCTGGCTGCAGGCTGTTTAAATTTATGTTTGCTGTGATTGGCCGTTACAGTGATCATAAGGCACAGAGCCACTTTGATTGTCTCTCTGCATTTTGCCTGAGATCTGCACTAATGAGTGACATTATTGAATGGCTCTTCAGAAACAAATGTTTGCCAACTCACCATTTTTTGCAATACTGTGGTAGTAGAGTGGTTAAACACAGAACCCTTACAAGTCTCTTAACTACAGAGTGTTGTTTTATAAATACGCTCCACAGAGGGTCATTAGCAGATTAGTACACAAACTTGATAGATCCAAGTGGAAATGTTTAGGAATCATCTAAAGTCACTATGCTTAGCTGCATTGTAATAAGTATCCCAGATCACTTGGTGATGACATCACAGTTACCATAATATAATCAGCACAGTACTGGTGCCTAATGGAATGAATGGCAACTTTACACCACCATCTTGCCCAGGGGCGTATCTACCATGAAGCAAGCAAGGCGTTTGCCTTGGGCGGCATTTTTCAGGGGTTGCCCCCAGGCAGAAGGTCTGAGGTGGCTCTTTAACCACTTCCTGTCCTTTCGGCAGCTGCACCGGGATGATGACTGCAGCCGCAGGCATCACCCCGATAAAACTTTTTCGAGCCGGTGGTCGGCTCTCTTGTAATTGCAATCAGATTCCAATCAGCGAGAGGGGATGCCCCCCCACCCCACCTTCTATAGCTGTCTTGGGCTCTTCCGTCCCACTGGGAGACCCAAGCGACCAGCCAGCGTGGAAATCCCAGTGAACCGGAAGCGATGACATGACATCACTTCAGTTTACTCTGAAACCATCTGGGCCAGTTTTTAAAAATTCAAAAACATTCAAAAACACTGATCTTAGTGTTTTAAATCTTTTAAGTGCAGAGGACCCCAAATCCCTCCATGAGGAGTACCTGTCACATGCCCTTTTGCTGTAACAACGATGATTACCTCCTTCGTTGTGACAGCAACAAAAGTGATCAAATAAATAATTAAAGCAACAGTGTAAAAATGTAAAAAAAATAATAATACATTTTTTTAAAAGTGCCCCCGTCCTCCCGTGCTCGCATGCAAAGAACGAATGCACGTGTTGGTCCTGCACGTACGCAAACAGCGATTGTCCCACACATGTGAAGTATCACCACCAATGTCAGATCATGGGCAATAATTTTATATATGGCACTTGGACAAATCATGTCTCAGTGTCTGATTAGAAAGCTGCAGCTGTTCACTGTGAATGGCTGCAGCTTCCCCATCAGACCCTAAGACAAGAACTGTATACCGTGCCTGGGGTGGGACAAATTTAGATGGGGGGTGCTCCATTTTAGTCTTGCCTAGGGCAGCACAAAACCAAAATACACCACTGAATTCTTGCCACTGCACCTGAAGTTAAATCTTTTCCTAATTTGCATACACATTCATTTTGTGGATTTGTATGTGCCATCTAGTTTAACCACAACTCAGTTATTTCATTTAATAACACTTCAACTTTCAGCTGATGCTTAGTTAATCTTATTTCACCCTCGCTGGCTTTTGGAGAGCCACAGGTTGCTTTTTGCTGTGCATTAACAGCCAGGATTTAACCATCTAACGTCAGATTATTAAAAATGAAATCCTTCCACCCTGCTGCGGCAGCCAAGGGATTAGCTTTCAAATATCTGACAGGTTTACTTAAGAAGAGGTGGACTTGGGAGGGCTTTAAAAATAAATTATGTAATTTTCCTGGTTAGAAGGAGAGTCTTTCTTTTTTTTTTTTTAAATTTAATTTTTTTTTTAGAACGTGCGCTATCCCTGAATGCATTTCTGAGTCTGAAAAACATACAATGTAGCAGCCTGAGTTTAGACCTATAAATAGCTCAATTAACCCGTTTACTGGTGGTGGGGCCAGCTGTAAATGCTTTTGAAGGCCTTTCGGGGTTAATTTAAAAAAATTGTCAGGATGATAAACTGCACAGAGTACTGAAGCACAAACACATTTAATCTGTCTCTCAGTTCCAGAGTCGCTGGACAGAAGCCAGCTTTAGCAAATAAACCTAAGTAAGTGGAAACTTTCTCAGTCTTGGTTCCGAGAACTGACAGTGAACTGCACCGGGACTTTTCACCTTGTGCGCCCACATCAGATTTTAAAAGGTGCAATAAAACTGGCATCTCTTGGGGAAGTCCTTAACCCTTTTATTGTTTTAATGTTGCCTGAGTAATGTAACAACGGCAAACCAAACCAATTGTTGAAAATTGTATCTGTTACAAAAATGTTTAGATTTTTTTTTTTTAGATTGTAAGATTTCAAGTTTATGTAAACCTCAACTGCTCAAAACTCTTTTGATCCTGCCAGAAATCTTGTGAGCTGATCGTTTCCTATGCTCTCTGCTTCCCCTATATTTTGGAGATGAGTAGCAGGGAAGGTGTTCAATAGACCAAGTACACTTCCTTACCTAGGGTGACAACTCCAGAATTGCAGTATTATGAGTGAGCCTAGGACAAGTATTCATAGAGCTTAATTTTTTCCACATTTTGTTATGTTACAGCCTTATTCCAAAATAGATTAAATTCATTATTTTCCTCAAAAGTCTGCAAACAATACCCTATAATGACTACGTGAAAGAAGTTTGTTTGAAATCTTTGCAAATGTATACAAAAACGAAAAAATCACATGTACATAAGTATTCACAGCCTTTGCCATGACACTCAAAATTGAGCTCAGGTACATCCTGTTTCCACTGACCAAGATGTTTCTACAACTTAATTGGAGTCCACCTGTGGCAAATTCAGTTGATTGGACATGATTTGGAAAGGCACACACCTGCCTATATAAGGTACCACAGTTAACAGTACATGTCAGAGCACAAATCAAGTCATGAAGTCCAAGGAATTGTCTGTAGACCTCCGAGACAGGATTGTATGGAGGCACAGATTTGGGGAAGGGTACAGAAAATATCTGCAGCATTGAAGGTCCCAATGAGCACAGTGGCCTCCATCATCTGTACATGGAAGAAGTTTGGAACCACCAGGACTCTTCCTAGATTGGGCCACCTGGCCATAATGAGCGATTGGGGGAAAAGGGCCCTAGTCAGGGAGGTGACCAAGAACCCGATGAACACTCTGACAGAGCTCCAGTGTTTCTCCTTGGAGAGAGGGGAACCTTCCAAAAGAACAACCATCTTTTGCAGCACTCCACCAATCAGGCCTGTATGGTAGAGTGGCCAGACAGAAGCCACTCCTCAGTAAAGGGCACATGACAGCCCACCTGGAGTTTGCCAAACTCCTGAAGGACTCTCAGACCATGAGAAACAAAATTCTCTGGTCTGGTGAAACAAAGATTGAACTTTTTGGCCTGAATGACAAGCATCATATCTGGAGGAAACCAGGCACAGCTCAAAACCTGGCCAATACCATCCCTACAGTAAAGCATGGTGGTGGCAGCATCATGCTGTGGGGATGTTTTTCAGTGGCAGGAACTGGGAGACTAGTCAGGATCGAGGGAAAGATGAATGCAGCAATGTACAGAGACATCCTTGATGAAAACCTGCTCCAGAGCGCTCTGGACCTCAGACTGGGGCGAAGGTTCATCTTCCAACAGGACAACAACCCTAAACACACAGCAAAGATAACAAAGGAGTGGCTACGGGACAACTCTGTGAATGTCCTTAAGTGGCCCACCCAGAGCCTAGACTTGAACCCGATTGAACATCTCTGGAGAGATTTGAAAATGGCTGTGCACCGACAGTCACCATCCAACCTGATGGAGCTTGAGAGGTCCTGCAAAGAAGAATTTGAGGAACTGCCCAAAAATAGGTGTGCCAAGCTTGTGGCATTAAAAAGACTTGAGGCTGTAATTGGTGCCAAAGGTGCTTCAACAAAGTATTGAGCAAAGGCTGTGAATACTTATGTACATGGGATTTTTTATTTTTAATAAATTTGCAAATATTTCAAACAAACTTCTTTCACGTTGTCATTATGGGGTATTGTTTGTAGAATTTTGAGGAAAATAATGGCTGTAACATAACAAACTGGGGAAAAAGTGAAGCGCTGTGAATATCTTCCGGATGCACTGTATGTTACTGTCAGGATCACAGAAAGAAAAAAGCCCCAAAAAATACTAATGCAGCCACCATCTAAGTACAGGTAGGCTGCAATATATAACATTTTTGTATTTGTGTTATCATTCAAGCAAGTGGCAAAACTTTTTTACCTTAATGCAGGGAATGCATTAAGGTAAAAAATGTCTTAGATTTAGAACCGCTTTGAGAGTACAATTGGGCAAAAATATAGAATTAAATTGCAAAATGTTAAAATAATTGTTACTAAAATTAAACTAAAAGTTACTTGTTGCCTTACTGGGCAGGAGTGCAGAACCCTATCATCTGCAACCCCTAACAGGGGTAGTGTTCGTATATATTTGAAATCCAAGTTTTAATTTGTTTGAAAGCATAAAGAGGAAGTAAACCCTGATGGATTTTACTTCCTCTTTTTTCCCCTGCTAAGTAAAAACATAATGGGCTAATGTGCATCGCATACTAGCCCATTATGCTACACTTACCTACAAACGAAGCCTGCGATGTCCCCGCTGTCCCCGCCGTTAGCAACATCCATCTTCACCCCTCTTCCTTCCGGATCTGTGACTGGCCTGAGTCGCGTGACGTCACGCGGGAGCCGCCCTTCATGGCACGGGCCCTTTAGAGACGGCACAATCATGCCCTTTCTTCAGTGCGCATGCACTGATGACTTCAGCGCGAGTGTATATGGTAAATATCTCCTAAACCGTGCAGGTTTAGGAAATATTTCCAGTACCTACAGGTAAGCCATAATATAGGCATACCTGTAGGTAAATGTGGTGTAACAGGATTTACAACCACTTTAAAGCTGAACTTGCAGTTTTAAAAGGGACTGTCCAATTACAGGCTGGGAACTGAAAGTGACAGTGAAACTGCAGCAGAGAAAACTCAGGTCTCCTCTCCTGCCAGGCCGGACTGTGCTATGTGGCAGAGCTGTGTAAATCTCAGGACTGAATAGGCAGAAATACTATTTCTTTTGATTGGTAAAACAGCATTCATATGTTTATTTAGTCTGTGTAATTCTGTTGTTTACTTGATGTAGCTTTAATAAATCTTTATTTTTTGGGTGCCTTTCTCTTATTTTTTATTGCTCTTTTTTCTTTATGAGGTTTTCATTTAGAAAAAAAAAAAATCACGAAAATAAAACTAAGTGGGGGGAAAAAAGATCCACAAACACCATTTACAGCTGTAGGCTGGGTCTGCTTCATTTGTGGCAGATTTCTGTTTCTTTGAGACAGTTACCAAACCACTAGGCCTGAAAGCCTTGCTTGCCTGTAGTCAGTCAGTGAAGAATTTTTAGTGCATTTATTCTTATTTGCTTTGTGATGAATCCAACAAGAGAAGAAAATCTTCTGGCGTGATCCTTGGCTGTTTTTCAAAGCAGCATTATGTGTGTGGAGCGGAAAAATCATTTCTAAGATCCAAAATGAATGTAGCGCACTTGAAAATGATAATGACCCGAGGTGCTTTCGCCCAGATGGCAAAATCTTTGCAGAGGGAAATTGTGCTAAGTGCAGTGTAGATCCTGAATACTGCATATATTACATGGGCTGTTTTATTAGCTGTACATGAATCAATATCTCTGGCATTGATACATCAATTGTTTTAAGCTGCCAGTGCTTCATAAATCTATGACTTATTTTATTAAGCGCATTCCATTCAGTTTCTGAAAAAACAAAACTTTATTCTGCCTGCTTTACTGAAGAGTTTAATATTCTGCCGACGTGTATAAACTTACCCCAGCCACATCATATCTGTAAGCCTTTTGGGAAATTAATTTTTAATCCTGGACTAATTATCATTGCAGATATCCTCCATTTTGTATGTAACAGGTGAGGGAGAACCTTTGAATGTAATCTTCCGGCACATTTTGTTAAAATCCCTTATCAACTGTTTAGCAAATATAATAGTCAAAGCGGAAGGCCATTTTTAAAAGAGGTGTTGCAGCCTGAATGTTAAGTGGTCATAAGCACCAACATTGTATTATATATAAGGGTGGGAATTAATATCTTGTTTATACAAAATCAGCGTATGGTGTTTTATAACACCTCATAGTTTTAGGGCCACCATGTAAAAACTGATTTTTTGTAGAAATCCTTTTTCATTTTGAAGAGGCAAATTTACATATATTTCCCAGAGAACATTGCCCCAAGCCTTCTTACCAGTGACGTCATGCCTATCCATCTGGAAAAATCTATTCTCATTTGTTTTTGGACATTACTGTCATTTTTTAACGATATGTATTCTATATATTCAGCTGATGCACCTTTCATCTGTTAATATGCCCGATGAGTGAGTTCCCTTCAGGATTGGGAAGGTTGTTGTAAGACCTTATTTCTGTAGCACTCTTGTCCTTAGAGTAGGGCTACAGGTAAATTTAGTTGTGCTGGATGGTAGTCAGCCTGGCCAATTTGTAGTATTTAGTGATTACATGACTTCTGTTAATTCCATTCTAAGTGGTAGCTTCTCCCTTCTGTCAGTAGGTGGTGCTGTTGCCTTTGACATTAGAGTGATGAGTTACAGTGAAGTTCAGGTTATGATAAACCTACTTTTCACAGCCAATCATATTTGCGGCTAAGCATGCTGGGAAAAGGTATTTAATAGAATGAAGTCAGGTGATCACGCAGAGTGTTCCTGCCCAGGGATATGGCCTGGGTGTATGGTGTATGTAGAGTTCCTGGCTGCTAAGCCCGAAGCCTGTGGCCTATCCATGAATCTGCCGGCTGCTAGGCCTAACCGAGGCCTATCCAAGTTCAAGTTTATGCAGAGGAAAGCCTGCCAAAATCTGGTTGTCAGGGACATATCAGTGGCCGTCGGGCGAACATGCGTGCGCGCAGGTGCACGAGGGGCTTTCCCAGGGCAGTTCTGCTGAAATCCCCACTAGGGGGCGCTGGAGCGCTCCCGTGCGCTCGCCCGTTCGCGCTAGCGCTGTTTGGTGCCAAGGACTCTTTAAAAGACTGTCAGATGCTTCCAGCAGGTGCTGTTCGTCTGCAGCTCTGCACCTAAGTTCCTGTATCCTGCCCATTGTTGTATTTGCTAGTGACCCGGCTCCGTCTGACCATTCTCCTGTCTCCAATCCGATCCGGCCTGCCTAACCCTGCTCATATCTTGTGACCTGTTGCCGAACTCCTGCCTGCCTGACTATTCTTTGATTATCCCTCCTGCCATATACCTGCCTGATCTCCTGCCAAACGGACTGTCTGACTCTGCTTTGCCTGTGTCCTGTGACGCTGCTTCCAGTCTGCTCTGCCAAGCTCCAGGTTCTGCTGCTGCCATATCATTCACCTGCCTGCCTACTGATCCGCTTCAGCCTACCTGCATCCGCAGCTCAGCCATCCCGGAGGGACGTCTTTCCAGTTCCTGTGTTTGCTACCGCAAGAACCTGCATCAGGCCCTCCTACCTACTGTGCTCAAGAGACCACTGTTCCCACTTCCAGTGGCTCCTGAACCAGCGCTTAAGAGAGGTCTCCTTCTACCAGTCGGGCTCAACTACCAGGTACCTAACACTGGTAATGATTCTAAAGGGATGAAGTTCTAAGGAAGCACCAGAGGGGACTTTTCATGAGCTGGAGGCTATGAACTGGTTGGGAGGACTTCAGAGAGAACTCATCCAAGGGAATCAGTGCATAAAGCAGTGAGTAAAGTTCAGTTACTAGAGAAGACAGCTTGGCCTACGAAGTACAGACGTACTGGTTCAGCTTAAAGGCTCTTACTCCTGTACTGCTGTCAGTCTTGTCTCACCTATTTTTGTCTAAGGAGTCTGCAAATCTGCCTGTTGCTGATCACTACTAAGGCTGTCCGGTGCCCTATTCCCCTCTCTCCCACATTTTTTCTGTTTGAGAAATAAACTTCGCTATTGTTTAAAGCATAAAAAGTGACGGACGTCCAAATTCTTTCTTGTTCATCACCCACCATGACCACAAACCTGCACCCTGTGGATGTATGTCAGCAATCACTCCCCCCCCGATAGTCACCATCGAGCTCCCGGAATGTTGGACCATGGCTACATTTCTATTTAGCTGTTACAGATATCACTTGGACAATACTTTTGCATTCATACTTCATAGATGTTTGACACGTGAAAGAGTGATCTTTATGAAAAAAAAAGGATGTAGGTAAAAAACACCACCCGCCACCCTCAGCTACATAGGCCATAAAAAATTTATATGCAAAAAAATAATTAGCGAAACCCACGATTACAATATATTTGATTGCTAAAAGAGAAGAATGTTTTTTTTTTTTTTTTTTTATAAAATTTTAGATTCATACTTACCTAGGTATCTGTTCCTCGCCATCTCTGCACTGAGAACCGAGCCACTGAACATCACCGATGGCACGGTTCTCACAGATCCCTGAGAGGAGAGCTGCTGACTGTCAGTCAGCGTCTCTCCTCTCTGCTCCTCCACGCTCATCGGAGCGCTGAGCTGTGGAGGGGTGGGGAGCGGCCATCTCAGATGCTCGCTGAGATGCTGAGACTGCCATCAGTCAAGGCAGCTGGTAGATCCCGACTGATGGCAGTGACGTCAGCAGAGAGGGAACTTCAGACCCTTCTCCACTGAAAATGGGTCACAGGAGTTCAAAACGAATTGCACTCCTGTGACCCAGAGAAGCCCAGCCTAAAAAGCTCAGGCTGGACTTCTCCTTTAAATAGTAATGTTATAAAGGTTATACAGTGGTCTCCAAACTTTCTAAACAAAGGACCAGTTTACTGTCCTTCAAAGTTTAGAGGGGCCGCACTGTGGTCAATGGGAGAAGAAAATGTCTTTGTGTCAATGGGAGTAAACAGTGCTCCATGATTGGTATTAGAGGGAGTGATAGTGGCCAATTAATATGAATTGGAGTAATGGTGGCCCGTCATTGTTGTCAATGGGAGGAATAGTGTCCCATCAATGATGTTAATGGGAGGATTAGTGCCCCATCGTTGGTGTCAATGGAAGAAACTAAGTAAGTAACAGTAAGGGGAATAATGCCCCAAGAGCCAGATAAAAGCAAGCCAAGGGCCGCATCCGGCCCTCGTGCCACAGTTTGGCAATCACTGGTCTAGGAAACCAAAAAAGTGGGACAACTGAGAATTAAAGAGGGACAGAGACATTTGGTTCCAAAAGAGGGACAGTCTCTCATAATGAGTAACTACTTGAACTATAGGGTGCTGATTTCTCTTCTCAGACCTTGCTAATCAGCTGTATGCAAGGTATAAGTATGATCCAAACTGTTATATTACATATATAGCTCTGTCAATTTACACAGCTATATCATATCAGGGGCGGATCCAGGGGGGGCAACGGGGAAATTGCTCCCCCCGAGAAAATATTACAGACTCCGAGGCTGAGCGCGCCCTGGGTAACCAGAGCCATGGTCAGGAAAACTCGCAGCCATTCTAAGCATGAATTATTGCTCAGAAACCTCGGGACTGCACTCTCCGCCCCCAGCAGTCTTTTAGCCTCTCTCCTGTGGGCTGCTGCTTGAGTGGGCGGGATGGGGATGTGCCTTTTCCCCCCCGAGATCACGCTCGTCTGGAAGAGGGAGGTATGAGCAGCTGAACAGAGGGAGCCCAGTGAATGTTCCTGGAGGTGAGCTCTGCTAGCAGTACATTGTGGATTCGTTTACAGGTACCTCTATGCTGAATCACTGCAGCTTAGCATAGAGGTTCTGTTAGCTGACAAATGAGATTGCATCTTATCTTCATGTAGGTGAAATTCATGTGGTGAAATTCAATTTCACCAGTGAGAAATTGAACTCATTAAAGGATTATGACTGCCCCCTGGTGTATGCTCTCCTGATTCCCCCCCTCAGTGTATGCCCTCTTGATCCACCCCTGTGTATGCCCTCCTGATCCCCCCCAGTGTATGCCCTCTTGATCCACCCCTGTGTATGCCCTCCTGATCCCCCTCCAGTGTGTGCCATTCTGACCCCCCCTGGTGACACATAGTCCTTTGCTCTTCTGATCCTTGTACACTGTCCTACATTCTAATGACCCCTGTCCTCTGCCCTGCTGACCCCCAGTTCTCTTCCATACTGTTCTCTGTACACTGCCCTACATCCTACTGACCTCTGTACACTGCCCTAGATCCTACTGATTGATCTCTGTACACTGCCCTACATACTACTGATCTCTGTACACTGCTCTACCTACTACTGATCTCTGTACACTGCCCTACCTACTACTGACCTCTGCCCTACATCCTACTGACCTCTGTACACTGTATTATACATTAAATTCAGTTCTGTAAGCAACACCTTATTTTCTGGCAGTGCCCCACCCAAGACTAGACTCTGGATCCGCCCCTGTATCATATATTAACATCAGGAGCTTACAATCTAAGGTCCCTAACTCACATTCATACAGTACATACACATACTAAGGCCAATTAAGTCAGGATCCAATAACTTACCAGCATGTCATTGGAGTGTGGAAGAAAGCCAGAGTGACCGAAGGAACCCCACGCAGGCACAGGGAGAACATGTTAACTCAAGTCAGGATTTGGGATTTGAACTGGTGACCTTAGTGCTGCTAGGTGGAAGTGCTACCAACTTAGCCACTGTGCTGCCCTGTTTTATTTTCTTAGTTTTAGAGTAGGTGAGGAATAAAACCTCTATCGTGTTTTTATTGCTATCTGTGTTCTCGTTGGATAGTTTCATCTTCTGTATTTGTCCTGGTGACCATTGTCACTGAGGCAGAAAGTGATTGGGACTAAATTTTACTGTAGTTCCCAGAGATGAGGTTAAAACTTCCAATGGGGACAACTGTTCTGGTGACAGCTATATAAGAAAGGAACTTTGTAGGCTTTTTCTCTCACTCCTGTTACGCCTCTGGGACAGGAAGCATTGGGATATCACCTCAACAGGATATGGACAGCAGAAATTGTCCATACTCTACATAAAACTAAAAGTTGCCTTTTGCTTAGTAAAATAAAAATAATCCATAAAGAGAATACATTTTATGGTGTCAATTTTATTTTTTATTATCAAAGTCAGGTCCAAAGGGATAAGAATAATTAGCAGCTTTTAATAGACTTAAATATAAAGTCGGTAAATGTAGCATTTGGGAATTTTATATACACCTCTGAGGAGATAAAACACAACAACGTGACCTCCATCCAAAGCCACAAGTGGGTAACTTAGCAATGGTTGGATCTTACATACAAACAAAAGAAGTCTAAATGTGTTTCATGGCTATCATTACATGGATGCCAGACTCTTTAGTAAAGACCCCAATGTCAATGAGACCATAATAAGGAAAGAAATATTCAGGTATGCAAGGTAAATGCTCTGCCCACCAACAGGCAAAAAAATAAAATAAAAAATATATAGAGGAGAGGAAAACGCTATAGTGTAAATACATTTATTTGATAATAAAATTCACACATATATAAAAGCGCTGTCACCTGCACACAGGCAGATGGTGTATGATGTTAAAGTGGAACTTCACTCTTCCAATCACCATTGATTTTTTTAAATCATCATACTGCTAGATTTAGTAAATAGATGAGAAGTTATATCATATTTACTTGTTTTAAACTTTATTTTTTTTTTACATTTTTGTCAGTTACTTCCTGTTTTTTTGCCTAGACAAATGATGTCATACAAAAACAACCAGTCACTTCCAGCGCTATGAGGTCTTCTGTGGTGTAGGAACAACAAGGACAGCAGTGATGCCAAAGAACTAAGCGGATGCTGCCTTCTTCAGACGGGGTAATCCGATAAGTACTACAAAAACAAAAGAAAAGGGCATTACCAAAAAAAAAAAAACATTTATCCAATAATAGGATCAATAAAATGGATACTAACACGGTAGCAATTACAGTAATTATGGGCATAAAACACACAATGCTGGACAGTGTGGACACAGTTGTGCCATATTCACAACGCGTTTCAGGGGTGAACCCCCTTCCTCAGAGTATGCACCTTTTTGTTTTCTTTTGTTTATGTAAATTATGTCATACATCCAAGGAGTCTTTAGGAGGGGAGGAGAGGAGGAGTGGCTTTCTCAGCTAAGCACACTCTCCTGCATGCATGCTTGAGCTAAGGGCAGAAGGATTCTAGGAAGTAAATGCTACATAAATCATTTGCCCTTACTCACACATGTATAAAAATGCTGTCACCAGCACACAGGCAGATGGTGTATGACGTTAAAGTGGAACTTCATTCTTCCAGTCACCATTGATTTTTTTTAAATCCTCATAATGCTACAATTAGTAAATAGATGAGAAGTTTTAATATTTACTTGTTTTAAACTTTTTTTTTTTTACATTTCTGTCAGTTACTTTCTGTTTTTTTGCCTAGGAAAATGATATCATAATAAAACAACCAGTCACTTCCTGTGCTATGAGATCTTCTGTGGTGTAGGAACAACCAGGACAGCAGTGATGTCCTTGTTGTGTGGACACAGTTGTGCCATATTCACAACGCATTTCAGGGGCGTACCCCTTCCTCAGAATGTGCGCCTTTTTGTTTTCTTTTGTTTTTGTAAAAGATATCATACATCCAAGGAGTCTTTAGGAGGGGAGGAGAGGAGGAGGGGTTTTCTCAGCTAAGCACACTCTCCTGCATGCATGCTTGAACTAAGGGCAGATGAATTCTAGGAAGTAAATGCTACATAAATCATTTGCCCTTACTCAAGGTGGCCATAGCCAGAAATGCTAGGGGCTTGTTTTCCAAAGTCATTTCTCAACAAAATAAAGCATAGAGACATGGATGGATTGGGGAGTTTGGTTTGAATATTAAGTAGAATGGATTGTGGTGCTGAGATGCAGTGTAGTTCCACTTTAAGGTTTTCTTAGCTCCGCCCTATGCGTTTCACCATCAGCGGCTCAACAGAAAGAGAAATCAAAAAAGTACTGAGAGATTATTTTTAAGCCATGAAGGAAGATTTATATCAGTTCTTTACAGCTGTCCAGTGATGGAAGCTGCTTCTTCTGCACTGGTATCTAGAAAGGCAGATAATTTAACTAAACAGAGGGGCAATGCTGTCAGGAATGCTGGCTCGGTAATTAACATTGAAAGCTGAAAATATTGAATATGCACACTCAGACAGTTAACATATCTGCATTGTAACAAGATCAGCCTTGTTTTATTCCTTGCTCCGAGTGTTTTGGATGCTGAGACAAAGAAGCAATTCAGATGAAACATGAACTTGTATAATCATTTGGTAGAAGTGGAGAAAGCTGCAGGAAAAAAAAATCACAAAATGTTCTCTAAGGACTAAAGATCACTAGACAAATAGAGTTCTTAGCAAGGACAGCATGTGTACTTATTATGTGCAACTATTGTACTAATAAAATGACAAAAGCTGTATTAAAAAGTTGAGGAAGCACTAGATAATTAGGCTGCAAGTCTTGATTGCCTAAAAGGAGAAATGTACAGAAACAGCTAAATAATAAGCAGAATTATACATGTGGGAACTTTCCTTCCTGCCAAATAAAATTTTAATTTTTGTAATTTTCTAATCCAGACACGCTACCAGAAACCATAGTCATAACCTGACCATTTAAGTTGCAACTCAGGCAAATAGCCAAATACACAGAAAAACCACTTCACCTCCGGAAGATTTACCCCCCTTCATGACCAGGCCATTTTTTTGCAATATAGCACTACATTACTTTAACTGACAATTGTGCGGTTGTGCGACACTGTACCCAAATGTCCTTTTTTTCCCACAAATAAAGCTTTCTTTTGGTGGTATTTGATCACCTCTGGGTTTTTTTTTTTTTTGCGCTATAAACAAAAAAAGACTGACAATCTTGAAAAATAAAAAACAATATTTTACTAGTAATGGTGACGATCAGTGACTTATAGCAGGACTGCGATATTGTGGCGGACACCTAACTGACACTTTTGACACTTTTTGGGGACCAGTGACACTAATACAGTAATCCGTGCTAAAAAATTTGCACTGTCACTGTACTAATGACACTGGCAGGGAAGGGGTTAACATCAGGGGAGATCAAAGGGTTAAATGTATGCCTAGATCAGTGAGGGTGAACCTTGGCACCCCAAATGTTTTGGAACTACATTTCCCATGATGCCCAACTACACTGCAGAATGCATGAGCACTATGGGAAATATAGTTCCAAAACATCTGGGGTGTCAAGGTTCGCCATCACTGGCTTAGATTGTGCTTACTCACTGTGGGGGAGGTACTTTGACTAGAGGAGGGCAAAGATCTGTGTTCCTGCTTAGCAGAAACACAGAATCAGTGCCTTTCTTTCTGACAGAACAACAATCTGCCTTGTTTACACAGGCAGATTGTTGTTCTGCCTGTGCCTTGTAAAATCGCCGGGTGCTAGTGGACATCGAGTCTGCGATACACGCTGCTGGGCTCCCGCTGTGTATAGTCAATAAAAATGTGGTCCTTTTTTTCTTTCTTTTGGTGGTATTTGAGCACCATTGTGTTTTTTATTTTTTGCGTTATAAACAAAAAACGACCGACAAATTTTGAAAAAAAAGCAGTATTTTTTACTTTCTGCTACAAAACATATCCAATAAAAAATGTAAAAAAAATCAAATTTCTGCATCAGTTTAGGCCAATATGTATTCTGCTACATGTTTTTGGTAAAAAAAAAATCCCAACAAACGTAAATATTGATTGGTTTGCACAAAAGTTATAGCGTCTATAGGATATATTTATTGATTTTTTTTTAATTAATTTTTTTACTGGCAATGATCAGTGACTTATAGCGGGACTCCAATATTGTGGCAGACAAATTGGACATTAACTGACACTTGACACTTTTTGGGAACCAATGACACTAAGAGCCCTTTCACACCAGGCCGCCCGCAGCGTCTATTTTTAGCAGCGTTTTACCGTTGGATTAGCGGCGCATTTCGGCCGCTAGCGGGGCGCTTTTACCTCCGCTAGCAGCCGAGAAAGGGTTAAAACCGCCTGCAATGCGCTGCAATGCAATACCGCCGGCAATGCTTTTGCCGGCGGTATCCCAGCGCTGCCCCATTGATTTCTATGGGGAGCAGCGGTGGAGGAGCGGTAAACACACCGCTCCTTCACTGCTCCAAAGAAGCTGCTGGCAGGACTTTTTTTTCCCGTCCTGCCAGCGCAGTGCTCCGGTGTGAAAGCCCTCGGGCTTTCACACTGTAAACAATGCTGCAGCTGTTTGAGGGCGGATTGCAGGCGCTATTTTTAACGCTATAGCACCTGAAAAATGCCCTCGGTGTGAAAGGGGTCTTATACAGGGATCAATACTAAAAATGCACCGTCTACCTTTGTTAAAAAAAAAAAAAAATGCACCGTCACTGTGCTAATGACACTGGCTGGGAAGGGGTTAACATCAGGGACGTGTGCTTAGTCTGTGTTTTAGTGTAGTGTGGGATGTGCTTTTATTAGGGGAAGGCATGGATCCATGTTACTGCTTTACAGGAACACTGAATCCATGCCTTCCCTACTGCAATTTGCCTTGTTTACAAAGGCAGACTTGCGTTCTGCCTGTGTACTGAATGATCAGTGGATGCCAGCAGACATTGAGTGCGTGGGACCTGCTGTATAGAATCACAGCAGGAGCGAGCCGCCGGCAGCATGCACTCGTGCCCGCTACCTGGAAGTGCAGCATCACATATATATATATAAGTGATCCTGAGCAGTAAAACTGTTATAGGGCGGTTGGCAACTGCTTAACCACTTGAGCCCCGGACCATTATGCTGCCTAAGGACCAGAGGTCTTTTTCCAATTTGGCACTGCGTCGCTTTAACTGCTAATTGCGCGGTTATGCAATGCTGTACCCAAACGAAATTTGCGTCCTTTTCTTCCCACAAATAGAGCTTTCTTTTGATGGTATTTGATCACTTCTGCAGTTTTTATTTTTTGCGCTATAAACGGAAAAAGACCGAAAATTTTGAAAAAAAATGATATTTTCTACTTTTTGTTATAAAAAAAATCCAATAAACTCAATTTTAGTCATACATTTAGGCCAAAATGTATTCGGCCACATGTCTTTGGTAAAAAAAATGTCAATAAGCGTATATTTATTGGTTTGCGCAAAAGTTATAGCGTCTACAAACTAGGGTACATTTTCTGGAATTTACACAGCTTTTAGTTTATGACTGCCTATGTCATTTCTTGAGGTGCTAAAATGGCAGGGCAGTACAAAACCCCCCCAAATGACCCCATTTTGGAAAGTAGACACCCCAAGGAAATTGCTGATAGGCATGTTGAACCCATTGAATATTTATTTTTTTTGTCCCAAGTGATTGAATAATGACAAAAAAAAAAAAAAAAAAAAATATTTACAAAAAGTTGTCACTAAATGATATATTGCTCACACAGGCCATGGGCCTATGTGGAATTGCACCCCAAAATATATTCAGCTACTTCTCCTGAGTACGGGGATACCACATGTGTGGGACTTTTTGGGAGCCTAGCCGCGTATGGGACCCCGAAAACCAATCACCGCCTTCAGGATTTCTAAGGGTGTAACTTTTTGATTTCACTCTTCACTGCCTATCACAGTTTCGGAGGCCATGGAATGCCCAGGTGGCACAACCCCCCCCCAAATGACCCCATTTTGGAAAGTAGACACCCCAAGCTATTTGCTGAGAGGCATATTGAGTCCATGGAATATTTTATATTTTGACACAAGTTGCGGGAAAGTGACACTTTTTTTTTTTTTTTTTTTTTTTTTTGCACAAAGTTGTCACTAAATGATATATTGCTCACACAGGCCATGGGCCTATGTGGAATTGCACCCCAAAATACATTTAGCTGCTTCTCCTGAGTATGGGGATACCACATGTGTGGGACTTTTTGGGAGCCTAGCCCCGTACGGGGCCCCGAAAACCAATCACCGCCTTCAGCGTTTTTAAGGGCGTGAATTTTTGATTTTACTCTTCACTGCCTAACACCGTTTCGGAGGCCATGGAATGCCCAGGTGGCACAAACCCCCCCCAAATGACCCCATTTTGGAAAGTAGACACCCCAAGCTATTTGCTGAGAGGCATGGTGAGTATTTTGCAGCTCTCATTTGTTTTTGAAAATGAAGAAAGACAAGAAAAAACTTTTTTTTTTTTTCTTTTTTCAAATTTCAAAACTTTGTGACAAAAAGTGAGGTCTGCAAAATACTCACTATACCTCTCAGCAAATAGCTTGGGGTGTCTACTTTCCAAAATGGGGTCATTTGGGGGGGTTTTGTGCCACCTGGGCATTCCATGGCCTCCGAAACTGTGATAGGCAGTGAAGAGTGAAATCAAAAATTCACGCCCCTTAGAAAGCCTGAAGGCGGTGCTTGGTTTTCGGGGTCCCGTACACGGCTAGGCTCCCAAAAAGTCTCACACATGTGGTATCCCCGTACTCAGGAGAAGCAGCAGAATGTATTTTGGGGTGTAATTTCACATATTCCCATGGCATGTTTGAGCAATATATCATTTAGTGACAACTTTGTGCAAAAAAAAAAAAAAAAAAAAAAAAATTTGTCTCTTTCCCGCAACTTGTGTCGCAATATAAAATATTCCATGGACTCGACATGCCTCTCAGCAAATAGCTTGGGGTGTCTACTTTCCAAAATGGGGTCATTTGGGGGGGTTTTGAACTGTCCTGGCATTTTATGCACAACATTTAGAAGCTTATGTCACACATCACCCACTCTTCTAACCACTTGAAGACAAAGCCCTTTCTGACACTTATTTTTTACATGAAAAAGTTTTTTTTTTTTTGCAAGAAAATTACTTTGAACCCCCAAACATTATATATTTTTTTAAAGCAAATGCCCTACAGATTAAAATGGTGGGTGTTTCATTTTTTTTTTTCACACAGTATTTGCGCAGCGATTTTTCAAACGCATTTTTTGGGGAAAAAACACACTTTTTTAAATTTTAATGCACTAAAACACACTATATTGCCCAAATGTTTGATGAAATAAAAAAGATGATCTTAGACCGAGTACATGGATACCAAACATGACATGCTTTACAATTGCGCACAAACGTGCAGTGGCAACAAAATAAATACATTTTTAAAAGCCTTTAAAAGCCTTTACAGGTTACCACTTTAGATCTACAGAGGAGGTCTACTGCAAAAATTACTGCCCTCGATCTGACCTTCGCGGCGATACCTCACATGCATGGTGCAATTGCTGTTTACGTTTGACGACAGACCGCCGCTTGCGTTCGCCTTAGCGCAAGAGCAGGGGGCGACAGGGGTGCTTTTTTTTTTTTTTTTTTTTTTCTTTATTATTTTTTTGCTTTTTTATCTTATTTTTAAACTGTTCCTTTCATTTTTTTTTTTTTTAAATAATTTTTATTGTTATCTCGGGGAATGTAAATATCCCCTATGATAGCAATAGGTAGTGACAGGTACTCTTTTTTGAAAAAATTGGGGTCTATTAGACCCTAGATCTCTCCTCTGCCCTCAAAGCATCTGACCACACCAAGATCGGTGTGATAAAATGCTTCCCCAATTTCCCAATGGCGCTATTTACATCCGGCGAAATCTAAGTCATAAAATGCTCGTAGCTTCCGGTTTCTTAGGCCATAGAGATGTTTGGAGCCACTCTTGTCTCTGATCAGCTCTATGGTCAGCTGGCTGAATCACCGGCTGCATTCTCAGGTTCCGTGTTGAGACAGGAGAGCCAGAGAAAAACACGGAAGACGGTGGGGGGGGGGGGGGCATTCCCTCCCACGGCTTGTAAAGGCAGTCTAGAGGCTAATTAGCCGCTAGGATTGCTTTTACATGAAAGCCGACCGCTGGCTGAAAAGAATGATACCAAGATGATACCTAAACCTGCAGGCATCATTCTGGTATAACCACTCAAAGTTGTGAATGGCGTACCTGAAGACAAAAAAATGGTTAACAATAAAGCACAGTAAACAATAAAGTATAAATAATTACATACCTGAAAAACAAACATGATAAAACATAATAACAATAACAATAACAATAACAACACTGCAGAATAGAATACAGTAAAAAAAGAGCAGAACAATAGAGAGAGAGAATAGAGAGAGAGAACAATAAAACGACAACTATTTTTTTTTATTTTATATATATTTTTTTTTTTTTTACACTTTTTTTGTAACTAACTTTTATAACTGTAACCGGTTCCAGGTTCGGGTCTCTCAAAATGCGATGGCATCTTGGGAGACCCTGTGAAAGTGTGCCTAGTCTGTGCAATGCTGTACCCTACGCTAATACTCAACTAGTGTATGGTAGCGTTCAAAACATTCACCAATGCAAAGACCAGGATTGTCAGGACAGAAGGGACAATAATAGCGGGTGTCACGCCTATATCCGCGTTTGCTGCAGACACAACATCTTTTTGGGGGGGTTCGTTGGGTAGGGGTACTCGGGAGCACATAAAAATGCCTCTCATGCAGCCGACTGCATTTCGTTGGGGGATGTGAATGGGGGAAGTACGGGCGCTGCAGAAGTGGTGGGTTCCCAATTAGGATTGGCGAATGCAGCAGGAAGGGCACTATGGGCACGACGGGCCTGTGTTTGTCTTTTTGGTGGCAGCGGGACACTACTTGTGCTTGTCACCTCACCAGCTTGAACTGCACTTATGGGACTCGCCACGTCACCAAGTGTTACTGCAGTGCTGGTTTGACTACGACCGGGGTGTACTAGGCCGCTGGTGCTTGCCAGTTCAATAAAAAGCTTCCAAAAAAACTGTTAGCGATCGCAGGGATCAGGCCTGACTCTGCGAACGCTGCAGTAATGCGTTTAGTGTTTTGTAAGTGACAGTGATCGATCGATACTGCACTTGGGTGGGCTGGACTGGGCCGGGCGGAGGGGCAAAACGCAGGTGCTAGCAGGTATCTGGGTTGATCCCGCTAACACTGCGTTTTTGGGAACCCTAAACTGCTGGGGACGCTAGTATAGATCTGATCTGATCGGATCAGATATTGATCCGTTCAGATACTATACCACTAAAGGAGGCGTATGCTGCGTGCGTGGGTGTTAGCGGTACTGGCGCTAACCTGACGCTGCCTGGGGCCGGTGCTTGCTAGTTCACCAAAATGCTACCAAAAAAACTGTTAGCGATCGCAGGGATCAGGCCTGACTCTGCGAACGCTGCAGTTATGCGTTTAGTGCCTTGTAAGTGTCAGTGATCGATCGATACTGCACTTGGGTGGGCTGGGCTGGGCCGGGCGGAGGGGCACAACGCAGGTGCTAGCAGGTATCTGGGCTGATCCCGCTAACACTGCGTTTTTGGGAACCCTAAACTGCTGGGGACGCTAGTATAGATCTGATCGGATCAGATATTGATCCGATCAGATACTATACCACTAAGGGAGGTGTACGGTGCGTGCGTGGGTGTTAGCGGTACTGGCGCTAACCTGACGCTGCCTGGTGCTTGCTTGCCAGTTCACCAAAATGCTACCAAAAAAACTGTTAGCGATCGCAGGGATCAGGCCTGACTCTGCGAACGCTGCAGTTATGCGTTTAGTGTTTTGTAAGTGACAGTGATCGATCGATACTGCACTTGGGTGGACTGGGCGGAGGGGCAAAACGCAGGTGCTAGCGGGTATCTGGGCTGATCCCGCTAACACTGTGTTTTTGGGAACCCTAAACTGCTGGGGACGCTAGTATAGATCTGATCAGATCAGATATTGATCCGATCAGATACTATACCACTAAGGGAGGCGCATGCTGCGTGCGTGGGTGTTAGCGGTACTGGCACTAATCTGACGCTGCCTGGGGCGACGCATATCACCGCCGGGCGATCGGGGGGCTAAACCTTTATTAGGTAATAAACGGCGGGTGCCCTGACACTATAAAAAATAAACAAACTAACCAGCGTCACCCGTAATGGTTATACAGTGATCAGTGGTGAAAGGGTTAACTAGGGGGCAATCAAGGGGTTAAAACATTTATTAGGTAGTATATGGGGGTCCCTGTCACTATAAAACGCTGACGGCGAACCTAAATATTTACCTCACTAACTAGCGTCACCAGCGACACTAATACAGCGATCAGAAAAATGATCGCTTAGCAACACTGGTGACAGGGGGTGATCAAGGGGTTAAAACTTTATTAGGGGGGGTTAGGGGGGTACCCTAGACCTAAAGGGGGGTAATATTCACTGTCCCAACACTGTAACTGTCACAAACTGACACTATGCAGTAATCAGAAAAAAAAAAAAAAAAAAAAAAAAAAAACCTGCTGGTGTCAGTTTGTGACAGGGGGGGGGGGGTGATTGGGGGGGGATCGGGGGGCGATCGGGGGGGGGATCGGGGTGTTTTGTATGCCTGGCATGTTCTACTGTGTGTGTAGTGTGTTGTGCACTCACATTGATGTCTTCTCCCCTCGGCGCTGGAACGGAAAATACCGAGCCGAGGGGAGATGACATCATTTCCTTTGCTGCTGTTTAGCATACAGCAGCAAAGGAGTGTTCCCATTGGCCGGCGGCGATCTCGAGGGGGGGGCCACGAACGGATGGCCTCCCCCTCATCTCGGATCGCCGGGGAACAGAACGGGACCGCTTCGGGCACCGGGGGGGGGTCCGATCGGACCCCCCACCCGCGAGAGGCAAATCACGTACATGTACGTGATTTTGCCTGCCCGTGCCGCCTTGCCGACGTAAATCGGCGTTAGGCGGTCCTTAAGTGGTTAAAGTGTATCTATATTCAAAATATGAAATCAGAAATTAATTTTCACATTGGATTTCAATGAATTATAGTGTACTCCTATTAATCTAAAAGATTCTGAAGTTTGTAAACTTACTTTTCCTACACATTTCCTTCCTTGACTTATTTCCTGCCATAGAAACTACACAGG
Organism: Aquarana catesbeiana; assembly: GCF_042186555.1. NCBI lineage: Eukaryota > Metazoa > Chordata > Amphibia > Anura > Ranidae > Aquarana > Aquarana catesbeiana. Next base: position 56,093,098 of record NC_133328.1, read on the forward strand.
AGCTGAGAGGAGGAGTTTCAGAAGGCGGAGTCAGTACAGGAATCACTGCTTGCAGGCAGCAAGGTACCTTGGGATATGTAGTCTTTAGAAACGGAAAGTAAACAGCAGAGGAGAAGCTGCAAAGCATGCAGAAAATACAGGCAGTTGCAGAAAGAGACGGCCAGCAGACAGGCAGTACTCATAAGATGAAACATGATTTTTCAAATAAGCATATCAAAAAATTATCAAAAAGAAAAAAAAAATTCTATTGCCATTACAATGCTAATGTTATAAAATGAAAGTGTATGCTGTGGCCATAGATTTCCTTTAAATACACAGGAGCTGCTTTACCTGTCAAAGATGTGTTTTACTGTCCATCCAGTCCTGAGATTTACCTAGCTCTGACACACAGCACAGTCCTGTCTGGCATAGGAGAACTGATTTTCTCTGTTGCAGTAAAGTAACATTTAGCCTGGGTTCACACTGTAGCGATTCAGGAACCAGTGCAATTCCAGCGCCGGTTCCCACAATCTCTCCCGCAAGCAGTTCACACTGCCCTCTGCGAACCACTGCAGGTGTCAATACAATGTTAACCACTAACGGATTCCACTTTGATAACCCCGGTATCTGCTTCTTCAGCGGGTGGCCCACTTTCAGGATAAAAGTGGTCTCAGCGGCGGATTCGCCGCAAGATCACTTTTATTGGTGTCGGGAGAAGGCCCCCCCTCCTGCCGTGCTCCAGTGCCCTCTGCTGCTTATAGGAGCTGCCGGCAGCGGCAGAGGCGATCGGGTCCTGTCCCCTCTGTGGTATGGAGCTGAGTGAGGGGAAGATGGCCTCCACCCGGCTACATACCATTAGAATGAGAACAATAATTCTAGCCCTAGACCTCCTCTGTAACTCAAAACATGCAACCTGTAGAATTTTTTAAACGTTGCATATGGAGATTTTTAAGGATAAAAGTTTGACGCCATTCCACGAGCGGGTGCAATTTTGAAGCGTGACATGTTGGGTATCAATTTACTCTGCGTAATGTCATCTTTCATAATATGAAAAGAAAAATTGGGCTAACTTTACTGTTGTCTTATTTTTTAATTCAAAATAAGTGTATTTTTTAATTCAAAATAAATGTATTTTTTACAAAAAAAAGTGCACTTGTAAGACCGCTGCGCAAAAAAAAAAAAAATAATGTTTGGGGGTTCTAAGTAATTTTCTAGCAAAGAAAAATGATTTTAACTTGTAAACAACAAGTTTGAAAAATAGGCCCGGTCTTAAAGCGGTTAATGACACCACCAGATCGGTTCACAAATCGCAGTGCGAACTGTGGATTCAGACAGGAATCAGATCGCATGGGTGATCTGATTCCAGTGCATGAAAAAAAGTCCCTGCACCTTTTTTGTGTGAATCCAATGTGAGTTCAGCCATAGAACTGTATGGCTGAACTCGCATTGCACAGACATTGCATGTGATCTGCACCGCAGTGCGGGTGCGAATCACATGCAATGTCTGTGTACGCTACAGTGTGAACCCGGGTTCACAGGTCTTGTTCCTCTCTCAGCCTGTTACTGGACAGTAAAAGGAGAGGCAGCAGACTGGTAAGCTCCTCAAACTGTCACTCTTCTCTCTCCTCCTATCAGCATGTTTCCTGTTAGCACATGAGCAGTGCAGAACAACTCCTTGTGCTGCTTCTCCTTCCCCCAGTCTAAGCTCTGTTTGTGCAGGGGATTGCAAGAGACTGATACCAGGTCAAATTCAAGTATTTACATTGCTTGATTAAAAGTACATTTAACAATGTAATAATAAATATTGAGCTGCATTCGTTTGTATATTTAATATATGCCTGGAGTTCAGCTTTAAATTATGTATGTCCACTGCAGTCAATGCAATACTGCTCAATCAATCCTGTAATTTAGACAGTGAAGGAACTGCAGCTCACTGCTGAGATCATCTCTCTCTTCCAATCAGCAAGCCTAATTTGTCACACTGACAGCATTGTGTAATGCAGCAAAGCCCTCCCTTTCCCTAAATAAATGCTTACAATACCCTTAAAATGGGAGTAAATTCCCATGTATGATTTTTACCTATACTGTAGGTACAGTAAGCCTATAATAAGGCTTACCTACAGGTACTCTAAATATCTCCTAAACGTGCACCATTTAGAAGATATTTACTTTAGATACAGCCAGTGACGTCACTGGCACAACGCTCTGAAGGAAAGGCATAACAGTGCCGTTCCTTCAGAGCAGTGCCGTAAACGCGCGCGTGGGAGTGACGTCATCACTAGCTCAGCCAATCAGATAGCCGAAAGCTGTGAACCTAGAAAGAAGCCCAGGTGAAGATGGAAGCGCCTTCAGAGCTGACAGTGCGCCGCTGGAGGGCTTCATTTTCAGGTAAGTCTGTCATCTGCGATGCATACTAGCACATTATGACTTAAAGGCTAATCCACTTTTGTGGGGGAAAAAATAGCAAATAAAGATAAATAATATAGCGTATACAATTGCGACTCAAGTTATATTGTAATTGAATGTTATTAAAAATGACCTTTCCTTTTCTATCTGCAGCTCTGTAATTTTGTGTAAAACACAATGCAATATGGCTACCTGGAGGTGTTCTGTACACAAAATGTGTACAGAATGCCCCCTAGAAACATAATTTCCTGCTTGTGTAATTGGTTCACTGATTTTCCCAGAAGTCTGCACTAAGATACAAGTTATAGTTCAGGCATCCCTTGCCACAAAAATGTAATTTTTGGTGAGATACTCCCAATAGGAAATCACATCTAAAGGGATGCAGACCCAGCAGCTTTCCTTATTAAAGCCCTGCAGGTGCAGCTGATTGATAATTATGAAGCCATTCCCATTAGATTCACTTTCCCACATGAACACAGACAAACACACAGGGATTTCTTCAGAATAACAAAAGGTATCTGCAGCAAAGTTTGTTAAAATCCTTGCAATGCACATAGATCACCCAGAGCGGAATGCTTTTTTTCTTAACAAAAGTGGAGTTAATCTTTAATTACAAAGGTCTCTTTGTATGGAGTTGTATCATCAACCAAATATCTCTTTAGGTGCATATGCTTCCAGGCTGAAAGAGTAACCATTGACCATGCCCATCTTTCTACATGGGCCCTAAAGCATCATTCCAGATTACACAAGATGTGTTATAACATTACGGCCTCATGCACACTGGACGTTAAAATAACGTTATAAAAACGTCAGTAGCTTTGCAGTGATTTTCATCAATTTTTGTTTTAGCAATAGCGTTTTTTAGCGTTTATTAGAATTTTTTAGCATTTTTCCACGTTAGCGTTTTGTTTTGTTTTTTTGAAGAAAAAAATTTTATTTTTTTTTCAATGGATCAAAAACGTTCAAAAAACGCTGGCAAGTGACGTTTTTTGAGCGTTTATTGATGTTTATCAGCATTAGAGCATTTTTACAGCTGAAAAACGTCTCTCAGAACCCACTAGTTTTGGGTTTTTTTTACTGCTCAAAAACGCCACTGCCCAAACATCTGATAACAGCCTATGTGTGCATGGACACATAGGATAACATGATGGAGAGTTTAATGAGTGTAGAAAAAAACATCTGAAGCCAAAAACAGATGCTGTAAAAAAAGGTAAAAAAACGGCCAGTGTGCATGAGGCCTAAGGCCTAAGGCCTCATGCACACTGGACGTTAAAATAACGTTATAAAAACGCAAGTAGCTTTGCAGTGAGTTTTTCAACTTTTTTCAACCTTTTTGCAAAAGCGTTTTTTTTTTTGAAGAAAAATGTTTTTTTTTTTCAATGGATCAAAAACTTTAAAAAACGATGGTGAGTGACGCTTTTGAGCAATTATCAATGTTTATCAGCATTTATCAGCGTTAGAGCATTTTTACAGCTGAAAAACGTCTCTTAGAACCTAGTTTTGTTTTTTTTTTACTGCTCAAAAACGCCACTGCCCATAACTCCTCATAACAGCCTATGTGTGCATGGACACATAGGATAACATGATGGAGAGTTTAATGACTGTAGAAAAAAATGTCTACAGCCAAAAACAGCTGCTGTAAAAACGTCAAAAAACGTCCAGTGTTCATGAGGCCTAAAAGGTTCCAGATACCATTACTCCAGGTGTGCCTGAATCTGCCTGAATTGGCATCCTTCTTTTTTTCACTATCAAGAAGTCTGGACTTGTTTGGTGAAAAAGAAAACTTTTTAAAAAGTTGATAAGAGAGATTCTGGAATGAGGAGAACTTGCTATAATATATAAAATAAGATCCTTTAAACTGTTGTATGTAATAAATTTGGCCCATTCCACTTCCCACAGAGCTTCTCTAAGAAAACTGCAGCGTTTGTGTTTTGAGCTGTTGCCAAGCATTCTCCTCCATTAGCTCAGTCAGTAGTAGATTGTCGAGAGGTGAACACACTGGTTATTTGCTTGGAGGACTTTGACCCTGGTGTAAAAGAAGCTGCAGCCTGAGATGTGTAGTACAGCATAATGCAGGCACGCTGTCATCACAGATGCAGCTTGTATATTATAGCTTTCCTGGCTTTTGAAAACGTTTTCTAGTCATATGTATTGTTATTCAAACATATTCACAGTCCCAAAACCAAATGGGGGCATCCGCCCAATACTGGACTTAAACTATCTAAACAGATTTCCTTGTATACCAGAACTTTAGATGGAATCAACAAGCTCTGTCAGTACTTCTCTAAGACAAGGGTAATTTCTGGCATTAGTAGGCATTCAAGATGCTTTATCTATACATCATCATCTTCCCCTCACATCAGTGTTTTCTATGTTTTGTTTTGAGAGACCAAGACTTCCAATCTGTAGCACTACCATCCAGGCTCTCTTCTGCATCTGGAGTGTTCACAGAAGTGCTTGTCCTTCCACTAGCTCTTTTGCAGACCCAGGGCATTCATGTCACAGGTTACCTAGGCGACCTCTTCCTAAAAGATTCCTCAGCCACAACTTTGTCAACTTTCAGAAGGACGATTCAATCTCTTAAAAAATTTTCAACTGAATAACCAATTTTCCAAAGTCTGCCCTCGAGCCCTCACACTGTACTTGGGACTAATAATGGACACAGCCTAAGCCAGAATTTTTCTTCCTCAAAAGAAAGTTGCCTCCCTAAGGTCCCACATGTGACCTTCAAATCCAAAAGACAGCCCTCAGTTTGGTTCTGCATGAAGGGTTTGGGCTTAGAGGTGGCCTCCTTGGAGGAAGTTTCCTTTGTACAATTTCATATCAGACCTCTTCAATTCAACATCTTTACATACCATAAAAGGTAGTGAAAATAAATGCCAGCCTTACAGGCTGGGGAAGAGTTCGCAACTCCCTAACTGTCCAGGGGACCTGGTTCCCAGAGGAATCAAAGTTCACCAATAACATGCTGAAACTAAAAGCCATCAAATAGACTCTAGAACACTGAACTCCCCTTCTGCAGGGTCAGACAATGCCACAGCAATCGCCTACCTAAACCATCAGGGGCATCAGATGTCAAGCTGCAGTAAGAGAAACGTAAGTCTGATTCTCTGGGCAGAAACTCATATTCCAGCTATCTTCGCTGTCCGCATCCCTAGAGTGTGTGGGCAATTAATGGACACATTTTCTAAGCCACCAAAGACCAAGGGGAATGGTCTCTGCCCCTCTGGATCTTTAAACATCTCTGTCGAAGGTAGGGAAACTCATATGTGGATATCTTGTCCTAAAGTCAGCAACAAGTTGTACAGATTTGCTCCCAGGATCAGGTATCATCTGGTTTTTGTAGTGGTTGCTCTGGTTATTCTTTGGACTCAATTCAGACTGTGTTTTGCCTTCCTTCCAATGAAGATCCTTCCTTGACTGTTGTGCAAAATAGAGGAGGAGAGGCTTCTGGTGATGCTTATTGCACCGAAGTTGGCCCAGAAGGACATGGTACACAGACATACTCAGTCTTCTGGTGGATAAGCCATGGCCTCTTTCAAACAGACCAGACATACTGGCCAAAGCATGGCTCTCGAAACCCAAGTCCTGAAGGATAAGGGTAGTCCTGACTATGTCAATTCTGGCTTACTCAGAGCAAAAAGACCATTTTCTGCAAGATTTATCATCACACATGGAAGCCTTACTTTGCCTAGTGCGAGGACGGGAAGCTGAGTCACAGGGAATACTCTATCACTCGTATTTTGTCCTTTCTTCAGTCTGGTCTTGACCTGGCATTAAGTACCCTTAAGGGACAGGTTTTTGCTTTATCCTTTTTCTTCTAGAAACCTCTTGCCTTGCAACCCTTAATCAAGACTTTTCTTATGGGAGTTTCTCATTTAAATCTCCCAATTTGACTTCCTGTGTCCCCTTAGGGTCTCAACTTGTGCTCTATATACTTCAGAGACGCCTTTTTGAGCTGATTAGAGACATTCTTTTGGAAGATCTCACATGTAAAGTTGCCTTCCTGGTTGGCATTACCTCTGTTAGGCATGTTTCTAAGTTTGCAGCTCTTTCTTGAGGACATTGTTCCCTTTGTCCTGTCCGAAAACATGTCATGGAATTTGTCCTACAGTGCTTGGATGTGGTCATGACTGTCAGGGTCTACTTAGGAGCCAAAGGCTCTGTTCACAAGACTCCCTTTTTGTTATGTGTCCTTAAAGAAAGTTTTCCTCCCTTCTCCATCAGAACTTTTTCTACCAGGGTTGCTGGTATATTTTGATATTTTCAGCATTAAGCATTTGTATCCCAAATTTGCAGGGATGCCACCTGATCCTCTGTTCACTCATTTAGTCTGAGCATATGATAAAATAGAATGCAAAAGATGATGTTGGATACATTTAGGCAAAACTATACACTGCAGGTGTATCTTCTTGTAAATGTATTTTAATGTACAGTAAATGATTCGCCTGCACTGAAAGCTTGCTGAATGTCACATTATTTTTACTATTACTATTCCGAATTTATATAATGTTGACAGTCACATTTTCACTGCTTTATAAATATGTTCCTATGTGTCACAGTTACTATGATCTGTAGATCCAGAGCTAAAGGCAGGCAAATTATATTTGAATGTTGAGTTGTCCTGTGAAAGCTGAGCTTGGACCTGCCCCTCATGCCCCCCATACCTTCTTATTGGCCCATTAATGGAAAATAGAAAGTCTTGGTATGCGTGTGGAACAAGCTTGGCTTTTACAGAAAAGATGAGAATTACATACAGTGGGAACAGAAAGTATTCAGACCCCCTTAAATTTTTACTTTGTTATATTGCAGCCATTTGCTAAAATCATTTAAGTACATTTTTTCCTCATTAATGTACACACAGCACCCCATATTGACAGAAAAAACACAGAATTGTTGTCATTTTTGCAGATTTATTAAAAAAGAAAAACTGAAATATCACATGGTCCTAAGTATTCAGACCCTTTGCTGTGACACTCATGTATTGAACTCAGGTGCTGTCCATTTCTTCTGATCATCCTTGAGATGGTTCTACACCTTCATTTGAGTCCCTGTGTTTGATTATACTGATTGGACTTGATTAGGGAAGCCACACACCTGTCTAAATAAGACCTTACAGCTCACAGTGCATGCCAGAGAAAATGAGAATCATGAGGTCAAAGGAACTGCCTTAAGAGCTCAGAGACAGAATTGTGGCAAGGCACAGATCTGGCCAAGGTTACCAAAAAATTTCTGCTGCACTTAAGGTTCCTACGAGCACAGTGGCCTCCATAATCCTTAAATGGAAGATGATTGGGACGACCAGAACCCTTCCTAAAGCTGGCCGTCTGGCCAAACTGAGCTATCGGGGGAGAAGAGCCTTGGTGAGAGAGGTAAAGAAGAACCCAAAGATCACTGTGGCTGAGCTCCAGAGATGCAGTCGGGAGATGGAAGAAAGTTGTAGAAAGTCAACCATCACTGCAGCCCTCCATGAGAGCCCGCATGGAGCTTACTAAAAAACACCTGAAGGACTCTGAGATGGTGAGAAATTAGATTCTCTGGTCTGATGAGACCAAAATAGAACTTTTTGGCCTTAATTCTAAGCGGTATGTGTGGAGAAAACCAGGCACTGCTCATCAACTGTCCAATACAGTCCCAACAGTGAAGCATGGTGGTGGCAGCATCATGCTGTGGGGGTGTTTTTCAGCTGCTGGGGCAGGACGACTGGTTGCAATCGAGGGAAAGATGAATGCGGCCAAGTACAGGGATATCCTGGACGAAAACCTTCTCCAGAGTGCTCAGGACCTCAGACTGGGACGAAGGTTTACCTTCCAACAAGACAATGACCCTAAGTACACAGCTAAAATAATGAAGGAGTGGCTTCACAACAACTCTGTGACTGTTCTTGAATGGCCCAGCCAGAGCCCTGACTTAAACCCAATTGAGCATCTCTGGAGAGACCTAAAAACGGCTGTCCACCAACGTTTACCATCCAACCTGACAGAACTGGAGAGGGTCTGCAAGGAGGAATGGCAGAGGATCCCCAAATTCAGGTGTGAAAAACTTGTTGCATCTTTCCCAAAAAGACTCATGGCTGTATTAGATCAAAAGGGTGCTTCTACTAAATACTGAGCAAAGGGTCTGAATACTTAGGACCATGTGATATTTCAATTTTTCTTTTTTAATAAATCTGCAAAAATGTCAACAATTCTGTCAATATGGGGTGCTGTGTGTACATTAATGATGAAAAAAATTAACTTAAATGATTTTAGCAAATGGCTGCAATATAACAAAGAGTGAAAAATTTAAGGGGGTCTGAATACTTTCCGTCCCCCACTGTAGATCTTATGTGGTCTATATCTGATTTACTAATTGTTTTGACAGTTTATACCAAGGGCCCATTCACATTTTGGAGGTGTGTTAATGCACATGCGCTAATGTGCGTTATGTGATACCTCAATGTGCATTGCATTAAGGCAGACCATCCAAATCAACAGGCTACTGATGCACCAAAATCACCCAACATTTGGACATGTCACAAAATTTTGGCTGCAAAGAACCACATGGCAGCACATTTGTGTTGCCTTAGTGCATTGGGGCACTATTCAAAATGAATGGCACCGTAATTCATCAATGCATGTAATGTGCGTTGCCGTGAGCTTTGACACAATGCAAAGATGTAAATCAGCCTTCAAATTAACCTCTGCTTCTGCAATATTACATCATATCCTCAGTCTAAGCTGCCCAGGTTTGATACAGATTTACATTAACACAATAGTAATATTTACAAAGTATAACCTGCTGTAATTTTTTAAATGCTGAAGTTGTAAAAATGGTTTTAAAGGTAAAGATGGCCTAAGAATGGCAGGTTCAGGAATGAGCATGTTTCACCAAGGAAGAGAGGCGCTTTGACAGCTATTACCCCAACTCCCTAAGACCAGCTTCTGATGGCTTCCTGATGCTTCATAGACAAACACTCATGGTTAACACATCACCCTCTCTTCTCCATAAAAAAAAGGAAAATATGTCTCCCCAAAAGTGTTTAACCCAGCTAAAAATATCAGTGCAATAAGCCCTTCTAGGTGTAAAATATCTATATTCACTTATCCACACTCATTAAAAAATCATACTCAGCCACATTATTGCATCAACAGGTGACACTAGAATTAGGTCCATTCATTGCCCTGCCTTTCAGTCAGACATCATAATATAAGGCAGTATGGTGAATTAACCAGCTTTATGAATAATATTTATGATCTGTTTTCTTCATATATGTTTATACCTGCTCTTGAAGCATATCATTTGTCAAATGGTAAATGTTCTACTTGTGCTTGTTGTCACAGAAGCCTGCCTACAGCTGTCTACAGTTATCTTTATTTGCCCATTGCACATTCTACTGTCTCTGCTTAACACATGGCTAAAAAGCTCATCTGAACATTGCACTTTAGGCACAATGCCTGGTTTAGTAGCCAATATAGGTATAAGGGGCTGTTATGGGTAACAGATTTTTTTACGAATGTTAATTATGTTCCAATTTTGGCTCGTATGTCAACATTTAGCTGAGCTTTAAAGACTAAGTTCACCTTAGAGGTCGACCGATATATCGGCCGATATTTGGCGTTTTTTACTTAATCGGCATCGGCCGATTGTGCTGATAAAAAAGGCCGATTGTAACTTCAGCCGTGACTTGCAAATGACTTCTGTAATAGAAGTCAATGCAAGTTGCCTGTGGAGAGGATTCTCTCCTCCTCTGGGCAGCCTGCCAAGTCTGATAAGAAGATACATTTGTATCTTTTCAAGTTCTTTTTATCAATAGACTGAACTCCGGGTGTAGAAGCTCTCAGTTTAACCATTTAAAGACTAAATCTTTTCTGACACTTGTTGCTTACAGGTAAAAATCCTGTATTTTCTGCTAGAAAATCCCTTAGAACCCCCAAACATTATATATATTTTTTTTAGCAGAGACCCTAGGGAATAAAATGGTGGTTGTTGCAATATTTTATGTCACACGGTATTTGCGCAGCGGTCTTTCAAACGCAATTTAAAAAAAAAAAATACAGTAATGAATTTAAAAAAAAACTAAGCAGTAAAGTTAGCCCATTTTTTTTCGTCCAAAAGTTTTGATTACCTGTTTTTGTGTATTTAATATTTAAAGCGGAGCGCCGCCGAAAAATTTTTTTTTAAAAGTCAGCAGCTACAAATGCTGCAGCTGCTGACTTTTAAAACATGGACACTTACCTGTCCAGGGCGCCCGCGATGTCGGCACCCGAGGCCGAAGCGTCTCTCCGCCCTCGGGTGCTGCCGCCTCCATCTTCGGTAAGGGAATCAGGAAGTGAAGCCGTGCGGCTTCACTTCCCGGTTCCCTACCGCGCATGCGCGAGTCGCGCAGCGCAATACGGATGGTCCCTGCTGCCTCTGGGACCCGTGTGTTTCCCAGCAGGCAGCGGGGAGGGAGCAGGAAGTGGCGTAAATAACCGCAGATTCTGCGGCTATCTATGCCGGAAGTGGGTACAGATACCTGTAATATACAGGTATCTGTACCCCCCTCCCCCCTGAAAGGTGCCAACTGTGTCACCGGAGGGGGGGAGGAATCTGATGAGTGGAAGTTCCACTTTTGGGTGGAACTCCACTTTAAGATAGTTTTTTTTTTTTTCTAAATTATACATACAAGTGAACTGATCGGAGGTTTGTTTTGTTTAATGTTTAAATGTAAAAAATTTTCTGTATCACTTATTACTTAAGGCTGCTTTCACACTGGAGCGGGCAGGAGTTGATGGTAAAACGCTGCTAGCTTTAGCGGCGCTTTACCGTCATTTTAGAGGTGCTATTCGGCTGCTAGCGGGGCGCTTATAACCCAGCTAGCGGCCGAGGAAGGGGTTAAATGCGCCCCTGAAGCGCCGCTGCCAAAACGCTTTGCAGGCGCTTCGGCAGTGGTGCGCATTCATTTCAATGGGCAAGAGTGGTGGAGGAGCGGTATACACCACTCCAAAGATGCTGCTCGCAGGACTTTTTTTTACATCCTGCCAGCGCATCGCCTCAGTGTGACAGCACTCAGGATATCACACTGAGACTGCAGGGGAGCCGTTTTACAGGCACTTTACAGGCGCTCTTTTTAGCCCAAAAGCACCTGAAAAATGCCCCAGTGTGAAAGGGGTCTAACTGTTAGATTTTATGAGATGAAGGGAAAAAAAAAAAAAAAAATCGGCCAAATATATCGGCCCAAAAAATTGGCATCACATATCGGCCATCGGCCACCGCGATTTCTAAATATCGGCATCGGCATCGGCCAGAGAAAACCCCATATCGGTCGACCTCTAGTTCACCTTTTGTAAAAAATGATAAATGCACATACTTTTGCAGTTATCAGCAGATGGCAGGTGCACGGTCAGGCTCTTGCACACACTGCCTAGAGCTCTCTGCCTGTATCTCTATACAGGCAGACAGTTCCTTAGCAGTAGGCAGTGTGAACGAACTGGGGGCGAGCTGATGAACACGCCCGCAGGCCATTAAAACTGCAAGTCTGTCTGCCGCAGTGGTAGATGGGACTTGTAGTTTTTTCATTTAAAGATTCATGTGAATGAATGACGCAGCTGTGTGGGCGGAGCGAAGATGAACCCCTGCCCTACTATCACAGTAGGGGATCAGGGGGTAAGCATGGGGGTGCTGCCTAATAACATGTTATACCCTAAATATGTTACTAAAAGTGAACTTGTCCTTTAAATTCAGATTGAAATTTTAAATATATTTATGTTTGAACTGCAGTTGGTCACATTTTAGATAAATATATAATATTGCAACAAATATCCAGGGCTTGTTCAGGCGCTGGGACTGTGTTGGAACAGCAAAATCTCAAGACAAGACAAGGCAAAAAGCCTTGTTCCCTATTCATCTGAAAAAAAAAATTAAAAAAAGGTTTTGGCTTTAGTTACACTTTTAGGGCTCAATTACATTAGCTTTGTTGGGCTGCAAAGCATGCATGTCCTATGAGTTTAGTTCAGAATAATGTGATGTGTTTAAAAAAAAAATACATGGTTACACCACAACGTTAAAAAGGCATGCCAGTGCATGCTAATTATGTGCGTACTGATGCGTGCGTTATGGTGTGGAAAAGCCCTAAAAAATAACTATACAAATAAATTAAAACAATGAAGTTAGCACCAGGAAACCTGATAACTACTCAGTGCAGCAATGTTACCATTGCACATCGTGGGTGCACTTATGAGCCTCTTCTGCTGTTGCTACCATAAGTAGCTCCAGATCATGTCTGAAAGATACTGACAATTGGGTGGTATCTACTCCTGGCAGTGTTCACTGTCTACAAGTCAGCAAGCCCCTCCCACCTGTCTGAAGCTTGTGCATAGCCTGCTGCCTATATAGGGAGCAGCACCAAGGAAGCCTGCCAACACTATGCCTAGGTCACAAAGTGCATTGTTAAGATTAGAGCACTGACTAATTATTTACTGTCAATAGAGCAGCCCAGGGTTGCTGGATATTAGATTTATTTATTTTTGGCTTTTATATCTCTTCATTTAGAAATTTGTAACATTACAAACAGTATAACAAAATACTGTATACTATTGTTGGACGATATTGGAACAAGGATCTGTGCATTGTTATTTTACATTGACACAGACAAAGAGAGATTGTGATAGTTTTTTTTCATTTTTTAATTATCCTTTAACCCCCTGCTGCCACTTACCAGTGGCCCTTTAAGAAGGTCTGAACACTAGGAGGTGGAAGCAGGATTCCTGACAACGTGACCACTGTGATTGGCTGTCACTGTAGTCACACAATCAGGAGCTCCTAATTGTAAACAATGACCAGGAACTGTCCCTGACAGCTTGGTCACTGTGCTGGGAGTGTGCAGTTAGTGCACTTTTAGCTCAGGATATCGGTGCCCCATGGATGCATACATGCGTACAGCCAGTGGGAACAGGTTGACATAATTTTCCTTGGTACAGGTTTGCTTTAAGCTCAATGCTGGGCAAATATAAAAAAAATGCTTTTGGGGGACATGGCTTGCCTTTGAAGAAATAAGATGCATTGCTGCATTAACGATGTATTGCTCTCCCCTAAGGACTCACTTTTGGCTTATTTTCCACAACATCCATAACCCTAAACAAGAGGAATGGCTACCAAGAAGAATATTAAACTGACCTGAACCCCAGGGAGGACTAAATCTAAGCCTCCTACATGATTTGTTTCAGCCATCACAAGCAACTTCAGCATCTATGGCTTGTGACAATATGATGTGGCTTCCTTATCCTTGTGAGCAAGCCAGGAGTGGTGAGACACAGCAAGAGTTTTGGCTTGGAGACTGTATGCAACCAATTCAATGTATGCAACCAATTCACTAATTATTAAAAACACTGCAGGAAAAGCTAAGTTGAGTGCAACTGATATTTTTTCTTACTTTCAATATGAAGTGGCTGACACGAATCCCACATGCAGAGGGTTCACTGGCCTCCCCTGCATTACATTCCACTGATTCTCTGGATACGATACAGTCTTCTGTGTTGTCATGAGACACTGAAATTGATATTGACCTTCAATCCCAAATATGGTCATTTACTACTTGGTCAGACCTAGAGGGGTACACTTCTAGTATAGTGGAATCCTACAAGTCTGAACTGGCGGGGATCAAGCAAGATGTATCCCACATAAGTAACAGGCTAGGGGACGTTGAGAAGTCATGGGAAGACATTCTTACTAGCAGAGGCGTCTCTAGGCTTTGTGAAGCCTTAGGCAAGACTTGGACATGAGGCCCCACTCACTCCCATAATGGGAAAAATAATTCAAGTGATTAAATTGCATATATTAAGAGTCTTAAATCCTTTGAACTATGAATTCAGTTTCTAGATTTTTCTTTAACAAATTCTTCTTTAATCAAAGATCATTAAACATAGAGTCGGTATGTGTATAAATGTGTGTATATATAGATATATAATACACGCACACAAATATAGATAAAATGTGTGCAGCTGCAACTAGCAACAAAAGTCAAAAACAATATTTCTCCATTTACATGAAGGTCATGGTAATAAAACCAAGCCAGCACATAGTTCCCCCTTACATTAGAGTCTGCAGGATTCCTCCTTACAGTGCAAGGGAACCTTTGATGTAAAGGGGAATGCAGATGACTTTCTTGTAAAGGGGAACTCTGGTGACCAGAGATCACCTTATATCAGAGTGCACAGCTTTCCCCTTTACATTAGAGTTCCCCTTTGCATCAGGGTCCACAGAGTACCAACAGGAACAGAACTATGATGTGGGGTGACTCTGGTGATCACAAACCATATTCCGTAGAGTTAATGCACTAAGGTAAGGGGGGGTTACTGAGGGGAAACCTTTATATCAGTGCTCGCTTACCTTTCTTTTATTCACGCCCCCTTACATAACTGATCCCCCCTCAGACTGGCCTTGCAGCGCTGTCACTGACCTCCTCTCAAGTGCACCGTGCAGGGCTCAGTCAGATGGCCCTCTCTGGGCTCCAGCTTGGTGGCTCATCCTTTATTCTCCTCTCCACAGTTCACACACATCTGACTCCTCCCGTGACCCCTGTCCTGGCAATGCTCCTGCTCTTGACTCCTCTGTAGGCTCCCCCTGAGACTGCAGACATCATACAGGAGATGGTCAGAGAGTGTGTGGACATGATACATGAGATGGTAAGAGAGTGTGCAGACATGATACAGGAGATGTCAGAGAGTGTGGATATGATACAATGGATGGTCAGAGACTGCAGACATGAAACAAGAGATGGTCAGAGACTGCAGACATGATACAAGAGATGGTTAGAGACTGTGGGCATGATACAAGAGATGGTCAGAGACTGCAAATACAGTATAGTACAGGAGATGGTCAGAGACTGCAGACATAGTACAGGAGATGGTCAGAGACTGCAGACATAGTACAGGAGATGAGAAACATAAATTGTTACCCCAGCTTCACTGCCAATATAGAAGTCCACGAACTGTGATCTGGTACTTTCAGGCCCCACAGATACGTTACCTAAAACAGGAAGACTGGCAACTCGGATGCTCTTGAAAAAAAGTACTTTATTGATTACATGGGTACACGGGTGCAGGCTATACTCTGACGTGTTTAGGCTAAGAAGCCTTCATCAAAGCATGGTACAGGAGATGGTCAGAGACTGCAGACATAGTACAGGAGATGGTCAGAGACTGTGTGAACATTATACAGGAGATGGTCAGAGACTGTGTGGACATGAGTCAGGAAATGTTCAGAGACTGTGTGGACACACTACAGGAGGTGGTCAGAGACTGCAGACATACTACAGGAGATGGTCAGAGACCGCAGACATAGTACAGGAGATGGTCAGAGACTTCAGACATGATACAGGAGATGGTCAGAGACTGTGTGGACTTGATACAGGAGATGGTCAGAGACTGTGTGAACATGATACAGGAGATGGTCAGAGACTGTGTGGACATGAGTCAGGAAATGTTCAGAGACTGTGTGGACACACTACAGGAGGTGGTCAGAGACTGCAGACATACTACAGGAGATGGTCAGAGACCGCAGACATAGTACAGGAGATGGTCAGAGACTGCAGACATGATACAGGAGATGGTCAGAGACTGTGTGGACATGATACAGGAGATGGTCAGAGACCGCAGACATAGTACAGGAGATGGTCAGAGACTGCAGACATGGTACAGGAGATGGTCAGAGACTGCGTGAACATAATGCAGGAGATTATCAGAGACTGCAGACATACTGCAAGAGATGGTCAGAGACTGCAGACATGATACAGGAGATCATCAGAGACTGCAGACATACTACAGGAGATGGCAAGAGACTGCAGACATTATACAAGAGATGGTCAGAGACTGCAGACATGATACAGGAGAGGGTCAGAGACTGCAGACATACTACAGGAGAGGGTCAGAGACTGCAGACATGATACAGGAGATGGTCAGAGACTGTGCGGACATGACTCTCCTGTGCTTCTACTCGCCTTTCTTCATGTGGGGGTAAGAATAGAGTCCTTTGCCCTGCAGAAACTCTTAAAGCGGTTGTATACCTGCACTGAAATGTTTTAATTTTTTTTAAAAAAACAAAAAAACCTGTAAGGCAAAGGCATAATGAGCTAGTATGCAGCGCATACTAGCTCATTATGAAATACTCACCTTAGAATGAGACCTTGGCATCTGATCCCGGTCCACGCTGAGGAAGCTGACATGTTCCCTTGGCGTTTCTTCCGGGTTCGTGGCTCCAGCGCTGTGAGTGGCTTGTGCGCGGGAGTCCTCTGCCCCGCAAGGTCCGGCAGCATCTGCCGGACCTTCAGCCAGGCCTTCACAGCACATGCGCTGCTGACTTCACCGTACAGGTTTAGGAGATATTCAATTTACCTATAGGTAAGCCTTATTATAGGTAAAAATAAAAAAAAGGGGTATAAAACCACTTTAACGAGCTGGAGCTGGAGCTTGCACATTTTTTTTTATCATTGTGGCAAGTAAATGGTGTGGTGGGGGGCAAGCTGTACATCACTCTTTATGCCCACATAGCTAATAGATGAGAGATCGGTAACTTGAAGTGCCCACCCCATAGTCACACTTCAGGTCTGTCCTAACACAGACTCAGTCTCAGTCTGCCCCCAGCACACACTATACAGCTCCCATAGACAATGCTGTACAGTATAGAGCAATGCAGCAGTGACACAGCTCACCTGTGTCCAGTCCTAAGCATGCCTCCCCTGTCATCTCCGGTTTCCCCCTTCTCTCGGCATCTTCATGCTCCTCGGAGCACTCACTGCATACACAGTACAGAGAGCCAGGTACACGTGATGGGTGAGGAAGAAGATGTCAGCAGCGCCCTCATTGGATACAAGGCTGCAGAGCCCTGTTGTGATGTAACTTCTGATTGGCAAAGTGTGTAGTGGGCAAGGCAAAGTGTTGGAAGCATCCGTACACTACACAGTGAGTGAAAGGGGAGCCCGGGGGAAGGCAGCACTTGTTCGGATATGCGGTCCCGGCGTGCCCTACAGCCAGTCCGACCCAGGGACACTGACCAGGGGACATACTTTCCCCCTTCCACACATGGTAGGCAAATAAGACGGCCACGAGGCCCCTGCAAGTGCGAGGCCTAAGGCGACCGCCTAATTTGCCTAATTATAGAGCCGCCTCTGCTTACTAGGTTGGATGAACATCACATTGCCATCTCTCAGCATTCTGCCTAGCTCCACGATCTAGCCTTACTTTTGCATGATCAGGTAAATCGAATGCACAGAAATAATATTCGGGTCAAAAGGCAACCACGCTGTGGTCCATGTTGAATCAATTACTGCATGACTAAATGAGGACTCAAGTAGACCTAAATACCTTATGGGGGAGATTTACTAAAACTGGTGCACAAAGAATTTGATGCAGCTGTGCATAATAACCAATCAGCTTCTAACTTTAGCTTGTTCAATTAGGCTTTGACAATAAAACCTAGAAGTTTATTGGTTACTATGCACATCTGCGCCAGATTCTGTGTGCACTAGTTTTAGTAAATCCCTCCCTATTGGTCATATGCACTAGTTTAAAATAAAAGATGTCATCATGAGAGTGGCAAAGGGTACAGATGAGAATTGTTTCAACAGGCCTACCTATTTCCTATGACACCCTTCAAGAACAGCAAATCAGTCACTTTCATATCTCTGGGCAACCTTCTACATCTACTTGGAGCTTTCCAATTATCCCTCGTACAGCTTCCTAATTGGTCTCTAATTCTGGTTTTCTCAGCCATTACCATGAGAAAAACCTGGAAAAGGGTGTCCCCAAAACTCCAAAGTAGTACGTAAGTCCCAATCAGAAACCTGTCCGGTTTCAAAGACCTGCTTGATAACTTTAATTTCATTGTGTAGACCATGCTGACCATTCTTAATCCTAGACTATTGTGCTATCTCTTGGTGAATGACTGAATGCTTTATATCACACTGGTCATTGTTCTACACTGTCATTCCCTTAGAATTTCTACATCAGAATTGTTCAGATGCAAATCCTGTTCTAGCACTATCATGGGACGTTTTCCAAAGATCTCTTTCCAGGTATTTGATGATCCTTCCTCACTGGTTATTTACACCTAATTTACATCTCCCTCTTTGGGTACATCTACATTATACCTCTTGATGTTGTACTCTATGATATGTCCCTGACTTTGCTGGGACTGGGGCCTCATGTTTCTCTTACTCTCGGACTGATTTAGAATCTGAACTACAGACGTGGCACTTAGATATCAGTCTTGGTTATGCATACTCCTACTTCTATAACTCCCTTATTAGCTCAGATGTACTGTTGTGGGAGGTTATCTGCTGGACTTTTCAATGTCATCCATTGCTGGCAATATACCCCCCATTTTAATAGGTGGTTTACCAGGTATTTATGAACTTGCTGTCTCTTCCTTTAAACAGATATTGTGCTTTTTTTCGCACCTGGGTGCTCCTGTAGGCTCAGCAATGCCAACCTATTCCTCACACAGATGAAGGAACATGTCTCCTGAATGTGTTTTTCAATGTTGTCCATTTTGCATAATTGCTCCTTTGTAGTGACAAACATCTGGAATGTTCTCATGAATATTCTCCTGGTGGTGTCCCTAGATTCACAAGTGCTATGTCCAACCCTAGTAGCCTAATATCCCTTCCCTCTGGGTCTGTGGCCCGTCATCATTCAATCGTTTTATCACATCTCGTTTTCTGAGCAAGGCCCTGAAAGATCACACATCACCACATTTACCCACCCTGCTAGACACAGGATGATGCATTTATGAGTGTCCCATCTCTAAGTTTTAAGTTGAGTGTTCGGAGTATACTGTCTGTTCAGATATTTGTCTCTACCTCTCCTGCGTGCATCCTAGACATAATTTCTAA
Organism: Aquarana catesbeiana; assembly: GCF_042186555.1. Lineage (NCBI taxonomy): Eukaryota > Metazoa > Chordata > Amphibia > Anura > Ranidae > Aquarana > Aquarana catesbeiana. Next base: position 56,112,332 of record NC_133328.1, read on the forward strand.
TTGCACCTACCTCTAACTCTTTAGCCCCCTCTGCCATCTTTGATTCCTGCTATGGGGTGGTATTCTGTTGAACTATTTGAGAATTTTACATTTTATTGCAGTGTGGTTGTGACAGTATTTCCTAACCTACCATTCAATCTTTTAGGCATTTGTAGCACTTTGTTTTCCTGTGATACTGCAAATGTACACATTTTCATGAGTCCAGCAGTGTCATTCTTACCATGTCAAATTGATACCAACTCCTATTTGCTTACATTTTTTTATTTTCTAGATATGAATGTAAAGGTTTCAGGTTTTTCCCCTTTCATTCTAAAATGCTGACAGCTCTAATGTATACACAAGTGCTACATGGATATCTCACTTACCTGATGTACTACAGTTTTCTTAACCTTGCTTTTTGCTTTCACTAACTGAATGCGTGAAATGCTTCAATTACTTGCCTCATACTCTTTCTTCTTTGTCTTTCCAGATCAAGTTTTAATAAAAACTTCCCCTTCCTCTCCTTACAGGTTTTATGATTTGGCTGAAAACATAGGGCACTTTTTCTTTAACCCAAAGTGGTCCTATGACTGCAAACACCAATGTCTCTATGTCCCTGCTCTAGGCCTTACACTGTTTTTCAGTATATGTGCACTGAGTAGGGGCGGATCCAGAGCTTAGTCTCGGGAGGGGCACTGCCAGAAAATATGTTTTTTTGGGGGCAATTTATTGGGGAAATGGCTGGTGTTGGCACTTCAATCATCACAGCACCATGGTTGTTATGGTGTCAGGATGATTGAAGCGCATTCTTTCTATGATTACATTGTTATATAAAATGAAATTGTTCAACTCACCATAATGCAGAATCAGTGGGAGCCTGAGTGTATCACTTGCCACCGTCGCCTGCCACCAGATGCGGATTGTCACTTGCCACGTCGCCTGTCATCAGATGCAGATTGTCACTTGCCACATCACCTGCCACACATTGTGGATTGTCACTTGCCACGTCACCTGCCACACGTTGCGGATTGTCACTTGCCATGTCGCCTGTCACCAAATGCAGATTTTCACTCGCCACATCGCCTGCCACATGTTGCGGATTGTCACTTGCCACAACGCCTGCCACACGTTGCGGATTGTCACTTGCCACGTCGCCTGTCACGCATTGCAGATTGTCACTTGCCTGCTACAATTATCACTTGCTTTGACACTTTCCTGCTAAGGTGGTCTCTTGCTGTGTCTCTCTTATGTGGTCTCTTGCTGTGTCTCTCTAAAGTGGTCTCTTGCTGTGACTCTCTAAGGTGGTCTCTTGCTGTGTCTCTCTAAGGTGGTCTCTTGATGTGTCTCTCTAAGGTGGTCTCTTGATGTGTCTCTCTAAGGTGGTCTCTTGCTGTGTCCCAGAGTCAGGCAGCAGATTACCAGTCAGGCAGCAGAGAGATGATATAATCTCTCTGCTGCCCACTGCTGCCTGCAAAGTGAGGGCGGAACTGCAGGGATGCCAGCTCCCTGATTGACCAGCCGCCCGTTCACCCAACCGAGCCGCCCAGCAGCCTGGCCCGCCCGCGGAGCCACCTGTTCTCTCACCCGCGGAGCTGCCCGCCCGCGGAGCCGTACGCCCACTCACTCACTCACCCGCATTCTCGGGGGGGCCATTGCCCCGGTGCCCCCCCCCGGATCCGCCCCTACAACTGAGTACACCTTTTTGATATCTAACTCCTTTCCACCAGGACTTTCAATTCTTTCTGGTCCATGCGACTGCCAGTTTCTGCTACTATCTTCACTCTCTCTCTTTTCTGATTTATACATTATTCTCTTCATTGCTCTTGTTCTCACCCACCCCCTTTCATGTCTCTATCCCTTTTTTCCCCATCCAGTCCCTATTCCCTTTCCTCTCCTTTTTCTAAGCCTTCTTTCTGTGTCCTTTACCTCCCTCCTCCTTGCCCCTTTACCCTTGTCCCTTCTACATCATACATTCAGCTCCTTTTTTGAATTTATGATCCTCAGTGGCTCCGCTAACCATTTGCTTCTTTATTATCAAGGGCTTCATCCACCCTTCCAAGAAATCACAAATTATCATTATCTAAAAAGGCAGGTTGCCCAGATTTCCCTATTACAATTAATCCACCTATTCACATATTTTTTTTCCCCCGATGTAATAATAGATATTACACTACATGGCATCACATTACTAACCTGGAAGGCAACAACAAGGGTGTCTCCATTGCTTTCCACAAATCATTATACACACAAGTCATGGATAGTAAAACAGACCCTCGAGGTAGATGCCTGTTTTTAAAACTTTCCTCATAACTACATGTTTACTACTGGAAACTTTTCCTTACCTAATACCACACATGTATCCCACTGTTTGCAATATCTCAACCTTCCTAAACAAATTGATGAAGGCCAGATTATTTTAAGGGGTGACTTCAACTTGAACCCACTTATTGACATCTCAAAAATGCCCATAAAGATCTGTGATCAGTGCAAACTTAAAGTAAATTATCTCATATGAAACTACTTAATCTTTGTCACATTCTCCATCCAATGGAGAAAGATTTTGCTTATTTCTCATCTATTCATAACTCTTTTAATTCAATCGATTATATTGTTACCTCCCAATGTCTTTTACACCCACAACCTAGAATCAGCATTGGCCCAAAAATCAGGTCTGGCCATTTTCCCATCTTTTGTAGCTTTAGCCTAAGAGACCCTACCTCTAAACCCTTGACTTGAGATCTACAGTGCCTTGCAAACGTATTCACCCCCCTTGGCTTTTTACCTATTTTGTTACATTACAGCCTTTAGTTCAATGTTTTTTTAATGTGAATTATATGTGATGGATCAGAACACAATAGTCTAAGTTGGTGAAGTAAAATTTAAAAAATATATACATATATATATATATATATATATATATATATATAGCTCTGATTCAACCAATTACCTTCAGAAGTCACATAATTAGTGAAATGATGTCCACCTGTGTGCAATCTAAGTGTCATATGATCTGTCAATACATATACACACCTTTTTGAAAGGCCCCAGAGGCTTCAACACCTAAGCAAGAGGCACCACTAACCAAACACTGCCATGAAGACCAAGGAACTCTCCAAACAAGTAAGGGACAATGTTGTTGAGAAGTACAAGTCAGGGTTAGGTTATAAAAAAATATCCAAATCTTTGATGATCCCTAGGAGCACCATCAAATCTATCATAACCAAATGTAATGAACATGGCACAACAGCAAACCTGCCAAGAGATGGCCGCACACCAAAACTCACGGACCGGGCAAGGAGGGCATTAATCAGAGAGGCAGCACAGAGATGTCTGCAAACCCAACACATCCCATCACAATCCCCACAGTGAAACATGGTGGAGGCAGCACCATGCTGTGGGGATGTTTTTCAGCAGTCGGGACTGGGAAACTGGTCAGAGTTGAGGGAAAGATGGATGGTGATAAATACAGGGATATTCTTGAGAAAAACCTGTACCACTCTGTGTGTGATTTGAGGCTAGGATGGAGGTTCACCTTCCAGCAGGACAATGACCATAAACACACTGCTAAAGCAACACTTGAGTAGTTTAAGGGGAAACATGTAAATGTGTTGGAATGGCCTAGTCAAAACCCAGACCTCAATCCAATAGAAAAAGACTTCTCAGCTCTTCATCTCACAAATCTGACTCCTCTCCCCTTAAAATACTCATCACTTTCTGTAAATATTACTCCAGTCTTTATATTCTAAATTATATATTTCCTTCTCTATCAAAGGAAGAAAAATGGAGTAAGATCTTTATCTGCCTTGAAGATGCTAAACTCCCCTCTCTTCTATCCAGTACCCTCAAATCTCTAAATTCTCCCTTTTCTGAGGGAACTTGCTCTTGACATTAAATAGGAATAGCCTGATGAAAAAGTCCAATGACCCGATGGCTTCACAGATAGGTTTCATAAAACTTTTTAAAAGGAGCTATTGCCTGAACACCAATTTCCTCCTCAAGCCTCACATTTCCATCATATATGCTGGCCCAGGTGACCAGGCACCAAATTTCTAAAATGAATGGCCCTTTATTTCTGCCCTTTAACAAATGGTAAAATGGTTGTGCATAAATTATCACGCTATAAGTATTATCTACTAATGTAACTATCTACCACAATAACAATTCTGCCTATGATTTTAAAAGACTTTAATAGATTTGGTGGTTTGAGCAATTTAAAAGTAAACCTAAACAAAAACATCTTGATATCTCTTTGCAGGGCTCAACTGTAACACCTATAGGTGCATCTAAAAAAACTAGAATATTATCAAAGTTAATCTATTTCAGTAATTCAATTCAAAAAGTAAAACTCATATATTATATAGATTCATTATGCATTTCTTTCTTTCAATTTTGATGATTATGGCTTAAAGCTAGTGAAAACCCCAAATTCAGTATCTCAGAAAATTAAAATATTACATGAGACCAATAAAAAAAAAAAAGGATTTTTAATACAGAAATGTTGGCTTACTGAAAAAGCATATGTCACTTCCGGTCGCCGCTAGGTCACGTGCTGACGCGTTTCATCATATTGGACTTACGGCGCAGCATCCCTTCTATTTATCGATCCATCGCTCCTCCCATTAAGCATCCATAACCTAGATCACTTTAAACCACCACTGGTGCACGTCAGCAGCAAGAGGATTATTTGCTAACAACAGGCAAAGCGATCGGATCATGTACTACATAATAATACTCAGTATAATAACTTTTACAGGAATCTTGGTCCGAACTAACCGACCACGTTTAGACAGTTCCCTTACCATGTTGGAACTTTTCCACACTGGTTTGATCCTGTCTACACCCCAAAATTTTAAACCTGATGGATCTTGGTTATGGGCCAGTTTATAGTGCAAAGATACACTGTGGTCTTTAAAACCTAATTTAATGTTCTGAATGTGTTTGGCAATCCTAATCCTTAGAAGTCTTTTTGTGCGGCCTTTGTACTTACAACACTACCCTGAAGGAATTGGTCCAGATACTGCCCCATCCTAGATGTGACAGACCCTATTCCATTAATAATTGGACTGGCAGGAGGGTTCTGAGGGTCCAAAGTGTTTTTTAAACCCACGGATCATAACAGTTACCACCCTGTACAGAATTGATATCATGCCCTCTGGCTTAAAATTATCCCTAAGGGAAAAAATTATGAGGGCTAAACACAACTGTTCTACCATTAATGATTTTATTGCACAATCAGAAATCATAAATGGAAGATTTAGCAGAGCTTGTAGAGAGGTCACCAGGCCAATGAGGGGTTTGGGGTGGTTTATTTCTACACCTAATAATAAGGAATTCCAAATGAATGAATTTATTACATGTAACACCACTCATGTGGTGTACGCCTTGGAATGCCCCTGTGGGCTTATGTATATAGGCCGCACAAAAAGACTTCTGAGGATCAGGATTGCCGAACACATTCACAACATTAAATTAGGTTTTAAAGGCCACAGTGTATCTTTGCACTTTAAACTGGCCCATAACCAAGATCCATCAGGTATAAAATTTTGGGGTGTAGACAGGATCAAACCAGTGTGGAGAGGTTCCAACATGGAACTGTCTAAAAGTGAAACACAATGGATTTACCTTACTGATACACTCACGCCTAAGGGGCTGAATGTTGAATTAGATATTAATTGTTTTATTAATGATTACTAAATTTTAATACTAGTTTATTGTACACTTTTTATGACATATCAGATTTATGAAGCTGAGTCTTTATTTTTATTGTAATATAGTTCTTCATTTCTATCTACCTTTTCCAATGAATACGGAGTTATAGGGGTTAATTTTTTGTATGTGCATCTATATTCATTATATATTAGGTATGATGAATTTGGTATTTATATGAATTTTGACCAATTTAAGCATTGTACTGTTTATATGTTATCAATGTAAGAATTGGCAGGTCAAGTGGTATGCCAGTTTAAGTTTCTGTAACAGTTATATAAATGTGTGTTTATTTACTATGGTCTGTAAGTTACACTATGGATTATAGTAATAACAGGTCTCCCTTTGGGTATTATACTGAGTATTAATATGTAGTACACGATTCGATCGCTTTGCCACTTTGCCTGTTATTAGCAAATAATCCTCTTGCTGCTGACGTGCACCAGCGGCGGTTTGAGGTGATCTGGCTTATGGATGGTTAATGGGACGAGCGATGGATCGGTAAATAGAAGGGATGCTGCGCAGTTAGGTCACGCCCTCAGACAAAGTCGGATATGACAAAACGCATCAGTACGTGACCTAGCGGCGACCGGAAGTGACGTATGCGTGTCACCGTCTGCGGAGAGGCAACCAGGAATAACAGCGCAGACTGTTGTAACTGGTGTTTGCGGATTGATGACTAGGCTTTACTTTATGCTTATGATTGTTTTACTATTTCTAAGTGCAACTGGTAGGGGTCGGGATTTGCAATTCCATGTTATACAGGATCACGCTATGTGGATTCTTTCTTTTTATGATCCCGTTAACATGGAGTGATTTGCAGCCCTAACCAGACCTATTGCGGATGATGTTACATTGAATGGTTTCAAGGAAAGTTACTTACAGATTTCTTGTGAGTGTAAACAACCTTGGGGAGAGTGCCTCACACAGTGTGGACCTGGTGGATTTGTGCACCGAGATCTAATTTCTACTAGAACCACCTGCTTTCTTTAGAATACTCACCTTTATCACCTTCATTTATTATACGAATGCCGGCCAAGTTGTCATGGACTGATGGGAGCGCCGCTGTAGCATTTGTTTTGAACTGTATTTTAGAACTTTATTTTATGCTATTTTGTTTTATATGTCACCACGTATCAGCCTGTTGGCAAGATCCACTGCTGTTACCATTGTGATATTCACCCTTTTTTCTTGAATGTGAGTGCTACATATTTTTAAATACATTTTTGTATGAAGTCCTACACTGTGAAGCCTCTTCCTTCCATTATTCCATTCATCTGAGATTATCTAGAGACAGATGGTCCATATCCAAGATAGATCCTTCACCTAAACAGCCTGGTCCCATTGAGGAGGTGCAGTGCTCAGAGGATTACGAGGAGAAGATTTTTCATGCTGGCTTTATTTGCAAGAGTGCATCTAATCTCTATAACTTGAGATCCAACTGCTCTGGTAAGCGGCTTTGATTATATTTGAAGGAGAACACATCGAGTAAACACTGTTATTCATCACTGTTTGTTGTTGTTTTTGAGCTCATTGGACTATTCTTTTCATACAATATATCATTATTTTCAGACACTCATCATGGTTGAATTATTTGTATTCACTGTAATTTCACTGTAATTATTGTGTAGCGCGCTTATATATTTTTTCTTACAGTGTGGGCAGGTGCCAAGTTCTGCTTGAAAATTAAATCAGCATCTCCATAAAGCTGGTCAGCAGAGGGAAGCATGAAGTGTTCTAGAAATTCCTGGTAGAGGGCTGCACTGACTTTTGACTTGATAAAACACAGTGGATCAATACCAGCAAATGACATGGCTCCTCAAATCATCACTGACTGTTGAAACTTCACACTGGACGTCAGGCAACTTGGATTCTGTGCCTCTCCACTCTTCCTCCAGACTCTGGGACCTTGATTTCCAAATGAAATGCAGAATTTACTTTCATTCGAAAAGAGGACTTTGGACCACTGAGCAACAGTCCAGTCCTTTTTCTCCTTAGCCCAGGTAAGATGCTTCTGATGTTGTCTTTGGTTCAGGAGTGGCTCGACACAAGGAATGCGACAGTTGTAGCCCATATCCTGGATACGTCTGTGTGTGGTGGCTCATGGAGAACTGACACCAGCCATAGTCCACTCCTTATGAATCTCTTCCAAAATTTTTTTTTTTTTCACAAGAAATCTCTTCCAAATTCTTGAATAGCCTTTGCTTTACAATCCTCTCAAGGCTATCCCTATTGCTTGTGCACCTTTTTCTACCACACTTTTTCCTTCCACTCAACTTTCCATTAATATGCTTCGATACAGCACTCTGTGAACAGCCAGCTTCTTTAGAAATTACCCTTTGTTATTTACCCTCCTTGTGGAGGGTGTCAATGACTGTGTTCTGGACAATTTTAAAGTCAGCAGTCTTCCCCGTGATTGTGTAACATACTGAACCAGACTGAGAGACCTTTTAGAGGCTCTTGAAACCTTTACAGGTATTTTGAGTTAATTAGCTGATTAGAGTGTGACACCATGGGGTTTAATTACTAAAGCTAAAGAGGGCAAAATTATTCACATTTCTGCATAGAAACCAATCAGCTTCTAACCTCAGCTTGTTCAATTAAGCTTTGGCAATAAAACCTGGAAGCTGATAGGTTTCTATGCAGAATTGTGACTAATTTTGCCTTCTCTAGCTTTAGTAAATAAACCCCCATGAGTCTACAATATTGACATTTTTAACAATATTCAATTTTTCTGAGATACTGGATCTTGGGTTTTTACTAGATGTAAGTCATAATCATCAAAACTAATTTAAAGAAATGCTTGAACTATATCACTCTTTGTGTAATGAATCTATATAAATGAGTTTCACTGTTTGACTTGAATTACTGAAATAATAAATTTTTTGATGATATTCAAATTTTTTGAGATGCACCTGTATATGAACTTCTTTGCCCTTTAGGCAGGGGCCTACTTCATGAAAATATCTGGAAATGCAAATTCCATCAGACCTCTCTAATCTATTCTCTCTGAATTTCATGACAACCCTCAACTTTCCTAAATCTTAACTTCTTCTTTTTCTTTATCTTGGTTCAGTAGAACAAACATAAATTTATACTATCTACAATGCCTTGAAAAAGTATTCATACCCCTTGACATTTTCCACATTTTATTACAACCAAAAATGTAAATGTATTTTATTGGGATTCTATGTGATACACCAACACAAAGTGACACATAATTGTGAAGTGCAAGGAAAATGATAAATGGTTTTCAAAATTTTTTACTAATAAATATGTAAAAAGTGTGGTGTGCATTTGTATTCAGTCCCCCTGAGTCAATACTTTGTAGAACCACCTTTCGCTGCAATTGCACCTGCAATTCTTTTTGGGTATGTCTCTACTAGCTTGGCACATCTAGAAAGTGAAATATTTGTCCATTCTTCTTTGCAAAAGCTCTGTCAGATTGGATGGAGAGTGTCTGTGAATAGCAATTCCCAACTCTTACCACAGATCCTCAATTGGATTTAGGTCTGGACTTTGACTTGGCCATTCTAACACATGAATATACTTTGAGCTAAACCATTCCGTCCTTTTCATACACATATAAAACCAATAAAACAGGCTTGTGATGTTTTACATTATGTATAAACATTTGTAATGAGACATTAATGTGTATTAATACCTTTGTATTGCTCAACAAAACTTGATACAAAAACTCTTTCTTCTGGTTATCTGTATGTTAAAAAATGGTTCACACTTTTAAAAATGCTATTTTTAGTGCCTCAGGTTTGTATCTTTATATCAGTTTCCTGCAGCCCTCATAACAGCAAACTCAGGTTAAGGAGGGAGGACCAGTAAAGTCAGTGAATTATGGTCTATTGCACTGCACAGTATTTTAGGTTTAATACTGTGAACCAGGGCTGGACTTACCATTGGGCTTGACTGGGCTCAAGCCCATGGGCCCTGCCCAATAGGGGGCCCCGCCCATTTACATTTTAAATATCTTCATATATCTTCAGCTAGATCGGATGAAACAGCAGTGACTCACACTAGTCCTCACTTGGCTGCAGCGCTGCTCTGCCCGAGTCTCTCTCTCTGTCTCATCAGCCGATCAGCGGCGCAGAGAGGGAGACTCTAATGTGTAATTACGCAGGACGGACCAGGAGGAGCCTGGAGGTGGGTGGAGCTGCGCCGTTGGCTTGGCAACCCTGCACTCATTGCTAGCGCCTGGGCCACCTGGCGTCCAGCAACGAGTGACGTCATTGAGTCAGTCACGTCGGACTCGGAGTCTCAGACTCAGAGCCGACGTGACTGTGACAGGAGCTGCCTGGAGCGGAGGAGCCTGCCTAAGTGTATCTGTCTTTCCCGGGGCTGATAGGCAGTTGTTGCTGCAGTTTGGCACTGTGTGGCAGAGGCCTGCAATCTTCCACCTCCGCGCCGACCATGAGTGTATTGGCCCTCCCACCGGCAGCACCTCCTCCATCTTGTCCATTAAGTCACTCACACTGACTGCAGGACTCTGCCCCTGGTGAGTGTTGGCTCCACCCACCTCCTCCCTCCATCTTGTCCACCTTGCAGTCTGCAGAGCGGCGTGGATACAAGAAGTAGAAGGCTGCGGACACTGACAGTGAAATTACTGGACCCAACCAACTGGACTTCATTGCTCCTGCATGGGAGCCCCTCTCCCCACCAGAGCACCAAATTAATTGACTAAAAGTGAGTAAAAAAAAAAAAAAAAAGAATTAATTCATGTGTCAAGTCAAAAAGCAAAATACATGTGTGCCATTATGTATGAAAAAAAATGCCTCTTTAGTCTTGACTTATTCAATCTTAACCCCTTCAGCTCTGGAACCTTTTACCCCCCCCTTATGATCAGGCCATCTTTTGCGATACTGCGATGCGTTGCTTTAACTGACTGACAATTGCGCGGTCGTGCGACATTGTAACCCAAGAAATTGACGTCCCTTTTTTCCCACAAATAGAGCTTTCTTTTGGTGGTATTTGATCACCTCTGCGGTTTTTATTTTTTGCAATATAAACAGAAAAAGACAAAAAAAAGCAATATTTTTTGCTTTTTGCTATAAAAAAACGTCTTCATCAATTTAGGCGGATCTGTATTCTGCTACATATTTTTGGTAAAAGAAAAATCCCAATAAGTGTATATTGATTTGTTTGCGCTAAATTTATAGTGTCTACAAACTATGGGATAGATTTAAGGCATTTTTATTTATTTATTTTTTACTAGTAATGGCGGGGATCAGTGATTTTCGGAAAAAACGTTTTTCAAGCTTCAATCAGTGATCAAATAAATAGATTATTACGTTTTTTTAACATGTTACACTGCCTACGGTACCAGTCAACATTTTGTTCTATTCAAAGTAATGTATAGAAGGTAGGGCCCAAAAGTGACTCAAGCCCAGGGGCCACCACCACTACTGCTCCCTTATTGTGCAGCCACAAGGATAAGTGCATTAAGCTGACACTCAATTTCTGGTTCCCCCTTCTTCCCTCAAGTGCTCCCCCATCCCTTTCTGCAGTGCTTCCCCTAAACGCCCCCTCACTATATGTTTTGCTTTATCTTTTATAGTTACCTTTTTCTGAAGTATTTAGGCTGGACACAGCAAAGGCAGGCTCCTCTTCCTGTTTGGATCTTCTCCAAGTGCTAGGTGGTCCTTGATGCAGATAGCGGCACTCACATGATGACATCGGTGTTGTGCTACACATCAGTTCATTGTGAGTACGGAGTGTCATGGTGATGTCACCTCACTGCACACACAGTGTGACCTTAGTCTTTCACTTTGAAGGATGTTGGAGATATAATGGTGTAATTGCATTATTGCAGGGGATACTACCAGAGAGGAAGTTAGAATTGCAGCTAAGGCAACTCTTTTGTTTTCAACCAATTCTGGGGGATTATTTAAATACAAAAAATGCCTTAGGTTGTGCTTTAAAGTGTAACTATGGCTAAATGCAGTACTGTAATACTTATACGTCAAATGTCTTATCTGCCAAAGGATTTGTAATTCTGTCCAGACTTGTTTGTGATTCATGCAACTCATGCCAAAACAGGAAGGGAGAGGAAATCCTTGCAAATTAAGGGAATCCCTTGGAGACCCCCAAGTGACCAGAACTAGTGTCCCCATTAGAAAATTTCTCTTGTACTACTTTTCTGGGGACAACCCAAAATTTGGGATTTTCTTTTACTTTCTATTTTAATGATAACGGTAAATAGGACAAGAGATACGATAAAAACTGACAAGAGCTCTAATCCATCTTCACTATATCAAAAACTAAACAAAAAGTTTTGCCTTTAGTTATATTTTAACTCTTATACTGTCACTTTTTTATAGGTTGCTATATTTCAGAATATAATTTGTGACATGATGCATGACTGTAGAGCGCCCTACTGAGAAAACATAATAGAAATAATTTATAAAGCATTCCCTGGAACTTCAGCCCATAGCTTGTAAGTGAAATTATTTCATTTTACAGATTGTTGTTAAGGAAGATAATACTGAATACTGAATCAAAATCATGCAGGGTATTTTCCTGTATGAGTCCCTGAGAATGAACAGTAAGTAGGATCACAATGAACTGGCAAGTATCAGTACAGAGAGATTCCCACATAAACCTGTTTATTGGACCTGATCTGCCTGCTGACTCTGTACTGCTTTGCCTGGCTGTTACTGACCATGGCCTGCCTATTGGTTCTTGCGTTGCCCGCTGATTAGGTTCCTTGCTGCCCATTGCTGATGACTGCTGCTCATCTCCTGGTTCTCCTTCCATCTCTAATTCTGGTGCCAAGATGCTCTTGCATCCTGTTCTCAGTACTGCGACTACCAGCTCTACTTACCTACACAGTGGACATCACCAGCCAGCTCCTACGGCACTTGTGCCACTCCTCGCCCTTACACTCTCTGTATTCAGGAGACCAAGCGCACCACTGCCACAATAGGTCCCTCATTTAAATGAATGCTTGTAATTTGCTACTGAGAACTTATCTGAAAACAGAAACAGTTGTTTTGTCCTGCTCAGCCATTTCTTTGTGGAATGATTTAACAGTACAGTGGGGTAGATATCAACCTACCCAGCAGTGCTAAGCAATAGAACCAAGCAGATCATTGAAGCCATTGTTAAAGCGGAGTTCCAACTACAATCTCAATTTTTTTTTTTAGAACCTTTCACAAGCGTTTACAATGTTATTATAACACTCACGTCTCCTATTGTCCTCCGATGTCTGGTTTCATCTTTTAAAAAAACTTTGATGACTGTACTCTGGCCGTTGTCATTTTGCTTGTGGGCATGTGAAGCCCACAAGCATTTAGTTCTGGGATACTGTGCCCCGTTCTCGCGCATGCGCAGTATTCACCGTATTCACAGTATTCAGTATTCACAGTATTCAGTATTCAGTATTCACCGTATCGGCACTGTAAAGTATACAGGTTGCCATAACAACGGGCGGTGGAGGCGGAAGTGCACGCCCCGTTGTTATGGCAACCTAGCCCTCTGCGCTGCCCACTATCTCCTGGGAAATGATAACACACATCTCCCAGGAGCAGTAGCGAGCGGGGGTGCTGAGGGAAGTGACGTCAGGAGCCCAGGCACTGAAGGAGGCAGATTATGAGGGACCCCTTAGCAATAGGCATTTAGAGATGAGTTAAAAAAAAAAAATGTCCAATTTTTTTTTTTCAGATTTTGTTTTATGCACATTAATGATTTTTTTTTTTTTTTTGGGTGGAACTCCACTTTAAGTGGATATAAACCTACTGCAGCGGTGGATCACCCGGGGACTTCTTGTAGAGCCCTAGGGTTTTGCGATTGAGAAACCCTGGCATAGTGAATGCCACCAACTTGATGTCATGTTAAGTTCTTGAACACTACAAAGGGGTGGTTAGGTGACAGTTACAGGAAGAGGCACAGCCAATGATCACACTTTAATTTTTGAAAAGAAAATAGCCAGTTACTGTCTTATCATATTATAAATGGCCGATTTGTAAAGAGCATGTGGATAACAAATATCACTTTTTTAAATTAACTTGGAGTCCAATTGTAATATAAGAAAAATATAAATATGAACCTCCCATTTATGCAGATGGTTAAACCATAAGTGTGAATGCACCCTAACAGAATCAAAGCAACTTTTTGTAAAATTGTTGTTCCTTTTCCAACTGCAGCTCAGTGCTAACAGATGCTGCAGATCACAATGGGAAGCATTGTTACAGGAAGCAAAGATGTTCAGTTTCTGTCTAAAATGCAACAAGCTGTAAATCCATTGGGCCAACATGCTTGATGGACTGCAGAAGTGGTGTTCTGGGCTATAGGTTTTACATGGAAATGAACTTTACAAGAAACAGAGGGATTATGTTTAATCTCATTTGTGCCGCAGCAGAAAGAAAAAAAATCGGGTTGCTCTCTATAGTCAGCCGTGGGTATTTATGGTAATCTGTGGCTTTCCAGAATTGCTCTGCCACAGTTCAAAGGTCATAGAATGTGATTATATCCTTGTGTGATACAGCATTCTGAAACTCTCCAGAGGTTGTACACCTGTGTGAGCCGGCAGTACCCACTGAAGAGGCTGGCCACGTGCCAACACTTACAGCGTCTCAGAAGGACTTGTTAATATGGCTAACGCGAGGGGAAATTATTTCACTGTATGGAAAGAAAATAAACTACACATTGGTTCTGGTTCACAAAAAATATTTTCTCATTAAAAAGACACATATGGCCATTTATTAGACTAGTTCCATGATGCATAAAAACATAGCATAGAAAAAAACACACATATCCAGCATACCGTCCAACTTTCTGACATGAGAAATACACCTTTCAGCACAAAATTTGTAGGCAAAGGACACACCTTCAGTTATGCAGACTAGGAAGAATTAATATGCAAAAATATGCAACAAATGATTAATTCAACTAACAAGTTCTTTTTTCACTGCTTCTTTTCCTTTATACAGGCTTTTCAGAATAACCAATGCATTAAATTAGAGGCATGATGAAAGTTTTAGTTTAACCACTTGACGACCGCCTAACGTACATGTACTGCGGCAGGTCGGCTACAGTACGTCATTTCGTGCATTAGCCACTAAGGTGCACGCGTGCTGATTGGACAGAGGGGGAGCCAATCAGCGGGTCCTGAGGACCCTCTATGCACTGGCCACCCGCGATCATTCCCGAGAGAGGCAGAATGGCAGTTGGCCTATTTAAACAAGGCAGATCACCGTTCTGACAGGGGAGAAGATAGAGATCTTGTGTTCCTGCTAAGGAGGAACATGGATCTCTGTCTTCACCCAGTCAGAGCAACCCCCACACAGTTAGCAAGCACCCTCTAGGGACACATTTAACCCTTTGATGGCCCCGGATGTTAACCCCTTCCCTGCCAGTGTCATTTGTACAGTAACAGTACATATTTTTAGCACTGATCACTGTAATAATGTCACTGGTCCCAAAAAAGTGTCAAAAGTGAGATTTTAAAAAAAAATTGTTGAATGTGTTTTATAGCAGAAAGTAAAAAATATATATATATATTTTTTTTCCAAAATTGTCACTCTTTTTTTGTTTATAGCTCAAAAAATAAAAACCACGAGGTGATCAAATACCACCAAAAGAAAGCCCTATTTGTTGGAAAAAGGGACTTCAATTTTATTTGGGTACAGTGCTGCACAACCACATAATTGTCAGTTAAATTAACGCAGTGCCGTAGACCAAAAAATGGCCTGGTCATTAAGGGGGAAAAACCTTTCCGGGGCTGAAGTGGTTAATATAACACTTTTTTGGTAGGTACATTTTTAATACGTCAATATGTTAGACCAAAAGCAATGACATTTAAAGAGAAAAGAGGCACAGTTCCTTCAAATGAGAGACAGTTGAAACCCATGATCTAGATATATCCAGATATATCATATGAATATATAGCAAAACACATCATAGAAAAAAAAGTGAAAATTCAGGAGTTTGGCTAGCCGCTTGATTTGCAATTCTGTCCTGTAGCCCTGTGATCCTGTGTTAGGGTCCTTTCACATGGGCGTTCTGTATGTCCGTTTTTCCTCCATCCATTGGTGGATGAAAAACGAACATACATGTATAGTATCTCACAGAAGTGAGTACACCCCTCACATTTTTGTAAATATTTAATTATATCTTTTCATGTGACAACACTGAAGAAATGACACTTTGTTACAATATAAAGGAGTACGTGTACAGCTTGCATAACAGTGTAAATTTGCTGTCCCCTCAAAATAACTCAACACACAGCCATCAATGTCTAAACCGCTGGCAACAATTAGCCATTTTCCCTCCCCGGTGTCATGTGACTCGTTAGTGTTACAAGGTCTCAGGTGTGAACGGGGAGCAGGTGTTTTAAATTTGGTGTTATCGCTCTCACTCTCTCATATTGGTCACTGGAAGTTCAACATGGCACCTCATGGCAAAGAACTCTCGGAGGATCTGAAAAAAAGAATTGTTGCTCTACATAAAGATGTCCTAGGCTATAAGAAGATTGCCAAGACCCTGAAACTGAGCTGCAGTACAGTGGCCAAGACCATACAGCGGTTTAACAGGACAGGTTCCACTCAGAACAGGCCTCGCCATGGTCATAAGTTGAGTGCACATGCTCAGCGTCATATCCAGAGTTTGTCTTTGGGAAATTGAGTGCTGCCAGCATTGCTGCAGAGGTTGAAGAGGTGGGGGGTCAGCCTGTCAGTGCTCAGACCATACAGCGCACACTGCATCAAATTGGTCTGCATGGCTGTCGTCCCAAAATTAATCCTCTTCTAAAGATGATGCACTAGAGAGCCCGCAAACAGTTTGCTGAAGACAAGCAGACTAAGGACATGGATTACTGGAACCATGTCCTGTGGCCTGATGAGACCAAGGTAAACATATTTGGTTCAGATGGTGTCAAGCGTGTGTGGCGTCAGCCAGGTGAGGAGTACAAAGACAAGTGTGTCTTGCCTACAGTCAAGCATGGTGGTGGGAGTGTCATGATCTGAGGCTGCATGGGTGCTGCCGGAACTGGGGAGCTACAGTTCATTGAGGGAACCATAAATGGCAACATGTACTGTGACATACTGAAGCAGAGTATAATCCCCTGCCATTGGGGACTCCAACAGGACCACTGCCTTGCTAAAGAAGCTGAGGGTAAAGGTGATGGACTGGCCAAGCATGTCTCCAGACCTAAACCCTATTGAGCATCTGTGGGGCATCCTCAAACGGAAGGTGGAGGAGCGCAAGATCTCTAACATCCACCAGCTCTGTGATGTCGTCATGGAGGAGTGGAAGAGGACTCCAGTGGCAACCTGTGAAGCTCTGGTGAACTCCATGCCCAAGAGGGTTAAGGCAGTGCTGGAAAATAATGGTGGCCACACAAAATATTGACACTTTGTCCCCAATTTGGACATTTTCACTTAGGGGTGTACTCACTTTTGTTGCCGTTGGTTTAGACATTAATGGCTGAGTGTTGAGTTATTTTGAGGGGACCGCAAATTTACACAAAGTGTCATTTCTTCAGTGTTGTCACATGAAAAGATATAATAAAATATTTTATAAAATGTGAGGGGTGTACTAACTTTTGTGGGATACTGTATGTCTGTGAGCTAGCAGACGTTAGCGGATGATCATCCGTTGATATCCGCCTCCGTTAAGTTCTGTTTTTTGAGACGGAAGACAACCCTATTTTTCTTCCGCTTAATCAATGGAACGGACGAAAAATGGATGTTAGCAGATGACATCCGCTTACATCCAATCCGCTGACATCCGTTTTTCACCCAAAAACATGGGTGTTCAGTTTTTAGCTCAGTTCAGTCACTTTTTTTTTGTGTAAAAAACTGATGAATAACGGATGTCAGTGGACATGAAAACAGATGTAAACATTGACATCCGTATCCGTTGTTGATCAGTTTTTTTACCAAAATGTGACTGAACTAAACTAGAAAACAAAATGCCCATGTGAAAGGAACCTTAGATTCCCAGAGGAGGAGTGTCTGCATTAAGTTTGTACTAATACATGCAATATAGATTCAAAGTGAATTCCAGCCAATGTTTTTTTTATATATATAGATTTGGAGGTTTGGGTACAGTACAGAAGATATTTATTGCTGTCTATGAGGGTTGACAATCCCCCATAACTTTTTAAACTGACAAAACGTGGGGGGAAAAAGAGTGCATTTTTCACTGACAACTTGAAATATGACATAAATTCCCATAACAAATAATCTGCCTGGCTTTACAATAAAAAAACATGTGAGAATGACTAGGATTATGAAAGAGCAGGGGAATAGAAAAATAAATCCTCCGGCACGCAAACCGTGACATGGTCATATTGCACCTAACAGTGGGAGTGGCTTAAAGAGGGATGATTAAAGTGATTCTAGAGGAAATCATTAAAAAAACTAAAAATAAATAACAAACATGGTACAGACAGTCCCCGAGTCACGAACGGTTTAGGGACTGCCGGTTTGTTCTTAAGTCGGATATGCTCGTAAGTCGTAAGCGCATGCGCAGATCGGCAGAGACGTAGTTTTCCAATGTTTTCCGATGTTCTGTCAAATACACAATGTTTTCCAATGTTTTCCGAGGTGCCCGCCGTCAAAAAGTGGCCGCGCATGTGCAGAACTTCATGCCGCCTCCCGTTCGTAAGTAGGAGTCGTTCGCAAGTCGGAGGTTCATAACTCTGGGACTGCCTGTATACTTACCTGCTCTGTGCAATGGTTTTGCATAGAGCAGCCCCGATCCTCTTCTTTTTTGGGTCCCCTGCTGGCGGTCCTGGCTCCTCTTCCCTGTCGAGTGTTCCCATAGCAAGCCTCTTGCTATGGGTGCACTCAAGAAGGTTTACTCCCAAACCGTGCTCTATGTGTGTCCATTCACAAACATAGCGTGTGGCTCGGCCCGCTCCCACTCTCTGCTCATTGGCTCACTGGTTGTGATTGACAGCAGCAGGAGCCGATGGCTCCTACTGCTGTGTGAGCCAATGAGGAGTGAGAGACCCAGGAGAGCCACTTCTCTCATGCACATCGCTGGATCAAGAAGGGGATCAGGTAAGTATAAGGGGAAGCTGGGGGGGCAGGGTTTTTTTTCCCTTCAATTTTTCATTACATATACTTTTCTGCACTTAAAGAGATGTCACTTTGTCTGACTGAGCCTACCCTAAAAAAGAGCCTAAATAAAACCAGTAATTGTTGAGACAATGAACGTTTTGATCAGGACTTGGCAACATAAAACAAAGTGTATAGAGAGTACTAGTCAGGGATCAGGAGTAGGGAGGAGCACAGGTGTGGTCTGAATGGAGTCTGAACCCACCGGGAAACCGTCAAATTGAGCAGCCAATCATAGACAATGGAGGCATTCCCCACCCTGCTGCCGTACATATGCAAGACATTCCAAACCCCCTTGAGCTCATCCCTGATCAGGAGTAAGTAACAAACAACAGTGCAGCAGTCAGGGTGGGGGGAAGAGAGAGGGGAGAAGAGGGGAAGGAAGGGGGGAGCAAGATGGGGGGGAGAGGGTTTAAGGGAGATAGGAGGAGAGGGGCGAGAAGGGGAAAAGATGGAGAGAGAAGAGGGGGCAGGGCAGCTTACCAAGGTAGAGACTGTTACATCTAAGGGGGACCCCCCATTATTCTGATGAAAAAGAGAGCCCAGGCAGAAGAGCAGCAGGGTTGGGTGGTTAATGGCTATGCTAAAAACAATATATCACAGCAGCCCGGGAAGCGGTTGTGGGCAGACCTTTAAAGACCCATGCCACTTAATAGATTTCCCTGTCGCCAGGTGATGTCACATGTCAAAGCTGGTCGATTTAAGATCTGCTGAATTTGCGCATAGCGTGACTCATGCCATGCCCCTGCACAGCCTGCCCACAGAACTACTGGGCATGCACAGTGCTTATGTAAGCAGCAGAGGGAACTTTTTTTACTGACATTGCTCCTGTCTACAGACTTTTACGGACAGGAGCAAAACACCGCTATTTTTACAAATCACTCATAAATTAACGAATGGTTGGCTGCCCTGCTGTCTATGTCCCCATTGGCGAGATTTCTATTTTAATGACCACTGCAGCTATCATTACCTTTAACAAGGCAGATTGTATTTTTCTGAGTTCTTCCTGTTTAATTAGCTTTTGATCCTAACAATAGATCCATTTTTAACATCTTGTCATAGGCCTATTACATTAGGGTGTGCACCCCAAAGCTCAATCACACATGTCTTTCTCTGCAGCCTCAGCTGCACTGGACAGTAAATTAATGAGAAGTTCTCTGTGCTGAGCGGCTTCCTGTTCATTAACAAACTGAAGCATAGTAAACACAGTTTACTATGTTTCCGTTATGAATGAACACAGTGAGTGAGTGTGTGTTCATTGTGTTCATTTAGAAAAGGAAGGGGTCGGTAAATTACATATTTACTAGTCCCTTCCCCCACTCTCCATTCTGAAACACCCCCCCAGCAGCCAGGGGGAGAGGAGGGAAGCCAGCAGCACTGCGGGGGGCACCACATGGGGGGAAGCCCAAACAATAGGGGGAATTGGCACCACCCACACAGTGATTAGGGTGTGCCCAGGCACACCCCCTGCGCACGCCTATGCTTCCCTTAATAGGGTGACAACACTGTTAGTTCTAAAGTAAAATCCCACATCAACATTGTCACCCCGTGGAAAGAGACACATTTAAGCTTAAAGGTGTGTTTATGGTCAAAATTTTAAATTCATATGTTTATTTCCACATCAAATTTTATGGCGTTTCGAGGGACCAAAGCTGTGTGGAAGAGGGTTCGCTAATCAAAATGCGTAAGTTGCATTGGACGCTGAAAGGTCTTCCAATGCTACCTAATAAACAGTGTGGATCTTTAGTTCTGACAAAGGGGGTTCGCCCCTCAAAACGCCTAAACCGCATTGGACGCTGAAAGGTCTTCCAATGCTACCTATTGAACGGTGTGGATCTGGGGGCAGTCACATGTGAATTTTATGATACGCATGTCACCACTGTCATGTGTTTGTGAGTATATCTCTTGTTTCGTTCATGAATAGAATTGTGCAGCAATAATGCGCCCTCTGCTGTTTTGTGGTGTTACATGAAAGGATATCCACAAGTCCTGAAGGAGGCAGCAAGGCACATCAGCACTATTTGGAAACCGGGGAAGAGGACAGGTCATCAAGTTGGAAAGCACCACATTCAAGCTCAGGGGGTTGTTCTTGAAACCTCTCACTAACTGTTTATAAGACAAAATAAACAAACCTATTCAAATGCTGATTTTACTTACCTGAAGTCACAGTCACATGACAATTCTCTCTAATGCCGTGTACACACGGTCAGATTTTCCGAGGGGAAATGTTTGATAGGAGCTAGTTGTCGGAAATCCCGACCGTGTGTAGGCTCCATCGGACATTTTCCATCGGAATTTCCGACAAACAAAATTTGAGATCTGGATCTCAAATTTGCCGACAACAAAATCTGTTGTCGGAAATTCTGATCGTGTGTACACAATTCCGAGGCACAAAATTCCACGCATGCTCGGAATCAAGCAGAAGAGCCGCACTAGCTATTGAACTTTTTTTTCTCAGCTCGTCGTACATGTTGTACGTCACCACGTTCTTGACGTTTGGAATTTCTGACAAGATTTGTGTGACCGTGTGTATGCAAGACAAGTTTGAGCCAACATCCGTCGGAAAAAAAACATGGATTTTGTTGTCGGATGTACGCGGCATTATTCTGTTTACTTTCTGGATTTCTTCATCGGGTGTTCACATCATTGCCTGCACGAAGTGGACACCTCCTATTGGTGGCGGCA
This sequence comes from Aquarana catesbeiana, assembly GCF_042186555.1. Taxonomy (NCBI): domain Eukaryota; kingdom Metazoa; phylum Chordata; class Amphibia; order Anura; family Ranidae; genus Aquarana; species Aquarana catesbeiana. The sequence continues at coordinate 56,133,778 of NC_133328.1, forward strand.
GCATGTCCAGCAGATGGTCCTCTCTCATAGGCTCCAGAGGCAGGAGAACTCACAGGGGCAGTGAGGGGGCCAGCACCCAAGAATATACAGAGCAGGGGAAAATGTCTGGTCTCCAGGGCAGGAAATCAGCTTAGCTCATAGAAGAAACTGTGACTTTGATCAATTACACTCCAGGATGGCTTCGGAGGTGTTTGGAATGAAGACTGAGGAGGAGTAAAGTAATTGATGCACAATGCATTATTTAAACTTCTCATTTGAGTGGAAAGCCTGGAGTTCAGCTTTAAATATAGTTTGTGTGAGCTGTGATCTGGATTAAATATGTATTTGGACAAGGAGAGTTTAATGATATTTAAACAAACCTGTTGCTTTGCCTGGTGTGAGCAAAGTACAAATTCAATTTAAAAAGTTTACATGATTTATTTAAAATAAATTAGACTCCAAAGCATTATAGTTTCAATTTAAACACTTTATTCTGCTTATTTTTTATACTTCCCCATGACCATAAGCTGTGCTCTTTCAATGGAGATTTAACCACTTAAGGACCGAGCCTCTTATTTAGATTTGTTGTTTACAAGTTAAAAACAGGTTTTTTTTGCTAGAAAATTACTTAGAACCCCTAAACATTTTACATTTTTTTTCTAACACCCTAGAGAATAAAATGGCGGTCATTGCAATACTTTCTGTCACACCGTATTTGCGCAGCGGTTTTACAAGCGCACAAAAAATCCACTTTTTTGAATTAAAAAAAAGACAACAGTAAAGTTAGCCCAATTTTTTTTTAATATTGTGAAAGAAAATGTTAAGCCAAGTAAACTGATACCCAACATGTCACGCTTCAAAAGTGCGCCCGCTCGTGGAATGGTGACAAACTTTTACCCTTAAAAATCTCCATAGGCGACGTTTAAAAAATTCTACAGGTTGCATGTTTTGAGTTACAGAGGAGGTCTGGAGCCAGTGGCGTCACTAGGGGGTGGCTTTTGGGGCTATAGCCCCAAATCTGGGACCCATAGCCCTGAGTCTCTGCAGGAATCTCCAAGGGGAGGGGATGCTCTCTCCGGACCATATTGTAAGTAGGAGGCTCTCTGGGGACCCTGATTTTAAAGGAGAGGATTTCTGGGGACCCCTATTTAAGGGGGAGGCTCTCTGGGAATCCTGATGTAAGTGGGGGGGGGGCTCTCTGGGTACCCTGATGCAAGGGGGAGGCTCTCTGGGGACCCTGATGTAAGGAGGAGGCTCTCTGGGTACCCTGATGTAAGTGGGGGGCTCTCTGGGGACCCTGATGTAAGTGGGGGGCTTTCTGGGGACTCTGATGTAAGTGGGGGGCTTTCTGGGGACCCTGATGTAAGGGGGGCTCTCTGGGGACCCTGATGTAAGTGGGGGGGCTCTCTGGGGATATATACACACACACATGTATATTACTGTATATACATGTGTATGCCCGCCCAAGCATAAGACCTAACAACGCCCCTGTCTGGAGCTAGAATTATTGCTCTCGATCTACCGATCGCGGTGATACCGCACATGTGTGGTTTTAACACCGTTTTCATATGCGGGCGCTACTCACGTATGCGTTCGCTTCTGCACGCGAGCTCGGCGGGACTAGGCACGTTTAAAAAATTTTTTTTTCTTATTTATATTACCTTTTATTTTTACACTGTTTAACCACTTGACAACTGGGCACTTAAACCCCCTTCCTAACCAGACCAATTTTCAGCTTTTGGTGCTCTCACATTTTGAATGACAATTACTCAGTCATGCAACACTATATCTTTATGAAATTTTTGTCCTTTTTTTCACACAAATAGAGCTTTCTTTTGGTGGTATTTAATCACTGCTGGTTTCTTTATTTTTTGCGCCGTAAAAGAAAAAAGACCGAAAAATCTGTAAAAAAATACATTTTTCTTCATTTCTGTTATAATATTTTGCAAATTAGTAATTTTTCTTCATATATTTTGGCCAAAATTTATACCGCTACATATCTTTGGTAAAAATAACCCAAATCGGTGGATATTATTTGGTCTTTTTAAAAGTTATAGAGTCCAAAAGCTATGGTGCGAATATCTGAAAATTGATCACACCTGAATTACTGACGGCCTATCTAATTTCTTGAGACCCTAACATGCCAGAAAAGTACAAATACCCCCCAAATGACCCCTTTTTGGAAAGAAGACATTCCAAGGCATTTAGAAAGATGCATGGTGAGTTTTTTGAAGTTGTCATTTTTTCCCACAATTCTTTGCAAAATCAAGGTTTTTTTTTTACTTTTTTTTTTCCCACAAAATTGTCATATTAGCAGGGTATTTCTCACAGACCGCATATGCATACCACAAATTACACCCCAAAACACATTCTGCTATTACTCCCGAGTACGGTGATACCACATGTGTGAGACTTTTACACAGCGTGGCCACATACAGAGACCCAACATGCAGGGGAGCACCTTCAGGCGTTCTGGAGCACCCAGGCCAATTCTGACATTTCTCTCCTACATGTAAAAATCATCATTTATTAGCTAGAAAATTACTTAGAACCCCAAAACATTATATATGTTTTTTTAGCAAAGACCCTAGAGAATACAATGGCGGTCGTTGCAACTTTTTATCTCGCACAGTATTTGCGCAGCAATTTTTTTAACGCGTTTTTTTGGGAAAAAAAACTGTTTTGTGCTTTACAAAAACCAAAATAATAAAGTTAGCCCAATGTTTTTGCATAATGTGAAAGATGAAGTTACGCCGAGTAAATAGATACCCAACATGTCACCCTTCAAAATTGCACGCGCTTGTGGAATGGCGCCAAACTTTGCTACTCAAAAATCCCCATAGGCGACGCTTTAAAATTTTTTACTGGTTACATGTTTTGAGTTACAGAGGAGGTCTAGGGCCAAAATTATTGCTCTCGCTCTACCGATCGCAGCGATACCTCACATGTGTGGTTTGAACACCGTTTTCATATGTGGGCGGGACTTACGTATGCGTTCGCTTCTGCATGCGAGCACACAGGGACAGGGGCGCTTTAAAAATTTTTTTTTTTTTTTTATTGTTCATTTTACTTTATTTATTTTAGTTTGATGCTTTTTTCCAAAAAAAAAAAATTTTTGACCACTTTTATTTCTATTACAAGGAATATGGCATGACAGGTCCTCTTTACAGTGATATATGGGGTCAATAAGACCCCACATCTCACCTCTAGGCTGGGAAGCCTGAAATTAAAAAAAAAAAAAAAAAAAAGATCCTGGCTTCGATCGTATCGGTGAGTCGGTAGAAGCACCGCAAGGCGGCGGGAAGGGGGGACGTCCCCTCTCGCCTCCCGTAAGAACGATCAAGCAGTGGAACAGCTGCTATGATTGTTCTTATGGTGTAGGGAATCGCCGGCTGAAAAAGCTGATATCTGAATGATGCCTGTAGCTGCAACCATCATTCAGATATCTCCGCACAAAGTCAAGGACATTGTATGACGGCGGGCGGGCGGGAAGTGGTTAAAACGCTTTTTTTTTTTTTAACACAAAGTTGTCCATTTATACAATATTTCTACCACATAACCTGTACTTACCAAAAATGACACCCCAAAATAGATTCTCCTGCTCCTCCTTAGTACGGCGATACCCCATGTGTGAGACTTCCACAGCCTGGCCACATACAGAGGGCGAGTACAGCTGAGCATGGCTCAGCATGGCGGGGTATTGCGGAGTATGGCGGGGTATTGCGGAGTATGGCGGGGTATGGCAGGGTATTGCGGAGTATGGCAGGGTATGGCGGAGTATGGCAGGGTATTGCGGAGTATGGCGGGGTATGGCGGAGTATGGCGGGGTATGGCAGGGTATGGCGGAGTATGGCGGGGTATGGCGGAGTATGGCGGGGTATGGCGGAGTATGGCGGGGTATGGCAGGGTATTGCGGAGTATGGCGGGGTATGGCGGAGTATGGCAGGGTATTGCGGAGTATGGCGGGGTATGGCGGAGTATGGCGGGGTATGGCAGGGTATGGCGGAGTATGGCGGGGTATGGCGGAGTATGGCGGAGTATGGCGGGGTATGGCGGGGTATGGCGGAGTATGGCGGAGTATGGCGGGGTATGGCGGAGTATGGCGGAGTATGGTACACAGGAGGGGAGGAGAGGAACCGGCGTCATCAGATGACGCCGGTCTGTTTACATGTGATCCCGCCGTCATTTGACGGCTCGATCACATGGTAAACGGCCGCGATCAGCGGCCATTTACCGGGATCCGTGATGCGCCGGGTCCCCTGGACCCGGCGGTCACGGATGTGTTCGGGTGCGCGCCCCAGGGGGCGCGCAAGAGGGGAATTCTGGGAGGACGTCATAGTACGTCCACCCAGAGTTATCCAACCGCCCTGCAGCCGTCATTCGGCTATGGGCCGGTTGGTAAGTGGTTAAAAAAAGAAAAAAAAATGTGTCACTTTTATTCCTATTACAAGGAATGTAAACATCCCTTGTAACAGAAAAAAAGCATGACAGGACCTCTTAAATATGAGATCTGGAGTGAAAAAGACCTCAGATCTCATATTTACACTAAAATGCAATGTCATGGAGACGGGTGGGGACCATCTTCCCCTCACTTGTCTCCATGCCCAGCCAGCAGAAGGACCCTACTGCCGACGGCTCCGGTAAGCGGCAAAGGGCACGATAAAAGTGATTTAGCCGCAAAGACCACTTTTATCTTGAAGCAGACCGCCGGCCAAATAAGAGGATACCGGGGTTATGGCAGCTAGCTGCAGCCATAACAACGATATCCTCCTTCAAAATAAGCATGTATAGCGGCGTGCGGCGGTCCGGACGTGGTTAATTGAGTCATCACTGTACCTTTACTCATTCTGAGAGCATCTCTGTGTTACCATTCCCCTCGGCTCCTATGTAAAGTCTAACTTGTATCATTTCACAATGATTAAAGCAAAGGTGAATTCTGAAACCTTTATCACAAGTGTAAAACAACCTAATGAGTCATTTGTAGCCAAAGTAAATATGACATGTCTGAACATGTTTAAATATTCAATATCATGCATAATATAGCGCTGTACCGAATGTAATGCAAAAGTGGCATAATTTTTTTACTAACTTACATAGGTCGTTCAAATTTCACATGTTGGTGGAGTAACTCTTCCTCTATAGTAACTCTTCCTCTGCTTTTTTATTGCAGATAACCAGAAGCAAAATGCTGTCCTCATAGGCGTGTGCACAGGGTAATCTGGGGGTCTACCCAACAGTTGCAGGCAGCAAGCAGGTGACAGGTAGACTGTGCAATCTTTCCTTGCCGACCCCTGGAATCAGGACAGGAGGGGCGACAGGGGCAGCAATTAGTGGAAAAGATATGTATTTTCCTCCTGCAGCAGCTAAAAGTAGGCTTCCCTCTCCCTCCCGCGAGCATTCAGCTGCCACAGGAGGAAAATACAGGGGATTGGTACCAGTAAATGCCACCCCCACCACCCTTCCTGTTCCTATTCCTCTTCTTTCTGCTGCCCGGCCCCCTGTGTGCTCCCCTGGTCACCTTTCTGCAGCGATGCCAGCTTCCCCTCCTCTACCGCTGGCTGCTGCGGGGGATCGTTTTAGGATGTAGAACAGGGAAGGAGCGTGTAAATATGTAATTTACTGACCCCTTCCTTTTCTGAATGTTCACTCATAACTGAAGCATAGTAAACTGTCATTACCAGTGGTGGCTGCTGTTTGTTTCTGGGGGGGGTCAGTCGGGTCAGTCGCCCTCCCCCTCCGGTCGGTTGGTCGGCCCCGCACTTACCCAAGCAGGCAGCGCTTCCCTGTGGGCAGCGGCTTCTCGTGCTTCTCCTCACAACGGCCGTGCGTTTCCTCCCTCCTCCTTCTAGGTGGCCAGTACAGTGACAGGTCTCTGGACCCATCTTTGATTTGCCGGGAGGATATATTCATTTGCTATTGTCACATAACTGGGTGGGCTCAGGGCGCAGTGCCCTGCGTCACGAGCCCACCCTTTTTTTAAGACTGTTAGAGCCTCTGGCTCTAATCACGTGCTTAAAAAAAAAAAACATTGTAATCCATGCGTCCAGCGCCCCGCATGTAAACTAGGGGGCCGGATGCATGGATAAGGAGGGACAGTGCCCGTGTACCCTTATTGGACAGGCCACCACTGGTGATTACTATGCTTCAGTTCGTGAATGAATAATAAGCAGCTCAGCACAAAGAACATCCCATTCATTCTATTTAGACCCTGATATTTCACCAAAGCCCCTCAAAAGGGTTCCTAAAAAATTAAAACATCCAACATCCAACATCCGACATCCATAGAAGGCCGCAGAATGTTTATAGAGATGACACCTTTGACAAGAGTCACCAATGACAAGACATTGCTCTTCTCAATGGTGTCCTCTGTGAATACCAGACAGCCTGCAACCCTCCTTCATCAAAAACTGCATCCCATTCTTTGTCAAAAACTGGAATTCATTATTTACCTGCAATGAAAAAGCAGAGGAATTACTATAAAAAAAAGTTACTCTACCAACATGTGAAATTTGATTGACCTACTATATGCAAGTTAAGAAATAAAGTTATGCCCACTTTTGCATTACTTCCGGTACAGAACTCTTATTTTTGGAGAGATGAACACAGGTGTGATGCGGTAGATTCAGTGCTTTGTTGTATCGGCAGGCAGACTGGGCCCTTTGGAATCAATAGACAGGGATAGGCAAGCCAATCCACTTAGGTGGATGTCTTGCACAGGTTGATTCTAAAGCCTCGTACACACGATCGGATTTTCCGCAAACAAAACCGCAGACTTTTGTCCGAAGGGCGTTGGCCCCAAACTCTTCTTGCATACAAACGATAAGGAATTGTCGACCAACAAACACGAACGTAGTGACGTACTATGTGGTTTTTCAGCTCTTTAGCGCCACCCTTTCGGCTCCTTCTGCTAATTTCATGTTAGTAGAAGTTTAGTGAGTGTTGATTCGCGCTTTTCATTTCGCGCTTTTCAGTTAGTTTCTGAACGGCCGTTCGTCAACCAGCCATGTTGCGGAATCGAAAGATATAACATGCTATTTAATATTGGCCTTGGAGTTATTGCTTTGACCCAAGTCCAGTCCAGGAACAGGAAGAGGAGGATTTCTTGGACCAAAAATTGGTCAATCTCCCCTGCACAGTCCCATCCCCCCTTCAGTTAGAACACGTACTAGGACACACTTAGCCCCTTCACTGCCAGTGACATTTTTACAGTAATCAATGCAATTTTATAGCATTGATCGCTGTAAAAATGCCAATGGTCCCCAAAATGTGTCAAAATTGTCCGACCTGTCCGCCATAATGTCGCAGTCCTGATAAAAATTGCAGATTGCCGCTATTACTAGTAAAAAAAATTAATAAAAAAGCCATAAAACTATTCCCTATTTTGTAGACGCTATAACTTTGCGCAAACCAATCAATACACGCTTATTGCGATTTTTTTACCAAAAATATGTAGAAGAATACATATCGGCCTAAACTGAGGAAAATAATATTTTTTTTATATATTTTTGGGGATATTTATTATAGCAAAATGTAAAAAATATTGAGTTTTTTCAAAATCGTCGCTCTATTTTTGTTTATAGCGAAAAAAATAAAAACCGCAGAGGCGATCAAATACCACCAAAAGAAAGCTCTATTTGTGAGAGAAAAGGACGCCAATTTTGTTTGGGTGCAACGTCACATGACCGCGCAATTGTCAGTTAAAGCGGCGCAGTGCCGAATCGCAAAAAGTGCTCTGGTCAGGAAGGGGGTAAAATCTTCCGGGGCTGAAGTGGTTAAAAACTACAGGATAATGGTGTTGTGGTAAATTGCACCAAAAAAAATATAACAAGCATAATAATATTATACTTGATATCACTAGAAAAAAAAAGCCTTTGAAAATTAGTTTGCAATAACTCCATCAGTATCACCAGCAAAGCAGCTTCATTATGATCCCATTAAAGAAGAAGAGAATTGTGCGCTGCATTTCGAGATTTCATAATTTGCCACATCACGAATGTTAATTCTCTATTACGAACGCTAGTTTACAAGACCGACCGCTTCCGGCTCGTCCTGCTTCCGAGCATGCGTGTTTGTACTTTGGACTTTTGTCCGACAGACTTGTGTACACACTCTCAGAAAATCCGACAACAGACATTTGTCCGTGCAAAATTTTATTGCCTGCCATCCAACATTTGCCCGTGGAAATATGACTAAGCACTGTTGAGTGTGAAACGCGTCAGCTTGTTTGTCCCATTTTTTGCTGTGGCTTGTATCTGTTGGACTTTTTACTAATAAAGGCTATATTCCGGAGTGCGACTGTCCAGAACTTCCTTTTTGCCTGTTGCTATATGCTTAGCCGGCACCTGGTGTTCCAGTTCCGAAGAGAGTTCTATATCCACATTTCCACCTGGAGCGGTGAACCCCTTCCCTTCCCCCAATAATTTTTAGTGTAATATTTAGGGGAAGTGGTGCAATATTTGCATTTTTGTAGTTTGACTCTTCTGCTATTTCTGCTATTCAGTCGTTTTTTTTAAGGGCACTTTCACACTGAAGTGGGGGGGAGGGCGTCAGGGGTAACCGTCGTTTTAGCGGCGCTTTTTGGCCGCTAGTGGGGCGCTTTTAAACCCACTAGTGGCCGATGAAGGGGTTAATAGCGCCTGTGCAGTGTTGCAGCCGGAGCGCTTTTAACACCGCTCCTAAAGCACCTCAAAGATACTGCTTGCAAGACTTTTTTTAACATCCTGCAAGAGCACCGCTCCAGTGCGAAAGCACTCGGGCTTTCACACTGAAGTGACAGGAGAGGCGCTTTACAGACGCTTTGCAGGTGCTATTTTTAGCGCTAAAACATCTGTAAAGTGTCTCAGTGTGAAAGTAGCCTCGTTCAATGCAAAGTTTAATAGGATCGTTAGGTTTATTACAGTTCAGTATTCATTTTAGCTTTTAATTTGTTTTATTTCAATTAGTGGTTATTGTATATATTAACTTGTTGATATTGGTGACTTATTGGTGACTTTTGTATTGTAATTTTGTTTTGTCTTTGTTAAGTATAACTGTATGCTAATAATTTCCCACTGGGATTAATAAAGATTCCGAATCTGAATATCTCTGCCTAACACCTTCCTGTCTGGCCTATAGCAGAATGATGGACGGGCGGGGGTACCAATGTCCTGACTGGATGTCATATGATGTCTTTCAGAATTTAAACCCAGGGGCGCACATCGAGGCGATCGATGGTGCAGTGTGTCACCACATCTCCGATCACAGAAAAGAGCCTATGGCGTAGGCTCTCTGCCACGTGATCAGCTGCATCCAATCTGTGCCGCCTATCAGTGCCCATTAGTGCCGCCTACCAGTGCCTATCAGTGCTGCATATCAGTGCCACCTCATCAGTGCCCATCAGTGCAGTCTATCAGTGCCCATCAATGCTGCATATCAGTGCCTGTCAGTGCAGCCTCATCAGTGCACATCAGTGAAGGAGAAAATTTAATTATTTCAAAAATGTTGTAACAGAAACTAAGAAAAAACTTTTTTTTTTCAAAATTTTAGGACTTTTATTTATTTGTTTATTAAAAAATAAAAAACTCAGTGGTGAATAAATACCGCCAAAACAAAGCTCTATCTGTCTAAAAAAAAACCTATAAAAAGTTAGTTTGGGTACTGCATTGCATGACCACACAATTGTCATTCAAAATGCGACAGCGCTGAAAGCTGAAAATTGGCCAGGACAGGAAGGGGGTGAAACTTGCCCTGTATTGAAGTGGTTAAAGCAGTAATAAACAAAAAACCAAGAATGTAATATATTACAGCTTACCAATCATGAGATGTGGTGGCTTCATTAGTTTTCGTTCCTTTTTTTAGGATTTTTTTTGCTCTGTTTTCACATGGTGATCTGGCCAGTAACACACCTTCTGTGTTAGCGAGACACAACTCTGATGGAATGAGCATAGGAGTCACAGCAAACAGCAGCACTGTCAGTCTTGGGGGAGTGTCAAATGTATTACCAGATTTAGATCCACTAACAAATTGAAGAAAACTCCAGCTCACACTAACATCAGTTACAGCAAACAGATTTTGTTCCTTTTGGGATAAAGGTTTTGCATGAATACATAAGAGCTGATCATTTTAACCACCTCTGCTAGTGTCTCATTCACTTAAACTGATACATTCTTCTTGAGAGTGTGAGCTTTTGAAAAGCAACAGACTTGCTGGCAGGATCACCAGATGAAAATAGAAGAAAGAGAGCCTAGAAAAGAAAAGGCATGCAGCCATCACATCTAAGAATTGGTAAGCTGCAATATAAAAAAATGTTTGCTTTTGGGTTTAATATTGCTTTAAAATTACTCAGTTGTTAGATTAAATATCTGAAAATAAATGCTTCACATCAAATAAAATGGATAATACCTACCTGTCCAACCCCCAGCACTGAAAATTCTCACTCACGTGAAGAGCGAAGGAAAGAATCCCCTGGGGATGTCAGATTCCCAGTCCCCTTCTGCATACCTCCCAACTTTTTGAGATGGGAATGAGGGACACCTATCAGCAAAAGTATGCAGGCATAGGACACACCCCTTGCCACGCCCCCTTAAAGGAGAATTGTACAAAAAAACAAGATTGGTTAAACCCACAAGTGCTTTTTTTTTTACCACTACTATTCCTTTATATTGACTTTTGGAATTTACAAATGCAGCAATTTAGAAATCAGATGAAAGGTTTAGCACTGGAAAACACTTTTCATAGCTAAAAAGTGCATTTTATATACAACTATATAGATCAGACCAAAATGAGGGACAAATGAGGAGGAATGAGGGACAGAGGGACATTGTACCTAATCAGGGACAGTCCCTCCAAATCAGGGACAGTTGGGAGCTATGCCTTCTGGGCTCTGTGGTTCAGCCTGCAGGCCCATACATCATACATACCTGCATCCAGGTAACCAAGGGTTTCGATCATTTCACAGTTTGGATGTGGTGGGTTGTCTTTCTTTTTATTTTAGACAGCTGGTTAAAAGTTTTTGAAAATGCTATGTGTTTGGCCAGCATTAGACCTTTGTGACCAGAGCAGCTTGATTCTGTAAAGGTCTGTTTTATTATTTATGTATTGCATGGTGTACCAAGCATTTCTCTCTGCCTCTTCCTAAATGTTATGAAATGCACAATTATTTTTTCCTACAGGAATCTGCAAACCATTGCAGCGGATCGCAATGTCAGGTTCCTGCAGGCACACCCTCCAGCTTTCTTGCCTATTCCTCTGCATGGGCTTTCAATTAAAAACCTGGAGGAAGGTCAATGGACTGCAAGGGATGCACAACCACTCTGGTTTTAAATATGACAGCAGCTGTGGGATAAAGGAACCTCCACCCAGGAATAATCAGCTTCCTGTCATTTAATAAAACATGATTTCATGAGTTTACAAATACATGCTCATTCTCTATCGCAGATCATTAAAAGAAAGAAAAAAAAAAAAAAGTTTCATACATGTTGAAAGCGATCTTTTTCATGAGACTAATCACTGTGATTCTATTATCAGCTCATAACTGTGGCAGGATGTCAGAACAGGTGTTGCCGAAATCTTGAACAAATTGTACATATGTAAAAGAAAACAGGATAGGAACAGAAACCACACTTTAAAAAAAAAGTTAGTCATATTTATGATTACGACCTTACTTTTGTGGTTTAATGCAATATAAATCTGTAATTGTGTCTGTTGTCTCCGAATGCAGCACAAATAGTGACTTGCAGCCTATATAGCTGAAGAGCGTTGCTGTTGGAAAGCAGACGTTTCTCTTTGGTTAAACTAAAGTCCCCCCTTTACACATGTTCCACTACAAAAATATCAAATGATGCCTATTGCTGTGGGTGATCTGCACCAAATAAAAAAACAAAAGGCGTTGGATTCACCCTTTCCTGACCATAACTGTCACTCAGGCACTCTATAGCTCGCCAGCAGTGAGCTCCTTCTGCTGGTGTAACTGGCTCCATCACCTAGGCCAGTGGTTCTCAACCTCAGGCCTCAAGTACCCCCATGATTTCAGGTTTTCCTTTACTTTGCACAGCTGCTTTAAAGCGGAGGTCCACACAAAAATTGAACTTCCGCTTTTCGGAATCCCCCCCCCCCCCTCTGTTGTCACATTTGGCACGTTTCGGGGGGGGGGGGGGGTGCAGATAGCTGTATAAGACAGGTATTTGCACCCACTTCTGGGCATAGACCCCTGCAGGGGTCTATGCCACCCCCCCCCCCCGCTGTCTGCTGGGAGACACACGGGTCCCAGAGACAGCAGGGGCCATTCGGATTGCGCAGCGCAACTCGCACATGCACAGTAAGGCTTCACTTCCTGATTCTCTTACCAATGATGGTGGTGGCAGCATCCGAGGACCAAGGGACAATTCGGCCTCCGGTGCCGACATCTCGGGCGCCCTGGACAGGTAAGTGTCCTTATTGTAAAAGTCAGCAGCTGCAGTATTTGTAGCTGCTGACTTAAAAAAAAAAAAAAAAATTGGCAGACCTCCGTTTTAAATCAATATCAATGACATGGTAATAATAAGAGCTATTTTATCTAAGGGAAGTCCCCAAAACATGGCCGTTGGGGGTACTTGAGGACTGAGGTTGAGAATCACTGACCTATGCTATTCAGGGCAAAGTGACTGGTTCTGTTTAGCCTCTTGCCGACCATATACTGTATATATACGGCGGCAAGGTTACGGCGGTACTGGTTCCTGCACTCCCGGGTCTGGGGTGCGCACGTGCACCACCGGTAACCCACTCCTTCTGCCAATCAGCGGGTCTGGCAGACTCCATGTTTGCCGGGACCCGCCGATTGTTCAGGACATCAGCAGAAAGGCGCTCTGCCTATGTAAACAAGGCAAACTGCAGTTCTGTCAGTAGGGAAGGCATTGATCCTGTGTTTTTGCAAAGCAGGAACATGGATCATTGCCTTCCCCTAGTAAAATCACCTCCCACACAGTAACCAAGCATTGGCTAGGCACACAGTTAACCCTTTGATCGCCCCTGATGTTATCCCCCTTCCCAGCCAGTGTCATTAGTACAGTGACAGTGCATATTTTTAGCACTGATCACTGTATTAGTGTCACTGGTTCCCAAAAAATGTCAAAAGTGTCACAGTCCCACTATAAGTCACTGATCGCTACCATTACTAGTTAAAAAATAAATAAACATTTCATAAAAATATTCAATAGTTTGTAGATGCTATAACTTTTGCACAAGCCAATCAATATACGCTTATTGGGATCTTTTACCAAAAATATGTAGCAGAGTAAATGTTGGCCTAAATTGATAAAGAAATTTAGATTTTTTTTACATTTTTTTTTTTTTTTTACAGAGAATTTGAAAAATCTAATTTCTTTATCACTTTAGGCCAATATGTATTCTGCTACATATTTTTGGAAAAAAAAATCCCTGTAAGCATATATTGATTGGTTTGTGCAAAAGTGCTAGCTTAGCTGTGAGGAAGGGGGTGTGCCCCCGAAATGCGTCAGTTCACCCCGTGATATAATTTAGCACATGTCTCTACACTGTGTGATTTTATGGCTCATCAAGAGTTGCTTTTTGTGAGTACCCACTTTTTATGGATTTTATCATTCATTAACCACTTGACCACTGGGCACTTAAACCCCCTTAATAACCAGACCAATTTTTAGCTTTCAGTGCTCTCACATTTTGAATGACAATTACTCAGTCATGCAACACTGTACCTATATGAAATTTTTGTCCTTTTTTTCACACAAATAGAGCTTTCTTTTGGTGGTATTTAATCACCGCTGGGTTCTTTATTTTTTGCGCTATAAAAGAAAAAAGACTGAAAATTCTGTAAAAAATGTTTTATATACTAATATATATATATACTTATACTACTACATATCTTTTGTAAAAATAACCCAAATCGGTGTATATTATTTGGTCTCTGTGAAAGTTATAGAGTCCAAAAGCTATGGTACCAATATCTGAAAATTGATCACACCTGAAGTACTGACTATCTAATTTCTTGAGACACTAACATGCCAAGTACAAATACCCCCCAAATGACCCCTTTTTGGAAAGAAGACATTCCAAGGTATTTAGAAAGATGCATGGTGAGTTTTTTGAAGTTTTCATTTTTCCCACAATTCTTAGCAAAATCAAGATTTTTTTTTTATTTTTTTTTTCACAAAATTGTCATATTAGCCGGTTATTTCTCACACACAACATATGCATACCACAAATTACACCCCAAAACACATTCTGCTATTACTCCTGAGTATGGCGATACCACATGTGTGAGACTTTTACACAACGCGGCCACATACAGAGGCCCAACATGCAGGGAGCACCTTCAGGCGTTCTGGAGCACCCAGGCCAATTCTGACATTTCTCTCCTACATGTAAAAATCATAATTTATTTGCTAGAAAATTACATAGAACCCTAAAACATTATATATATATATATATATATATATATATATATATATATATATATATATATGCCGAGTAAATAGATACCCAACATGTCACCCTTCAAAATTGCACACGCTCGTGGAATGGTGCCAAACTAAGCTACTTAAAGATCCCCATAGGCGACCCTTTAACATTTTTTACTGGTTACATGTTTTGGGTTACAGAGGAGGTCTAGGGCCAAAATTATTGCTCTCACTCTACCGATCGCAGCGATACCTCACATGTGTGGTTTGAACACCGTTTTCATATGTGGGCGGGACTTACGTATGCGTTTGCTTCTGTATGCAAGCACACAGGGGCAGGGGCACTTTAAATTTTTTTTTTTTTTTAATTGTTCATTTTACTTTATTTATTTTAGTTTGACACTTTTTTTCAAATAATTTATTTTTTGATCACTTTTAATAATAATAATAATGTAATAGGAATATGACATGACAGGTCCTCTTTACAGTGAGATATGAGGTGAATAAGTCCCCACATCTCACCTCTAGGCTGGAAAGCCTGAAATAAAAAAAAATAAAATAAAGATCCTGGCTTTGATCATAGCGGTGAGTCGGTAGAAGCACTGGAGGGCGGCGAGAGGGGGGGGTCGTCTCCTCTCGCCTCCCGTAAGAACTATCAAACAGTGGAACAGCCACTATGATCATTCTTATGGTGTAGGGAATCGCCAGGTGAAAAGGCTGATATCTGAATGATGCCTGTAGCAGCGGGCATCATTCAGATATCCCCGCACAAAGTCAAGGACGACGTATGATGGCGGGCAGGAAGTGGTTAAAACGCATTTTTTTTTAACACAAAGTTGTCCATTTATACAATATTTCTAACACATAGCATGTATATACCAAAAATGACACCCCAAAATAGATTCTCCTACTCCTCCTACGACGATACCACATGTGTGAGACTTCCACAACCTGGCCACATACAGAGGCTGAGTACATCCAAGTATGGCCGAGTATGGCTGAGCATGGCAGAGCATGGCCGAGCATGGCCGAGCATGGCTGAGCATGGCTGAGTATGGCAGGGTATTGCAGGGTGTCGCCGAGTATGACTGGGTATGACTGGGTATGACTGGGTATGGCAGAGTATGGCTGGGTATCAATGAGTATTGCAGAGTAAGGCTGGGTATTGCAGAGTATGGCAGGGTATTGCAGAATATGGCAGGGTATTGCAGGGTATGGCTGGGTATGGCAGAGTATTAGAGTATTGCAGGGTATTGCAGGGTATTGCAGAGTATTGCAGGGTATTGTAGGGTATTGCAGAGTATTGCAGGGTATTGCAGAGTATTCCGGTGTATTGCAGTGTATTGAGGGGTATTGCAGAGTATTGCAGGGTATTGCAGAGTATTGCGGGGTATTGCAGAGTATTGCAGGGTATTGCAGAGTATTGCAGAATATTGCGGGGTATTGCAGAGTATTGCGGGGTATTGCAGGGTATTGCGGTGTATTGCAGAGTATTGCGGGGTATTGCAGAGTATTCCAGAGTATTGCGGGTTATTGCAGGGTTTTGCAGGGTATTGCAGAGTATTACGGGGTATTGCAGAGTATTGCAGGGTATTGCAGAGTATTGCAGGGTATTGCAGAGTATTACGGGGTATTGCAGAGTATTGCGGGGTATTGCAGAGTATTGCAGGGTATTGCAGGGTATTGCAGTGTATTACGGGGTATTGCAGAGTATTGCGGGGTATTGTAGAGTATTGCAGAGTTTTGTGGGGTATTGCAGGGTTTTGCAGGGTATTGCAGAGTATTACGGGGTATTGCAGAGTATTGCGGGGTATTGCAGAGTATTGCAGGGTATTGCAGAGTATTACGGGGTATTGCAGAGTATTGCGGGGTATTGCGGGGTATTGCAGAGTATTACAGGGTATTGCAGAGTATTGCGGGGTATTGCAGAGTATTGCAGAGTTTTGTGGGGTATTGCGGGGTATTGCAGAGTATTGCGGGGTATTGCAGAGTATTGTGGGGTATTGCAGAGTATTGCAGAGTAGTGCAGAGTAGTGCAGGGTATTAGAATATGGCTGAGCATGGAGGGATGGCAGAGCATGGATGGATGGATGTGACTGCATTTATACACCGAGCAGAGCTGTGGGCACTACAGATCCAGCCTACAGCGCTGCTGCCATCCGATCCCTCCCTCTCTCCTCTCACACTGTACTGATCAGTACACAGAGGGGAGAGGAAACGGCGTCATGACATGAAGCCGGTTTGTTTACATGTGATCGTCCGTCATTTCATGGAGTGATCACATGGTAAACGGCGGCAATTAGCGGCCGTTTACCGTGATCCGTGATGCGCCGGGTCCGCCGGACCCGGTGGTCACGGATGTTCTCAGGTGCGCGCCCCAGGGGCGCGCGACAGCTGGATTCTGGGAGGACGTCACTGTACATCCTCCCAGAGTTAAGCAGCTGCCCTGTAGCCGTCATTCGACAATGGGCCGGTTGCTAAGTGTTTAAAAGTCATTGGTAATGCAAAAGGTGTGCGCACCTTCCATTTTGTCTTTTTTGTAGTTTCCATCGGATTACCCCAACTGAGGAAGGCAGCATCCACCCAGTCTTGGGATACTCATGTTCCTGTTGCCCTTCACTTTAGAAGACCCCATAGCGCTGGAAGTAATTGTGTTTTTTCGTGTAAAAGTTATAGTGTCTACAAACTATGGGATATTCTTTTTTATTATCTTTTTTCCTAGAATGGAGGGATGGAGGCGACCAGTGACTTATAGCAGGACTGCGATATTGTGGCAGACAAATCGGACACCTGACACTTTTGACACTTTTTTTGGGGACCAGTGGCATTATTACAGTGATCAGTGCTAAAAATATCCACTGTCACTTTACTAATGACACTGGCTGGGAAGGGGTAAACATCAGGGGCGATCAAAAAGTTAACTGTGTGCCTAGTTAGTGTTTCAGTGTAGTGGGGGAGGTGCTTTTACTAGTGGAAGGCATTGATCGCTGTTTCTGCTTTACAGAAACACATGATCCATGCCTTCTGTACTGACAGAACGGCGATCTGCCTTGTTTACATAGGCATACTGCCATTCTGTCAGTGTACCGAACGATCAGCGAGTGCCGGCAGACATCGAATCCGTGGGTCCCGCTGTGTAAAAGCACGCATATATACGTGATTCTGTGCAGCGCGGCCTCCCTGTAGCAGTGAATCTGCTATGGGGTGGTCGGCAAGTGGTTAATAAATCAGATGACGTTCTTCCAGCCCATATATTCTATAGGTAAGGTCTCATTCTTTACCTCAATACCTTTCCCACTACCCCTCCTACAGGAACTTGTCTGTCTTATTTATATATTCCAACTTCAATGACTGCTCTATATAATATTGGACTTATCATAGCTAACATTTGATTTCTATGGCCATGGTTGGCCATAAGACAACCGTTAAACGTCACAATCTCGGTAAAAATTAAGTGCAAGTACCTATGTTAAATTCAATTGTAGCATAAGCTTCAGGTCATGATACTCGCATACTATATCTAGAAACAGATATTTAAACTTTTAAAAATAGACAATCGGCAACAAAATATTACCTTGAAGTTCAGAATATGTAGAATTAATTTTCACTGTGACCCAACAACTAAAATATATAAATAAACGTTGAATTGCAAACACTCAATAATGAAGCTCAACCTGAAATAAGCTTGTTTTTAAAATGCTTGATACACATATTTTATTATAATTAACTGTAATAAAGACTACAAATTATTCAAATAAGGTTGACCCTGCATTTGCCTGTTTTTGCTAAGTAACAAAGAGGCGATTTTATAAATGGCCTTTGTGCTGTCTATAGCTATCTGATATCATTTAACCCTCATTTTTTTGTGTGCTCTCTACTAAAGAATGACATCTGACATCTGATTGGCAGCAATAAAATTTTTTATTCAGCATTCTGCAGATTTTTTCTTTCAACAAATAAAGCTTCTTGTTTTTTTCCCCCACAATTCTTTGTTTCAGCAGTGAAATCTGAGACACATTTATTATATAAGAAGACATTCTGTGTGCACTCACTATGTAGCTTTGTAAAATAATATATTAAAATAGTACTTTCTTATATTTTATCAATTTGCTTTATTCACAATAAAGTTAAGGTTATAATTTTATAGTATTATGTGATCTGTTATAGTAAAATATAATAAAAAACATACTTTTAACTTGTTTGTTGTAAATCTCAAACATGTAAAACATTGTTCTTGTTCATTCAACCTTAAACATGCATTCTTAAATTGTATGCAATATACAATATCCAGTATAAATATGTGTGCATATTTTGGGAAAAAATACGTAAAAAGGTTACAATAGAAATGAAAGAAATGTTTATATTTCTATTCAGGACAAGTTAAGTGTCCAAAAACTTTTTATTATACACATTTACACATATATCTATATATATAGGTATATATATCTATATCAATATATCTATCTATATATATATAAGAGAGAGAGAGAGAGAGAGAGAGAAGAGAGATATACACTGTATCGATGATGGGGAAAATATATATGTTGTACTTTTGACTAATTTTCCTTAACATATTTATATATGGAGGATATGTAGTATAAGGGTATACAATGGAACCAAAAGTCGTGCACTCTATATGTACAAGCAGAATGTCTATGAAGTAAATTTTTGAATGAATGTGTTTGTAAAAGTATGTAAAATTTTATAAATAAAGATTACATGATTTAAAAAAATAAAATCCTTAAAACTCATGTTTAGAAGGAAGATTTAAGTGAATTTGAAATACTTTTATAAATAAATATTTTAAAAATATCTTTTATATATTTCACCCCCCAAAAAACAAGCAAAAAAATATTAAGATGGGGGTATTCTTAACATCATGCACCTTGCAACATATGTGAAAGCTTTTGTTTGCATTTCACTGTAATTAGAATACGACAGTCTATCGTCCCTTTATTATTTTATACGGTGGTGGCTTTGTGTAACCTGTCTATCCATGCAGAAAATAGCTGCCCACTGGTGGATCTGGGTTTAAACAGCTGACATCTGCTTAGTTTCTCCACCCCCTAGTAGAATAACAAGCTTTCGCAGCCTAATCTACCCCAAATGTGTGTATGTAAAAGAGGTCCTAACCACTGACCGGAGTCCCTTTCAGTCAGGGATTGGTCCACATGGCTTCAGGAGCTAAGGAGGCTGATTTGAAATGCAGATCTCCAGACAGCACAGTCCAGCTTGCCCTTTCTCCTTTAATGTGTGTGTCATAGTGAAAAATGGCTCTTATAAGGGTCAGTCACCCATACTTACTTAATTACCTCTTGTTGGACCTGCAGAGCTGTCACAAGCTGTGGTGGATGCAGGAGCTGTTCCTCTGCTAGTGCTGTGTATCCAGGAGCCAGAAATTGCTCTGAAAAGGATTGCTGCTTCAGCCCTGAGTGATCTATCGAAGCATTCTCCGGAGCTGGCTCAGACCGTGGTGGATGCGGGAGCTATCGCCCACTTAGCCCAGTTGATTCTAAATCCGGACGCCAAACTCAAGGTACTGCTTTCAATTACTGTTTGATCCATCTCTGTTTCTGCTCCGTGCTCCTGAAAAATCAGTGGTGAAATTTTTATTGCATCTAGAATTATTTTGCTTCCCGTTCTCTTTGTAAGGATCTCGACAATCTTTTTTTAAAAATAAGAACATCAGTTACATGTGAAGCAACAACACGGAGCTGCAGAGCCCTCTTTCCCAGCCAGGAGGGGTTCTCCTGATGGTTTAATGGGTGCATTTGACCTTTTAATAGGGTACTTCTAACCAGTTCAGAGATCCTTTTGGTAGGTTAAGCCCAGGTTCACACTGCTTCAACATGAAAGTCGCGTGACTTCTGATCCAACTTTGCCCTGCAACTTCAGTCCAACTTTGAACCAACCTCTATGGCATTGAAGTCGTATCAAAGTCTGACCAAAGTAGTGCAGGAACCTTTTCTAAATTCGGAGCGACTTGTGTGGGGTCAGTTAAAGCGGAGTTCCACACAAAAATATAACTTCCGCTTTTCGGAATCCTCCCCCCCTCCGGTGTCACATTTGGCACCTTTCAGGGGGGAGGGGGGTGCAGATACCTGTCTAAGACAGGTATTTGCACCCACTTCCGGCATAGACTCCCATGGGAGTCTACGCCTCTTCCCGTCCCCACCGCGCTGTCTCCTGGGAAACACACAACTCCCAGGAGAGAGCGGGGACCACTTGGGACGCGCAGCGCGACTCGCGCATGCGCAGTAGGGAACCGGGAACTGAAGCCGCAACGCTTCACTTCCTGATTCCCTCACCTAGGATGGCGGTGGCAGCTGCCGAGAACCGAGCGGGTTCTCGGCGTCGCCTGCCGACATCGCTGGACCCTGGGACAGGTAAGTGGCCATGTATTAAAAGTCAGCAGCTGCAGTATTTGTAGCTGCTGGCTTTTAATATTTTTTTTTTTTGGCAGTGTGGGTGGACCCCCGCTTTAAGACGGCTCTCTAATGCTGCGTACACATGACCGGTTTTGCCGGCGGACTAAACTCTGAAGGTTTCTCTGACGGAATTCCATTCAAGCGGTCTTGCCTACACACGGTCAAACCAAAGTCCGACCAAAGTCCGACCGTCCAGAACGCGGTGACGTACAACAAGTACGACGGTACTAGAAAAAGGACGTTCAATAACCAGTAGCCAATAGCTTACATCTCGTACTTGCTTCAGAAGAACATGCGTCGTTTTTGGTCCATTGGAACAGCATACAGACGGCATACAGACGAGCAGTTTTCCCGATATGGGTTCCGTCGGAAAGATTTAGGACATGTTCTATTTCTAGGGCCGTCAGAATTTTCAAAAAAGAAGGTCCGATGAGGCCTAAACACGACCGGATTATACGATGAAAAGACTCCGTCTGACTTTTTCTATCGGACATTCCGCTCATGTGTACGCGGCTTTAGAGAAACATTTAATTTGACATGTCATGCGATTTGTGTTCTCACAAGTCGGATCCCATGTCACACCAGTGTGAACTGGGTCTTAGGGGTAATTCAGCTTCATACAACAGTTTTACATTTTATAAAATATTAAATCATATGGAAATCGTTTCTGTTTTGTATTAGTTTTAAAACAATCATTTGGGAAACATTAAAACACAGTTAGGGATGCTGGTAATCAATGTTCACATGTCAGGAAGTGTATTACAAAAGTTGATGTATACCTTCCTAGTAAACATAGGTTTATAGGAAGAGAAAAATAATTTAATAAAAAATCAAATTGAAGTTTATCTTTAAAAAAATCCCTACAGCTTAATCACATCTCTTACCCTTAATGAAGTATGACCCAGGTTGTGCAGACAGCTGGATCCTGAAAAAATCTTCACTGCAGGAATGCCTGTCCTCTGCCTGTCTCTGAACTTCTCTGAACTGGCGGGGCACGGGTTAACAGCTTCAGGTCTTCAGGCATAACATCAGTACAGATGGTCTGATGGGGACACATCTTCTCCTTCCTCCTCCTCCATTGAGAAAAATTATTTTATTGATAACACTGCATGTGTCGCAATCTATGAATGGGGGAGAGAATCCTGTGACTGATCAAACTCTCCCTCTATCACAGGTCACGTTACAAGCAGTTGAAGAGGACAGGCATAGGTTTACGCAGCCTATTGCATTAGGGTGTGCACCCCAAAGCTCAAACACACATGACTTTCTCTGCAGCCTCAGCTGCACGGGACAGTGAATGAATGGGAAGTGCTCTGTACTGAGCGGCTTCCTGTTCATTCACCATCTGAAGCATAGTAAACACAGTTTACTATGCTTCGGTTATGAATGAACACAGTGAGTGAATGTGATCACTGTGTTCATTTAGAAAAGGAAGGGGCTGGAAAATGACATATTTACTGGCCCCTTCCCCTGCTCTCCATCCCAAAACATCCCCCACAGCAGCAGGGAGGAGAAGAGGGAAGCCAGCAGCACTGCAGGGCAGGTGGGGGCAACACGGAGGGAAGCCTGGGCAGTAGGGGGATTCAACACGTAGTGATTAGGGTGTGCCCAGGCACACCTGGCACACCCCCTGTGCACACCTATGAGGACAGGTATCTCTGCAGTGAAGGTTCCTCCAGGATCCAGATGACTAAAATAATATTATACTAATGTCAAAACTTTCTCATTAAGAGGCCAAAGAAAGAATACTGGAACAAATTTTTTTCAGGAAGAAGAACTGGGATAAACCACCAGGGAACAGGTTTTACAGTTCACCTGGGATCAGACAACCTCCATACATGAAGCCCTCCATTTAGGGTCCCCCTGTCTAGACTACCACCACGATGGGCGAATTGGGAAAGGTCAGTAGACCCCAGAAAGGATGTGGAGGAGGTAGGAAGACCCAAAAGAAGGGGTATCTTTAATTTGATTTTAGTGTTCAATGGTTCAGTGTAAACTAATATTATGTGATCAATCCCTTTTTGATAGAGTTCCTATATTGTGATTTTGAAATATTTTAACGCCATATATTTCACTGCATTACTGCAAGTTTAATGCCATATAGTTCTGCACGTTACTGCAAGTTTAACGCCATATAGTTCTGTGCGTTACTGCAAGTGTAACGCTGCATATTTAATTGCATTACTGCAAGTTTAACGCCATATATTTCATTGCGTTACTGCAAGTTTAATGCCATATAGTTCATTGCGTTACTGCAAGTTTAACGCTGTATATTTCATTGCGTTACTGCAAGTTTAACGCCATATATTTCATTGCGTTACTACAAGTTTAAAGCCATATAGTTCTTTGCATTACTGCAAGTTTAACGCCGTATAATTCATTACATTACTGCAAGTTTAACGCTGTATATTTCATTGCCTTACAGCAAGTTTAACACCTTAAAGTTCTGTGCGTTACAGCAAGTTTAACGCCATATAGTTCTGTGTGTTACTGCAAGTTTAACGCTGCATATTTAATTGCGTTACTGCAAGTTTAACACCATATATTTCATTGAGTTACTGCATTTTTAAAGCCATATAGTTCTTTGCGTTACTGCAAGTTTAACGCCGTATAATTCACTGCGTTACTACAAGTTTAACGCTGTATATTTCATTGCGTTACTTCAAGTTTAACGCTGTATATTTCATTGCGTTACTGCAAGTTTAACGCTGTATATTTCATTGCGTTACTGAAAGTTTAACGCTGTATATTTCATTTCTTTACTGCAAGTTTAACGCCATATATTTGATTGCGTTACTACAAGTTTAACGCCTTAAAGTTCTGTGCATTACAGCAAGTATAACTCCATATAGTTCTGTGCTTTACTGTGAGTTTAATGCTGTATATTTCATTGCGTTACTGCAAGTTCAACTCCATATAGCTCTTTGCGTTACTGTAAGTTTAACGTCATATAGTTCTGTGTGTTACTGCAAGTTTAACGCTGCATATTTAATTGCGTTACTGCAAGTTTAACACCATATATTTCATTGAGTTACTGCATTTTTAAAGCCATATAGTTCTTTGCGTTACTGCAAGTTTAACGCCGTATAATTCACTGCGTTACTACAAGTTTAACGCTGTATATTTCATTGCGTTACTTCAAGTTTAACGCTGTATATTTCATTGCGTTACTGCAAGTTTAACGCTGTATATTTCATTGCGTTACTGAAAGTTTAACGCTGTATATTTCATTTCTTTACTGCAAGTTTAACGCCATATATTTGATTGCGTTACTACAAGTTTAACGCCTTAAAGTTCTGTGCATTACAGCAAGTATAACTCCATATAGTTCTGTGCTTTACTGTGAGTTTAATGCTGTATATTTCATTGCGTTACTGCAAGTTTAACTCCATATAGCTCTTTGCGTTACTGTAAGTTTAACGTCATATAGTTCTGTGCATTACTGCAAGTTTAACGCTGTATATTTCATTGCGTTACTGCAAGTTTAACACCATATATTTCATTACGTTACGTGACTGGGAAGAGGCAGTTCCAGATACTCTAATCTTCAGTGACCCCGAGAAGTCTGCTTCTGATACCTCCTCAAATTTTTGGTGCATGTGCTCCCTCATGCTTCAAAGCCTGCAAAAGGATCCAAGAATACGTGCCGTAAATGAGAAGGATCACTATTGGTTGGCAACCCTCCTTGACCACTGTTATAAGTTGAAAGCCTCAGATCTCATTCCATCCCCACAGAGAGTGCAGAAGATGAAATCTCTTGAGGACACCTTAAAGAGAAGTTTATAGAATGCTTTTCCAAGCTCTGGTAGGTTACAGTGTCATGGAAAACATTGTTTGGTCAAGAGAGGAGCAGTGGAAAAGGCGGCCGCCTAAGTGATGCATTTCTCAATTTTTTTTTGGTCTTCGCCGCCCAGGGCTGTCAGCTTCCACATCCCATTGGCAGCGTCTGCATGGTGGACAACTATCTAGGGGTGAAAACAGGGATGGAGAGCTTTCCAGTCGATGATCCACTGGCTTACTGGGCGATGAGAATAGACCACTGGCCAGAACTTGCCTGGTATGCTATTGAGCTGACTTTTATCAAAATGAATCAGTCCTGGATTACCAACAGCTATGAAGCCCCTGATGCCACCGATTAAGTGTTTTTGGGATGTGGAATCTCTGCAGAACTTCTAGGCTGCCTAGTGTTTCATCTGGAAGAATGTTTTTGCTGTAGGTTTCATGGGCACAATTAACACCCAAAGACCAATTTTTCCGCACCTGTTTGACAAGTGCATATCATTACAATTTTTGACAGCAAGGCCAATTCTTGCTTTCATCGAGAGTACCTCTATAGGATTACGGTGTGAAGGCACCACAACACCCAAAGAACAATCTTTCTGCACCTGTTTGACAGGTGCATATCATTACAATTTTTTACAGCAAGGCCAATTCTTGCTTTCATCAAGAGTACCTCTATAGGGTTACGGTGTGAAGGCACCACCGACACCCAAAGAACAAACTTTCTGCACCCATTACAGAAGTTGAAATTCAAAGTCTGTGGTAGAGACACCAGAATTTTATCCAAAAAATCTCTAATCTTGTTCCCCGTGCACTACGTTGTGGCCTCATCATACAGACTGGCTCCCCAAGCCGTTGCTTACAAAATAAAGAAAGCTTGTAGGGAAAAATGTTTGGGCCACATTTTTTTGGCTTTATAAATGCAATTATTGCGGCAGCAGCTTTTATACGCAGTACAGATGTGCCACTTTACAGGTGGACTAAGGGGCCCCCCCCCCTCCAGACACTATATTGAAAGGAATTTTTCATTTTTATACTTTCACATTAAGCATCAATAAATCACTGCTCATTTAAAAATGACATTTTTTACAAACTTATTTTTAATTGATACATGTCCCCCAGGGCAATACCCAGACTCCCATAACAATTGTATCCCTAATTACTTGCATATAAGTGAGCTGTCACTTAGAAGGGGGAGGCCTGTGGATGTCGTGTATCTGGATTTTGCAAAAGCATTTGATACAGTTCCCCATAGGTCTGCAGGCATGGATCATAAGGTTTGTTTCTTGGGTAAAAAAAAATGGTTACAGGGGTGTGTCCAAAGGGTGGTGATAAATAACGTGTTCTCAGACTGGTCTGGAGTGGTAAGTGGGGGGGTACCCCAAGGTTCTGTCTTGGGACCAATTCTATTCAATTTATTAGTAAATGATATAGAGGATGGGATAAATAGCTCAATCTCAGTTTTTGCGGTCGACACAAAAATAAGCAGGGCAATAACTTCACATCAGGATATAGAAATTTTACAGAAAGACCTGAACAAAATAATGGAGTGGGCTAATACATGGCAAATGAGGTTTAATGTGGAGAAATGTAAAGTAACACACTTTGGGGCAAAAAACATAAATGCAAGCTACTCACTAGGGAGAGAACCGCTAGGGGAATCAAGGATGGAGAAAGATCTTAGGGTCTTAGTAGATGACAGACTGAGCAATAGCATGCAATGTCAAGCTGCAAAGCCAGCAGAATTTTAGTATGCATAAAAAAGGGGATATACTCCAGAGATAAAACAATAATACTGGCACTTTATAAAACTCTGGTTAGGCCACATCTGGAGTACTCCTTCCAGTTCTGGTCACCAGTCCTCAGAAGGGATGTGCTGGAACTGGAGAGAGTCCAAAGAAGGGCAACAAAATTAACAAGGTGCCTGGACGACTTCAATTATGAGGAACGACTACAAGCACTAAATTTATTCTCGCCGGAGAAGCGACTCTTGGGAGGGGGCATGATAGTGATTTACAAATATCTCAATGGTAACCCCAGCATAGGAAAAAGCTATTTAGTTTCAGGGAGTGTAAGACGACACAGGGCCACACAATGAGATTGGAGGAGAAGCGGTTTAACATAAAGCTGCGTAGGGGGGTTTTTCAATGTCAGTGCAATAAGGCTGTGGAACTCTCTTCCACAATTGGTGGTATCAGCGAGGAGTATGGATATTTTTAAAAGACTCTTGGATGT
Organism: Aquarana catesbeiana; assembly: GCF_042186555.1. Taxonomy (NCBI): domain Eukaryota; kingdom Metazoa; phylum Chordata; class Amphibia; order Anura; family Ranidae; genus Aquarana; species Aquarana catesbeiana. Next base: position 56,160,590 of record NC_133328.1, read on the forward strand.
GCATCTTAACATTGTTGCAAAAAAGGGGTCCACTACTCCCACCTATGACTGGCCATTACAGTAAGCAGCATTGGAGGACAAATAGATATAAACAAGGCTAAGGATAAATCCAAGGAAAAATTCCAAGCTTACTTACTGGACAACCGAATCAACCTGTCTAACAGTATGCGTTAAAAACAGGGGTTTAGTCTGCACATATTTGCAAATACATGCGTAAACTAAAGAGCCCTGCCAAGGCACCCTGGTATCTGTAGTTCCTATCACTGACTGATGAGCGATTCCACAGTGGAGGCACATGCATTCTGATGAGTAGGTGGAGGGCAGATGGACTGAAGGGGGTCCAGCCCTTCTTAAAGGTACAGGGGCACACTGAGAACATACAGAAATATGGGAAATATTTATAGACACTGACACATGTACACCTAGGCAGGCTGAACTGGATAGACTATTGTCTTTATTCAACCTTACCTACTATGTAACTATGGTTGCAAAATGCATATTATTGCTATGTGATTATTGGTATTGGGTGGAACTGTTAAAATGTTGTGATATTTGTAAGATTTTTGATGTTTACCATCCTTAGGGTATTATCTACATCATGTAGGGGTAAATGTTTTTTTATATACTTCTATACAAAACAACGTTTAAGGTGTATCAATTATATAAAGAAATTATATTTTAAATGATTGTAAGGTTTTTTCCATTGGAGGTATTAAATTGGCAAGTTTGGAGACTTAGGGGTTAATTGTGACAGGAAGGAGGAGACCTTTATTGTTGTAAAAAGTTTGCTCAGATGACAGAACAGATGCCATTCCTAAGGAAGTAAATTTTGATGAAACATGTTGCATGGGATTAGTCTGTGATGTCCTCACATCTAACAGCATAATATCACTGACCCTACTAATCATACATGGAGGTAGCAATGTCTAGTAAGGCGTTTGTTAAAGTGCTGAATAATATATGAAAATATGAGTTCTTTTTATATTGGTTTTTAATAAAGTTTTGGGTTTTATGCTATGCAAGCCTCTTCTCCCTTTTCTACTGAAAGTAGAGCCTGCACATTGCAGGAGGAAAAAGGAGTACAGAGAGAGTGGATCCAGCTAAAACCTGGATTTTGACCAACTTAGATACAGTGGGGACGGAAAGTATTCAGACCCCCTTAAATTTTTCACTCTTTGTTATATTGCAGCTAATTGCTAAAATCATTTAAGTTCATTTTTTTCCTCGTTAATGTATACACAGCACCCCATATTGACAGAAAAACACAGAATTGTTGACATTTTTGCAGATTTATTAAAAAGGAAAAACTGAAATATCACATGGTCCTAAGTATTTAGACTCTTTGCTGTGACACTTATATAATTAACTAGGTGCTGTCCATTTCTTCTGATCATCCTTGAGATGGTTCTACACCTTCATTTGAGTCCAGCTGTGTTTGATTATACTGATTGGACTTGATTAGGAAAGCCACACACCTGTCTATATAAGACCTTACAACTCATAATGCATGTCAGAGCAAATGAGAATCATGAGGTCAAAGGAACTGCCTGAAGAGCTCAGAGACAGAATTGTGGCAAGGCACAGATCTGGCCAAGGTTACAAAAAAATTCTGCTGCATTTAAGGAGCCGCTGCTGTCTCTCCAATGTGAAAGCTCCGAGGGATGCTAAAAAAAGTCCTGCTAGCAGCATCTTTGGAGCAGTGAAGGAGCGGTGTATACACCGCTCGTTCACCGCTCCTGCCCATTGAAATCAATGGGGCAGCGCAGCTATACCGCCGGCATAGCGTTGCTGCAGCAGCACTTTGCGGTGGTTTTAACCCTTTCGCCAAATTGACGGTAAAGCACCGCTAAAAACAGCAGCACTTTACCGCCGACGCACCCACCGCTCCAGTGTAAAAGGGGCCTTAAAATAATGCAGCGCCATATCACAAAAATATAGCCCGGTTATGAAGGAGGGGTAAACCTTGTGGTGCTGAAGTGGTTAATGGTTTAAATACCTTGTTAGTAGGGTTGCTCTGATACCGATACCGGTATCAGTATAGGTGCCGATATCGAGTATTTTCACGGGTACTCGTGAAAATGCTCTGATACCCGAAACCGATACCTTTGCAGTGCGATTTAAGCCCATACAAAATGAATGGGCTCTGCAATGAATCGCATGCAATGTGAACAGGAAAGCGGTGCGATTCCTGTTAGAATTTTCCGCACCGTTCCTGTGTAAACCCGGGCTTGTCATAGTGACTTCAAAACACATGCAAAGATATTGGTACTCAGTATCGGCGAGTACTTGACCAAAAGTATCGGTACTCATACTTGTAAAAAATTGGTATCCTTGCAACCCTACTTAGTTAACTTAATATTAGTAAAGTAAAAGTAAAAGTTTGAGAGTGCTAGGGGTGCTGGGCTATATACTTATAGCATTCGGTATTATAATATATATTATTACTTATATTGTTTTGTTTTAGTTATACAGGGTCTTGAAATTTTGGCTAGAGCTAAAGTACAATCCTTAAATTTTTCTTGTTGCTAGACGAAAACTGCAGGCAAAATATAATGCCGAGTCTATGTGAACATTATCTAGTGAATGCCGATATAATGTTGGTGACAGATGGGTAGACATTTTCAGCTGCTTCAATGCACATCTGATAGATATGTGGCTTGGGTGTACAAGGTATTTAGCCCTATATACATACATACAGTGATGTATTCCTGCTGAGAAATCTGATTTTTTTAATATGTTAAAAATCTTTGAAGAGGAAGCATTGTTTCATGTCTCTTTAGCTGAATGATTTCTGCTCCCGGCTTGCCTGATATTCAGAATTACTTTTAATGAATTCAGCAGAGTTTTCTCACTTGTATAGAAGTCCCAATTTGTTCGTATAATGCTGATCACGCACATCTCTATTTTCCCCAGAGATCGGACTGTTTTCAAACAATAATCCCGTACTGTATGATTTGCAGTGTTAATCAGAGCTTGGAAGCAATGAGAACCTGTGAGGCTGGTGTGTACTTCAACACACACACACGTGTATATAGATGTAGTAGATGAATAAATGTATGATAAATATGCGTTCATGATTTACTCAGTAAACAAATATAAGACTTAGGCCTCGTACACACGGTCTGATTGTTGGACGACCGAGCGTCTGATTTTTGTCAAAAGGGCGTGTGCAGGATTTTGTCCAGTGTACTAACTATCCGCAAATTGTCATTTGACAAACACAAACGTAGTGATGTACTATGAGAGTACAAAGAGGTAGTTCATGTGTCAAGCGCCACCCTTTGGGCCCCTTATGCTAATTTCGTGTTAGTAGAAGTTAGAAGAATTTAGGTGAGCACTGACTCGCGATTTTCAGATCGTACAAAACATAGGCCTTTTAAAATACATTTGGCATAACTACATCAGTATCACCAGCAAAGCAGCTTCATTATTATCCCATTAAAGAAGAAGAGAATGTGCGCTGCATCTCGACATTTCATAATTTGCCACGTCACGAATGTTAATTCTCCATTACGAACGCTAGTTTACAAGACCGACCGCTTCCAGCTCGTTCCTTGGTTCCGATCATGCATGTTTGTACTTTCGACTTTTGTGTGACAGATTTGTGTACCGACCATCCGAAAATCAGACGTGGAGCCGTCATTCGCCAAAAATGTACTAGCCTTTCATCCAACATTTGTTGTCCGAAAATTGGAAAACAATTATCGAAAGGGTACTAACGACAACAGACTGTCAAATGACAATCCCCTTCTGATTTTCGTAGGGTGTGTACAAGGCTCTAGGCTACTTTCACACTGGGGCGTTGGCGATAAAGCGCCGCTATTTTTAGCGGTGCTTTACCATCGTTTTAGCAGAGCTATTCAGCCACTAGTGGGCCGCTTTTAACCCCCGCTAGTTGCCGAAAAAGGGTTAAAACTGCCCGCAAAGCGTCAGTGCAGTGGCGCTTTGCCGGCGGTTTGGCAGCGCTGACCCACTGATTTCAAAGGGCAGCGCTGCAAAGGTGCTGCTTGCAGGACTTTTTTTACCGTCCTGCAAGCGCACCGCTCCAGTGTGAAAGCACTCGGGCTTTCACACTGGAGAGACAGAAGAGGCTCCTTACAGGCGCTATGCAGGCGCTATTTTTAGCGCTGTAGCGTCTGTAAAGCGCCTCAGTGTGAAAGTAGCCTAAGAATAGCATTCAGGATTGTTGGAGTTGCAATTTTATGTTTTATATTAGAGCACTGATGGCGATCTAAAAGAAGGTGGATTTACTAAAGGAGTAGACAGCATTCTCTTTGTAAAATTTAGCAAATAAGCTGAAGCCATGTGCAATCCAATCTTCCAATCACGTGCAAATAAAAATTATGTGTTTTTTTTAACCACTTGACCACAGGATTTAGCCCCTTCATGACCAAGCCATTTTTTTTAGATATCAAACTACGTTACTTTAACTGACAATTGTGCGGTCATGCAACGCTGTACATAAATAAAAATTATGTTATTTTATTTTCTTCCCAAAAATAGAGCTTTTTGGTAGTATTGGATCACCACTGCCTTTTTTTTATTTTTTGAAAAAAAATAAAGAAAAAAAGACTGACAATGTTGAAAAAAAAAACAATATGTATTACTTTGTGCTATAAACATATTCAATGAAAAAAATTGAAGAAATCAAATTTCTTCATAAATTTAGGCCAATATGTATTCTGTTACATATTTTTGGAAAAAAAATCCCAATAAGCGTATATTGATTGGTTTGCGCAGAAGTTATAGCGTCTACAAACTATAAGATATTTTAATTTTATATATATATATATATATATATATATATATATATATATATATTACTAGTAATGGTGGCGATCAGCGACTTATAGCAGGACTGTGATATTGCGGTGGATATTCTGAAACTGACTGACACTTTTTGGGGACCAATGACACAAATACAGTGATAAGTGCTAAAAAATATGCACTTGCACTGTACTAATGACACTGGCTGGGAAGGGGTTAACATCAGGGGCGAACAAAGGGTTAAATGTGTGCCTAACCTGTGTTTTGCTAACTATGGGAGGTGCTTTTACTAGGGGAAGACATGGATCATAATCCTGCTTTGCAGAGACACAGGACACAGCGGAAGCAAGGCACCAGGCGGCGTGCATGCATGCCCTCTACCAGGAAGAGCCAGATCACATACGTGATCCGGTGCAGAGGTACCGCCCTGTAGCAGTAAACCTGCTATAGGGCGGACCTTAAGCGGTTAATGTACCTGGTAAGTGAACACTCCCTACTACTTTAGTAAATTGACACTAGTACATTCAGATTTCCTACATATTAGGGAAAAAACGATATTTTCCTCATAATTGACAAGGGTTTCTATAGCTCAGTAAATAAAGTGACATTTACAGCAAAACCATCTCCTCTGAAGCTTAGTCAGTGCCTGGTGAGCCATGGTGTTACTGAAAAAACTGAGCCACTGACTCAATATTGACTGCAATTCCTATCATGATTATTATTATAATTCATGATTAACAGCCAGTTCCCAAACCTTTCTCTATATTGAAAAACAATTTAATTCACCTATCGTCAGCAGGACCAAAACATCGACTGAAATCCTACATTACCCATACCCAGGGCTGTTTTAGAAATCATGGGGCCCCATACAGCCTACCTGACAGGGACCCCCCCCCCCCATCCCCGGCAAAAAATGACTAAGGACACAGATTGATCACTCCCTTTCTCTACAGTTTCAGCGGCACAGATGAAGGAATAGGAAGCGCTTTGAGGCTTCCTGCTCATTCACAAACTAAGGCATAGTAAACGCAGTTTACTATGATTCAGTGATCAATGGATGCAGGAGTGATTTGTACCGATTACTCACTGTGTTAATTCAGGAAAGGAATGGGCCAGTAAATTACATATTTACCTGCCCCTTCCACCCGCTCCCCATCCTGAAACATCCCTGTCTGTGCCCATAGTAGCTGCAAATCGGAGAGTATAGGAGAGAAGCCGGAAGCTCTGTGGGGGGAAAGGGGCACACGGGGGGTCCGTACAGCAGATAGAAGGGGCACATGTGCTAGGACCAATCCCCCTGCAGTGCAGCCAGAGGCAGGAGGTGGAGGAGAAGCTTGCAGTGCTGCAGGAGGTGGCAGAAAAAGATTGGTGTCTTCAAAAAGACAGTACAACCGGCCCTCCTGCTCAGCAGGTGTCTGGCCCCCCTTTTGAACTAATGGGGCCTGGGCCCAGTACAGGAGGGTTGGCTGTACTGCCTTAGCAGTGGCCTTACCAGCGGCCCTGCCTATACCTGTTAGATGAAAACTTGAGCATACCTATGATCATTTGATTGGCACCGTATACAACGTATATGTTATTGGAAGGATTGTTGCACTTCCAAAATAAAGGATGTCCCCCCTCCTAAAGGAAAATTCCAGGTATGGATATTTTATACATAGCTACATTGGTCCAACTTGGACCAATATAACTATGCATAAACCATACCTGGCAAATCCCCCTGGAAGCTAGGAATAAACGTAGTAGCCACCACAACTACAGTGATTGCCGCTTGGTTCTGGGTCCTGCACAAAGCAGCTACCCTGTCGCATTCTGAACACAGAAGGTCAGCCACTCGGCACGGGTGCCATTAAGAGAATGCTTTGCTTTTTCTGAGATTGGACAGGGTAGAGATGCAGAGTAGTGATGTCATGCTTTCCACTTCATCAAATCAGAGAATGATTTGCATCCATTCAGAAAATGCAGTGTTCTCTGAATGGGGCCTGTATCGAGTGGCCACCCCCCTATGTTCACAATGCAGCAGGGCATCGGCCTGGTACGGTATATGCATACTTATATAAATATATACATTACCGCACTCTTATATATAATAGAGTTTAAAAATGTGCGGTAACTTTTTGAAGAACCCTTGAATATTTTTAGCACTGAACATAGCCAGTAAGAAAATATGGGAAAACACTGTGGGGAGAATTCAGTAAAGCTGCTGCACCACTTTTCTGGCTCTTATAAATGTGTTTTTATTCTGCCAAATTCATGAAGCATTTGCAACACTTTTAGTTCCGGCAGTGGCTCGTGCACCAAATTCAGGTAGTTCTAAAATGCACCACTTTTACATTGTACCACATTGAATGCGCCAAATTCAAAATAAATTGCAGACACTTTGGGGTTTATTTACTAAAGGCAAATCCACCATGCACTACAAGTGCACTTGGAAGTGCAGTCGCTGTAGATCTGAGGGGGACATGTAAGGAAAATAAAAAACAGCATTTTTGCTTGCACATGATTAGATTATACAAATCAGCAGAGCTTCCCCTCATTTCGATCTTCCCCTCAGATCTACAGCGACTGCACTTTCAAGTGCACTTGCAGTGCACTTGTAGAGCACAGTGGATTTGCCTTTAGTAAATCAACCCCTTTGCATCTTACAAAAGTGGTGCTAATTTAGACCAACTCTCCTTTGCTGTACAGAGAGATAAACTGGCGCAGACAGATTTTGCAAGAGTATCTCGCATGCATTCTAAATGTGGCACAGCATGCTCCAAATTTATGTACAAGTTCTAGAGAGGCACATGAATTTGGCACACACTGCAACACTTTTAGAATGCATGCAAGACACTTTGGTAAAATCTGACTGCGCCAGTCTTTATGAATTCCAGAGTTCTAGAGAGGTGACCTTTAAACCTAAATTTTAGGCAGATATAAAATAAATTATATAATATGTAGATGAATGTGCTAGTTAGCCAATCATATGGAAATTAAGCACTATTGCTAAGGACATTCTGCAAACAGCCCTGTTGCTATGGTTGCAAGCAAGCAGAATTTAACTTTTTGGCAGTTTTAGAAGATCATTAAAATTAAAAATTAAAATTAAATGGAAAACGTAATTACTTGAGCAGCAGTATATATATATATAAAATATTTTTTTTTTATCGACTTTGGTAAAAGTTCAGCTTTCTTTTAAATACCAGATTCTTTTCTGACTGTACCACACAGTGCAACCTCAGTCACCTCCATCCATCCTACTCTGCCTCTGATGGAGCGACACACCTGGCTAATACTTACATTTTTGTAGGGTTGTTTGATTGGTGCCCGTTATTTTTATTATTGTTATACAGGATTTATATAGCGCGAACAGTTTACGCAGCGCTTTACAATATAAAAGGGAGACAATACAGTTATAATACAATAAAATAAAAGAGGATTAAGAGTGCCCTGCTCAGAAGAGCTTACAATCTAATAAGGTGGAGCAGGTGGTACAAAAGGTTGTAACTGTGGGGAATGAGCTGTTGGAAGTGGTAAAAGATTAGTTGGAGACATGATAGGCTTTCCTGAAGAGAAAGAGCCTGTTATTGACAGCGGCCAACTTGATCGCCTTAAGATTAATGTTATATTCTTAGTTGTATATTTTATGTCTCATTATATTGTTTTGATTGGCTGAAGACTGCTGTTTATAAATAAAGAATAATAAAAAAAAAACAAAAAACACCAGATCTCTGGTACATTCATGGTGCTGCCCTCTAAAAAAACTTTGTACAATTAACAAATCGTTTGTAGGTCACAAATATTAATACTGTATTTATGGGTAAGTCTTGTTGTATAGGCTAAGATGTGTCTGTGTGGATGGCTATTTGGCTTGTCTGAGCATTCTAAGACAGGTCATTTTTCTCTTTGCCCAGTAAAAAAATGTTTCTTCATTGCTGCCATCCGCTGTGTTTTCCACTTTGCCTCGAGTGCCCACAGAGCTGCATTTCTCATTTCTCATGAACTGTTTGCCTTGGACAGTCGCCTCTGGCTGCTGTGCAGCAATTCCTACCAAGTCACTAAAGTAATGAAAGGAAACCATTTATGAGAGAGACACGGAGATTGCCAATGCTGACCTCTCCTTCTGAAAATGCTAGTTGCCTGGCAGTCATATTGACCCTTTTTGCTTTAACACTTTGAGATTCTGACTTGAAATGAATATGCAGATGTGATCTAATTTTTCCATAATTTCTTGATAGACATGCTTGTTTGTCACTCAGAAAAACAGCCAGGCATTTAGTATTTTCAAAGGAGGCCATTGATGACAGCTCCTATTTTTCAATCAAGAAAGGAACAACTTCAAGCAACAGGTGAAATCAATCAGTTGTTTTTTAGTTGTTTCAAGAACAAAAAAACAACCTTGCCACATTAGGAAGCCCCTCAGAGTTTATGGACTCCAGACAAAGTATAGTATTAAGTAAAAAACAGTCAAAAATTACTTTTTTAAGCCTGATTTTTGCTTTTTGTATACAACATTTGGAAGTTAAAAATAATGCTCCAAGCTCTATCTCTTTCCTTTCATCAGACAAAGTTCATAGCTTCTGTGAAGATATGTGCAGAGTTCATTGGAGGTATTCATATTGAGAACAAGTCTTATGTCAAATAACAGTCCACTCACTATTTCCTATCATGTTGCTCCCTATGTGGTTGAACTAGTAAGATATCTATCCATCCACTGCGGCCTCTCTAATGACTGAGATCCGTCAGCATATCAACCAGCAAAGTGACTTCACTTGAAAGTAGCAGTTGCATCTTGGTGATTCCGAAACTTACCAAGTGTCTCTGGTAGCAGAATTACCTGTGTTGCATGGCCTTAGACAAGAAAGACAGAGGAATGTGTAACCAGGCCGCCGGTCCTTTTAAATCAGAGTTGCTCAGCCCAGGAGTCATCATGGCTGTGCTGCAATATCCCTTTTCTTCCTCATTTAACCGACAGGCCAGGAGGGGGAGCTGCAATGTATTTGGTGGCCAACCGGACCTGGAGAGAAGGAAGACACTGATTGGCAGCAGCCACAGCTTTGGACTTAACACTGCAGGGTGGAGTTTATTGACTGCCTAGGTTGGCCAAAAATAGGTAGCTGCATGAAGCCCAATAATAAAAGGAGAGAAGAGTGGGCTGTGCTGTGCACAGGTGAATACTGGTGTGTCGGTGAGTGTTGGACCCAGTTAGGGTGAGTCACTACTGGGAAGGGCAGAAACATCTCAGCAGCTCATTTGGGAGTAAGTACTCCAGGTGCACAATATGATATTACCTTCATTTTAGTGGTTAGCACTTCTTCCTTGCAGCACTGGGGTCTTTGGACCGAATCCTGAACAGGACATTTTCTGCATGGAGTTTGCATGTTCTCCCTGCACAGAGTTTGCAAGTTCTTCGAAGTACTAGTAGGTTAACTGACTGTGGACTAAATAGACCCTAGTTTGTGTGCATACGAGATAAAGACCTTAGATTGTAAGCTTGTTGAGGGCAGGGATTATTATTATTATTATTCACGATTTATATAGCGCCAACAGTTTACGCAGTGCTTTACAATGTATAGGGGGGACAACACAATTACAGTACAGTTCAATACAAAAGGTACAGGAGGGCCCTGCTCGTAGAGCTTACATTCTAAGGGAGGGGGTGATGGTACAAAAGGTAATAGCTGCAGTGAATGATTTGATGGGGGTGGCTCGGGGACAGTGGTTAGGTGGGTGTGGGATAGGCTTCCCTGAATAAATGAGTTTTCAGGGATCTCCTAAAGGTGGACAGGGTAGGGGCTGATCGAACATACTGGCGCAGGGAGTTCCAGAGGATGGGAGAGGCTCTGGAAAAGTCCTGAAGGCGAGCATGGGAGGTGGTAACAAGGGAGCTAGAGAGCAGGAGGTCCTGGGAGGAGCGGAGGGGACGATTTTGGTGATATCTGCAGATGAGGTTTATGATGTAGATGGGGGCGATGTTGTGAATGGCCTTGTAGGTTATGGTTAGCATTTTGAATTTTATGCGGTGGGGTAGGGGAAGCCAGTGAAGGGATTGGCAGAGAGGAGCAGCAGTCATGGATTGGTTAGTGAGGTGTATTATTCTAGCAGCAGAATTCATAATAGACTGAAGGGGGGATAGCCTGCTTAAGGGTAGGCCATTAAGGAGAGAGTTGCAGTAGTCAAGGCGGGAAATAATCAAGGAGTGAATAAGTTGCTTTGTGGTGTCATTAGTCAGGAAGGGTCGAATTCTGGAGATGTTGCGGAGGTTAAGGCGGCAGGATTTAGCCAGTGATTGGATGTGGGGGCTGAAGGAGAGGTCAGAGTCAAGGATTACACCCAGCACCCTGGCATGTATGGAGGGACCAATGGTTGTGTTGTTGATAATAATCGTAAAGTCATGGGGGGGGACCGTGAAGGAGGAAATATAAAAAGCTCAGTTTTAGAAAGATTGAGTTTGAGGAAGTGGTTAGACATCCATATCGATATGTCATTTAGTAAGTTTGAGATCCGTGAGTAGATTGAGGGGGTGAGTTGAGGAGTGAAGAGATAGATCTGGGTGTCATCAGCATAGAGGTGGCATTGGAAACCATGGGAGGTTATCAACTGGCCCAGGGAAGAGGTATAGATTGAGAATAGGAGAGGCCCAAGGACGGAGCCTTGGGGTACCCCAACAGAAAGAGGAAGGGGAGCGGAGGAGATGGAGTTGTAAGTGACACTGAAAGTGCGCCGAGATAGGTAGGAGGAGAACCAGGATAAAGCAGAATCACGGAGGTCAAGGGAGTGTAATTTGCTGAGGAGGAGCAGGTGGTCAACTGTGTCAAAGGCAGCAGAGAGGTCTAAAAGTATGAGTATGGAGTAGTGCCCATTGGTTTTAGCAGTTAGTAGGTCATTGGTTAGTTTTAGTAGGGCAGTTTCAGTAGAATGTTGTGGGCGGAAACCAGACTGTAGGGGGTAGGATTAATGTAAATGTACAGTATGTAAAGCTCAGTATGTAAAGAAAAGCCTTTTCTGTGCTCATCTCCGAATAAAGTGAAGAAAAGGAGCAAAAATGCAGCAGAAAAAGCAGCAAAGATGCAACAAAAAGGGTGGGACTCCGAATAAAGTGACAGTCATGGTAACAAAACGAATAGAGTGGTAGATAGTAAAATATTTAATAATATATAGATACATGTTTACATACATTGAATTTCATATACAAAGAAATGCACACTTCCAAGTTACCAATTTCTAAAATGGTAATACCTAGTAGTAACATATTTATAAACATTAATCACATGATACGATTAAGGAGTTCACCAATATTCATGATTGGGTATACACAGTTGAAAAATAGCATCTGCACGGTCTCTGGTCTTTCTGATCCCTGTCACAATAAAAATTGTATACATGGGCACATATCTTAGTGGGGGTGTAATTGTGGGGGTACACAACATCTAGTAGCTCAACGCGTTTCGGGACTTTAGGCCGCTCTTCAGGAGCAGACATGTGATGTATCTGCAATGGGAGAGTAAAATAACTAAGTAAACTAGCTTGTATCAATATAGGGGAGGATAGATAGAAAACACCCCCCCTTTACATTTGAAACAAGATCACTTAAAGGTATATGTGCATTTACTGGCACATATATGAGCCACCCGAGGGCATCAGTATCGGAAGCTGAGGGGATATGTTCAGCGGCGGCACCCATCACAGACAAAGCCCCAGGCGGATCCAGGCACACCGAGCACTCCTGGTGTAAGCATGGGAAACATCAGTGTTGAGAAAATCAATCAAGTATAACAATATTGGGGCTATGTGAGTGAAATAATAATTAAAGGTGAAGGTGGACTGGGTGGGAAAGATGGTTGGTGCAGAAATGAAAAACCATGGGGTTGTGACTAAGCGGGAGTGAAGGTGGAGGACCATGGTGAAAGGTCACCACCAAGACACCTGGTTTCAGGGGAGGGGAAAGTGGGGGGGATAAGGGGAGAGGATGGCTTGTGAGGGTCTGATAAATACCTGGTGCTTGAAGGGAGGGAAACTAGTCCAGCATAAAAACGTGAAAGCCAATGTTCAAGAGAGCTCAGAGCAACCCAGACCCCACCAGGGCAGCCGCCTATAAATGTACGCAGCCGCAGACCAACCCCCAATGTCACAAACACGAGCATGGCGGGAGGAGGGAGGGGCTCCCACACCTAGACGGTGATTCGCCCGGCAGTCAGCGCCATCACAGCCCCACCCAGGTGCTCGTGGAGATGGAAAATGACCCATCGGCGAGACAGCGTCATGAGGACACCGCATGTCCAGCGCGTAGGTGTGACGTCGATGCGCAGTGATGGCGCGTCCGCCCCCCGAGTGTCAAAAGGGCTGGCGGGGGGGAGGAACACCCACAGTGCACATTGCAGCTCCTGAGCTGAATGATTCCTGAGAAACACCACAGTTAATCATCCATATTGCCAATGCACAGTAATATAATAATAACTAGTAAATATGTAGAATTCGATCACCAAAGTGGAATAGAATTATAGATAATACATGGTTAAGAGAGCAAGCAGATTGGGGAAACCTAGCATAGAACCATTGTTACTAAATGCAGGACTAATGGTTGAAGAAGTAAAACTATAGATGCTACCATGAGCTTCCATCCCTAAATTAATAATCATAAAAAAAGGGGGGGGGGGATTGGGGAATTTGGGACTTTAAATAAAGCCATGGGCAGGTATGGTCATGTGCCTCCATCCCTGTCATTGTGAGAAAAAGGAGCAAAAATGCAGCAGAAAAAGCAACAAAGATGCAACAAAAAGGGTGGGACTTTATATGAAGCTCATGGTAACAAAACGAATAGAGTGGTGGATAGTAAAATATTTAATAACACATAGATACATGTTTACATACATTGTTTACAACATTTTATTTCATATAAAGCTGACTTCAGGAGAAATAAAAAAAATCTGTTTGTGAAAGAATAAGCAACTAGTAAGTTTATAAAAACATGTCTATTTGACATGGTATCAGGCTCTTGCAGTCCCTTGCACAGCAGAGCTCAGACTGGGAGAGAGAAGCAATACAAGTAGCCAATAGTTGTACTGCAGTACTAACAAGGTGCCTACTGGTAGGCGGGGAAAGTAGAATGACAGAGATGAGCTCACAAGTTTTTTTTAGAATACATTTTATTAAAAAGTGTGGCACATATTCAATTTCCATAATCACAATACTGCACAAAAACAGCAATATACAAAATAATAGAAATGATGGTCAACGAGGAATAGTGTACAGTTGAAGTCATAAGAGTAATGTGACACGGTTAAAACATCCACCAGTCACAGGCTCAAGAGTCCTCTTGGTTGGCCACTTATTGAAATCCAAGGGGGGACCGAAATGACAATTTATATGGTGCCACTTTTTTAGCTTTGAAGTAAGAGACGAAAGACGTCTGGGTAGGAGGACAAGAGAAAGACAGGAAAAGAGAAGAAGAGAAAGTGAGGAAAAATAGAGTGCCTGATGGAAAGGTCCATCCATCTAGTCTCAGGAGTAATTGTCAAGAGCCTGACACCTAAGAAAAGGCAATCTATCCATGAGAACCACAAGTCTCAAAATTTGGAGAAGTTTTTATTGGTAATAGCCAGTAACTCTTCCATTAGCATAATACAATTTAATTCAGAAACCCACCTACAGATAGTCGGTACCATAGAAGACTTCCATTGTCAGGGTATCAGGGCTCCGCCCACCATAACCAGAAATCGGAAGAGTCAAATCAGGTATCCTGGAAAGGAGGGCTACCTCTGGTCTCTCCAGCCATCCAATATGGTTTGATCTTGGGACATGACCATCATATGTGGAGATGTGTACCACCACCCCGTCTCCAGAAATAATCTGGAACTGACAGGATAATTTTATTAAGCATGGCTGGAGAGAAATACAATCTCATCCAAAATTTTGAAATTCCTTTTTTATGCATGTGAGACAATTGTTATTTTGAAGGTAAAAGGAAAGCTTTATCCCAGTCTTTCTTTGAGGGAGCATGGCTACGTTTTTTCTCCCAGTCTTGGACATAAAAGGGGTGATTGGGGAATATGTGTGACAATAAGATTCCATAGAGTCTTGATACTGAAAGCAGGCACTTTGCGCCTGAAAGGCATAATTCCTCAAATGGGGTCAGGTCCCTATGCAGCCTATCCTTGTCGAGTTTTTCAAAAAATCATCGAAGTTGAAAATAATGCAGCAACTATGTGTGGCGTGGGCAGGAAGAAGATGCAATTTCCCGTATTGGATTTCAACCAGACAGGCCCAGTGCTTGTCAAATAGGGGATTGGTCCAATACTTGCTATTGGAGGAAACCCTTGTTACTCATCCCAGGTAAAAAACACAAAATCTGGGCCATTGGGCACAGGTGGGAGGAAACACCATGTGCTCTAATAGCAAGAGAGCAAGTAACAAGGAAATTGGGATTGTTAGCAGGAGGAATCCAAAGGAATGAGAATAGTTGGACTGGCGAAATGTCTCCTTCAAGATCAACCTATTCTTTAGAGTAATCATTATAAAACCTAAAATCCTGCTGAGCAAGGCTACGGAATAGTAAAGAGCAAGGTAAGGAAGCCCTGTGCCCCATATGGCTCTTTACCAGAATATCATGGCATAGTCGAGCCGGGGATTTGGGTCAGAGGAATTTCAATAGCACCAATTGTGTTGATGCAGGACTTAAATCTTAAATGGTTTGAAAGACATATAAGAATTGAGGGAAGTATGTCCATCTTAAAGAGGCACATTCATCTTAGCCACGAGTGTTCCCCAAACTGCCAGCTATTAAGACGGTGCTGCATAGCTGTCAGAATGGAAAGGTAGTTCACAGAGTTTAGAACACTGTGATGGTATCTGCACACCAAGTTATTTAATAGAACTCTAAGCCCACTGGAATGAGAACATCTCGTTGAGAAATTCTTGTGTTCCTGGAGGCAGCGAAAGACAACAGGATTTAGAAGTATTAACTTTAAAGTTGCTAACAGAATGAAAATGTTCCAGATCCAAAAGAAGAAAGGTAAAGGCAATTCGCGGATTGGAAACATAGAGCAAAAGGTCATCCTCAAACAAACTTACCTTCGCCAGATTCGTCAGATGTTCCATTGCCATAATATACAATATCAGGGAAAGGGGACACCCCTGAAGTGTGCCATTGGAGATATGAACTTGGGTATATAGGAGGGCATTCACCATAATGTGAGCTGTTGGGCATGAGTATAGCACCAGTATTTTTTGTATGAATCCCAAGCAAACCAATTTGCTCGAAAGCTGTTTTCAGGAATTTCCAAATAGGGCGTCTAAAGAAAGGAGGCACAAGGGGACCTTCTGTGTCTGACAGTAAGAAATGAGAGATTGGGTTTTAATGGTGTTATCTCGTGCTTTATGCATGGACACGAAGCCCACTTGGTCCAAGTTGATAACCGTGGACATAAGGGGCTGTATGCAAAAAATTTAACTAAGGTTCAAAAGAACTAGAGGTAAAAGGAGGGGGGCCCCAATGGAAAACTCACCGCAGCATATGTATTAGTCAAAGTTTTATTAGTACAAAAATGCCAATATTAACCAAAAAAGAATCAAACCAAAATATTTTGGTTAATACTGGAACTTTTGTACTAATACAATTTTGACTAATACATATGATCTGGTGAGCTTTCCATTTGGGGACCTCTCCTTTAAACTCTGGTTCTTTTGAACCTTAGGTTAATTTTTTGCATTTTGCCCAATTTTGGCTCCTGGAACCCCACCCCTCTATTTGGGATGAGGCGGTCATGTATTTTTTGCATACTTCTTAAGTGATGTTTATCCCTTTTTTAATCTTTTTATCATAAGGGGCTGTAGTCTGTCTGCGAGCAGTTTGACGTAGATATTAAGGTCGACATTAATGAGGGAAATTGGATGATAACTAGAGCATTGAGTGGGGTCCTTCTGGTCTTTGGGGATGACAGTGATGTGTGCTTCCTGGGAATGACACAGGAAAGAGGACGAGTCTGAGATGGTGTTAAAGGTAGATGGGAGCGGGGCTTATTTGGAATTGTTTATAACAGGAGTTAGAGGATCAATCTGGGCCCTAGCTTTTGTCTGATGCGAGTATTTTAATAATTTGAAGAATTTCATTGGTGGTAAATGGATCATTTAAAGCTTCGGCCATCAACTGATTGATGCTTGGTAAAACTGTTGGGAAATGTATTGAGATAAATGGGTAAAGCCTTGCGAGTTTGACGCAAGGACGAGGTGGTGAAAGGCTTTCAGATATTGTATAGGGCGGAATAGTAGTCAAGAAATACTGAGCGATCGCTTTAGATGAATATACCATGCCCTGCTTAGGACAGCGTATCTTGGAGATGTACAGTATGTTCTCCCTAATTTCTTGTGAATTGATCTAGCAAGCAGTCTACTTG
The DNA here is from genome assembly GCF_042186555.1 of Aquarana catesbeiana. Taxonomy (NCBI): domain Eukaryota; kingdom Metazoa; phylum Chordata; class Amphibia; order Anura; family Ranidae; genus Aquarana; species Aquarana catesbeiana. The sequence goes on from NC_133328.1 coordinate 56,177,728, forward strand.
CCTTGTTGCCTTGTTGCCGAACTGGTCTGACAAATGCAGTCTTTGTGGTGAAAATAGGCCTGGTCTAACAATTCATGCAGGTCCTTACGTTTCCCTTCCAATTTTTGAAAGGTGTTAGCATCAAAGGTGCCTGAAAGTTGGATCTCTGGCACATGGATCTCCTGCAAAAGTTTAGCAATTTCAGATGAACATTATTTTTTCAAGCAAGCACACTCAGCTATCAACGTTCCTCTGATAACACACTTTAAAGGCTAAGTTCACCTTTTTTTCTAAATTCCAGCTCCGCTATGTACCAATAGAGCATTCATGTACTTTTTTTGCAAAAATATCAAAGCTTTCCATAAAATCTACAGACATGTAACTTACTGTCCTCCATCCATGATTCAAAACGTATCTATTGCTTCTGTCTTACGTCCTTACAGACTGTAGGTCATGACACATTTTGTGTTTCGTTTTTCCTGTGACACACCTGCTGATTTAAATGGGCTGTGCTATATGTGGTTTATAGGACATGTTGGCGTTTTGTGGGTTGCGTGTTTTTTTTACTGTGCGTTTTGCAGCATTTGCCATTCGTTTCTTCACATGCCAGAATGTGTGTTTGCTTCTGTGTTTGGTGTGTTGTTAATACTTGAGGTGATTGTAGCCGTATTAGTACAATTGTGACAGAGAAAATTGAGTACTGTCCATGACAACTTTTTTTATTTGCACTAACGTATAATTTTTCATGGACGAGCTTTCGGGGTGTGTTCCCTTCTTCAAGGTCCAAGCAGTACTGATTCACAAAAGTTTTAGCAGAAGGTAAAATGTTAAAACAAAACAAAAAAGAAAAAAAATCTCCGAGGGAAAGGAAAAAGAAAAACAAACAAAAAAGAAAAAAAAAATCTCTGAGGGAAAGGAAAAAGAAAAACAAACGCATACATGTATGTATTTGTTTTTCTTTTTCCTTTCCCCCAGAGATTTTTTTTTTTCTTTTTTGTTTTGTTTTAAACTCTGTGTGTTGTTAACAATGAATAACACTGAAAGCGCAACTAGTAATTTTAGGTGTATAAAGGTGGCTATACACTATACAATCTGATTGTACAATCTCCTTTGGATCTGCCATCACTTATGTAGCGCAAGGGCCCACCTGATTGGATACAGAGTGATTGGCTTGATAGGTGTTTCCTCCTATTATATAAATTTGGTAAATCTAAAGGAGATTGTACATACAGAATGTATAGTGTATGGAACACCAAACACAGAAGCAAACACACATTTTGCCATGTGAAAAAAACGAGTGGCAAATGTTGCAAAACGCACAGTAAAAAACATGCAACCCACAAAACGCCAACATGTCCCATAAGCCACATATCGCACAGCCCATTTAAATCAACGGGCTGCCCTATGCGTGTCACAGGAAAAACGAGCCACAAAATGTGCGCTCCCTCTATGCTAGATGTGAATGGGGCCTGAAAGTGAATTTGGTGCGATAACACAAGAACAATGAGGCTCCATTCACATCTGTGTGTTTCATTGCATTTCAGAAATACGCTCCACCAAATATCTCAGTAAAAAACGCACCAAGCTCCGCTCTAAAAAAAAGTCCGGAAGCTTCTTTGAGGTGATTGCTGCATGTATGAAAGCACATTTAGGTGGATGGACTGCCCTATGTGTGATTAGTGAAAATGCTCCAAAACGCCTCTCCCCGTGCTAATCGCTAACAAAAAAAGAAACGCATGTGGGAATGCGAGTTTCCGCTATGCAGAGATGTTAAAGGGGCTTGACAGCTGAGTTTTTCTGTCCACTCCCTTCTATGTACTTGTATAAAGATGGCCATACACTATGCAATCTGATTGTATATTTAGTGAGAGGCGTGATCACTGATTGATTGTATTTCATTAAAAAAACGTGCAGCTGGGAGTGGGAGGGTGAATGATGCAGGGTGTGTGCTAATGAGGTCAGCTGGTCAACACCTTCCTTTGTCATGAGCTAAAGTCTGTAAGGACATAAGACAGAAGCAATAGATATGTTTTGAATCAAGGATGTAGGACAGTAAGGTACGTGTCTGTAGATTTTATGGAAAGCTTTGATATTTTTGCAAAAAAAGTACATGAATGCTATATTGGTGCATAGGGGAGCTGGAATTTAGAAAAAAAAAAGGTGAACTTAGCCTTTAAAGCCTCCCATTTAATCGGTGCTGCAGTCCTGTCAGAGGCATGATCCGTTTGGTATAGAGAAATTTTTTTTATGACCAGCCACATGTATTGGTACATCTTCAAGAAGAGCTTCATTGAGTCCCCAAGAAGCAAAAAGGTTTGGAGGAGCGTGGCATAGTAAGTGAAAAAAAAAAAAAAAAAAGGAAAATGGTCAGACTAGATTTGAGACCCAATGGATGTGTGAGGTTGCAAACTAAGTAGACAATGGGAGACTAAGAATAAGTCTATCCAACTATAGGTAGAATGAGTTAAGGAATGACAGATATAATCCAGTTCAGTGGAATGCAACACTCACCACACGTCCACTAACTGGTATTCAAGTAGTCAGCACTTGAACCAGTTAAGTTGAGACAAAGAAAGACGGGGGACAGGGATATGGTATCAAGGAATCTTCTCCAATATTGACCCTGCCTTTGCAGAGGGTGTCCAGCTGTCTTAAGAGAGCTAACAACATAGGGACCTGACCCTGATTAGGACAATATGCATTACCGGGAGTGAATGGTTTGTCGTATAGCTTGCATATAAGGATCAGGAATCTACCTCTTGGGTCAGATACCTCCTGAATCTCCGAGACTGGGAGCGAGGCATGAAAACCTATGGCTAACCCCCTTAGATATACCGGTAGGATTGTTACACAAATGCCACTTTACATAATGACAGGTAGCCATGGTCAGGGCAGAAGCTGCCTTAAAGTGGGTTTCCTGTAAAAAAAAGGACATGAACTTGTTGTTTATGCATGTTATACAGTTTTGGTGGGGTGTTTTGGTGGGGTGTTAAGTCCCCTAACATTAAGGAACCAAATGTGATTGCAGTCATGGTGGCTGGAAAAGGAATGCCAGAGATACTTTCGGATGGTACCCATTCCTTTGGGTAGGTAGTAAGAAGTAGGAGTAGAAAGAAGGGGAGGCATGCAGAAAGAAACAAACAAGATGGAGGTGGAGGGCAGACATGAAGTAAGGTGTCCTTACAGCAGGGCTCTCAAACTGACGGCCCTCCAGCTGTTGCGAAACTACAAGTCCCATCATGCCTCTGCCTATGGGAGTCATGTTTGTAACTGTCAGCCTTGCAATGCCTCATGGGACTTGTAGTTTCGCAACAGCTGGAGGGCTGCCAATTTGAGACCCCTACAGGGCAGCATAGCCAATCCTATGAGGAGGGAAGGGAAGAAGGAAAAACAACAGTTTTCGAGGAAAGGGGTAGGTTTAAGAAGGACAAGGAAGGGGAAGAAACACAAGGTTTAGTGTCTAGTTGTTAACACTTGTCTGGCTGGTGCTTTGCATTTCACTGTGAAGACACAGGCTGGGGGAAGTACTAGACCTAGTTGTATTATTACAGTAATGTAAATTCTGGTCTGTAGGCTGACTGTGTTGTCTAATAGAGCTAATTACAGAACTGGATAGACAAAAATACAAATCCTTTGAAATCCTTTGAAAGGTAAAATAGTTTTCCTAGCTTAAGTTTACATTTGTACGGGTTGGTGCATAATTGCGCATGTTCCCCACGCGCTACTCTTTAACAGACACTTGAGGGTGCCATTAAATTTTATTGGCACCCTCACACATCTGCAAATGCTGTACATTTTTCTGTGTGTTAAACAGCATGGTGCTGCTGCAGTTCCATGCAGCCACGTTTTTAAAAAAGAGTCAGGGACTTCTTTCCCAGCGTTTTCTCTCAAATGAACGGGTTGCTGTACCCATGATGTGCTCGAACAAAAGTGCATGCACAGACCACATAAGTGTGAACCTACTCCTATATGCATTTCTTCTGTGTATTTAGCAGTTTGCCTGGATTTCAGCTATACATTTTACTTTTTTACCAAGGCCTGATTGATTTTCAGAAGAATTTGAAACAGTTGCAGTTTGAATGGGTCACGTTCAGTGGTACTAGTTGCCACCAAATGCAATGGGGGGATCATTTGGGCATGTGAGTACCCCTGTCCACTGTCTTCTCAGCTTAAGAGAAGACATTAAAAAGGCAACTCAACTGTGCATTATTACTGCCAATATGGCTGGTATTTAGACAAGCATAAAATGGATTAACAATGATAATAACACAATTTAGCATACAAAGTGATTAACAGTAAGGACTAGGCATAAGATGACTTTTGATGTTTTTCTGCCAGCTATCGTTGGGGTCCTTTAGGAGTGTCTTTGTACTTAACGACAGTCCCAGTTAACCTGCATGCAGTATAGGTACAGTATAGATATGGTATAGTCTTGGCACAAGTACAAGGTAGATGGGTTAGATGGTTTGGTATAATGCGGTATAGGTGCAGTCTAGGTTTGGAATAAATTCAGTAAAGAGTGCAGTATAGGTGTGGTATGTATTGGGTACACTTGGTGTCCTGCTTTCAATGGCTCAGCCCCTGCTAGCAGTACCAGAAATGGGTGACCTCTCACTCGAGGAGAGGCCCCTAGGCCTCTCCCCGAAAACCTCCAGTGATCAGTGGGAAAAAGGTCTGGAATGTACTTTGAGGAGGAACCTCATGCTGTTTTTTTTTTCCCATTAACATCTATATTAGGCCCCCATCTAGGATAATGTTCTGATATAGATGAAGGGAAACCCCAGCAATTTATTTATAAACTAAAGCCCCCTATGCTGTTTGTTTGACAATCCCTTTCCAATTGGCCTAGAAAAGGGCCATTAGTGTTTTTTTAACATTCAGAAATGATTGGCTTTAATGGGGTTCAAATTCCACACCTGAACTTTACTCATATTCTGCTAACCTGCCTGGAGGCGAACCCAGATACATTTGGTTCATCCCTAGGTCCTGATTTTGAACACTGAGCAACTTAAAGCTGGCCATGCATTGCTGAGGAATCAACCAATATTCGCTATGTCGGCTCCACCCTCTCCTACAATAGTTTTTAGATCACTTTTTGCCAAAGGAGCCTTCTGAAAATGTTTTGGCTGAACAGTAGCTGCATCCAATCTGATATAGCAGATGTATGGGTATTTTGACAGATGGCAGAACTGACCGCCAAAATGCAATAGCCATAGTGGAAGATTCCTCCATCAGTGTTGTATAGTAAACAGCAAAGTAATAGAAACTATCAGTGTATGGCCAGTTTAAGGGCCTGTGTCAACAGGCTTTGGGTTAGTGTTGATGGAATCCATATGACAGTTAATGGCATCCATATCACATTAAAGCAGAGTTCCACCCCAAAGTGGAACTTCTGCCCATTTGTCTCCCCCTCCCCTCCGGTGCTACATTTGGCACCTTTCGGGGGTGGGGGGAGCAGATACCCGTCTTCGACTCCCGGGAGTCTGGGCCGCGTCAAATTACATCACAGCTCGGCTCCTTCCCCCTCCCTCCCCCTTCCCCAGCTGCCACGCCAGTAGGAGAGCGCAGCAGTGCCTCACGCATGCGCAGTATGGACTACCCTGCGCATGCTACACTGCCAGGTTCCCTTACCCACAATGGCGGCGGTAGCACCTGACAGCTGATGGAAACATCAGCTGCAGTGCCAACATCGCTTCAGGAAAAGCCCTCTTGCAAATATCCCAGCAAACTAAAGTTTAAAGGAATGCCTGTGCACAGAAGCGCCACCCGGCGCTCACGCGCGCGCAATAGCGCCAATAGCGCCAATAGTGCTAATGTGCGTACGCGCATGCGCAATAGCGCCAATAGCGCAAACGTGCGTATGCGCATGCGCAATAGCGCCAATAGCGGCGCCCTGTGACAGCACTTGGCGCCAAAGGGGCTATTTAAAGAGGACTGTTCCACTGCTGCCTTGCTGTCCAGTCTACAGCGTTCCTGAAGACCCCTTGTGCCCTGTTACTTGCATTTGCTACCTGATACCTGTTGGACTGTTCCTGACTACTCTGTTTGCTGCCTGCCCTGATCCCGGCTTTTGGACTTTGACTACTCTGTTTCTGCCTGCCCTGATCTCAGCTTTTGGACTTTGACTATTCTCCCGGATTTACCTTCTGTACCTGATCTGCCCGTCTGTGTTTGACCCGGCTTGCCTACACCCTGCTGTCTACATCCTGCTGCTGGACTACAAGACACCTCCCAGCTGTCTACATCCTGCTGCTGGACTACAAGACACCTCCCCGCTGTCTGCATCCTGCTGCTGGACTACAAGACACCTCCCTGCTGTCTACATCCTGCTGCTGGACTACAAGACACCTCCCAGCTGTCTACATCCTGCTGCTGGACTACAAGACACCTCCCTGCTGTCTGCATCCTGCTGCTGGACTACAAGACACCTCCCTGCTGTCTACATCCTGTTGCCGGACTACAGGACACTTCCCAGCTGACTACCTGATTCAGCTCTCTGCTCCAGCCTTCCAGTCAGGCACTTGTGCCCCTTCGCACTCCCGAGCCCCTGTCATCACTACCAGGGGTTCCTGAGTCGGAGGTATACGAGAGGCCGTTCCCTGCATTCTGGGCTCCACCTACCAGGTACGTGACAATCGCTGGACTCCTGGACAGGTACGTGTCCTATTATTAGAAGTCAGCAGCTGCAGTATGTGTAGCTGCTGGCTTTTCATTTTTGCAGGGCTGGGCGGACCTCCTGTTTACGTATTTTCTGAGATCATTGAGAATTCATTGATAGGTGCATTTGACCTGCAGTTGAATTGACCTGGTCTGCATTAAATCTACTTGAAACAGGATTTGCGTTCTCAGAGAAGTTTTGGACAAAGATGACTATTTTAATGAAATGAGTAATATTTTATCTGATAGTGACATGTTCCTCCCACTCAAGAAGGATCCCACTTATAATTATAAAAACAGTTGAAACATATACAGGGTTATGTTTATTTGCTTTTGAATAGAAAACATAAGCAGTTTTTAATTTGTTATGATTCTAAAGTTCCCATCATTTATTATTTACCTGAGGTACACAAAGTTCTTTGCGATCCTCCAGGGAGACCCAATTATTTATGGGACTGACTCCTTTAGATCACCATTGGAGAATTATATATTGATTACTTTCTCCAGCCTTTCGTGACTAATAGGCCATCCTACTTGAGGGACATCAAGCATACAATCAATGCCTTTGAGTAGTACAGTAGATTACAGAGGGATTTGTTTGTTGGTAACGGCTAAGCTTGCTCCACGTTAAAGCAGTATCCCACGTCAACAAGGTATTGAAGCTGTTTAGTGTTATTTGGATCACTCTTAAGCTATACCAAAGGAATATAAATCTTTTATGATTGATGCACTAGAGTTTACCATGGGGCACAATTACTTCTGGTTTAATAATTTAACTTTTATCTCCAGAATAAAAGTGTCATGATGGGGCTAAATATGCCCCAAGCATGACAAATTTGCTCATGATGAAGTACAGGGAGGACATCATCTTTGGTTGATCCTCGCCTCAATTAATTTTTTGGTGAAGATGATGTTGTCCTCATATGTGATGGGGGTGTTAATTCCCTCCAATCTTTCATGGAAGAATTTAATTCTGATAACAGGTATATTAAACTTTCCCATGAACATAGTGATCAAAAAGTTAATATTAAAGATCTTATTTTTTATCAGAGATGGCAGGATTTGTTCTAATTTTTTTTTTAAAGTAGCAACAGAAATAGATACATTCCAACTACAAACTGCCACCATGCTACTTCGGTACAGAATATCCCAAAAGGACAATCTATTCTTATTAGGAGGAGTTGTGACGAGACAACATAGATCATTATAAGCATGTTGATGTTCTAAAAAGGTGTTTTTTTAAAAAAAAAGGATACCCTGAAGACTGATTAGATAAAAAAAATATCTAAGGTTGGTCAAAAAAATAGGAATGGTTTATTACTAAACCCAGGCAACCCATAAATAGACAATGTTACATTTGATTGTGCTTTTATTACCTGTTTTCTTCTTAATTTTATGGCATTAAAAAAGAAAAAATTCTGAGCCATTCTTAAGAGAAAGCCAGCTTTACCTAAAGCATTTCCCAATAGTCCTGCATTTTTTAAAATTTATTTTGGAAAAAAATCAATGTGCTTAATATAATTGATCCTCCTAAAATAACTTGGTTGAAGAGTACAAATGTTTTTTTTCCTGTAAATAATGTGTCATCTGTACAATAAATAGAGGTGAATGGAAAAAAAAGCACCCTTTAATGTATAGTCCTAATAGAGCATACTTAATTGACTCTTTTGTTTTCAGTCACTCTCAGTATGTTGTATATCTTCTCCAGTGCCCATGTGGTCTGCAGTATGTTGGCAGGACCACACAGACTCTGAGAGTGAGATTGAGGGCTTTCAAAAGAAAATGTTGTCTGCCCACTTTGATATCTATCACAACAGGGATCCTAGTGGGATTAAGTTTGTAGGATTATAAAAGTTTAATCCCCATTGGAGAGGATGTAAAAAAAGGGAGAAGTCTCCAGAAGGGAAACATGGTGGATTTACAAGTTACATACACCATATGCTCCCCATTGACTAAAAATCAAGTGGGACATGAATTGCTTTATTGATAACAAATAGAGATTTATTTATTATATTTATTTATATAGTGCTATCAATTTACGCAGTGCTTTACATATTTATTGTACTCACTTTACACTTAATGTTTTGCACTGCAATTTCTAATGTATATTCACATACTGTATATTTATACATTGTTCATTTATTCATGACAGTTTGAGGAAGTTATTGTATTCAATGGGGTGGATTTACTAAAGGCAAATAGAATGTGCACTTTGCAAGTGCAGTTGCTCTAGAGTATTTTTGTTTTGTCATGCCTAAAAAGTCCAAGCTCATGTAGCACTAACTCACGGTGGAGCTGCTGATTTAAGCGTGTCTGTTACCTTCACCTTGCTTCCCTTGGTTTCACTGGCACAGGGTCTAGGGGTTCCGTTGAGTTTACTGCTGGACGACACATGCACCAACACTGGAGTACGTTTACAATGCTTTATTCAACAGTCAAACTTTAGGAAGTAGCAGGAAAGAGACGGAAAAGGAAACCTTCAGGAGAAACTCAAATATCTTCTTACAAAATCTTAGCTACAAATGTCCCGGTAGAATTCAGATAATTATGTGGAATGTGTTCCCCTCATGGGACACACTCTTTGCTCGTCTGGATAGGCCTCTCTTACTGGTCTAGCAGCCAGTACGCAGCACGAATCTAAAGTCTCTGCCACAGACTTATTTGGGGGGTAAATCTGCACAATCCTCTGCCACAGGATGTATCAGATCTTCTGCAGTGAACAGTCAGTCACAGTGCCTGAACCTTTAAGCCGAACTGGCGACACTATGTTGTATGGTTACTTCTTTTGGATACGTCCTCCAGCCAAGTCACCAGGCCCCTCTATAGACCAGCACGCTGCGTGATCTCTCCAAGACGGGTCCTCCCCTGGGATCTCCTCGGCTGTGCAGCTTCGTCACACAGGACCGACAGCTCAGGACCATTCCTGGGCCGCGGTGGTAGGCCCCAGAAAAGCCTCTGGACCCACCCCTGCGCCGTAGCATCGTGGGCCACCGAGCTTGTCTCCGAGACAGAGGAGCATCTGTACACTTTGACACATTTCCCTTCCAACACTGACTAATGGTAACAGCGACACCCACCGGTCAGCATGGAAGCACACACAACGTCAGCCAAGCTGAAACAGAGGCGAACTTTTAACCTTCCTAACACATAATTTACTAAATTTACCTAATCTGCGGTAGATTGTAAATCTACCAGCGCTACATACTCCCCCCACTACAATAGACGTTGTTCCCAACGTCTGTCCTGAACGCAGTAACAGTAACGCTCAAGCCTGAGAGTAGCATTTGAGTTTCTCATAACTTTAGATAGGCAAAGAGAAAGAAAAAGGACAGTTTAAAGACATTATGAGTCTTATATCTATAAAACATTATGTTCACAGCTGCGAACAAAACCACAATATAATTTTTTTTTTTACAACCTCACTAACTAGCTATACATATGATCCGATGATCCCTGAAAAAGAAACATATTTAAACACACACATATACACACTACGCAACACCAGGAGCAAAGCCTCATTTAAAATGACACTCTCTTCCTATGATTTGTATTAGAAAGAATATGCACTTTTGGAGTCCATCCCTACACAAGTACTTTTCTTATTAAAGAAATCCGGCTAGCAAACAGAAGTCCTTGGATTTAAACACAGAACAGGATCTGTAGATCTTGACCACGCAGATCTCTTTGCCCTGTGGCTATCTAACTAGCTAACTTCAAAGTAATAGTGTCCATAATTACCAGTAAAACCGAGGATCTGGTAGAGTCACATATTTTCCTTCTTTATCCACAGTGGTAATAAAATATACAGCATTGTCCTTTCCCGGTCTGCAGATCACCACTTTATCAGCATAGATATGCCGACCATAGTTCCAATGAACAAAGCATCCGTTAAAACGTTCATCCATCCGGACAGAACATCCAGTCTTTCTAAAGGGCTTAGGCACAGACAAGTAGTCCCAAATAGCTTCATGGTACCAAAGTTCCCGATTAGCTTCAATCTCCCGCATGACATCCTGGGGCACATAGGGGAATTCTAATCCATACTCTGCGGCCACACGCTTGTTTAACATCCTTTGCAAGCGAGCAAGTTTTGGCAAAGATCTGTCTTTTCCCATACCAGGCGGTACACAGGAATCTAATGACTTTTTCACCATAGACCCAGCCGGTGTCTGTAGCGAATCAATAACTTTTGACAAAGTCCCTGCAACAGCACTGTGCATCTCCACACAGGGCTACGTCTTCCCAGAACTCATGGCAGTCCATTCAGGCAGAGTCATTGTGGAGGCAACATCCTCGCCTTGTGACCACAATAGCTCTTGCGACATGGTTTCGAACAAGTCATCATCCCCAGAAAGATCCGACATGGATTCTATTTCCGAGTCTCTCAATTCTTCTGCTGGCAAATACTTATTTACAGTCCCCAACAATGGCTTACCCGTTCCAGACGTAGACTCTGGTAGCTCCGGCTCAGGTAACCTCTGGGGTAGGCCTCGATCACGGCCGCAAGAAGCCTTCACATAGCCCACCTTCTTCTGAGTAGGCACCACAGGAACAGGTGTAGTGGACTCAGAAATCAAAGTAATGTCTCCTGATGAGACGGCAGCAGCAGTGTCTCTTTCTGAAACATTGTCAGCAACAACAGGCGAAATGGAGGCCCATCGCTCTCTCTCTGTAGCGATAGTGGCTTCCACTGTAGCGATACCTGTCACCCAATCCATCCGGTAGGCACGGGGTGGCATAGTAGGTGGCTCCACTACAAACAAATACTCTCCACACTGCGGACATCGGCCAAATGGACGAAGATGTACGGCCAATCCTCCACATCGATGGCAGGTCATGCCCAGTCCCTCAACATCTCCCGAGGTATACAGGACAAACTTCCCCTGCGGTTTCATTCGAACTCCAGTATCCGTGAGCAGATTTCCAGATTGCACAGTATTCATCACGGTGCTTGCAGGGAACACTCTGGGTCCCATAACCGATTGCAACGCCGGAAAAGACATGGCCACACTCTGATCTTTTCAGCACGATCACGAGGCCTCTCTTCTCCTCTGGCGCCAAGCACACTACATGTGTCCCACGCGATAGCAAGTAGGGTAACTCCTCCCACTTGTTCTTTCAGTCACGTTGCTCCCGGGCCTCTTCTGGCGCCCAGCGTCTATGCACCCAAAAGCAGTTTAACCTTTCCTCTTCCTGAAAAGATTCTTTTCAAATCCAGCTCTCTCTGTAAACTCCCGGTAAAACACTCCATTGGGTTGCAATAATTGTTGGTCAACAAATCCCGGACGACGCCCCCACATGTTACCTTCACCTTGCTTCCCTTGGTTTCACTGGCACCGGGTCTAGGGGTTCCATTGAGTTTACTGCTGGACGACACACGCACCAACACTGGAGTGCATTTCAATGCTTTATTGAACAGTCAAACTTTAGGAAGAAGCAGGAAAGAGACGGAAAAGGAAACCTTCAGGAGAAACTCAAATATCTTCTTACAAAATCTTAGCTACAAATGTCCCGGTAGAATTCAGATAATTATGTGGAATGTGTTCCCCTCATGGGACACACTCTTTGCTCGTCTGGATAGGCCTCTCTCACCAGTCTAGCAGCCAGTACGCAGCACGAATCTAAAGTCTCTGCCACAGACTTATTTGGGGGGTAAATCTGCACAATCCTCTGCCACAGGATGTATCAGATCTTCTGCAGTGAACAGTCAGTCTCAGTGCCTGAACCTTTAAGCCGAACCGGCGACACTATGCTGTATGGTTACTTCTTTTGGATACGTCCTCCAGCCGACTCACCAGGCCCCTCTATAGACCAGCACGCTGCATGATCTCTCCAAGACCGGTCCTCCCCTGGGATCTCCTCGGCTGTCCAGCTTCGTCACACAGGACCGACAGCTCAGGACCATTCCTTGGCCGCGGTGGTAGGCCCCAGACAAGCCTCTGGACCCACCCCTGTGCTGTAGCATCGTGGGCCTCCCGATCGGAGGACCATGAGGTAGTTCCTTAACGCATACCTGTCGGCCAGGAGGGCCAGCAGGTGGCTGCAAAACGAACCTTAGAACATGGCGTCTGTCCCATAAATACCCCCTTCCCAGAATGCAACTCGGAGGACCACCTCCACCGAGCTTGTCTCTGAGACAGAGGAGCATCTATACACTTTGACACGTTGCCCTTCCAACACTGACTAATGGTAACAGCGACACCCACCGGTCAGCATGGAAGCACACACAACGTCAGCCAAGCTGGAACAGAGGCGAACTTTTAACCTTCCTAACACACAATTTACTAAATTAACCTAATCTGCGGTAGATTGTAAATCTACCAGTGCTACACTCATATACCCTAAATTCTCTTTAATCTGAATGGGACGTGGCACTGTTTATTCTATGGAGTATCCACAGCACCACTCTGTGATGATACAGTATTTGTCTTCTTTTTAAGACCCTGGCTCCCAGGCTTGATGAGGGCAGTGTAGGGACAGGCCACCCATCTGTCAGGAACAGTAGTTAGCAGCAGGGAGAGGTTCCAAATGAGTAGGGATAGAGCAGGGACACACCATCCTTCCTGGATGCCTCCCCATTTGGGTATGGACTGGCCAGGCGGCATTTTGTCTCTCAAGACAGATGCTGTCGGTGCCTTGTTGAACTTTTTTCTTCAATACAGTTCTGTTACTGCAACTGGACTGTTTACTGCTGCAGCACCACACTGCACCTCCCCACAAGCGATATCCTTGTATTTTGATATTACTGCGTTCATATTGGCTTGTTAGTTCATAGGAGTAAGCCATTAATATTACAATGGGTGTGATTGGTGTATCTTTTAGGTTTAGTTAATAGATGTATACATCAATGATGGCAGCCTCTGAGAATGTCCGACCGAATAAAACGTATAGGGTGGTGCTAGAATACTGATATCACGCGCTATTGGCTCAGACGGAGTTTAAGTATAAGTAAATGTTATTGATTCTGCATTATTGGAGTTTTTCGCTTTATGTTTTTGGGTCACTGCTCTATGTAAGGTAAAAGAAGTTTATACTTCACCACAAACTTTATACAGCAACACAAACCCTGGTGCGTTGCCAGTTTTCTCTTCTTGGTGGCGATTCGTTTGATGCAATATCTCCAAAAGGTTGTAGCTGATTTATAAGGCATAAATTGATCCCTATACCTGTGAGGTCCTTTGATCTGGTGAGTGATTCACTCGCTTGTCTGGTGATGGCCAGGGGATTTGTTGAGATACTTAGGACACTTCAAGAAGGATTATTTAGAGTCTCATTTCAAGCACTGCAATCTTTTACACATTCCCCATGGGCTTGTATGGGAATGTTAAACCTATTGAAATGAACAAAAGCCTGTCAACACAAGCAAAGAAAATTTGTGACTTTGCTATGCTAGGCAAAGCAACAGGTTTGCATTATTACTGCCTTGCACTTCTCAGAAAGCACACGCCTTTCTTCAATCCCCCATCTCTCTGTTTAGCTAGCAGTGGAAAAACCTGGTACTTCTGGTTGTGCACATTTATCTTGGTGATTGGCCCAGTACTACCACATGAGGGCAAAGAGAGTCCTCAGCTGTGTGTAAGCTCTAAAGCAACTCAAGGCTCATATAGGATGTCCTTTCCTAAGTCCTGTTAGTGTAGTGTCAGTGTAGGAAAAGTAAGTATATGCTGCTAGGAAGGGCTTCATTAAAGGATTGGGTCACATTTACAGAAAATCTGTAAAGGTGACCTAATACCACACACAGCAGTTCCCTTCCCCATCTCCTCGGTCCCTGCTGTACTTACCTCCTGCAAATTCTCAGCTACCAGTTCCATCCATGTAATAGTGCTGACCAGTCTGGTCTATCCTTTCAGCGCTGGACATAGAGAGAGCAGTGGAGACCCACCAGGGACTGGTGGAGATGCTTGTGGGAGCCTTGACAGCTCATGGGAGGTAAGAACAACGGTGGGGGGGGGGGTCCAGTGTTAGGTCACCTTTACAGATTTTCTGTAAAGGTGAACTAACACTTTAAAGCAAACATGATGCTCCTCCCTGTATGGGCAAAGCACAGGTTTAGAAAAATATAAGCAGCGCTCTAATGGTTAAGTATAATAAACTTCAAAAAATAAAATTCAATCAATAGTGCAATAAAGGGCCCAATGCGTAAATAGAACTTAATCTTGACAATGCATCACAAAATCAGTCCATATTATCTAAGCAGTCCATATGTGCAATAAAGGAATCCAATCCTGAAAATGATCCATGCAGAGTGAGTAAGTGAAAAGATCCGTCACCAACAGCACTCAGACACACAGGCTCCCAGTAATGTCCAGCACTTCCAGCTAGGCTTGTCTAAATGTACCTGCACTCACCAAAAACAACTCACCTCTAGCACCTACCTAGGTAGAGGGTGCTACAGTCCCTATGAAAAAATCCAAGTAAAAAAACAGGACACAGACAGCAAATGCAAAATCGATACATTAGGTGCACTGATCTGTATTTGTGTCAAAATAATAATATGCTACTGATATTTTTTGCAAGGACCTAAAATCTTGGTTTTTGGGGGTTCCTGCACTTTTTACATCACAATTGCTTTTTGAAAAATGATGCTCTATGTGCCAAAAACCAACTTGACTATCATTTTCTCTACCCACGCAACAGCGACAGGTGCTGTCCACTCAGTCAAATATTGAAGCAATCAGTGGATTTGGCCAAACATGCTATTGAGGCTAAAATCTTCCCCATCATTCTGACATGCCTTAAGGACCCTAATGAAAACATAAAAAAAAAAAAAATTCTTCCACTATAATACAAGAAATTGCCCGACACACACCCGAGGTAATGTGTTCCAAATAGCAACATGCAGCGTTAATATACAACTCAGCAATGGATTAATAGCAGCACTCAGCGTTAGATTGGTGGGTTGAGGGAGTAAACTGCAAATTAAAATGATACTTTAATCCTTTTGTACATGAGTCATCATCAGATGAATTAGCGTGTGGGATATTTAAATCCTTTCTTTTGTTGCTAGTCACAGTAATGTGGCTCAGCAGGACTCCTGTGGGCTGCAGCGAAGCGACCTGTTGCCCTCAAGGGTTTGCTGCTAAGCTGACGTCTCTTGTTGACAGAGCAGTCCTAATGAACACCAAGAAATATGGGGATTCTAATAAGACTTGTTGCTACTGATCTGAAATCAATAAATAAGCATTAATGTAAGCATGCATGTTTTTTTTTTTCTGTGGCTGTATCACAGCAAGTAGCTACCATTAATTATTTGAGCTCTGCATTGTCTCTCTGCTGCTCTTCCCCCCAATTAATACAAAGGCACAGGGCGAGGTGCAGATCTGAGAGATGTCACAACGATTTAGTCCACCGCTTTATAAATCCCTTCTCCCCATTCTTCCATTGCCTTTTCACGTCATTTGACAGGGATTTTGCACAAATTGGCATTAAACTGTGTCATATGTTGTTGTAATGAATTTATGCTGTGCTGAAGGGACTAAAATCCAATTGTGGCACCTTGTGGATGCATAAAAATCTGCCCTTTACGTGACTCTTTCCATTGCTATTAAAGGCACAGAGCACTGATTATTTTTTCCATTTCAAAAAATGAATTTAGAGCACACCCTTTAGAGATTTCAAATGTTTAAAAGTCTTGACAAAGAGTTGACACCCACAATGTGTATGCCATTACCTTTGTTAATCGGAATATCCCTCACCTATATCAGGGATAACTTGGGGCCATTCATGGTTAGGGAACACTTGCATGCCTGTAGGTGCTTTACAATGGTGATTAACATCTTCTGCTTGTGTGTCCTCAGGGGAGTGTTGATTGGCCAGGTGGAATTTTTCCAGGCCAATTGCCATTTTTTATCTTAAGAAAGCTGCCCACTTCCCCAACCATGACCATTAATGAATGTGTGAGGCTTGTCTACTGGCAAAACCCTTATCCTGTAAGAGGTCTCCAACTGGCTGCCAAGGCAGCTCATAGTGCAGGGGGATGTCAAAAGCGCAAAGCATAATTTCATAGCCTGCAACCCAAAACACCCATGTGTGAGCTGTTCAGGCTCTCAGAAGGAGTGTAAATACTCAAAGTCCACTGCTATGAGTGCCAGTCTGGGAGGGAGCTTGTCTCAGCTCCTGTAATTACTGGGTATGAAAAAGGTCTCGCTTAGCCGCATATCTGAACAATCCCTCTGATCGATGTGTTAGTGATAACCTCAGCCTGGACTCCGACCAGGCCACACGGCCAACGCGTTTCACTCCGCCCCTCAGAGCTTAGTCATGGGCATTCATAGCGGTGGACTTTGAGGATTTACACCCCTTCTGAGACCCTGAGCAGCTCAAATATGGGTCTTGTGGGTTGCAGGACTATTACTTTTTAAAGTTACAGTTTAAAAAGGCTGAGAAGATTGCTACACTATACGGCCAAAATTCTGTGAACTTCTGACTCTTACACCTATATGAATTTGTTGGACATCCCAATCTAAAATCAGTTTATCACTGGAATGCCCCCCTTTGCACCTATAACTTTCCACAAGATTTTGTTGGGCAGAGATTGTGCCCATTTAGCCAAAAATAAGATGCACTTACTTAAAGGTATGTTCAGGGACACAGGGATTCAGAAACAGTCAGGGTTACACTGCCACCTCCAGGAGGTTGAGACACTGCCAAACAGAAATATATGGAAAAAAAGAGCACAGGGATATCGGACTATGCAGGCCACAGAAGGAGCAAGAAAATCAATACTGTAAAATATTGCAGTTTATTCAATAGAAAACATTACCATATCACTTAATATATGTGCATCTATTTAAAAGCAATTGTGCTCATAGATTTCACTGTTTGTGTTTGTACACTTGGAAGGTGAATACTGGTACGTTAGGTCTTCATACGCCAACACGTTTTGCAAAGATTGGCGTCATCAGGGCTATGAAAAGCATACAGCACTCATCTCAGTGTAGGGTAGCACTAGAACACCATCTCCCTGGGTGGGCGCTGGAGCATACAAGGAACTTAAACCACAGTGGTTCGAACATGGGGGGTCATTGGGGTATATATACATGGACGCATCCAAATCATAGAAACACCCCAGTCCATATCCAAAGATAAAGAGAAGCATTTAAAATTTGATCTTATACAGACCCACTATCCATTCATGTGGGCCGTGTTTTTAAAAAAATCGAAAACAATCTACTTAGGATAAAAAGATCAAAGGTACAAGGGACTCATAGGTCCCATTAGGATGATAACAGATCCTCCTATATGGATGTAGACATCCGTGTCTATGTTGAGGGAGGTAGGTCCAGTTCCAGCCACCAACTCATCTAAGGAGGATGATGTAAGCATCCAGTTCACCCGGACCTCGGAAGAAAGAACTAAGGATCTGCAACTCAGGATTACTAGATGGCGGAAGATGAGGAGAAGTCCCCTGCAGGACAGTGGAATCTGTCAATGACCAAGGAAAGACCACAGTGGATCAAAGGACTAGGACAGAAGAGATCACTGCCAAGAGGAATGGCTCCACCCAGAGGAACACTGAGCTGGGAAACCAAAACCACCGTAAACAGGTAGAACAACATAACTACAGTAATAAAGCAAAACCTAGTGCATCTTCTTCAATATCATGCACCAAAACAGAATTAACCCTCCTGGCGGTATTCCCAAGTGTGGCTCAGGGTTAAATTTCAGTACCATTAGCTGTAACCCAAAGCCACACTCGGGATTGCATTGCAGAATCCTGGTCCAGGTTACTTACCTTGTTACCAGGATCCTGCGATGTCCCCCCGCTGTGTCCCGATCATCCACCCGACGCTCTGTGTTCCAGGCTCCGTTCCCTGAGCCCGGCAGCAAATTCAAAAAGTACAAATAACATAACACATACAGTACACTGTAATCTTACAGATTACATTACTTTATCAAATCATTTAACCTCCCTTTTGTCCCTAGTGCTTTGTCCAGTGCCCTGCATGCACTTTTATATTATATATACTGTTCTTTCTGCCTGGAAACACGAGATTGTCCATGGCAACCAAAAAGTGTTCCTCTACTTCAAACGTGGTTTTAGACCAGCTAGAAAACAGCGATAGAAAATTAGAACACTTGCAGAATTGAGCGATAGTGATTCGTGGGGAAATTCATTTTATTACTATTTTTTATACTTATTTATAGTTATTTATTATATTATAATTTATGATTTCGTGTTTCAAACTTTATCATACCTGGGATGTCTGCTAGACTCTTGTTTGGACAGATTTAAGTGTGTTTTTACTAAGAATCACAGGCCTACAATATAAAATGCCAAATTTCTATGCAAAACAATGTACCGCTTTGAGATTTATAAATCTGACATAATCATAGCACCAGGGAGGCTACACAATATCCTCTTCCTTAACACAAACCAAAAAAAAAGTCTCACACAATTACTATAATACAAATTATCATAAAAAACTGTTCCACAATGTCTCTCATGTGTACAAATGGTTATGTGACCAATTGCAAAATAAATAATCTTCTTAGACTCACCAGATCTTTAGGCCCCAGACACACTTGCAAATCGGGTCATCATTGATTACATTCAAGAACCAGAGGGGGGGCTCCCTCTCTAGCTGAGAGCACTGTGCAGAATTTGAATGGCCTGGAGCACCTGCTAATAAGGTTAACTGGAGCAGAGAGAGGTCACATTGTGAGCGTGCGCAGGTTGTTTGGCCCAGAGTGACCACTAGGGGGTATAACATTTTGTACAATGGCAAGATGAAGAGGAATGAGAGGCAAGTTCTTTTCCTGGAGAGGACCCAAAATAGCCGCAACTGAGATGGAAGGAAGGATATTCATTATTTCCAAAAGGGGAAGCTATGGTATGTACTATTCATTAGATGTAGAATTCCATAGGGGTATTTAATGAAAATCTGAAAGTTGAACTTACTCCTTAAATAGGGAAAAAGCCGTTTTGGCACAAAATTCCTTACCCTGGTTTGCTATAAATTTGGAAGATTTTGAGCTGGAGAAACCATTGAGTAAATGTTATTCAGTTAGGGTTTATATCTATTTTAGGTGACTCAATTGTTCATTCTCTTCTTTCATGGATTATGATTATTATTCAGGATTTATCTAGCGCCAACAGTTTGCACAGCACTTTTCAAAATGAAAGCAGACAGTACAAGTACAATATGATTCAACACAAGAGGAATCAGAGGGCCCTGCTCATTAGAGTCTACAAATGAAAAGATTAACATTCCCAGGACTTGCTTAGATTTTTACTTCCATAACCTGGTGAATTTATGGAGATTTTACAACAAGCTCATTAGTCTGGGTTTAGTCTGACAAACTAGAAAAAAAAAAAAAGATATTCCCCAGTGTATGCTCTGAATCCTAACTAGAACAGCTGTTTTAACACACAGGTGAGAATTGTTACTCATTCAGATCTCCAGTGGCAGTGTTTAATAGGAGTTCAGTAGATCGGGGAAAGTTGTCTGTAGGCCATTACAGTGCTTTGTTTCAAAGTCTCATCATAATAGCTCGTTTTGAGTTTGGAAACTTTGTCAGCTGTTTATTGCTTAAATATTCAAACAGAGTACATGTTCTTTTGCTGCATGAATATAACCTATTCATATGTGACATTTATCTTTTTAAGCAGGGCAAAGATCGAGTGCTGTGAAACAGCTGCAGTCGGTGATATGCAGTTCTTTGTAAATAGCTCCCACTGCTGGCTACAGGTGCTCAAATTTGGTTAAATATCCAACTGCCACATCATTTTATATCTTCTATATTCATCTACATCATTGTGTGTGATTCTGCAGTTTGCAGGAAGGAGTTAACTTATTCCCTAGCTAAGGTCCCCTTCTTTATAGGAAGTGACCTGTTGTCCCTGCCGCTCTGGCAGGATCCCTATATAAGGTGGATCAAGCTTATGAGGTTGGTTGGAGCTACTGTGTACTTTGGTAAGGAAGAATGTAGCAGTGGGCCATGGAAACGGTGTTGGTTCTCCCACTTGGGCTTCCCTAATTCTGGGCCTTGAGATACCAGCACTGACCTTAAAGTGGTTGTAAAGTAGGGTGACCACATGTCCCGGATTGCTCAGGACAGTCCCACATTTTGCAGGTCTGTCCCGGGTCATAGAAAAATAACATAGAAACATAGAAAAGTGACAGGAGAAAAAGACTGAGTAGTCCATAGAGTCTGCCAATGTTTTTTTTTTTTTTCCATTAACCTCATTGTCTGACTATAGATTTATGTTTATCCCAAGCATGTTTGAAGCATGTTTAACTGTCTCACTACCTCTGCTGGTAGTTTACTCAAATCATCAACCACCGTTTCAGTAAAATAATACTTTCTAAGATTAGTTTTGAAATTTCCTCCAGTTAGTTTAAGGTCATGTCCCTGTGTTCTTGATTTTGGTTTCAAATTGAAAAGACTGCCTTCCTGAACCTTATTCACCCCCTTGATGTATTTAAAGGTTTAAATCCTGTCTCCCCTTTCCCTTCTTCCGTCAAGACTGTACATATTAAGATCCTGAAGTTGCTCTCGATATGTTTTATCCCCCAAACCTTTCACCATTTTTGTTACCTGTCTCTGAATTAGTTCTATTTTATCAGTATCTTTTTGTAAGTGAGATCTCCAGAATTGGACACAGTATCCTAAATGAGGTCCTGAGCCTGATCTCGATGCAGGACTGTGAAGCAGTGCTGCTCTTTTCCTTCTCACTGGACTCATTGGCTCCTGCTGCTGTAAATCAAATCCAGTGATGAAGGAGCAGGGTGGTGCCCCACTGTGTATGTCAATATATGCACACAGCACAGCTCGGGATCGAGCTATGGTGACACAAGGGGAAAAAGAGGAGCTAGGAGCGCTGGTGGGGGACCCCAGAAGAGGTGGATCGAGGCTGCTCTGTGGAAAACTATTGCACAGAGCAGGTAAGTATAACATGTTTGTTATTTAAAACAAAGTGCTGCTGCCAAAACGCTTTATGGGCGCTTCGGCAGCGCTGACCATTGATTTCAATGGCAGGGGCATTTTAGGAGCGGTGTATTTACTGCTACCACAATGCCCCAAAGATTGAGCTTGCAGGACTTTTTTTCCCCTCCTGCAAGCGCACTGCTCCAGTGTGAAAGCACTCGGGCTTTCACACTGGGGTGGCAGGGGAGGCATTTTTTAGGTGCTTTACAGCCGCTATTTTTAACCCTTTATTTCCTTGAAATAGGCCTCAGTGTGAAAGTAGCCTTATTAGTGTTTTGAATTTTTTTCATTGGGCAATGGGAAGCCAGTGGAGGGATTGGCAGAGAGGAGTGGCGGACACTGAATGATTGGTAAGGTGGATAAGTCTGGCAGCAGCATTCATGATAGACTGAAGAGGGGATATCTTGCAGAGAGGTAGGCCAATGCTACAACAGTCAAGGCGAGAAATAACAAGGGAGTAAATAAGTTGCTTAGTGGTTTCAACGGTTAGAAAGGGGTGTATTTTGGAGATGTTTCGGAGGGGAAGTCTGGAAGATTTGAACAGTGATTGGATTTGGGGCTGAAAGGACAGGTCAGAGTCTAGGATTACACCTAGCACCTTGGCATGAGGTGAGGGACTGATGGTTGTATTATTGATCTTGATAGAGAAGTCAGGGGAGGGGCACGGGCTTGAGGAAAAATTATGAGCTCAGTTTTAGAAAGATTGAGTTTGAGGAAGTGGTGTGACATCCATGTTGATATGTCAGTTAGTAAGTTAGTACTGCAAGGGGAGACTGAAGGAGACTGTTAAACTGCACATATGCATATGGAGGTATTTCCTCAAAAGCATCACTTTTGCATTCAGGGAAAGACCATGCATGTCCATAGGTGCATTGGGTTCGGCTAGCTCTCGTTCCACTAACAGTTTGGGGACGACCTGTAATGTCCCGCCTCAGGAACATAACACCTACAGCGTAGGTAGCGTTATTGCCCACTAGAGTCCATGCGATCATCAGAGTTTCCCATTGCTGTGTAAGGTGTGTCCCCTTGCTCTGCATTAAAGAGGAGTTTTCAGCAGCCATATTGGAATTTTAGAGCAAAATTAGGTCATTGTGTTTCTTCTCCTTCCCCTCCAGCTTCATTGTCTAGCAATGTCTGCAGCTGTTGTGGCCTCTGAGCCTTCTGCTACTGATGTTATGACTAAGAGTCTCACAAATCCATGCTGCATACGTTTTTTTCTTAGGGGCCTCAGTCAGCTGATATAGCTCCCAAATTGAAAGATACCATATCAGCTCTCATTGATGCTGTGCATACTGCATTTGAAATAAAACAGCTTGTTGTTGCTGTCAGTGCTGTTACTAGTTCGGAATCCCTTAACCCCTCTTACTGCCACGACGTATGTCATGCTTCATCAGCAGCAAGGGTTCTTGCATATACTCCTGGCTGCTGCCTTATCTACAACCAGAATGTGGGTGCTGGGTCGTTTCTGAAGACCCCCCAAACAGGCGCAACCCTCTTAGGTAGCCCCCTGCTATGTTTACTGGATTCTGCTATCCCGCCTGTTTAATGATCTCCTCTAACTAGAAAAAAACTGAAGATTTCACCAATTACGGTTTCTTCTGTCACTTTCCCTGACATATACATACTTAAATGCACATGTTGGGGATGCCGACGTACACAAATGTCAACTGCACTACACATGTTGCATATTGCTGTTTTCTCTTAAGTGACAAGTCTAGGACCATTATTCAAGGTTATCCTTATTTTAAAAGCTCTTTCTAAATCATTGTTTTACTATCAGGCTCTGTTTGCAAACTGCAATATACAATTTTTGAAGGAATGGTAACGTATTTTCAGTCCTTACATATCTCCCTTATCCACCCTTCATATTCCAGGTGTGGACAATTGTCTAAGTCAGTAATCTCTGGACCCAGGAGAATTGTCCGTACACCTGGAGGTGTTCTAGAACCTGGATGTGGACCTCCCGGCCTCCAGATTCAACAGCAAACTGGACAGGTTTGTCTCCAGCACCAGAGATTCTCTGGCAGAAGAAGTGGATGCCCCAGTGAATCTGTGGGATCAGTACAACCTTAGGTATACCTTTCCTGCCCTGAAACTCCTTCCTCGTCTGCTCCACAGAATTGAGATGGACAGCGTGCCCAAGAACCTCATAACACCCAACTGACCCAGGCAGATGTGGTACTCCGACCTGAGTTACCATCAGGCAAATACACTGTGGGCTCTTCCACATCAACCAAATCCTCTGTCTCAAGGGCCAGTTTACCACCTAGAGGGCTTTTTCCTTGTCTGCTTTGCAAGCTCTAGAAGAAGGGTAATCTGGTGTGACTCACAGTTCCAGACTGGCCCAGGTGGATGTGGTACACCAAAGACACCCGGCAGACACTCCATGGGCTCTATTGGATTGTCAGGATCTTTTGTGCTAGGCACCAATTTGTCATCCTGCTTCACAGTCTCTGGCTTTAACGACATGGCTGTCGAAGCCAAGGACAGGGGTCTGTCTAACTTAGTAATTACTACTCTATTAAAAGCTCAGAAATGCATCTCCCATGCTATTATAATCCAAGCAAGGGGTGATGATTGAATGATCTTGTTTTGTACAGTTACAAAATTGTATGCAATAATAGCAAAATATGGATAAGATATTGATATAACTAAATATATATTTTAAGTATTTTCTTCTTTAAGAAATAAATATATATACAATCATTTAATAATAATATTACAACTGCTACTAAAAGAAATAGCGGCGTTTATTTCTCACTTGATACCATTGTTGGTATTTAAAGCTGAATTTTAATTTGCTTATATTTTGCATTAATATATTTCTCCCCCCTCTTTCTCATCAACATGCTAATTTTTTTTTTTAATTTTCTTTTATTAAAAATAAAGCAAGAAATACATAGTCAAATAAACATTCAGATTTGTTTCTTACATACAATTCAAAACGGCAAATAAAAGACAAAAAAAAAAAATAATAATAACCTTCACATTTGTTTTTACATATGATTCAAAACGGCAAAGAAAAGACAAAAAATAACATTCACATTTGTTTTTTACATACAATTCAAAACGAAAAAAAAAGACAGAAAAAATAAAATAACCGTATTTACATATCATCACAAAACCCCCACCCTTATCCTCCCAACTTATCCCACCCTTACCCACCCTCCCCCACGACAACATATATTTACATAAAACAACCAAACCACCCAAAAAATGTATTTTAAAAAAAGAATTTCCTCAACCCTATCCCTATAAACAACACAATTTCATTCTATCACTCTCCTTTATACTAGCCCTCCACCAACATCATATTTCTTCTGAAAAAGAAAAAAGAAAAAAGTCATTTACCATAATCACAATATTTACTTATACCCAATATTTCCAATGTCTAAAGCA
The DNA here is from genome assembly GCF_042186555.1 of Aquarana catesbeiana. Classification (NCBI taxonomy): domain Eukaryota; kingdom Metazoa; phylum Chordata; class Amphibia; order Anura; family Ranidae; genus Aquarana; species Aquarana catesbeiana. The sequence continues at coordinate 56,202,694 of NC_133328.1, forward strand.
CCAAATTTCTTGAGCTTTGACAGACCCAAAATTTTTAATATCACACAGTCCATCAACATGCTAATACATTTTTATAACAAAACCTTTCCATTCTCATTACATACCTTGTTTTAAAACCAGTAATCTCTGTGCTTTTCTTTGCAATGCAGGTAGATCATGGCTAGTGGAAGGGGGCAGGCAGGGTGTTGTACATAGTAGCTTTCTAAAACCCTTATTGCGCCCTACCTCAGTTCTTCTCACAAAAGCCTCTGCCCTGATGTAAGCAGTGCACTGGATCTTAGGAGGGTTATGCAAATAACAAGAATCTTTGATGGGTGGAGTCAGTATGGAGTTTTTGGGATTTCCTAGGCAGGCTGCATTTGCATGCAGACTACTCAAGGTAACGCCTGCATGTACTCCTGAGCCTACATGATTGAAAGGAAAAGAATAGAATTTGATGGACATTCTCCAGCCAGAAAATGAGCTGGGTGATACAGCTTTTAATGCACATTATGAGAAGCTCACAATGTGCAGTGAAATCGGAGCAAGCAATTTTAGTACAAGAAAGAATCCCGTAGAACTGTGCGAGACTAAAGCTAACGCTGGAGTTCAGCTTTAAGAATAATGCACAATACTATAAAAATGCCCTATAAGACAATTATTCCGTTACATCATCGCTAAGTATTTTGTTACACTTTTTTGCTTGTAGAGATGTAATGTATCCTGCTGCTCCTAAAGTGTCTGTTACCTCAACATGTCATATTTCTGATGTGTGCCTGGTCTACCATCCACTTGCATCAAAAAATATCCTGTTCTCTTTGCATTGCTTTCTTTCTGTGAAACACCTGGTGATCCTGCCAGCCCCCCTGCTTTCCTATTCAAACTGACCACGCCTGTCATGGAAGCATATCCATCCCAAAATGGTCAATTTTCTTCTTTGCTTGGGTACCTGGGGACATAGCCTGCTTGTACTGCAGTGGTCAGATTTCTGCTGACACACCACCATTCACAGCTAATCCGCAGGAAGATCAGTGTACTGCCGTTTCTTTCCCTCCTGCTGACACGCACCCCTGCGGTTTCCACCCTCAGCTCTCCAAGACCCTTCTGCAGTTGAGAACAGAGGTCATGTGACATATATAAAAGTAAAACAACAGTATTTATATATAATTTTTTTTATATCTCTACATCAGGGGAAGGCAACCTTTCTGAGGTTGAGATCCGCTTGGACAACATGGAGGAAAGCAAAGTAGTGTCCTCTGCCCCCCTTCCCCATAGCAGCGTCCTCTGTCCCCTCCACATCACCCTCCCACTGTAGTGTCCTCTGTCCCCATAGCAGTGTCCTCTGCCCCCCTCCCCCCACATTAGTGTTCTGTACCTCCCCAACGCAGTTTCCTCTGCCCCCCTTCACCTCACACCGCTCACTGTAATGTCCACTGCCCCCCCCCCCCCCAAAGCAGTGTCCTCTGACCCCCCTGCCCCCTTCAAATTCTCCCCACTGTGTGTCCTCTGCCCCCTTTCCCCTTCCCCCCAGTATTGTCCTGTACCCCTCCAAAACAGTGTCTTTGGCCCCCCTTCACATCACACCCCACACACTGTACTGTCCTCTGCCCCCCCCCATAGCAGTGTCCTCTGCCCCCTGAAAGTAGTGTCCTCTGTTTCCCCATCCCTTAAAGCAGTGTCCTCTGTCCATTTCTCATTACAATCCCCTTAATGTAGTGTCCACCTCTGTCCCCCTTGCAACAGTGTCTCCTCTGTCCTCTTCACATCAGCCCCCCCCCCCACTGTAGTGTCCTTTGTCTCCCCTCCAACAATGTCTTCTCTGTCCCCACCATCACATCACCCCCCCCCCCCCCACTGTGCCCCCTCCAACAGTATCTTCTCTTACCCCTTAACATCACCCCCCTCGCCACTGTAGTGTTCCCTGTCTCCCCTCCAACAGTGTCTTCTCTTACCCCTTCACATCACCCCCCCCCCCCACTGTAGTGTCCCCTGCCCCCCTCCAACAGTGTCTAATCTGTCCCCTTCACATCATCTCCCCCCCCCCATATACACATAGCTCTGTGTAGGTAGCACTTCCTACCTGACTACTGTGTACTGTGTGTGTACAACAGAGTGGAGATCAGGAGACGACATAGTGCTGGGTGGAAGGCAGAAGCGGGAGCTGCCAGAGTTAATATTTCAAAATTACAAGCTGGTGATTGGTTGCTAGCACCCTCTATCCAGCACTATGATGCCTCCTGCTTGCCGCTCTGCAGAGAACATGAGAGCGGTGGAGACTGGGGAGAAGCAGAGTCGTGGTCACGATCCACCTGTTGGCTCCCCACGGTTGACCAGTTGTTTCAAATTGATGGCTTGCCGACCCCCACTCCACACAAATGTTTTGTCTTGCATTTCTATTTTAAACCGAAAAGGTTCACATATTCTTTAATCATCTAAAGGGTTAATGTGATTCAATATTCCACATGTCTTTAGTTATACAACACTTGTTAGTTCAATAATGTTTGCATACACTAAAGCATTGTATTGTAGAGAGGGATCTGGCTTAAATCTTAGGGAAAAGCTTAAAAAAGCTTTAAAAGATAGATATAGATGAGAGTAATTTGTCATCAATATGATTTTCTGCGTATTGTTTGAAGAAATCTTTGGTATGAATGAAAGATGTGGGAAATGATCGTATTATAAGGACAACTGCTTTCTTGTCGATTAAACGTGTTTCCACCATTTTTAATTTTCTGGCTTTTATGCAGTATCTAGTCACAACATCCATAGAACAATTATCTGGCCATAAAATATTAATAGCTCTTTTATCATACTGATGTTCTTTCATTCATTTCTTATTTGAAAGATTTAAAATAGACAAAGACTAATATAAATGGCACAAAGTGAAGCAGCCAATCAGAAAGCTTGTTTTAATATAAAACGCTATCTTTAATTTTGGCTGCTCTAAAACTTCTCAAAGCTGATTGGTTGCTACAGGTAACTACTCATAATTCTCCTCATTGCTAAAAAATCCCGAAGTGTACTTGTAATAGAATCATAATCATCTTTAACTCATATCCTGCATTATTTTCAGCTCTCTACCTCTGAGAAAACCCTCAATGAGACCATATTGATGGATAGCTGGGTGAGGGAAATACTCAGTGGCGGCCCGTCCATACGGGGCGCAGGGACGGTGCCCCCCTTATCCATGCGCCCGGCCCCTAATCTATATGCAGGGTGCTGGACACTGGACACTGGATTTCAATGAGGGGTTTTTTTGTTGCTTTTTTTTAGAAGCACATGATTAGAGCCTGAGGCCCTAATTGGCTTCAAAAAAGGGTGAGCTCAGGGTGCAGAGCACTGCACCCTGAGCCCACCCAGTTGTGTGACAATAGTGAATTAATACTCGCTATTGTCTTCCTAATTCTCTTCCTGGCCAATCAGGAAGCCGGTCCTGAGACCCGATTGGCTGGGAGGAGAAGCATACGTATTGGAGGAGAAGAGGTAGAGGTGGAGGAGACGCTGGGGAAGCCGATGTGAAGCCGAGGAGACACCAGTTGAAGCTGCCGCCCGAAGGAAGCACTGCCTGCAACCCAGATGGGGTAAGTGCGGTGCTGGTGACCGACTGACTGACCGACCAACTGACAGGAGGGGGGTTGGTGCGGGTGATCCAACCAACTGGATTGTTTGCCGCCCCCCCAAAAAAAAATAGCACCAGCTGGTGGAGCTATAGCACCACTGGAAATACTTATAATAATCTGTACCTGACAAACATTTAACCCTTTGTGGTTGTCTAGGCTTGCTAGTTATGGAGAGGTTATTAATGGAGACCAGATAATTGCATAGGTGAAATAGTTTCCTCTCCTCTTATAAATTGGTAAGACAGAGGGGGAATAAAAGCCATGATTTCTATCTAATGGTTTGTGTTATCAGGGAGCTTACTTGCTATGCATTGCTTTTCAGTGTGGACTTTTGTGTTGAACCTTGCAGGGGGTCCCTCAATTAGCCATCTGCCTGGCTGAGGAAGCTGAAGATCACATCAAGGCAGCTGCTGCCTGGTCCCTTGGCCAAATTGGAAGACACACTCCAGAGCACGCACGTGCTGTAGCTGTAGCAAATGTGCTGCCAATGTGTTGACTCTTTACATGGACACTAAAAGCTCAGAGGACCTTCAAGTCAAGGTAAATGACTATTCAGCCTAAAAGACAAGTGTTTAGGATAAATTAACCTACTTGCTTCCCTGTTATGGGTGACAACAGCTTTTTGGATTGTGTAGCTCTCTGAAAAATGGTCACATTTTGCCAAACCAGCTATTGGCTGCCTGTTTTTAGTACTGCTGCTTCTTCTTCTTACTGTATGGATTGTTTAGGATTTTACATTTTACTTTACATGACATTACATTGAGAGGTCTATGTATAAAAAATATACTTTGTGAATGTCTCTCACAAAAGTAATAAATAATACCTGTAATGTTTGTAACATGTGTGTAATGTCAGTTTCTATGTGTTGCCTTTTTCTGGTAGAATGTAACATTCGCTAACATTCGAACCTAAGAGAAAATAGCCGTAAGAACTTTTGACCATAAGATTTAATCCCTCCACGCCTAAGGGCAAAACAAACATTAATGCCTAAACACAAGTTTGCAACTTTGACATTTGTTAGTAAAACCGTACATATCATCACAAGTACTTTGTGCATGCAGGTGGATTATACCTTGGTTTTTTTTCAGGACAAATTGGGCTTTCATTTTGATGGTAAATGGTAATGGATACCATCTGATTTTTTTTTTTTTATTATTATCAAAGGAAAAATGGCCCAAAATCGTAAAAAAAAAAAAAAAAATGTAATGTAGCTGCAGTTTAAATGTAGCTGCATATTTCTTGTTACTACCATAACCTACCACCAAAGAACAACCCAAAATAAATTCTCCTGCCCCTGGGGATCGCAGCAATACCACATATGTGTATGTTATTTGTTGTTTGTACCCGTAGTGCACACCGACACTGACTGCCACTGATACTAGTTTTGAAAAAAAAAATCTTACCCAAAATACACTGACCCTGACCTTTGATACTGACTTGACCTTTGACCCTTACTTGACCCAAACACTAACCCTGGCACTGACCCAAATCAAACCTTGATCTACGTATTTTTTACTTTATGTTCTACTTTATTTTTTAGGATTATTATGTATGTATTTATTTATTTGTTTATTTTACACACGCTCTGCAAGGAGAGAGAAAAATACAATGTATTTTTCCTCAACACAGGGGTGGGCTTTACAGTGACTGATCACTTTGGTAGCCAATCAGAGGCTACCACAATGATCAGGTGACCCGAAATCAGGTGTTTTTGTGTATCATTAGTAGGGGACCTGGGGCTCTTGGTGAGACCCTGATCTCTGTGCTGGGAGCGCACTGTAGATATGCATATATGTGACCCCAAGACAAAAAGCCCAGTCCAGTGAAGCCGCATATTCACTATTGGGCCTTTACACGCACATGAACTTTAACGGCATCCCAGTCTTAACCCGTAGGGTTCAATATTGAGTTGGTCCATCCTTTGCAGCTATAACAGCTTCATCTCTTCTGGGAAGGCTGTCCACAAGGTTTAGGAGTGTGTCTATGAGAATGTTTGACCATTCTTTCAGAAGCACATTTGTGAGGTCAGGCACAGATGTGGATGAGAAGGCCTGGCTCGCAGTCTTCATGCTAATTCATCCCAAAGGTGTTCTATCGGGTTGAGGTCAGGACTCTGGGCAGGCCAGTCAAGTTCCTCCACCCCAAACTCGCTCATCCATGTCTTTATAAACCTTGCTTTATGCACTGGTGCGCAGTCATGTTGCAACAGGAAGGGGCCATCCCAAAATTGTTCCCACAAAGTTGGGAGCATGAAATTGACCAAAATGTCTTGGTATGTTGACACCTTAAAGGAGAAGTTCAGCCTGAGCTTTTTAGGCTGGGCTTCTGCTCTGGGTCACAGGAGTGCAATCCGTTTTGCACTCCTGTGACCCGTTTTCAGCAGAGAGCAGCCTGAAGTCAACTCTCCGCTGATGTCACCAAGTTTAGTCGAGGCAGCATTTCATCCCGAGTTCTGAAGTCTGGATCCGCCAGCTGCCTTGACTGATGGTGAGCCGCTGAGACGGCCGATCCCCGCCCCTCCACAGCTCAGCGCTCCAATAAGCGCGGAGGAGCTGAGCAGGAGAAATGCTGAATGACAGGCAGCATCTCTCTGCTTGAGGAGGGGAAAGAACTGAGCCATCGGCAGTGTTCGGTGGCTCGATTCTCAGTGAAGAGGCAGCGGGGGACAGGTGCAGCATTGGTCTGATGCTCCATCCACATAGGTAAGTATGAATATAAAAAAAAAAAAAAAAAAACCCATACTTCTCTTTTAAGAGTTCCCTTCACTGGAACTAAGGAGCCAAGCCAAACCCCTGAAAAACAACTCCACACCATGATCCCCCCTCCACCAAATGATATAGACCAGTGCACAAAGCAAGGTCCATAAAGACATGAATGAGCGAATTTGGGGTGGAGGAACTTGACTGGCCTGCCCAGAGTCTTGACCTCAATCTGATAGAACACCTTTGGGATGAATTAGAGTGGAGACTGGGAGCCAGGCCTTCTCGTCCACATCAGTGCCTGACCTCAGAAATGTGCTTCTGGAAGAATGGTCAAACATTTCCATTGACACACTCCTAAACCTTGTGGACAGCCTTCCCAGAAGAGTTGAAGCTGTTATAGCTGTAAAGGGTAGGCCAACTCAATATTGAACCCTACGGACTAATGCCCCGTACACACGGTCGGACATTGATCGGACATTCCGACAACAAAATCCTAGGATTTTTTCTGACGGATGTTGGGTCAAACTTGTCTTGCATACACATGGTCACACAAAGTTGTCGGAAAATCCGATCATTCTGAACGCAGTGACGTAAAACACGTACGTCGGGACTATAAGCGGGGCAGTAGCCAATAGCTTTCATCTCTTAATTTATTCTGAGCATGCGTGGCACTTTGTGCGTCGGATTTGTATACACACGATCGGAAATTCCGACAACGGATTTTGTTGTCGGAAAATTTTATAGCCTGCTCTCAAACTTTGTGTATCGGAAAATCCGATGGAAAATGTGTGATGGAGCCTACACACGGTCGGAATTTCCGACAACAAGGTCCTATCACACATTTTCCGTCGGAAAATCCAACCATGTGTACGGGGCATAAGACTGGGATGCCATTAAAGTTCATGTGCGTGTAAAGGCAGGTGTCCCAATAGTGAATATGCGACTTCACTGGACTGGGCTTTTTGTCTTGGGGCTGCATATATGCATATCTGTAGTGCGCTCCCAGCATAGAGATCAGGGTCTCACCAAGAGCCCTGGGTCCCCTACTAATGATCTGTACCCAAAAACACCTGATTGTTGTGGAAGCCTCTGATTGGCTACCAAAGACTGGGATGCCGTTAACCACTTGCTTACTGGGCACCTAAACCCCCCTCCTGCCCAGACCAATTTTCAGCTTTTAGCACTGTCACTCTTTGAATGATAATTGCCTGGTCAACACTGTACCCAAATGAAATTTTTATCTTTTTTTTCCCTCACAAATAGAGCTTTCTTTTGGTGGTATTTGATCACCTCTGGGTTTTTTATTTTTTGTTAAAAAAATTTAAAAAACTGAATAAAAAAAAAAAATACAAAACCGTTTTATATTTTGTTTATAAATTTTGCAAACAGGTAGTTTTTCTCCTTCATTGATGTACGCTGATGAGGCTACACTGATGGGCACTGATAGGCTGCACTGATGGGTACCAATAGGCTCCATTGATTGGCACTGATAAGGCGACACTGATGGGCATTGATAAGGCGGCACTGATGGGCACTAATAGGTGGCACTGGTGGGCACTGATAGGTAGCATTGGTGGGCACTGAGAGGTGGCACTGATGGGCGGTACTGAAGGGCATTGATAGGTGGCACTGAAGGGCATTAAGAGGTGGCACTGGTGGGCACTGATAGGTGGCATTGGTGGGCACTGAGAGGTGGCACTGATGGGTGGCACTGATGGGTGGCACTGAAGGGCATTGATAGGTGACACTGAAGGGCATTGATAGGTGGCACTGATAGCTGGCACTGATGGGCACTGGTGGGTGACAGTGATGGGCACTGATGGGTGGCAGTGATGGGCACTGATTGGCACTGGCAGGTGACACTGATAGGCAGCACTGCTAGGTGGCACTGATGAGGCACTGATTGGCACCATTGGTGGGCACTGATAGGTGGCATTTACATACTGTGGGCACTTATTGGTGGGCACTGTGGGCACTGATTTGTGGCACTGGCAGGCGGTACTAGTGGGCACATGAAGCTCTTCCTCTTTGGGACTGATGTCCCTGCAAACAGAAGCCAGTGATCTGCTTTTTTTCTCCTCACGCTATCAGTGTGAGAAGAAAAAAAAAAACGATTACCGATCCTTTGTTTACATCACGTGATCAACTGTCATTGGCTGACAGCTGATCACATGGTAAGGGGCCGGGGTCGGCCCCTTATTCGGATCTATGATCACCCAAGTCTCATTGCCTTCAGGGGGGCGTGGCGAGGCTGCAAAGGGGAGGACGTCAATAGACGTCCTCCCGGCAAAGCAGATCCACGCTGTAGCCATCATTCGGCTATAGCGCGGATCTCAAGCAGTTAAAGTTCATGTGCGTGTAAAGGTATGTATGTGTTATGTCAGCGTGAAGGGGTTAATGAACATCTGAGCAATAGAGAAAATAGCCCAATACTAGCTGTAATCACATCATCCAGTGATGCAGATTCACATCAATCATGCCTGGTTTCCGGCTCCCTAACAAGGAGCCCTGAGCAGAAAGCTGTCACACTTAGCAGTGGTAATACTGCTGCTGAATGTTTCACTTCACACTTCAGCTGGAGGTTCGCTCAGCCGAACATCTATTCGTTCAGCCTTTTATACAGGAATCTACATAGATTGTACACAGTGCAGAGGTCTCTCTTATATTATTCCTCCTTATGGTTAACTCTTCTTAGCCTATAGTGTTAGGCTATTTTCCCTATTCGTAAAGGTTCTTTAACTCTTGCGATCAAATGTTCTTATGGCTATTTTCGCCAGGCGAAAGGCAACAAAAAGAAAATGGCATTTTAGACATATTACAAACCTTGGGAGTTTTCATGACTTTTGTGGTAATGATGAGACATTTCCAAAGCAAGTTTTTTATACATACACCCCTTAGCCTTTATTTTCATTCATTCACTTAAAATACATACTATACATCACAACCCCCCCAGCATAAACTAGGCTAATATTAGTAGTTAACCACCTCCCGTGATTAACTACAATACGGCGGGCGTCGGCTTTCTCGTTCTGGAATGACATCATATGACATCGTCCCACTCTCTCGTGCAGCGCGGTGATCAGTGGTGCGCTCTGTCCCTGGGACGCGGCGTTGCACTGATCTCAGGAAAGATTCTTTTTACCCATGTGATGAGCTGTGTCCAATTACACCTGATCACATGTAAACAAGGAAATGCCGACAATTCCTTTCCTCACACTGACAGCGTTAGGAGAGGAGAGCCAATCAGCGACATTTTCTCAAAGGAGTGATTTGCACAGATAATCAGAGTATTGATTATCAGTGCCGCCCCAATAGTGCCCAGCACTGCACCCCAGTTTCTATGTTTTCGTGCATTCTTGAATCTCTTAGCCTTGTTTCCACATCAGGGGTATGGCATTTTGGCAGCAATTCCATTATGAAGACCACTTCTGGCCAGACTTCTCTGGACAGTAAAATGGGTGTACCTGGGTCCCAATGGTTTCCCCCAGCTCTGTGCTGATGATCTTCTGATGTAGAAGGGAATTAAGAACGACGTGTCTTTCATCTGCTGCTTTAGGTTTCCTTGGCTGACCACTGCATCTCCAGTCCACAACGCTGCCTGTTCTTTGTGCTTCTTCAAAAGAGCTTGAAACCTCAGTCTGCTTTGAAATCTTTTTTCCGGGAAAGATCTAGCTAATGCAGAATAACTATCTTGTGTCTTGTCCCTGTGCTCAGTCTTGCCATGGTGTATGACCTGTGACATGAAACTGTCTTTGACAGCCTCACCTTGGTAGCAGCATTTGGCTGTTCCTCACCCAGTTTTAAGCCTCCTACACAGCTGTTTCTGTTTCAATTAATGACTGTGTTTCAACCTACATATGAAAATGATGATCATTAGCAATTGCATGGTTTAATTAGTTAATCATATGCCTGACTCTAATCCTACAAAATCCCTGCCTTTGTGCAAGTTTACAAAGTTTGCAAGTGTAAGAACTGATGCTGGTTTGAAGCCAAAGGGTAGTCACACCAAATATTATTATATTATTATTGTTATTATACAAGATTTATATAGCGTCAACAGTTTGCACAACGCTTTACAATGTAGAGTGACAACAGCACAATTAAAATACAGTTCAATACAGAAGGAAAGGGAGATCCCCAATACAAAAGGTAATAGCTGCGGGGGATGGTCCCACACCCACCTAAGGACTGTACCCGGGCCACCCCCAGCTCGGATACAGTCCTTTGGTGGGTGTGGGATAGGCTTCCCTAAATAAATGATTTTTCAGGGATCTCCTAAAGATGGACAGGTTAGGAGCTGACCGGACATACCAGGGCAGGGAGTTCCAGGGGATGGGAGAAGCTATAGAGAAGTCCTGGAGGGGAGCATGGGAGGGGGTAACAAAGGAGCTAGAGAGCAGGAGGTCTTGGGAGGAGTGGAGAGCATGAATTGGGTGATATCTGCAGATAAGGTTGGTGATGTAGATGGGGGCGATATTGTGGATGGCCTTCTATGTTGTGGTTAGTATTTAGAATTTTATACAGTGGGGTACTGGAAGCCAGCGAAGGGATTGGCAGAGAGAAACCGCAGTCACGGATCGGTTGGTGAGGTGTGTTAGTCTAGCAGATGCATTCATAATAGACTGAAGGGGGAATAGCCTGTGTAACGGTAGGCTGGTTAGGAGAGAGTTGCAGTAGTTGAGGTGGGAAAAAACCAAGGAATGAATAAGTTGTTTTGTGTTGTCATTCTGGAAATGTTGCGGAGGTTAAGGCGGCAAGATGTAGCCAGCGACTGGATGTGGGAGCTGAGGTCAGAGTCTAGGATTACACCCAGCACCCTGGCATGTGTGGAGGAACCAATGGTTGTGCCGTTGATCTTATTGGTAAAGTCATGACTACGCAAATTCGCTCTACATAGGACTACCACAATATCAGCTTGCGCGCTTGCAACTCATCCAAAACACGGCGGCAAGACTCTTAACAGGAAAAAAGCCCTGGGAATCCATCTCCCCAGCCCTAAAGAGCCTACATTGGCTAACTGTGAAGAATCGGATCACATTCAAGACCCTCTGCCTCACCCACAAATGCATACAAGGAAACGCTCCACTATATTTCTGGGAAAAAATAAAACACTACACACCGAATTGCAGTCTTAGATCAGCTAACCAAAACCTCCTTATCGTTCCCAAATACCGCTACAAAGCAAAGGGAGAACGACGATTCGCAGTCCAAGGACCTCGACTATGGAATGCTCTTCCAACCAACATCCGCATGGAAGAAAACCACCAGGCCTTCAGGAAAAAACTAAAGACCTTCCTTTTCTAGAGGCTGCCTACAGAGAACGCATCTAGCGCCTTGAGGCGATTCAGTTCGCATTTGCAGCACTTTACAAATCATTCATTCATTCATTCATTCATGGGGAGGGGATTGGGGAGGAGGAAATATTACAAGCTCAGTTTTAGAAAGATTGAGTTTGAGGAAGTGGTGTGACATCCATACTGATATGTCACTCAGTAAGTTTTTTATACCTGAGGAGATCAAGGGGGAGATTTGAGGAGTGGAGAGATAGATATGGGTGTAGAGGTGGTATTGGAAGCCGTCGGAGGTTATCAAATATTAATTTGATTTACATTTTTCTTCCGTTTGCTCACTTTGAAATTGCAAATTGATAAAAATAAACAATTCAAATATATATTTTTGAAATCATTCTTACATCATAGTATCTCTTCACACCAGCCTAAAACTTGCACAGTAGAATATACTGTGTATATATATATATATATATATATATATATATATATATATATATACAGTGGGGACAGAAAGTATTCAGACCCCTTTAAATTGTTCACTCTTTGTTATATTGCAGCCATTTGCTAAAATCATTTAAGTTCATTTTTTTCCTCATTAATGTATATGTATGTTGCTGATAGCTGCAAAAGTATGTGCATTTATCATTTTTTACAAAAGGTGAACTTAGTCTTTAAAGCTCAGCTAAATGTTGACATACGAGCCAAAATTGGAACATAATTAACATTCGTAAAAAAATCTGTTACCCATAACAGCCCCTTATACCTATATTGGCTACTAAACCAGGCATTGTGCCTAAAGTGCAATGTTCAGATGAGCTTTTTAGCCATGTGTTAAGCAGAGACAGTGGAATGTGCAATGGGCAAATAAAGATAACTGTAGACAGCTGTAGGCAGGCTTCTGTGACAACAAGCACAAGTAGAACATTTACCATTTGACAAATGATATGCTTCAAGAGCAGGTATAAACATATATGAAGAAAACAGATCATAAATATTATTCATAAAGCTGGTTAATTCACCATACTGCCTTATATTATGATGTCTGACTGAAAGGCAGGGCAATGAATGGACCTAATTCTAGTGTCACCTGTTGATGCAATAATGTGGCTGAGTAGGATTTTTTAATGCGTGTGGATAAGTGAATATAGATATTTTACACCTAGAAGGGCTTATTGCACGGATATTTTTAGCTGGGTTAAACACTTTTGGGGAGACATATTTTTCTTTTTTTATGGAGAAGAGAGGGTGATGTGTTAACCATGAGTGTTTGTCTATGAAGCATCAGGAAGCCATCAGAAGCTGGTCTTAGGGAGTTGGGATAATAGCTGTCAAAGCGCCTCTCTTCCTTGGTGAAACATGCTCATTCCTGAACCTGCCATGTTCTTCTATGAGATTCTTAAGCTATTTTTACCTTTAAAACCATTTTTACAACTTCAGCATTTAAAAAATTACAGCAGGTTATACTTTGTAAATATTACTATTGTGTTAATGTAAATCTGTATCAAACCTGGGCAGCTTAGACTGAGGATATGATGTAATATTGCAGAAGCAGAAGTAATTTGAAGACTGATTTACATCTTTGCATTGTGTCAAAGCTCACGGCAACGCACATTACATGCATTGATGAATTACGGTGCCATTCATTTTGAATAGTGCCCCAATGCACTAAGGCAACACAAATGTGCTGCCATGTGGTTCTTTGCGGACAAAATTTTGTGACATGTCCAAATGTTGGGTGATTTTGGTGCATCAGTAGGTGTTGATTTGGATGGTCTGCCTTAATGCAATGCACATTGAGGTATCACATAACGCACATTAGCGCATGTGCATTAACACACCTCCAAAATGTGAATGGGCCCTTGGTATAAACAGTCAAAACAATTAGTAAATCAGATATAGACAACATAAGATCTACAGTGGGAACGGAAAGTATTCAGACCCCCTTAAATTTTTCACTCTTTGTTATATTGCAGCCATTTGCTAAAATCATTTAAATTAATTTTTTTCCTCATTAATGTACACACAGCACCCCATATTGACAGAAAAACACAGAATTGTTGACATTTTTGCGTATTTATTAAAAAAGAAAAACTGAAATATCACATGGTCCTAAGTATTCAGACCCTTTGCTGTGACACTCATATATTTAACCACTTCAGCCCCGGAAGGATTTACCCCCTTCCTGACCAGAGCACTTTTTACAATTTGGCACTGCGTCGCTTTAACTGCTAATTGCGCGGTCATGCAATGCTGTAACCAAACGAAATTTGCGTCCTTTTCTTCCCACAAATAGAGCTTTCTTTTGATGGTATTTAATCACCTCTGCCGTTTTTATTTTTTGCGCTATACACGGAAAAAGACCGAAAATTTTGAAAAAAAATGATATTTTCTACTTTTTGTTCTAAAAAAAATCCAATAAACTCAATTTTAGTCATACATTTAGGCCAAAATGTATTTGGCCACATGTCTTTGGTAAAAAAAATGTCAATAAGTGTATATTTATTGGTTTGCGCAAAAGTTATAGCGCCTACAAACTAGGGTACATTTTCTGGAATTTACACAGTCTTTAATTTATGACTGCCTATGTCATTTCTTGAGGTGCTAAAATGACAGGGCAGTACAAAACCCCCACAAATGACCCCATTTTGGAAAGTAGACACCCCAAGGAAATTGCTGAGAGGCATGTTGAGCCCATTGAATATTCATTTTTTTTGTCCCAAGTGATTGAATAATGAAAAAAAAAAAAAAAAAAAACAAAATTACAAAAAGTTGTCACTAAATGATATATTGCTCACACAGGCCATGGGCCTATGTGGAATTGCACCCCAAAATACATTTAGCTGCTTCTCCTGAGTATGGGGATACCACATGTGTGGGACTTTTTGGGAGCCTAGCCGCATACGGGGCCCCGAAAACCAATCACTGCCTTCAGGATTTCTAAGGGCGTACATTTTTTATTTTACTCCTCACTACCTATCACAGTTTTGAAGGCCATAAAATGCCCAGATGGCACAAACCCCCCCCAAATGACCCCATTTTGGAAAGTAGACACCCCAAGCTATTTGCTGAGAGGCATGTTGAGTCCATGGAATATTTTATATTTTGACACAAGTTGCGGGAAAGTGACAATTTATTTATTTATTTTTTTTTTTTTTGCACAAAGTTGTCACTAAATGATATATTGCTCACACAGGTCATGGGCATATGTGGAATTGGACCCCAAAATACATTTAGCTGCTTCTCCTGAGTATGGGGATACCACATGTGTGGGACTTTTTGGGAGCCTAGCCGCGTACGGGACCCCGAAAACCAATCACCGCCTTCAGGATTTCTAAGGGTGTACATTTTTGATTTCACTCTTCACTGCCTATCACAGTTTCGGAGGCCATGGAATGCCCAGGTGGCACAAAACCCCCCCAAATGACCCCATTTTGGAAAGTAGACACCCCAAGCTATTTGCTGAGAGGCATGGTGAGTATTTTGCAGCTCTCATTTGTTTTTGAAAATGAAGAAAGACAAAAAAAAAAATTTTTTTTTTCTTTTTTTAATTTTCAAAACTTTGTGACAAAAAGTGAGGTCTGCAAAATACTCACTATACCTCTCAGCAAATAGCTTGGGGTGTCTACTTTCCAAAATGGGGTCATTTGGGGGGGGGTTTGTGCCACCTGGGCATTCCATGGCCTCCGAGACTGTGATAGGCAGTGAAGAGTGAAATCAAAAATTTACGCCCTTAGAAAGCCTGAAGGCGGTGCTTGGTTTTCGGGGTCCCATACGTGGCTAGGCTCCCAAAAAGTCTCACACATGTGGTATCCCCGTACTCAGGAGAAGCAACAGAATGTATTTTGGGGTGTAATTTCACATATTCCCATGGCATGTTTGAGCAATATATCATTTAGTGACAACTTTGTGCAAAAAAAAAAAAAAATAATAATAATTTGTCTCTTTCCCGCAACTTGTGTCACAATATAAAATATTCCATGGACTCGACATGCCTCTCAGCAAATAGCTTGGGGTGTCTACTTTCCAAAATGGGGTCATTTGGGGGGGTTTGAACTGTCCTGGCATTTTATGCACAACATTTAGAAGCTTATGTCACACATCACCCACTCTTCTAACCACTTGAAGACAAAGCCCTTTCTGACACTTTTTGATTACATGAAAAAATTATTTTTTTTTGCAAGAAAATTACTTTGAACCCCCACACATTATATATTTTTTTAAAGCAAATGCCCTACAGATTAAAATGGTGGGTGTTTAATTTTTTTTTTTCACACAGTATTTGCGCAGCGATTTTTCAAACGCATTTTTTGGGGAAAAAACACACTTTTTTACATTTTAATGCACTAAAACACACTATATTGCCCAAATGTTTGATGAAATAAAAAAGATGATCTTAGGCCGAGTACATGGATACCAAACATGACATGCTTTACAACTGTGCACAAACGTGCAGTGACAACAAAATAAATACATTTTTAAAAGCCTTTAAAAGCCTTTACAGGTTACCACTTTAGATTTACAGAGGAGGTCTACTGCTAAAATTACTGCCCTCGATCTGACCGTCGCGGTGATACCTCACATGCATGGTGCAATTGCTGTTTACATTTGACGCCAGACCGACGCTTGCGTTCGCCTTAGCGCGAGAGCAGGGGGGACAGGGGTGCTTTTTTTTTTTTTTTTTTTTTTTCTTTATTATTTTTTTGCTTTTTTATCTTATTTTAAAACTGTTCCTTTCATTTTTTTTTTTTTTTAATCATTTTTATTGTTATCTCAGGGAATGTAAATATCCCCTATGATAGCAATAGGTAGTGACAGGTACTCTTTTTTGAAAAAATTGGGGTCTATTAGACCCTAGATTTCTCCTCTGCCCTCAAAGCATCTGACCACACCAAGATCGGTGTGATAAAATGCTTCCCCAATTTCCCAATGGCGCTATTTACATCCGGCGAAATCTAAGTCATAAAATGCTCGTAGCTTCCGGTTTCTTAGGCCATAGAGATGTTTGGAGCCACTCTGGTCTCTGATCAGGTCTATGGTCAGCTGGCTGAATCACCGGCTGCATTCTCAGGTTCCCTGTTGAGACAGGAGAGCCAGAGAAAAACACGGAAGACGGTGGGGGGGGGGGGGGCATTCTCTCCCACTGCTTGTAAAAGCAGTCTAGAGGCTAATTAGCCGCTAGGATTGCTTCTACATGAAAGCCGACCGCTGGCTGAAAAGAATGATACCAAGATGATACCTAAACCTGCAAGCATCATTCTGGTATAACCACTCAAAGTCGTGAATGCTGTACTCAGACAAAAATATGGTTAACAATAAAGCACAGTAAACGGTAAAGTATAAAAAATTGCAGACCTGAAAAGCAAACATGATAAAACATAATAACAATAAAACATTGCAGAATAGAATACAGTAAAAAAGAGCAGAACAATAGAGAGAATAGAGAGAGAGAGAATAGAGAGAGAACAATAAAACGACAACTATTATTTTTTATTTTATATTTTTGTTTGTGTTTTTTTTTTTTTTTTTTCACTTTTTTTGTAACTGTAACTTTTATAACTGTAACCGGTTCCAGGTTCGGGTCTCTCAAAATGCGATGGCATCTTGGGAGACCCTGTGAAAGTGTGTCCTAGTCTGTGCAATGCTGTACCCTACGCTAATACTCAGCTAGTGAATGGTAGCGTTCAAAACATTCACCAATGCAAAGACCAGGATTGTCAGGACAGGAGGGACAATAATAGCGGGTGTCACGCCTATATCCGCGCTTGCTGCAGACACATCTTTTTTGGGGGGGTTCGCTGGGTAGGGGTACTCGGGAGGACATAAAAATGCCTCTCATGCAGCCGACTGCATTTGGTTGGGGATGTGAATGGGGGAAGTACGGGCGCTGCAGAAGTGGTGGGTTCCCAATTAGGATTGGCGAATGCAGCAGGAAGGGCATTATGGGCACGACGGGCCTGTGTTTGTCTTTTTGGTGGCAGCGGGACACTACTTGTGCTTGCCACCTCACCAGCTTGAACTGCACTTATGGGACTCGCCACGTCACCAAGTGTTACTGCAGTGCTGGTTTGACTACGACCGGGGTGTACTAGGCCGCTGGCGCTTGCCAGTTCACCAAAACGCTACCAAAAAAACTGTTAACGATCGCAGGGATCAGGCCTGACTCTGCGAACGCTGCAGTTATGCATTTAGTGTTTTGTAAGTGACAGTGATCGATCGATACTGCACTTGGGTGGGCTGGGCTGGGCCGGGCGGAGGGGCAAAACACAGGTGCTAGCAGGTATCTGGGCTGATCCCGCTAACACTGCGTTTTTGGGAACCCTAAACTGCTGGGGACGCCAGTATAGATCTGATCGGATCAGATATTGATCAGTTCAGATACTATACCACTAAGGGAGGTGTACAGTGCGTGCGTGGGTGTTAGCGCTACTGGCACTAACCTGACGCTGCCTGGGGCTGGTGCTTGCCAGTTCACCAAAACGCTACAAAAAAAACTGTTAGCGATCGCAGGGATCAGGCCTGACTCTGCGAACGCTGCAGTTATGCGTTTAGTGTTTTGTAAGTGACAGTGATCGATCGATACTGCACTTGGGTGGGCTGGGCTGGGCCGGGCGGAGGGGTAAAACGCAGTTGCTAGCAGGTATCTGGGCTGATCCCGCTAACACTGCGTTTGTGGGAACCCTAAACTGCGGGACGCTAGTATAGATCTGATCGGATCAGATATTGATGCGTTCAGATACTATACCACTAAGGGAGGTGTACGGTGCGTGGGTGTTAGCGGTACTGGCACTAACCTGACGCTGCCTGGGGCTGGTGCTTGCCATTTCACCAAAATGCTACCAAAAAAACTGTTAGCGATCGCAGGGATCAGGCCTGACTCAGCGAACGCTGCAGTTATGCGTTTAGTGTTTTGTAAGTGACAGTGATCGATCGATACTGCACTTGGGTGGGCTGGGCCGAGCTGGGCGGAGGGGCAAAACGCAGGTGCTAGCAGGTATCTGGGCTGATCCCGCTAACACTGTGTTTTTGGGAACCCTAAACTGCTGGGGACGCTAGTATAGATCTGATCGGATCAGATATTGATGCGATCAGATACTATACCACTAAGGGAGGCGTATGCTGCGTGCGTGGGTGTTAGCGGTACTGGCGCTAATCTGACCCTGCCTGGGGCGACGCATATCACCGCCGGGCGATCAGGGGGCTAAATCTTTATTCGGTAATAAACGGCGGGTGCCCTGACACTATAAAAAATAAACAAACTAACCAGCGTCACCCGTAACGGTTATACAGTGATCAGTGGTGAAAGGGTTAACTAGGGGGCAATCAAGGGGTTAAAACATTTATTAGATAGTATATGGGGGTCCCTGTCGCTATAAAACTCTGACGGCGAACCTAAATATTTACGTCCCTAACTAGCATCACCAGCGACACTAATACAGCGATCAGAAAAATGATCGCTTAGCGACACTGGTGACAGGGGGTGATCAAGGGGTTAAAACTTTATTAGGGGGGGTTAGGGGGGTACCCTAGACCTACAGGGGGCCTAACACTCACTGCCCTGACACTGTAACTGTCACAAACTGACACCAATACAGTAATCAGAAAAAAAAAAAAAAAAAAAAAAACCTGCTGGTGTCAGTTTGTGACAGGGGGGGGGGGGGGTGATTGGGGGGGGATCGGGGGGCGATCGGGGGGGGGATCGGGGTGTTTAGTGTGCCTGGCATGTTCTACTGTGTGTGGTGTGTTGGTGCACTTACATTGCAGTCTTCTCTCCTCGGCCCGGAACGGAAAATACCGAGCCGAGGAGAGATGACATCATTTCCTCTGCCTCTGTGTACAATACAGAGGCAGGGAAATGATCCCATTGGCTGAGAGCGATCGCGAGGGGGGGGCCACGAATGGATGGCCTCCCCCTCACCTCCGATCGCCGGGGGAGATTTGCCGACCGCCGCAGGCACCGGGGGGGGGTCCGATCGGACCCCCCACCCGCGGGCAGGCAAGGACGTACATATACGTCCTTTTGCCTGCCCGTGCCGCTCTGTCGACGTATATAGTCGTGCGGCGGTCGGCAAGTGGTTAACTCAGGTGCATTTCTTCTGATCCTTCCTAGAGCTGGCCGGCCGGCCAAACTGAGCTATCGAGGGAGAAGAGCCTTGGTGAGAGAGGTAAAGAAGAACCCAAAGATCACTGTGGCTGAGCTCCAGAGATGCATTCAGGAAATGGAAGAAAGTTGTAGAAAGTCAACCATCACTGCAGCCCTCCACCAGTCGGGGCTTTATGGCAGAGTGGCCCGACGGAAGCCTCTCCTTAGTGCTAGACACATGAAAGCCCGCATGGAGTTTGCTAAAAAAAAACACCTGAAGGACTCCAAGATGTTGAGAAATAGGATTCTCTGGTCTGATGAGACCAAGATAGAACTTTTTGGCCTTAATTCTAAGCGGTATGTGTGGAGAAAACCTATCCAATACAGTCCCAACAGTGAAGCATGGTGGTGGCTGCAGCATCATGCTGTGGGGGTGTTTTTCAGCTGCAGGGACAGGATGACTGGTTGCAATCGAGGGAAAGATGAATGCGGCCAAGTACAGGGATATCCTGTACGTAAACCTTCTCCAGAGTGCTCAGGACCTCAGACTGGGCCGAAGGTTTACCTTCCAACAAGACAATGACCCTAAGCACACAGCTAAAATAACGAAGGAGTGGCTTCACAACAACTCTGTGACTGTTCTTGAATGGTCCAGCCAGAGCCCTGACTTAAAGTGGGGTTCCCATTTAAAAAAAAAATGAAAAGTCAGCAGCTACAAATACTGCAGCTGCTGACTTTTAATCGGACACTTACCTGTCCCAGGGTCCAGCGATGCGGGGGATTGAAGCCCCGCTCGTCCCCCCCTCTGCTCGGCGGCGCCAGCATTTTAACTGTGGGCGCCCTGCTATGGCTTTACAGCCGGGCACCCACTGCGCATGAGCGAGCCGTCACTGGCCCCATAATCATCTGGGACTGGTCACGTGTCCCAGATGATTCACAAGAAGGAGGGGGAGAGGCGATCTCCCTTCCTGCGCCGAGGGAAGTGATGTCACCAGCCCAGGCACGGAAGGAGGCAGACTACGAGGGACCCCCTAGCAACAGCCATTTAGAGGTGAGTAAAAAAAAAAAATTTCTCCAAATGTTTTTTTTTTATTTTTTTAAGCACATTGCTCATTTTTTTTTTTGGGGGGGGGGGGGGGGTTGTGGGGTGGAACTCCATTTTAAACCCAACTGAGCATCTCTGGAGAGAAAATGGCTGTCCACCTACATTTACCATCCAACCTGACAGAACTGGAGAGGATCTGCAAGGAGGAATGGCAGAGGATCCCCAAATCCAGGTGTGAAAAGCTTGTTGCATCTTTCCCAAAAAGACTCATGGCTGTATTAGATCAAAAGGGTGCTTCTACTAAATACTGAGCAAAGGGTCTGAATACTTAGGACCATGTGATATTTCAGTTTTTCTTTTTTAATAAATATGCAAAAATGTCAACAATTCTGTGTTTTTCTGTCAATATGGGGTGCTGTGTGTACATTAATGAGGAAAAAAAATAACTTAAATGATTTTAGCAAATGGCTGCAATATAACAAAGAGTGAAAAATTTAAGGGGGTCTGAATACTTTCCGTTCCCACTGTAGATCTTATGTGGTCTATATCTGATTTACTAATTGTTTTGACTGTTTATACCAAGGGCCCATTCACATTTTGGAGGTGTGTTAATGCACATGCGCTAATGTGCGTTATGTGATACCTCAATGTGCATTGCATTAAGGCAGACCATCCAAATCAACAACTACTGATGCACCAAAATCACCCAACATTTGGACATGTCACAAAATTTTGTCCGCAAAGAACCACATGGCAGCACATTTGTGTTGCCTTAGTGCATTGGGGCACTATTCAAAATGAATGGCACCGTAATTCATCAATGCATGTAATGTGCGTTGCCGTGAGCTTTGACACAATGCAAAGATGTAAATCAGCCTTCAAATTAACCTCTGCTTCTGCAATATTACATCATATCCTCAGTCTAAGCTGCCCAGGTTTGATACAGATTTACATTAACACAATAGTAATATTTACAAAGTATAACCTTCTGTAATTTTTTAAATGCTGAAGTTGTAAAAATGGTTTTAAAGGTAAAGATGGCCTAATGCCCTGTACACACGGTCGGACTTTGTTCGGACATTCCGACAACAAAATCCTAGGATTTTTTCCGACGGATGTTGGCTCAAACTTGTCTTGCATACACACGGTCACACAAAGTTGTCGGAAAATCCGACCGTTCTAAACGCGGTGACGTAAAACACGTACGTCGGGACTATAAACGGGGCAGTGGCCAATAGCTTTCATCTCTTTATTTATTCTGAGCATGCGTGGCACTTTGTCCGTCGGATTTGTGTACACACGATCGGAATTTCCGACAACGGATTTTGTTGTCGGAAAATTTTATAGCAAGCTCTCAAACTTTGTGTGTCTGAAAATCCGATGGAAAATGTGTGATGGAGCCTACACACGGTCGGAATTTGCGACAACAAGGTCCTATCACACATTTTCCGTCAGAAAATCCGACCGTGTGTACGGGGCATTAGAATCTCATAGAAGAACATGGCAGGTTCAGGAATGAGCATGTTTCACCAAGGAAGAGAGGCGCTTTGACAGCTATTATCCCAACTCCCTAAGACCAGCTTCTGATGGCTTCCTGATGCTTCATAGACAAACACTCATGGTTAACACATCACCCTCTCTTCTCCATAAAAAAAGGAAAATATGTCTCCCCAAAAGTGTTTAACCCAGCTAAAAATATCCGTGCAATAAGCCCTTCTAGGTGTAAAATATCTATATTCACTTATCCACACTCATTAAAAAATCCTACTCAGCCACATTATTGCATCAACAGGTGACACTAGAATTAGGTCCATTCATTGCCCTGCCTTTCAGTCGAACATCATAATATAAGGCAGTATGGTGAATTAACCAGCTTTATGAATAATATTTATGATCTGTTTTCTTCATATATGTTTATACCTGCTCTTGAAGCATATCATTTGTCAAATGGTAAATGTTCTACTTGTGCTTGTTGTCACAGAAGCCTGCCTACAGCTGTCTACAGTTATCTTTATTTGCCCATTGCACATTCCACTGTCTCTGCTTAACACATGGCTAAAAAGCTCATCTGAACATTGCACTTTAGGCACAATGCCTGGTTTAGTAGCCAATATAGGTATAAGGGGCTGTTATGGGTAACAGATTTTTTTACGAATGTTAATTATGTTCCAATTTTGGCTCGTATGTCAACATTTAGCTGAGCTTTAAAGACTAAGTTCACCTTTTGTAAAAAATGATAAATGCACATACTTTTGCAGCTATCAGCAACATACATATACATTAATGAGGAAAAAAATGAACTCAAATGATTTTAGCAAATGGCTGCAATATAACAAAGAGTGAAAAATTTAAAGGGGTCTGAAGGTCTGAATACTTTCCGTCCCCACTGTATATATATATATATATATATATATATATATATATATATATATATATATACACTGTATATATACCGGAATATATAACGGAAATAAGACCTACCCTGAAAATGAGACCTACTGTTATTTTCCAGAAGGGTTGCAATATAAGCCCTACCCTGAAAATAAGCCCTAGTTTAAAATGCTTGTAAAATCCTACAATCCACTCTATTACTGTAGTATATAATGTCCAATGTTTGTGTTTCTATAATACAATTGTGCTCAGCTGACCTCCCACTGCTCTCCTCCTCTTCTCCCAGCTGTCAGTGGGGGATCTCAGCCCCCCTTTGCAGTGCTCGGAGCGGGAAAGAGAGCTCCGGCGGGTCACGGAAGAGCAGAGCGGCGCTATAACGAAGGTATTTGGCACAATTATATTACAGAAACACACACATTGTACATTATATACTACAGTAATAGGGTGGATTATAGGATTTTACAAGCATTTTAACTCAGTTCACACTGGGGATTCCTGACAGGCAGGGAGAGAGGGGTAGAGAAGACAGCACAATTTCATGGTAAGACCTACTCTGAAAATTAGCCCTACTGTGTCTTTTGTTGCCAAAATGAATATAAGACCCGGGCTTATTTTAGGTAGGTAGATATATATAGATATATACAGTATATATACTATATGTATTCAGTTCATATCTGTAATAAAAACACGTTATCCTATGTTTTATTAACTGCTTGCCGACCAGCCACCATCATTTTACAGTGGCTGGTCGGCAAGGTCGGAATGATCCCGCGAGCCGTCGTAGCTATACATCAGCTCGTGGGATCGGGATAGCAGGCGCAAGCTTGCCGCCGGAGGTGAGCGCATGCACCTGCTGCACTGCTGGGGGAGCCGATGCCCGTGGCCGACGGTCCTGATGAACGCCAGCCACGAGCGATCACAGGCACGCGAGGCAGAACATGGAAGTGTGTGTGTAAACACACAAATCCCTGTTCTGTTTTCTGAAGAGAGACAGATTGTGTGTCCCTAATAGCTAGGAACCACGATCTGTCATTTGCTCTAGTCAGTCCCCTCCCCCTACAGTTAGAACACACACAGGGAACACAGTTAACCCCTTGATCACCCCTTAGGGTTAACCCCTTCCCTGCCAGTGACATTTTTTACAATAATCAGTGCATTTATATAGCACTGATCACTGTATAAATGCCAATGGTCCCAAAAATGTGTCCGATGTGTCCGCCATAATGTCGCAGTCACGATAAAAATCGCTGATCGACGCCATTACTAGTAAAAAAAAATAAAAAAAATAAAAATAATAATAAAAATGCTATAAATCTATCCCCTATTTTGTAGACGCTATAACTTCTGCACACACCAATCAATATACGCTTATTGCGATTTCTTTTACCAAAAATATGTAGAAGAATACATATCGGCCTAAAAAAATTTGCTTTTTTTAAAAAAAAATGGGGATATTTATTATAGCACAAAATATTGTGATTTTTCAAAATTGTCGCTCTTTTTTTGTTTATAGCGCAAAAAATAAAAAATGCAGAAGCGATCAAATACCACCAAAAGAAAGCTCTATTTGTGGGAAAAAAGGACATCAATTTTGTTTGGATGCAGCGTCGCACGACCGCGCAAATGTCAGTTAAAGCGATGCAGTGCCGAATCACAAAAAATGGCCCGGTCATTCAGCAGCCAAGCAGCCAAATCTTCCGGGGCTGAAGTGGTTAAATAGACTTTTGAAATGAAAAAAAAAATACAGAAAAATACCCCTTGATCCTGACAGAAATCCAGTGAACACCCAGCTTCCTGTAGTGAGCTGTCAATGCTGCCTCTGCCGCAGAAATCATATTGAGTTCTCCCCTGCTGGATTACAAAGCTCAGCCCATCACTGCCCTTCTCTTTCTCTCTCCACATGCATACATTGATGTCTTTACCAGCTAAACAATGGTGCTTGCATAACTAATGTTTTTAGAGGCAGCTGTCTGTTTGCCTTCCTGGGAGCCAAGTTTGCAGAAGTTGAGTATTTGAGGTGAGCCAGCTGGTCACGGCAGTGCTACTTAGTGTGGGTTTATGTGCTGCAGTTGGTCAATGCACACATACAGTGCTGTGCTCATGCACAATGTAAATGACTTAGATGACATCTGCCATCACTGCAACATCACCGCTCAAATGCTGTCCCACATGATAGTCCACATCTTCAACCTCATCTGATGTTATGAACAGGAAATAGTGGGGTCAATTCACTAATGATTATTACATGTGACACTTGTGTTTTTTTTTATAACATTGCATGCAATAATAAGAGTCAATTTATCAAAATAAAATTTGTTAAAAATGTAAGGTAAATCCTGCAAAAAAGAGAAAAATCCTTAAAGTGATTGTAAAGGCTATTTTTTTTTTTTTTTTCCCTATAAAAATAACAAACATGTTATACTTACCTGATCTGTTGCAGTGAATTTGCACAGAGCAGCCCAGATCCTCCTCTTCTTGGCTCCCTCTTCTGTGATCCTGGCCCCTCCCTCCTGTAAAGTGCCCCCACAGCAAGCAGCTTGCTATGGGAGCACCCGAGTGGAGTCACAGCTCCTTGTGTCCATTCAGACATGGAGCCCTGACCCGGCCCCGTCCCCTCTCTCCCCTGATTGGCTAGCTGATTTTGATTGGAGCCAATAGCGCTGCTGCTGTGTCTTAGCCAATCAGGAGGGAGAATCTCAGATGGCTGAGACACTCATGGACATTGCTGGATAGAGAGGGACCTCAGGTAAGTGTTAGGAGGGCTGAGGGGGGCTGCTGCACACAGAAGGCTTTTTATCTTAATGCATAGAATGCATTAAGATGAAAAAACCTTCTGACTTTACAATCCCTTTAAAGCGGTTTAAAGGAATTTTTTTTTAAATAACAAACATGTCTATACTTACCTGCTCTGTGCAAAAGAATGGCACAGAACGGCCCTGATCCTCCTCTTCTCGGGTCCCCTGCCGGCGCTCCTGGCTCCTCCTCCTTGCTGGTGCCCCCAATAGGAAACCGATTCCCATGGGTGCACTTGTACAGGCTCGCTCCTGGGCCCTGCTGCTGCATTCACTGACACCCCCCGCCCCGCTCCTCACTGGAGTTGATTGAAAGGAGCGGGAGCCAACGGTTCCCACTGCTATCAATCTGTCCAATTAGAAGGGAGACAGAGGTTAGAGCTGCTGCTCTCGTGCACGTTGCTGGATCCAGCACTTTACAACAACATCAAATGGAGCAGACAAAGTCTGGAGCAGTTGTTTGGTTTTTAATTCGTCTATATCTTTGTTGTTGTAAGGTGCCTGGGATTTAAGCACGTGTGGGTACCTAATTTCATTTAATAGAGCTTGTTTACCCTAGCAGCAATCCTTGTCACCTTTTGAAAAGCAATCCACAGTGAATTGCCTTTCAGCGGGTGGTTGACAGGCGGCTGGGAGAGCGCACAGCACCACACTGCAACCATGTGCATAGTATGCAGTTGCAGGGCAGTTGTGGTGAGGCCCGACGCGCTTTGGTGGCGGTACTCTCTCCTCTGAAAACATTGGGTGTATAATTCTTGCTGCAGCAGTGAGGGGAAGCACCACAGCTATGGCATTTGAAGGACCCTGCATTCACTATATCTGGTCTCCCAGAGTACACAGAGCATGGAAATGCAATTATCTTAATAAATATAAACTGCTAAATACATTTTGTCAGCAGCAGTATATAGCAGTCCTATGACTTCTATGAGTGTCTGGTTAAAGCTTGTAGGAGGTGTTTCATTCCCCTCTGACCCTCCTGTAAGGCTGCAGGACCCCTGACCCTCTGGACAGTGCTGATTGGCCCTGAGCCGATCAAATGAACTCTCAGAAGAGATAACACCCCCCCCCCAGCAATACACACCAAACGGAGCATGTGCAGAGTGCCCCCAAAGCTCTGTACTATCAGGAAATTGATTGGAGACAGTAAAAGAAGGGGAGGGTCAGAGAAGACAAGCTTTTTGACAGCCTTTTTACACAATGTGGAGGATTAACACCTTAGGTTCCACAGTGAGTATAACAAGGATGCTTTACTGCATATACAGTCTGATTTTACTGTTGTGGGTTTAGTAACACTTTAAGGCCTCATGCACACTGCTCCTCCTAAACTCATGTTTTTGAAGCTTTTGGCGTTTTTTTAGTCTATTATATATTATGTATTATTTATTTATTATTAACATTCATATAATTTATTATTTATTATTAATTTATTAATTCTTGCTAAGGAAATTAATAAATGCCCAGGGCTGTTGTAATCAGCCTCCAATGTACATGAGGCCTAATTGTGTAATAGATATGACAGGTCAGAGGCTGCACTAAACCTGCTTTGCATTGCGCTGTGTTTCTTTGGACCCCGCATGTCCTATTACGGTATGGTTTGAACTGCAGGCATAGTGGGTCAAATACAGCATTTTCTTTTTAAATGCTTTGTTTTCTAATCAAATGTAGATGCAGTGGTGGCCGCTCCATTAGGGGCACAGGGGTGCTGCCCCCCTAATCCATGCGCCCGGCCCCTAATCTACATGCAGGGCACTGGACGTATGGATTTCAATGGGGTTTTTTTTTTTTAAGCACGATTAGAGCCGGAGGCTCTAATTGGCTTCAAAAAAGGGTGAGCTCAGGATGCAGAGCACTGCGCCCTAAGCCCACCCAGTTGTGTGACAATAGCGTATTAATATTCGCTATTGTTTTCCTGCTTCTCCTCAATGCCAATCAGGAAGCGGGTCTTAAGACCCGATTGGCCGAGAGGAGAAGCGACCTTATTGGCCGCCGAGGAGGAGACTCAGGGAAAAGCCACTAAGGAGGAGACACAGGGGGAAGCCGCCGAAGCTGCCCGTGACCTAGATGGGGTAAGTGCGGGGCTGGTGGGCAAACGGGCGAGCGACAAAGGGGGGGGTGGTTGGTGTTTTGCTAATCGACGGGGAGTAGGGGATTTTGGGGGTGGGGGTTTATCTGACGGACCGACCGAACAGAGGGGGTGGTGGCGGGTGGTTTGTTTGCTGCACCCCCCCCCAAAAAATGGAGCACCAGCCGCCACTGCGTAGATGAATGCACTTATATGGAAATCGTTGGTATGCATGACAAGTTCCTGGCCAACGCCCTTCGAACAAAAGTCTGAGGTTTTGTTGGTGGAAAATCCAATTGTGTGTACGAGGCTTTAGAAAGTACACCAAAAATCTCAGGTCTGGACAACCTAATACAGCGATTAGGGTTTGGTGCTCCACCTGTTCCTCCCGAGTGCACTAAAACACCAGGATTGGACACACACAGGCTAAACACCTAGTGTGCAAGGGGCCTAAAGTGCAACTGTACTTGAAATTCTGTGCATATGGCAGCTATGTGAATAATAGCAAATAAAGTCCACAGGGACAAGGATTAAAAAGATTAGTTCAGAACAGTTCAATGCATTTGTAACCATAAAATGAATATACAATATGCATTCACCTATTTCTTTTCTCCAGCTTTCCTTTTTGGAGCTGTATTAGAGTCAATAAAGTATTTGCCGTTTTAAATTTCCTGGTAAAATCATCTTTAAAGGGTAACTCCACTTTCATGTGAAATAAAAGTAGCAAATAAAAAAAAGTAATACAACATATACAATTGCTACACAAGTCATATTGTAATTGACTGTTATTAAATATGACCTTTCCTTTTCAATCTGCAGCGTTTTGTACACAGATGGTATACAGAATGCCCCCCCAGATATGTAATTTCCTGCTTGTGTGATTGGCTCACTGATCTTTCCAGAAGTCTGCACTAAGATACAAGTCAGATTTTGGGCACCCCCTGCAACAAAAATGTCATTTTTGTTAAGATATTTCCAAAGGGAAATCACGTCTAAAGGGAGAAGGACCCCGCCACTGTACTCAATAGAAATCTGCAAGTGCAGCAGCTGATTGATAATTATAAACAAACTCCCATTAGATTCACTTTGCACATGGACACAGACAAACATGTGCAATGAATAGGTTTTTATAACCCTATACCCGCGCAACTGTGAACAATTCAAGTGATATATATAAACAATATATTCAAAACTGCTAATTTACAACCTATAAATTAGAGAGCTGCTCGTTATAAAGCTAATCATAGTCTGAAAGTTGTAAATCATAAATTAATTAACCGCGCTCTCACTTCCACAGATAAAACTAAAGTGTTCATAGTTCCAGTGAAATCGTATCAGAATATTAATAAATAAATGCAGTGTCCTTTAAAAATTGCAGGTGAGTCCAACAAGACTGCAATAATTCCACACTGACAGTGACCATTAGTGTCTCCTCTTCACCAGCATGCAAGCACACAGCGCACTCACCGGAACTTTTTGACCTCTATTACAGGCAGTAAAAACAGCATTGAGTATCTGATGGTTCCACTTGCATTAATCCACTGTTCTAATCGTCTTCTCTAATCGTCATCTCCGGGCAGACCATCAGTGGCTGCACTCCTCCGCCTTTAAATTCTCATACCAGAACTTGCTCAAAAGGGCTGTTAAAAGAGAAGCCTCTCATAGTGCAGTAAATCCAAATTTATTTAAAATAACATTAAAAACACAATTACAATGTTGCAAGATGAATCACAGCATTCAAAACAACCTAGGAACGCCGGTTTGCGCTCCAGCTGTCTTCCAAGATGGCGGAAGTGATATGTCACGTTGATCCCAAACAAACAGCTATTTCTTCAGAAAAAAGGAAAGATAGGAATATGAAACAAAGTGTGTTAAAAGCCTTGCAGTGTGCGTAGATCACCCAGAAGGGAATGCTTTTTTTCCTCAACAAACAAGGAGTTGCTCTTTAACAGGTTCACGACCGTGCCACGTAGATTGAGCCGCACTGTGCCAGATCACGTACTAGGTACGTGATCTGGCACTTTCGGGTCGGGAGCATGCACGCCGTGGCCAGCAACCCACTTCCGCTGTGATTGGACACAGTAGGAGCCAATCAGCGTGTCCGGCGGACCCAATGTCCGCAGGGACCCGCTGATCATTGACGAGAGAGGCAGAATGGTGGTGTGCTAGTAGGGGAGTGTATCTGCTAAGCAGGAACACGGATCTCTGTCTTCCCACAACCAAGCCCAAACACCCCCCCCCCTCCACAGAAAGCACTCCCTAGGAGCACATTTAACCCTTTCATTGCCCCTAATGTTAACCCCTTCCCTGCCAGTGTCATTAGTACAGTGACAGTGCATTTTTTTTAGCACTGATCACTGTATTGGTGTCACTGTTCCCCAAAAAGTGTCACTTAGTGCCGATTTTACATCAAAAATATTTAGCAGAATACATATTGATCTAAATTTATGAAGAAATTAGATTTTTTACATTTTTTGGGGGGTGTGTCTCATAGCAGGAAGTAAAAAATATTGTTTTTTTTTATCAAGATTGATTTTATTTTTTTGTTTATAGCGCAAATAAGAAAAACCGCAGAGGTGATCAAATACCACCAAAAGAAAACTCTATTTGTTGTAAAAAAAGAACATCAATTTTATATGGGTACAGCGTCGCACAACTGTGCAATTGTCAGTTAAAGTAGCGCAATGCCATATCAAAAATGGCCTGGTCATGAAGGGGGGGGGGGGGGGTGAAATAGTTAAATACAAAGGTCTCTGTATATGGCGTTTTATCATAAACCTCTAAATACAAAGATCTCTCTATACTGTATGGAGTTGTATCATAAAAGTCAATCAAATATTTCTTTATATGCATATGCTTCTCAGGCTGAAGGAGTAAACTCTGACCATGCCCATCCAAAGGGACACAGTATATTGCTCTTGCTAGCACTGGAGCAACTTTACTGCTAGCACTGGAGCAACAAACATAATTAGGTGCATTATATCAGTACAAAGGTGCACTTATTCTTCAAATAAATACTATGTATACAGTGCATAAACGCTTGGATTCTAGATATGTTGTAAAACAAACAGAAGCCAACTGCATAGGATTACATACCCAAATGTGAAGGTTTTTAGAATTCCCACAGGAACAAAAAAGCTTCCAAATAATTATATGCCCTTCTAAAAAGCATTCATAAATAATTATGAAATCAACTTTCCACAAAGAAAAAAATTCTGTTTTAGCTAATCTTTGCTTAACCACTTGACCTCTGGAAGATTTACCCCCCCCCCCCACGACCAGGCCATTTTTTGCGATAGGGCACCACATAACTTTAACTGGCAATTACGCGGTCATGCAAAAAAAAAAAAGTATGTTCTTTGTTACCCACAAATAGAGCTTTCTTTTGGTGGTATTTTATCCCCTCTGCAGTATTTATGTTTTACGCTATAAACAAAAAAAGACTGACAATTTTTGAAAAAATACAAACATTTTTTTACTTTCTGCTATAAAACATTTCCAATAACAGAAATGCAAAAAAAAAAAAAAAGAATTTCTTCATAAATCTAGGCCAATATGCATTATGCTACATATTTTTGGTAAAAAAAATCCCAATAAGCGTATATTGATTGGTTTGTGCAAAAGTTATAACGTCTACAAACTATGGGATATATTTATGAATTTTTTTTACTAGTAGAGGCGGCAATCAGCGACTTATAGCAGGACTGCGATATTGCGGTGGACAAATCGGACACTAACTGACACTTTTTGGGGCATAGTGACATTAATACAGTGATTAGTGCTAAAAAAAATATGCACTTTCACTATACTAATGACACTGTGTGGGAAGGGGTTAACATCAGGGGCGATCAAAGGGTTTAATGTGTGCTTAGGCAGTGCTTGTGTACTGTGTGGGGGGTGCCTTTACTAGGGAAAGGCATTGATCCATGTTCATACTTTGTGTCCCTACTAACAGAACAGTGATCTGCCTTGTTTACATAGGCAGATCGCCGTTCTGGATCTCTGCCTAATGATCGGCGGTGTCAGGGCTGCCCTTCCTTCTCTGAGCTGTCCGCTAATTGCCAGCTCCTATCTCTCCACAGTTACTCAGCTGTTGTTGATATCCTGCTCGTCAGTCCTGCCTACTTAAGCCATCCAGTCCAGAGGAGCTAAGCCTTCGCCTTGGTCAACATCACAGAAACACATCTCCTGCGATCCTGTTCAAGATTTGCTTTGCTGACATCCCTTCTGGCTCCAGATCCTGCTTGCTGTTTCACTACATTGATCTCTGACTTCTGGCTTGACTGACTATGCGTTCCGGTTTCTGAACTTTGGCTATGTTTTGGCTACATTTGTTCTTTTTACTTTTATTATTATTATTAAACAAGTGTGATTTAACTGTACTTCTGTCTCGACCTGATTTCATGGTTTCTGACAGGCGGGTGCCGACAGACATCAAGTTCATGGTCATTAATTTCAACACAAATCCTACCATATGATTATGTAGCGGTAGTTGTGGTCCACCCATCAGCCTGCACAGCCAAGCACACAATCCTTAGTCACTCAGTAGACAGAAAACAGTCCATGCACTTTGTTTTTTATATTTAAAAATGGAATCTTGGAGACATAGTCCTTGGGGCGTAGGGTGTGGGTGTGGATGGAGTGTGGAGCAGAGCGAGTGGTGTGCTGAGAGTCTCTCCACCTTGCCGGTTACCTGCTGATATTGGAGGGCTGGAACGGTTGGTCGGCTGTTGCTGCAAGCAATTGGATCTCAGCGTGCCGATGCAAAGCGGGCAAGCGAGGAAGTGTCCTTAGACGGAGAAGCCGGCTGCCAGAACACACTAGCCACATCGCGGCGCCGTCACTGGAGCCGCGGTAGCTACTGCGCCTGCGCGCCTGGGAGTCGGTGGAGCGGCTTTCAGTGTGCCGCTACGGAGCGGCGAGAGAGGAGGTGAGGCGGACGGGTGGTGGTGGAACAGAAGACCAGAGGTGAATCTTATGCCAGTCTGTCTGGGATACTCTGTGGAGGCTGTGGAGGCTGGTAAGGAGCTGGATGCTGGGTCCTGGGACTGTGGGGACCGGAGCAGGTGAGCGGGACGTGGAAAGAGGGTTTAACCCTGCCAGCTTACCATAGCTCACTGTGCTCGGATAAAGAATAAAGGACAGTTTGTGGTGACCCTATATTACAACAGGGGGATGGAGGAGTGAGCGGGCATATGTAATGCATCTGACCAGCACAACAAAATACTTAGACTGCTGAATAAGTACATCGGCTGATTGCAGGGTTGTGGTTAGACCCTTGCATTAAAGGGACAGTACTTGTTTGAATAAGCTCGGCTAAACTCTTTTCCTGTTCCCTGGTTTTCATCTTTCCTTAGCCTGCTTCTCCTGGTGGTATTGACTATCTGGGTACATAAAAGAAACAAAGGTAATAAAGGCAATGTCCAGAAGGAGAGGGGAGGAGCCAGTTAACATGGAGAACCTGGGCCCCCAGTCATTACGGTCAGCAAGGGAGAAGGGGAACCAGGCGGCAGTAGCAGCAGCAAAGTTGGAGAGGTTTGCACATACCCCTGAACAGACCCCCACTAAAAACGGGCAACTTCCACAACCTAAGACTACTGGGGACAGGAAAAGCCAAGGACAGGCATCATCATCTGCAGTTGGAACAGGGCATAAAAACCCGAATGTCAATAAAGGTACAGGGGCATGGGAAAAAGCTCAGTTATCATTGCCAACTACCGTCCCCGCCATGGAGGTAGAACCTACCCTGAGGGAAGTATTGCAAGCGATTAACTCCTGTAAAGCATCAGTGGAAGGGTTAAGCTGCCAAATTAAAGAGGTTAAAGATGAACTGTTATTAATAAAGCAGGAGTTGCAAAAGGCAGTAGATAGAATAACGGGCCTAGAGGGAAGAGTGAGCCAAGTGGAGGATGATGTTTTTCCCCTACAGCAAGATGTTAAAACCATGAAGCAGCAACTGGGTAGAATTAATGAAAAAATGGATGAAATGGAAAATCGCCTGAGAAGGGATAACATAAGAATAGTAGGTCTCCCAGAGAGATGTGAGGGGCACAGTCCCATTGCTTTTTTGGAAGGATGGCTCATAGAAATATTTGGAAGAGATGCTTTTATCGCACAGTTTGCGATTGAGAGAGCCCACCGGGTCCCCTTCAGGGCTCCACTCCCTGGAGGGCGCCCCAGGTCCTTACTAATGAAATTTTTGAATCACTGTGACAAGTTAACCCTACTACGCAGAGCCAGAGAGAAGGGACTTATTCTTTATAACGGAACAAAGGTTTCATTTTTCGCGGACTTTTCGCCAGAGCTGCAGAGACGCAGGGAAGGGTTCGTGGAGATCAAACGCACCCTTCAAAAATTTGAAGTCAAGTATGCTTTATTGTACCCAGCTAGGCTACGGGTTGAGGCAATTGGGGAGGTTCTCGTTTTCGATTCCCCGGCGGGGGCAACACGCTGGTATGAAGAAAACAAACAAAGATTGAATCTCAAAGAACGGAGCCCAGAGAGTCAGGACGCCTGATAAGAAGATAAGAAAACCTGGACTGTGGGAAACAATTGAACTTGGTATAGAGAGGAAGAATGAGGGGGTATGGTAGAGTAGGAATGGGGGAGGAGGAGGATATTGCACTTAGAATTTGGCACATGTGGATATTGTCGGTGGAGGGAGGGGAGGGAATGTTAGGAAGGAATATTGTGAAGGGAGTATATGAGGTGGTCACGAATAAAGCCCCAGGGGCAAACCTGGTAAGGTGGGGGAGGGAGGGGGGAAGGGTTGGGTGGGATTGGTGGGGGGGAGGGAGAGGGGGGGTGGGCGGTGGAGAGGAAAGGGGGTTGCAATTTATTTTTGGAATTAAAATGCACTTAGTAACTGCGGGGGTAGTTAGGGGGAAGGGGGGGAGGGGGGATGTAGGATTAAGTACATGTGTGGTAAATATAAACACTACGAAGAGGAACACGGGGAAAAAGGAAAGGGGGACACCAAGAATGTTTACTAGAAAGGGAAATAATAGAAACGAAGCACAGAGGGTAATCAAGGGAACACTTTTTTTACTTATCTGCCCACTTACCTTTGTTTTGTTTTTTTTTTTTGTATAATGGGTAAGGAGGTGTTATTTTTTGGTACAAGTCAATAAACCAAGTTGAAGGTGCCCACTGTCGTAGGTTCTCTGGGGCCAATACCTGCTTGTTGTCTGTTTGATGCAGTCTAAAATTCTCAAAATAGGCTCCTGGAATGTACGGGGGATGGGGAATTCAAATAAGAGGGCCTCCATTTTTTCACTGCTAGAGATAAGGGGGGTGGGCTTGGTCTGCCTACAGGAGACTCACTTGACAAAGGACACGATGAAATGTCTTCCAAGTAGAAGGTTCCAGGCCCAATACCATTCGGTGTACTCCTTCTACTCTAGGGAGGTGAGCATATTGGTAACAAGAAGTGTGACGTTCTCCTGTAGGCAGACCAGGATAGATAGTTTGGGTCGCTATGTTTTCTTATACTGTTCTATTGAAAACAGAATGTTTGTCATTGCTAACATTTATATCCCCCCACCTTTTAAATTGGAAGTGCTGTATAGTCTAATGGAGTTTATGTTGGATAAAACAGATACCCCGGTGATAGTATTAGGGGATTTCAATGAGGTGTTGAACAGAGAGCTGGACAGATTTCCACCGAGAGTCCAAGTAACCAGTGTAGCAGGGGGCCGGTTGGGTCATTTTCTGGAGGAGGCAGGCCTGTTGGATATGTGGAGGGTCCGGAATCCTGGAGCTAGGCAATACTCCTGCTTCTCCTCCTCCCACTCCACCTTCTCTAGAATTGATATGACCCTTGGGAATGCAGAGGCAGCGCCAATAATAAAGGATGTAGTATACTATCCGAGAGGGGTCTCGGATCACTCCCTGATGGTGGCCTCAGTGAGTATAGGGGTTAGGGAGGCTAGAGGGTTTTGGAAGCTAAGTCCGTATTGGTTGGAATTAATGGGGGAGCCAGAGAGGACAATAACAAAACTAGAAGAGTTTCTAAAATTTAATGAAGGCTCAACGACAGCAGGTGTACAATGGGACGCATTGAAGGCATTCCTTAGGGGTATTTTGATCCAGGGGGTGGCAGGAGTCAAGAGGAGGGCAAGGGAGTGGGAGGAGGGAATTAGGAGGGAACTGGAGATGGCAGAGAAGCAATTTATAGATAGCCCTACACCAGAGAGGCAGAAATTGTGGGAGGAGAAACAGGAGGCCTATAGAACAGCAGTCCTGAAGAGGGGTGAAAATAAGCAACTCTTCCAGAAACAACGGACTTTTGGGGAGGGAGAAAGTGTGGGACGTATGTTGGCCTATTTGGTAAAAACCAACTCCTCCTCCTCGGCGATCCCGGCAATCAGGACTCCAAATGGTGAGATATCCTCTCAGAGCTCAGAAATCACAGACACATTCGAGAGGTATTATGCAAATCTATATAGGTCGCATGGGCTCGTGGGGGAGGAGGATATGGAAAATTTTTTTAAGGATATACAGGTCCCCAAAGTTTCTGAAGTGGATAGGGAGGGCATGGACGCCCCAATTACTTTAGCTGAACTACAACAAGCTGTAAATGGAATGGCAAATCAAAAATCTCCAGGGCCGGATGGTCTCCCGGTGGAGACCTATAAGCGCTACGGGAAGATCCTCCTACCTGAGTTGCTGAAAACATTGAACTGGGCTCTGCAGGGAGGGTGTTTGCCTGTCTCCATGACTGAAACAAACATTATCCTGCTTCATAAAGAAGGGGGTGACCCACTGGAACCGTCGGCATACAGGCCTATCTCTCTGTTGTGTACAGACGCCAAAATCCTGGCAAGGGTATTGGCTGCCAGACTTAATAAAATTGTGCATAAACTTATTCACGTGGATCAAACGGGATTTATTTCCCATAGGACCACGAGTATGAACATCAGGAGGGCATATATGAATTTTCAGACCCCGACGGAGAACATGGGATCAAGAGCAGTGGTATCTCTGGATATAACCAAGGCCTTTGACAGCTTGGAATGGCCCTATCTCTGGCGAGTGCTGGAGGAGTTCGGCTTGGGTCCTGTCTTTAGAAGGTGGTTAAAAATACTGTATGGGGGCCCAAGTGCGAAGGTCAGGGTTAATAAGGAATTCTCAGGGAAAATATGCCTGGAGAGGGGGACGAGACAGGGATGTCCCCTGTCCCCCCTGTTGTTCGCCCTCGCTATGGAGCCATTAGCAATTCATATTAGGTCTAGCCCAATGATTGTAGGTTTTGTAAGAAGAATAGGAGAGGAGAGGATTGCCCTGTATGCCGACGATGTCCTACTGTTTCTTGGAGATACGGGAGGCTCTCTCAGGCAGGTAATGGACATAATGGAGAGGTTTGGCATTGTGTCAGGACTGGTGGTGAATTGGAGGAAGTCTGCACTACTGCCATTAGATAACCTTAGTGGTCCGGTCTTGTCAGAAATTCCACACTTAAAAGTAGTCTCAACGATCCGCTATTTGGGCATAAATATGTCAAAAGATCCCAACCAGTTTATTGTAGACAACCTAGAGCCACTGCTGGGTAAATTTAGGTGTAAAATAGATATTTGGAGCCGGCTGCCCCTATCTGTAGCAGGAAGGGGCAACCTGATCAAGATGGTTTGGTTGCCTCAACTGCTGTATCTGTTACACAACTCACCGGTGTGGGTGAACAAAAAGTGGTTCCAGAAGATTGACTCACTTTTTAGGGAGTTGCTGTGGAGGAGGGGGAAGGCCAGGATTAGCCTTCAGAACCTACAGCTACCAGTTAGAGAGGGTGGGATAGCCCTCCCGCATCCGAGGTGCTATTTTCTGGCAGGACAGTTGCAGCATATAGGGGGTGAAAATGCGGGCAGTGGTTTGTTAACTCTGGAGGCACCCCATAAAACCATAGTGGAAGCATTGGAGGCAGACTCGTTACCTGGTAGAGGCCCCACAACTAAGTTGGTGACAAAAGTTTGGAAGGCAACAAAGTTATTAATGGGATATGTTGGGTTTACAGAATATGCTCCCCTCTGGCATAACAGGAACTTACAGGAGATAGTGGTTATGGGGGAATTTAAGGAATGGGCGAGGTGGGGTATAAATAGATTATCCCAGCTGTATAGAGGGAGAGTATTGAAAACTTTTGAGGACCTCCAAAAGGAATATAGTATTCCAAGACAAACATTCTTCAGGTATTTGCAAATGAGAGCGGCATTGGAGGTACAGTTTAGGGTAAGTCCCCCAGCCTGGACAGATGCTGCACTATTGCAGAGGGTGATTAAACCTGGGAAGATGAAGGGTTTTATCTCTGGAATATATGCGCAACTGTGCAAGGAAGTAATTGTTAGATCAGAGCACCTCGACTGCAGGGAGGGGTGGGAGAAGGATGTGGGGAAGGTGAGAGATATACAATGGAGGGAAATATTGGAGGCAGGACAGGAGGTCTCAGTGTCACCTGCACAGAGACTCTCCCACTTAATGTTGCTACATAGAGCATACTACACCCCAAAAAAACTATTTCGCTTTGGTGTAAGACCTGACGCCACATGCCCCAGGTGTGGGGAGGAGGGCGACCTGATACACATGGTATGGAGGTGCCCCAAATTAGTACGTTACTGGCTGGGGGTTGTGGGCTCTATCGAGGGCAAGTGGGGGATCTCCCTGGAGACAGACGTCAGATTCTGTATCCTTGGATACAGGGCATGGAGACGGGAGGAGATAGCGGCTAAAACAGCCATTTTGAGATGCCTCTATCAGGCCCGGAAGCTTATTATGCAAAGATGGCAAACAGCTTTACCCCCTGCAGTGGATGAGTGGGTTAAAACAGTAAATGATGTAATATGGAAGGAGAGAGCCCTATATATTAGAAGAGGGAATCTTAAGAAGTTTGAAAAGATGTGGAACCCGTGGTTAATAAGTGTAGGGTGTCAGGAATAAAAGGAAGGATCTGGCTTAGGGGGGGTGGAGAGTAAGGGAGGGTAGGGAGGGTTGGGGAGAAAATAACCACATGTCACTTTAATATACCGTATGCAGCTTAGCTTCTGGACGGGTTATGTAGACGTAATGGTCATGGGGAGGAACGTAGGGGGGACCTACGACCTCCTCAATAGTGGAGCACGCCCACTTGAACCTGTAGTTGTTTTAATATGGTGTATGTAAATTAAGAATTGTTAATAAAGATTATTTAAGAGAAAAAAAAAAAAAAATGGAATCTTGGGACTAAACTATATACACTCCCTGTATATACACCTCCTCACGTCCAGCTCCAGCACATCACTTAGTTACAGTTCCTCCGGGACCAGCTAGCACTGTAATTGAGGCCTCACACTGGCTCATCCAGGCCTAAGCAGATGCCCTTTCCAGGCAGGGACAATGGGCCCCTTTGGTGTAACAAATGATGGTAGTCCCAGTGCTAGCTGTCCCACGTGGCTACTGATCCCAGCACCACATCTTCAGGCCCTGCCAGCCCTCCAGGCTGCAGCTGCCTCTCTCCACTGCCCATGCCAAGGCAGTCCACACCACTGGCTCTGCATCCATCCCAGACTGCATGCTCCCAGTCCTCTCAGGCATGCCCCCCTGTCCTCCTGACTGTGTGTCATTCACCAGCCCTCTTGGCTGCGACCTGTTCCTCCTGGAGACTTGCCTGGCAGTGTTCTCCTGCTGTCCTCTCCTTGCTCCCGCGCCTCCTGTCCAGGACACCTCCGTGTGCCTTGAGAGGGTCCTGTCCACACCCAAGCCCAGGCTCAAGGTCACCCCCTCCCAGACTGGGGAGCTCCCTCCAAGGCCCGGACAGCCTAACACTCCATATCCAGCTTCCACCCGGACAACTCCTCCCCAGCTGGGCTGACCCTAAGTATAATTATATGTGCATTTAACATATTTTCTGCATGTTATTTACCTATAAAAGCCTCCCTTGTGTAGACATATAAAAGCCCTGAGACTGCTGCTGGGTGCCACCATGTTGATGTCAGCAGCTCCAGCAGATTCTGAGCTGTCACGTAAGTGACACTCCTCTTCCTCTTGTTTTCTAGGCTGCTACCTAAAAGGATTTGGAGGGGTGGAGGAGTAGGGCCATCACAGAGTAATTAAACACTCCAAGAAAAGAAGAAAACTATGCCATGCAAGGAGGGAGCCGGCTGTTCTATGAATTGACTCTTCCTGGAGTATTCACATTTTCTCGCAAGTTCAAAGGTACATTGTACTGTAGATGAATAAAAATAATTGTATGGAAAGGAAACACTGCAAGTAGTTTAAAATGTTTGATGTTTCTGTGCTTTTACTTGGTGACAGTGTCCCTGTAAAGTAGATCTAAACCCTAACTGCAGATTTAAAAATATTCTAAACAAGTGTTGAAATGATATTAAAGGAGAAGAATAGCCAATTTTATTTTGGCTATACTTCTCCAATGGATACAGGAGTGCAGTTTGTTCACAGAGGCGGCCCACGCTCTGAAAAGATCCCGTCCATTGGTCGGCATCCACCTAGCAGCCTGGGCCAGCACCTGGCTCAGCCTCGCAGCGATCCGCCGAGAGCCTGAGCTAGCCCCTCACTCTCCCTCCACAGCCCAGTGCTCCAGTGAGTGCTGGAGGGGAAGAACAGAGAGTTGGAGGCTGACAGTCCCAGCTTTCCGCTCAGAGTGGAAGGGGAGAACTGAGCAATTAGCAGTGTTTGATCGCTCAGTTCTCACTGCAGTGTCAGCGGTGGACAGATGCAGCATCAGATGAATGCTGCACCCTCCTAGGTTAGTCTAAATGTTCTTTTTTTTTTTTTTTTTTTTTAACAAAGTCCATATTGCTCTTTTAACATGTAATACTTTAAGTGAGATTTTAATGATTGGGTTTAGTTCAACAGACATGCCCCAATAATTTTTCAACCTGTCTCTTTAAAGAAAGACAGAGGTTTTCTGTTTTTCGACAATTAACAATTAAACTGTCTTAAAATTGCATTGTATATTTAGACCAGCCTTTCCCAACAAGGATTCCTTGAAACACTGGGGTTCCTCCAAAGGTTGTTAGGGGTTCCTTGAGCAATGAACCATTCTGTCTCTCAGTAACCACTGGCATCAATTATCTTTTTTCTTTTTTCTTTTTTGCTGTCTGAAAGAGTCTTTCCACTGATGACAACATGAGAGTGTTCTTTTCCAACTGATCACTAATATAAAGGTGTCCTTTTCCCACTGGTTACCAATGTAATGGACCACTAAGAAGGCACTTTTCTATTGACCACCAATGTAAGGGGGCACTACACTTTTCGCTGTCTGTATTTCTTTTTTGGTCCTAATTATTATTCACTTTGTTTCATGTTTTTTAATGAAGATAATTTTGTGTTAAAAGGAGGTGTAAAAAAATAGATAAAGTGGACCTTCAGGCATTTTTTTCATCTTTTCATCTATTAAATCTTCTGCCCTTGTTGTTTTAAATTTGGATAGTAAAACCATTTTTTTTCTGCCAGTAAATACCTTATATAGCCCACTTCTTGTTTCTTGACTGGTCATTACCCTAGGCTTATGACATCATACACAGCTCTCTCTCTCTCTTACTCTTTTGCGAGTTTGCCAGGAAGGGAAGGGGAGATGAGTCATAAGAGGGTAAATGAGAGCTGCAGAGCTGGAGGTGTGCCTCTGTGTGTCTGTGTAAATCCAGGAAGGGAACAGGCAGCAGCTTCAGCTGCCCACAGTTAAAGTGGATGCAGCCAGACTAAGTGGAGGGAGATTTCTGCAGCATATTTGGCAAGTACAGAATCACAGTATATAAAAAATAATATGCAACGTGGTTGGAGGGAAGCTTCAGAATGGCAAAGATGTTTTTATTACAAATTATGTGAGCAGACTGCAGTTCCTCTTTGAATATGCTAGGTAGGTCAAATTTTTTTAAATAGATTTTTATATTGACAACTTACTTTTCATGCTAAAGTACTGTGAGCTGTAGCTATAATAATTTAGCAGGGATTACCTAAGACGTGAACATTATTTCCTTCTTGTTAAAATGGTTGAGGAAGGCTGATTTAGACTGTAAAATTAAAGTATATAAAGTGAATGACATTGATTATCTTATTACAATGGCATCTGAGAGTGGGTGGGATATATTGGGTAGATAGTGAATTTGTTGTCCCTGAAGTTGATGTGTTGAAAGCAGGAAAAATTGGACAAACATAAAGATTTGAGCGAGTTTGACATGGGTCAGATTATAATGACTAGATGACTTGGTCAGAGCAACTCCACAACTGCAGCTCTTGTGGGATGTTCCCTGTCAGGACCTACCAAAAGTGGTCCAAGGAACGAACAATTAAGGAAACTGGTGACAGGTCCATGAGAAACCAATGGCCACTGATGCATGGGAAGAATGAAGGCTGGACTGTGAAGTCCGTTACAAAAGAAGAGCTACTGTCACCAGGGGCGGCCCGTCCATTAAGAGCGCACTGTTAGAGGGGCTGTTTTTTAAAGCACCGATTAGAGCCAGAGGCTCTAATAGACTTCAATACAGGGTGGGCTCGGGTTGCAGAGAGTGCGCTCCGAGCCCACCCAGGTGTGTTACAACAGCGTATCAATATTCGCTGTTGTAACACTGATTCTCCTCCCGGCCAGGAAGTGGGATTTGACACCGGTCACCCCAATCCCAATGGCTGAAAGGACAGGCGATCCTATTGGACCCCTTAGAGGAGGAGGGGAGGATCTGGAAACCGCCATGGAGGAGAGGACACTGTGAGCCGAGCCGCTGCACCACGCTGCCTGCCACTTGCCACGATGGGGTAAGTGCCGGACCGACCGGAAAACAGCGGGGGGGGGGGATGCCGCTCGGGGAGGATGGGTGGTTGTTTTGGCGCCCCCCCCAAAAAAAAAACACCAGCCGCCTTTTACTGTCACTCAAATTTCTGAAAAGGTTCATGCTGGTTCCAATAGAAAGGCGTCAGAACACACTGTGTATTGCAATTTGATGCATATGGGACTTCATAGACCGGTCAGGGTGCCCATGCCGACCCATGTCAACAACCAAGAGCTCCTACAATGAGCACGTAAGCATCAGAATTGGACCATGGATCAATGGAAGAAGGGGGCCCGGTCTGATGAATCAGGTTTTCTTTTACATCATGTAGATGGCCAGGTGCATGTGCATTCCTTACCTGGGGAAGAAGTGGCACCAGAACACACTATGGGAAGTCCGATCCATAGAGGCACCACCATGCAACTTACTTAACTTAAAGGATCTGCTACTGACGGCTTGATGCCAGATACCACAGCTTACCTTCAGAGGTCTAGTAGAGTTCATGTCCCGAAGGGTCAGGGCTGTTTTGGCAGCAAATG
Source organism: Aquarana catesbeiana (assembly GCF_042186555.1). NCBI lineage: Eukaryota > Metazoa > Chordata > Amphibia > Anura > Ranidae > Aquarana > Aquarana catesbeiana. Next base: position 56,245,945 of record NC_133328.1, read on the forward strand.
GGGGACATACTAAATATTAGCTGAGTGATCAAAATGTTATGGTGGATGGTCATAATGTTATAGCTGATCATTGTATGTGTCTGCATGCTGGACCCTGTAAAACTATTCTTATAATCTGCTCATCTACTCCATATTAAATCTACTGGGCGCATTTACCTAACTGAAAAAATACTACAGCAGTGTGTCAAGAAAGCTTTTAAAATCTCACTTATTGCAGGGTCCTAAAATCAGTAAAAAAAAAACTTGCTTGCTGTCAGTTTAGGTTGGACAAGCTGGCAATGGACTGCATTTCCCACATGGCTTTGCTAATATTACGAAACATGATCTAGAACATGCTGTTATTCTAGCTCAGGATAGACACAACTGCTCTGAATTTTGACAAATAAAGTGGTTGTTTAATGAGGTGGGCATGTTTCCACAGGGAACACAGCGGAGACCACCAAAATTACTAGTGATGTGTAAAGAATTAGATCCAGGTGTGTACTGAGGGAGGTAAAGCTTGAACAGCCATGTGTTCAAATGCTAAACAGACAGCAAGATTTAGAAGGAATCCACTAATATAGCCACTCTGAGAGCACAGGAGGAGAGATGACTGCTAGATCACTACAGTCTCATTCACACAAGACACCAATACATGGAGGGTAGGGATGAGCCGAACACCCCCCTGTTCGGTTCGCACCAGAACATGCGAACAGGAAAAAAGTTCGTTCGAACATGCGAACACCATTAAAGTCTATGGGACACGAACATGAATAATCAAAAGTGCTAATTTTAAAGGCTTATATACAAGTTATTGTCATAAAAAGTGTTTGGGGACCTGGGTCCTGCCCCAGGGGACATGGATCAATGCAAAAAAAAGTTTTAAAAACGGCCGTTTTTTCAGGAGCAGTGATTTTAATAATGCTTAAAGTCAAACAATAAAAGTGTAATATCCCTTTAAATTTCGTACCTGGGGGGTGTCTATAGTATGCCTGTAAAGGGGCGCATGTTTCCTGTGTTTAGAACAGTCTGACAGCAAAATGACATTTTGAAGGAAAAAACTCATTTAAAACTACCCGCGGCTATTGCATTGCCGACAATACACATAGAAGTTCATTGATAAAAACGGCATGGGAATTCCCCAAAGGGGAACCCCGAACCAAAATTTAAAAAAAAATATGACGTGGGAGTCCTCCTAAATTCCATACCAGGCCCTTCAGGTCTGGTATGGATATTAAGGGGAACCCCAGCCAAAATTAAAAAAAAAAAATGACGTGGGGTTCCCCCTAAATTCCATACCAGACCCTTCAGGTCTGGTATGGATTTTAAGGGGAACCCCGCGCCAAAAAAAAAAAAAAAAAACGGCGTGGGGTCCCCCCAAAAATCCATACCAGACCCTTATCCGAGCACGCAACCTGGCAGGCCGCAGGAAAAGAGGGGGGGACGAGAGTGCGGCCCCCCCTCCCTCCTGAACCGTACCAGGCCACATGCCCTCAACATTGGGAGGGTGCTTTGGGGTAGCCCCCCAAAACACCTTGTCCCCATGTTGATGAGGACAAGGGCCTCATCCCCACAACCCTGGCCGGTGGTTGTGGGGGTCTGCGGGCGGGGGATTATCGGAATCTGGAAGCCCCCTTTAACAAGGTGACCCCCAGATCCCGGCCCCCCCCCTGTGTGAAATGGTAAGGGGGTACATAAGTACCCCTACCATTTCACGAAAAAAGTGTCAAAAATGTTAAAAATGACAAGAGACAGTTTTTGACAATTCCTTTATTTAAATGCTTCTTCTTTCTTCTATCTTCCTTCATCTTCTGGTTCTTCTGGTTCTTCTGGCTCTTCTGGTTCTTCCTCCGGCATTCTCGTCCAGCATCTCCTCCGCGGCGTCTTCTATCTTCTTCTCCTCGGGCCGCTCCGCACCCATGGCATAGGGGGGAGGCTCCCGCTCTTCTCTTCTTCTTTTCTTCTCTTCTGTTCTTCTTCATTTTCTTCTCCGGGCCGCTCCGCAATCCATGCTGGCATGGAGGGAGGCTCCCGCTGTGTGACGGCGCTCCTCGTCTGACAGTTCTTAAATAACCGGGTGGGCGGGGCCACCCGGTGAACCCCGCCCCCCTCTGACGCACGGTGACTTGACGGGACTTCCCTGTGACGTCACGGGGAATGCCACAGGGAAGTCCCGTCAAGTCACCGTGTGTCAGAGGGGGGCGGGGTCACCGGGTGGCCCCGCCCCCCGTTATTTAAGAACTGTCAGACGAGGAGCGCCGTCACACAGCGGGAGCCTCCCTCCATGCCAGCATGGATTGCGGAGCGGCCCGGAGAAGAAAATGAAGAAGAACAGAAGAGAAGAAAAGAAGAAGAGAAGAGCGGGAGCCTCCCCCCTATGCCATGGGTGCGGAGCGGCCCGAGGAGAAGAAGATAGAAGACGCCGCGGAGGAGATGCTGGACGAGAACGCCGGAGGAAGAACCAGAAGAGCCAGAAGAACCAGAAGAACCAGAAGATGAAGGAAGATAGAAGAAAGAAGAAGCATTTAAATAAAGGAATTGTCAAAAACTGTCTCTTGTCATTTTTAACATTTTTGACACTTTTTTCGTGAAATGGTAGGGGTACTTATGTACCCCCTTACCATTTCACACAGGGGGGGGGGCCGGGATCTGGGGGTCACCTTGTTAAAGGGGGCTTCCAGATTCCGATAAGCCCCCCGCCCGCAGACCCCCACAACCACCGGCCAGGGTTGTGGGGATGAGGCCCTTGTCCTCATCAACATGGGGACAAGGTGTTTTGGGGGGCTACCCCAAAGCACCCTCCCAATGTTGAGGGCATGTGGCCTGGTACGGTTCAGGAGGGAGGGGGGGCCGCACTCTCGTCCCCCCCTCTTTTCCTGCGGCCTGCCAGGTTGCGTGCTCGGATAAGGGTCTGGTATGGATTTTTGGGGGGACCCCACGCCGGTTTTTTTTTTTTTTTTTGGCGCGGGGTTCCCCTTAAAATCCATACCAGACCTGAAGGGTCTGGTATGGAATTTAGGGGGAACCCCACGTCATTTTTTTTTTTAAATTTTGGCCGGGGTTCCCCTTAATATCCATACCAGACCTGAAGGGCCTGGTATGGAATTTAGGGGGACTCCCACGTCATTTTTTTTTTTTAATTTTGGTTCGGGGTTCCCCTTTGGGGAATTCCCATGCCGTTTTTATCAATGAACTTCTATGTGTATTGTCGGCAATGCAATAGCCGCGGGTAGTTTTAAATGAGTTTTTTCCTTCAAAATGTCATTTTGCTGTCAGACTGTTCTAAACACAGGAAACATGCGCCCCTTTACAGGCATACTATAGACACCCCCCAGGTACGAAATTTAAAGGGATATTACACTTTTATTGATTGACTTTAAGCATTATTAAAATCACTGCTCCTGAAAAAACGTCCGTTTTTAAAACTTTTTTTTGCATTGATCCATGTCCCCTGGGGCAGGACCCAGGTCCCCAAACACTTTTTATGACAATAACTTGCATATTAGCCTTTAAAATTAGCACTTTTGATTTCTCCCATAGACTTTTAAAGGGTGTTCCGCGGCATTCGAATTTGCCGCGAACACCCCAAATTGTTCGCTGTTCGGCGAACTTGCGAACAGCCAATGTTCGAGTCGAACATGAGTTCGACTCGAACTCGAAGCTCATCCCTAATGGAGGGCAATGGCCCATTATCATTTCTGGTGAAAGTGTTATTGATGTTACAAACATATGGCTATAGTACTGCTACAATATAACCAAATTCATATTGCTGTGGCTGATGCAAACAATACCTTAGTTACTCAATTATAATGTATCAACTCTACTGCCAGCTGTATCAAGGAAGATCATATTTGGATTAACCACTTAATGACTGAGCCTCTTTCTGAGATTTGTTGTTTACAAGTTGAAAACAGTTTTTTTTTGCTAGAAAATTACTTAGAACCCCCGAACATTATACATTTTTTTTCTAACTCCTCCAATGATCAGACTTGTCCTGGCACGCCCTCCCTGCACATCCATTCACTGGCAAGCTCAGTGTGTTGCTGTTTCTCCTCCCCCAGCTCCTATGCAGCTAAGAACAGAGGAAATGGTATTACTTATAAAAAAAGGGGAAAAAGGTATTTATAATGTTTTTTTTATATCTATACAAAAATGTTTTGCCTTTCATTTCTATTTTAAACTGAATGGGTTGTTTTACAAGGTAATCGTTAACAATCACTTTAAAGAGGAACTGCAGTCTGCTCACATAATCTGTAATAAAAACATCTTTGCCATTCTGAAGCTTCCCTCCAACCACTTTGCATATTATGTTATATATACTGTGGTTCCGTACTTGCCAAATATGCTGCAGAAATCTCCCTCCACTAAATCTGGCGTTGCAAGTACTCTCTGATCCAACGCGTTTCCACACAACTGTCTTCTACTGGGAAATGGAGATATTGTGTGTAAACGCGTCGGATCGGAGCGTACTTGCAATGCTATCCATATAGTTGGCAGACTGACAATGCCACTAGAGATATCATTCATGCTGGAATTTTTTAACCTTGATGTTAGTTCATCTATATATTTTTAAAATAAAATTGGCTGATTTACACCATGAGGCTTCTCCCTTTTCATATATGATCTTTGAACACATGGAGCAGGGCAAACGCCAAGTGAAGCCTAAAGATAACCCTACTAAAACGACTAAATGAAAGCAACAACTTAGTATAGAATAACACAAAATAACAAATTGTAATTATTGTAGTATTAGGTGTAGTCTGATGTATTCACAATCATCTCTGCAAATTGTGGATACTATAATGTTAGTTTTACTACAATTTTCCCATTTTCTTTACCAACAATGAAAAAATATATTTGCATGTTTTTACTCAATTTCACAAGTCCGGGGGGTTCAATTCCTTTTGGCACTCATATAGATCTGCTTCAGGTTTGTTTATGATTTCGTACAGCATCTGGAATTCCTGGGCAGATTTAAAACTTTCCTAGGGGCACATTCAGACTACAATCCAGTTCTGCAGTGTACATTATTACCAATACAGGGTTAGTAACAGCAAATACATGTTATAAATTATACACATACGTTAAAAAAATACACTTTTTGCAATGATGTACTCTATGCAATGTATAATAGGGGAACAATTGCTCCCTACCCGCACATATAAATGTGAATTCCTAAAATCAGCTGCCCGTTCTAAAAGTTGTGAAAAACCAGTATAATGAAAAGTGTATGTGATGAATCACGCTAAAACTCTTGTAATTAACTGTTAATAAGGTGCAAACAGTACAAATTAATAAAACTAGAGAACCATCGGATACACTCCAATGGAACATACACAACAATCAATCAAAATTTGTGCATAAATGTCATCAACTGTGCAAAATGAATAAAATAAAAATAGAACTAGAAATATCCAAAATGGTCACAAACATGACAAATGCTCAAGTCCAAAAGTCACAGGATCATCCAGTGTGTTCAAGTTTTAAAGGTGACTTTTCAATGCAATAGGGTAAAGAACAATCTCCCATGGTGAAGTAAATCAAAACATGGTTTTATTTAAAAAATGGCGCTAAAATGCCAACCGGCATAATAACAAGGTTAAAAGCAAACAAGTGGACGCGGGGATGCCTTGGTGCTTTCCACCTGCCTTCACCATGGGAGATTGTTCTTTATCCTATGTCTAACCTGGATATGTGTGGCCTTTCCTTTCAATTGGAGATATCACCGGACCTGCAGTGACGAAGTTTCAGATGCAGTTTGATAATCCAAAGGCTGTTATGATCTCTATAATAGGGATCATCTCCATCTGGTGAGTAGGCCAGTGATGGAGAACCTTGGCACCCCAGATGTTTTGGAACTACATTTCCCATGATTCTCTTGCACTCTGCAGTGTAGTTGAGCATCATGGAAACTGTAGTTCCAAAACATCTGGGGTGACAAGGTTCGCCATCACTGGAGTAGGCTGTTTGCTCGGTGTTGGTGGAGGATTCCTTTAGTCACTCAAGCATTGAAAAGTCACCTTTAAAACTTGAACACATTGGATTATCCTGTGTCTTTTGGATTTGAGCATTTGTCATGTTTTTGACCATTTTGGACTTTATTTCTATTTTTATTTTTATTTTATTCATTTTGCATAGTTGATGACATTTATGCACAATTTTTGATTAATTATTGTGTATGTTCTATTGGAGTGTGTCCGATGGTTCTCTAGTTTTGTTTATTTGTACTGTTTGCGCTCTATGCAATGCTTTGGAAATCTTCGTCATTAAAGCTGAACTCCGGGTAAACTGCTAAATCACAAATTTAATACACATAAGGGAACTATTTACCTCACAAAGGATGTATAGGACCATCCAGACCTGGGACTAAGGCAGGGTATACTTGTATCAAAATTCAGCTAGAATGTTTGATGTGTGTAGTGCTACCCCCGTAAGAGCTGGTGGTGAATGAAGGTATCTCCCACCCTGCATAGCCAGGCACACAGAATTTTCCATAGCACTGGAGACAAGAATTAGTTCTTGCAGCTTTGTTTTTGTATTTTATTAGCGGAATTGAACTTGGATAGGGTTGAGGGTATTATGGGATGCCCACTTGATCAAACACAGAACTCTTCAGGGACACAAACTATATACACACAGTATATACACTTATCCTTTTACCTCCAGCACAATCTTGCTTGTAGAACAACAACTCTCAGGACCAGCTAGCGCTGTATGGATGGTCTGACAAGAGCGCAATAAGACCATAGCAAATGCCCTTTGCAGGCAGGGACCACGGGCCCCTTTGGTAGTGTAGCAAAAAGAATTATTGTATTTTGGCTAAGATCAAGTATAATATCTGTCCTTATTAGTGTCCAGTAGGGGTGATACACTGCTATTCTGGCCAGGAATGGCTGGCTGTATGGTATCCCTGCTGGTATGATGGGGGCTCTGAAACTTGGACCAGCTGGAACAGAAACCGGGATGTCCACAGGTTGTTGGGAATGGGAGTAATTCCCCTGGGAAGACTGGAGGGGTCCAGTGCCTCCTGATTTCAATAGGTCTATCTGGTCTGGCCATAGGCTGCGAATGCAGGGAGCCCTCGGTGTCAGTGCCCCTTGGGAGATGGTCGCTCCAAGGGTGCTCTTAATTTCACATGGGCTTGGGAAACCCACAGTTAGTATATGGGCCCCAGGCCACATCATTAAATCCTTTTTTTCTGGCCTAGGCCCTTTGCCAATTTTGGCTACCAGACCACAAGGTCTACCCAATGCAGTTTTGTCTGTGTTTCTTTCTCACTAGGATGGAGGGTGTGGGGTGGGTCCTTGGGCCTACTGTGAATTCTAGGGGGAGGATGTGTGGACATCAAGTTCCTTCCTTTTCTGAACCAGGGAGGTGTGGGTCTCTTTTAGGGACAGCACCTCACCTAGTACTCGGTGGTCGGCTTTGGCTGACCATGAGGAGAGGGGTCCCCCAGGCATTTTGGATAAGTGGACCATGTTGAGCCTTGCCCCTGTCAGGAGCCTTGTGCCTGCGGGGGTCAGAGTAGAGTCCTACTTCTTCAGTAAAGTATACTAGAGACACACGCTTTAAAACCTCCTTGGAGTTCACCTTTAAGTGCTACACTAGGTGAACATTTCTTTTCAAGAAAAATTGAAAAAAAAAAAATTTACATGTGGAAACAAGCAACGCACAAACCCTTTTCTCAGGGCACAACAGCTACTTCAAGAGATTATACAAGTATATTTGACTAAATTGTCTAAAGCGTTGTACACGCAGGATGAATGCCGGGCAACATTGAGCGGTTCATTAAAAACCGTCCGACATTCGGCCCGTGTGCATAACAGCCGGCATCCAACCAGCATCCAACTGGCCGCCCCCTGTCAGAACACAATAGCTCAGCAGGGGAGATCACTATACTAACATCGACTGTTAGTACAGTGGCTCCAATCTGAGCTGTCAGGTTTTTTTTTTCTTTGAATCTGCTGGGTTGAAATAAATAAAATTATTAGTGTGTACCAGGCATTAGAAAGCCCATAGGTTAGTCAGTTTTTTTTTGTTTTTTTTGTTCAAGTAGCTGGTTGAACGAAGAAAACCCACATGAATCCCCCATCCACACGCAATGGGGGAATCCTCCCCACTGATGTATTGTATTCTGACAGTGGGGAAACTTCCCCACCATCAGATTACACTGATCAGCATTGCCGGCTATAGTCTGCAGCACTGATCGAGCAAGGAAAATCCAATCTACTTCTGTACAACCGCCCTGCCCATACACGTATCTAAATTTTGCTGATCCCTCCTGATCTGTCCAAATTTCGAACCTTGTATGGCTGGCTTAACAGATACTAATTATAAATGCAATAATTTCACTGTGCTGACCAATAGTATATCAAATTTCTCAAAAAGGTATGCTTTTAATCACACATACTCTCCAGACTGACAGTACACAGGAAACAATAGCATGACCTAATACAGGACATAAGCCATTGTAGTATAAATGTATTTCTGAATGAAATAAGGATGCCAAAAGACTAATGGATATCATATTGTTATGCACTGATAATACTGGCAGACTGGAAAATCAAATATAGAGCCACATCCCCTGAAGGCCTGGAAGATTTAGAAGTTTGGTCAAAGGAGGCATCGCCGATAGACACGTACTTGCAGATAAGAGGCCAGTCTTTTATAGCACATTGTTAAGCTGGGAGGTTTCTAGTTCTATAAGAGCCCCTCTACATGGCAGCACTGAAAAGCTGTATTATCTTAAAAATTGTTTTTTTAATTAAGGTAAAAAACAATTCACTACCTTTTCTCCTCTCCTTTCTAAACACTTACCTGGCTTCTCACATCACTCCAGTGCCGTCCCAGCTGGAGCACTTCTGTGCTTCCTGGTTTCACAGGAGACACTGGCAGCAGTGGGAGTCATAGGCTATGGACGCACACAGCCCAGATCAGGAGTACACCCGCAGGGCTGCCCCCATAGCTAGCGGTTTGCTAAAGGGGCACTCTGAGGAAAAAGGAGCAGACAGCACAGGCGGGGGACCTCCAAAGAGCAAGTTCGGGACCACTCTGTGCAATACCCTTGCACAAAGTAGGTAAGTATAACATAATTTTAAAGCAAAAAAGTATTGCCTTTTGGCATTACTTTAAAGCAACCCTCTTGCAGATCCACATATACAGTATTAGGGGGATGTAGCTTAGAAAGAATATTATTAATAACCATCTTTGCAATCTTCATTCTCTTAAAGATCTATAGCTGTGCTGGTATCTGACACTTCTGGGTTTTTCAAATGCCGTGTCCTCTGCTGCATCTGGGTCACTCCACCACTATTTAATTTAGCAACATCTTGCCAGACACTGGGTCTTCCTCTGACTCATTTGATCAAAACATAAGGCTTAGTGGTAGAGCCCATGCAGGTGAAACTAAAGCGTGCAACAGTGATGGGACATCTAACACACCTCAATGTGCCAGATACCAGCTGTAGTTCTGCCTATCAGGGCCTTTCGTACCTCCTACTTTGCCCAACTATAACTCTAATCTGTCATTGCTACCAGTATGGATAAGGAGAGCTCCATGTTTATGGGTACGAGTTCTGCTATTAACTATTTGCTAGCCTAAACTAATCACTGCATTTAAAATGAGGCCTCCTTTACCTCATATAGGCTTCATAAGATGAGCTTGACTATCTCTCCAGCCTGTTGGAGATAATTTTTTCACATCTTTTGGACTTGCCGCACTATGGGCTCATATTGGCAAGGTTTGCTTCAAATCATCACCTCTACAACACAATTGCCACTCCCCCTTGAACCTAGATATTGCCTGATGGGCCATGTGGAGGATCTGGCAACTACGATGGTGATGAGGACTCTTCTTGGTCTTTTACTGTTCTAGGCCCAAAAGGCCATCACCATGTGCTGGAAAAAACCCTCCCCACCTAAAGTTCGTTCCTGGATGAAATTAGTTAATTCCAACCTGTCCTAATATCAAGCCACTTACGGCAACAGAGGAAGTCCCTGAAAGTTTGGTCTACCTGGTTAGAGAATCCCTCTACTGCCACATCTGCGTAAGATTGAGTTAAATAAGTGTTTATCTAGATGAACCTTTCCATTGCCCTCCTAGTGGGTACTGTTCCTTCAATTATTGTTTTTCGTTTGCTGCTGGAGCCATCCACCTTCAGCCTAATAATTACTATAAGTTTTGTACCTTTGCTTAGTATTTTGTACTTTGGGCCTAAAGCCTTGCCCTTGCATAGGCTACATTACAGTATTTTCTTTTGTTTTGTACATTGACAGCATAACCTAATAAAAAGAGATCACTGATCACCACAATAAAAGTCACAGACAATGGGAACAAAACAAAAGCACAGTCAGCATTAAAAATGTTGCTACCTTCAGGAAAATTCCTTGACTATTTTCCATCCACTCAAACAAAAGTATTATTGCTGATCATGGATGCCAAAAATGCAAATATTACCAATATAACAGTTAGCTTTGACTTCTTAGATTGGCTAAAGCAGATAAATAGAAGACAATGGGAAAATTTAGACATTTTCATTTCACACCTTCATGAATTGCCCCCTACTATTGTTTGTGAGGATTCTATGGCTCAAAGTCCTCAACATTTCTTGCTAAAGTTGGAATTTGTATATCATAGCATGCTAGGTTTTGGAAGGTTCTATGGCACTTGAGAAGACCTTGAAAGGTATGTGCCTTCTTTTCATTAACGCTGGAAAGTTTACTTTAGGATTTGAGTAGGCGTGACTGAAATTTACACCAAATCCGCCTACTCTTGTAGTACATTTACCTTGTTCCTGTGTGAGAAACAGCTTTTATTACTCCCTATGATGTCATCACCAGGCTTGCAAAATTATTACAGGGGAAAATGGTGGGAGGAGAAATCAGCGGGGAGCCATACATCAAATCCTATGTATGTAGAAATGTTCTTCGGAACTACATCTCCCATGACCCCTTTTCTTGCACACAGTATGTGTGGGTAGGTTCTTGGGAGTCTAGGCAAAAGAGGCATTACTCGGAGATAAGTACCTTTCCATCCATAGCTTTTGTAACTCCTTACTGATGTTATATAAGGGAGCAGAATATTACCCGTATGGATATTCATTGGAGTCTTTGCAGATGCCGTTTACCAAGCTTGCAGGAACCAGTGGTGAAAATAGTAGCTGCTTTCAGAGAATATGAGGAATGAATGGGAAACATAGAAAAACATAATGAGTTGATCCTTATGGTGCCTACCAGTAAAGGATAACTAGGACATTTTGCCCATACCTGGACTTCACATTTAATCACAGCAGTGTCTTCTGTTCATTAACTGACATGTCACCTGAAGTTATTCTATACCTATAGGGAAGTAGTGGATTTCCCTATGATGGGAAAAACCTGTGAGTGCTCTCAGTCTGGAAAAATATTAATAAGCGATGTCCAGCACTTTGTCTCTGTTCTGTTCAGGCTCCCAGAAAGGACGCTGTAAAAAAAAAATCAAATCAACCTTTCTGTACCCCCTTCTTCTCTATCCTTGGCAAGCTGCTTGCAGGCTTGTACCAAATAAGCAGCTGGGATTTATTTACCATGATTGAGAAAGCATTTGAAAGTAGATATCTAATGTTTAAACACAAACATTTAAACGATTTTTCTATCCATAAAACAGTTACGTTTTGTTCATTTTGCTGTTGTGGGGAGGGGTAATGTATGACGTACATTTACTGACCATGGTAAATCCAGACTAACCTGGTAACTAGAGGTCAGTAAAAAAATTAAAGCCAAGTACTATTTTTTTTTTTTTTTTGGGTGGGATCAACAGGTTTGGTGCCCCCATTGGGACTTCTATTCATGAGTCCATTGAGGAGATTTTCCCCACCACTACAGCCGGGGATCTAAATCAACCTCCTACCTGCATCTTCTATATTCTTCTGGGTAATCCTCCAGAAGAATAAAGATCAAGTAAACCGTTCCAGGTGTATCTCAGCTCCCACATCCATCCACTATGGCCAGCTGCTGGTCTGGTTTGTCTTGCTTGCAAATAAGTAACGAGAATATAAAGTATTCAATACACAACCAAACTGTGGAAAACATTTTTTTTAGTTCATTAAATGGCACAGGATACAACCCTAATGTGCACACGATCGGAAAATCCGCCAGCAAAACTCCGATGAGAGCTTTTTGTCAGAAAATGCGACCGCGTGTATGCTCCATCGGTCTTTTGCTGGCGTTATTCCAGCCAGCAAAAGATTACGAGCATGCTCTCTATTTTTCGGTCGGGAAAAGTTCCTATTTGAAAATGCGATCGTCTGTACAAATTCCGACGTGCAAAATCCCTACGCATGCTCGGAAACAATTCGGAAACATTGAATTTCATTTTCTCTGCTCGTTGTATGTCACCGCGTTCTTGACGATCGAAAGTTCAGAGATCTTTTGTGTGACCGTGTGTATGCAAGGCAAGCTTGAGCACAATTCCGTCGGAAAAACCATCCAAGTTTTTTCTGACGGAAAATCCGCACGTATGTACAGGGCATTAGAAAAATGATATATAACCAAGTGTAGCGCTAAAAAATGAGAAAGAAAATATTGCTATACCACATATAATAGCAAAATGAATTGTGAAAAGATAGTGTTTTGTATACTTTGTGAACATTCATACATATAGAACACTTATGTTATAAAGCCTTAGGGTCACCAAAAGTGATACACTTTATAACATAAGTGTTCTATATGTATGAATGTTCACAAAGTATACAAAACACTATCTTTTCACAATTCATTTTGCTATTATATGTGGTATAGCAATATTTTCTTTCTCATTTTTTAGCGCTACACTTGGTTACATATGATTTATTACAAATTTTCTATTTGTTGTGTTAGCTGCTTACATCTATGACTTTATTAGGGTTGGGCATGGTTTATAGGTTTTTTATGCACATTAGAAAAATGTCTTCCACAGTCGGATGGTGTGGTGAATCATTCATTATCTTACAGACAGCTACTGAGGCTTTAATGCAGGGTAGTGTTCTAGAGTAGCAGTCTTGGTAGTTGCTGATCTGGCCCATTTTTCATTCCATACTAAAGTCTTTTAGCTCTTTATATTCAGTATTAATAGAGTTCCACCCTGAACACGGAGGCCTCTACATTGTTAATGAAAAGGCTGATTAAATGGTCATGCATTATGTGCAAGGGCCTGCTTTCCTGGGTGCTCATGTGAGTGTTTGCATGTAGTAACCAGGCGATAGTTATCATCACAGCGAGGAATCTGAAAAGCTTACTCATTACTGCCCAGCTGGTGATCACTGTAATTAGAGCCTTGATTTGTCATAATACATATATATATGTCAATACAAGATTTCTCCAGCACTTTCTATAGCTAATCACCTAATTAAACATTTAGGTAAAAATTGCAGGTGTTTTTTTGCAGCTACTTGTGAAAGCTCACTAGCACACCAAGGTGCCTTTGCAAAGTGTCATCCATAACTCTAAACTGTATGAAGCTGGCACACACAGACACACATACATATATATATACAGTATATATAAACTGAAAGCAGGCTTGCCCCTGAGGTAGCCTAATCTTCCTTAAAGGTACAGCAACCCACATCTAATACAGTATACCCCAGACACTTTTTTAGGTACACCTGTTCAACTGCCTGATAACACAAATTGCTAATCAGCTTATTACATGGCAGCAACTCAATGCATTAAGTTAAGTTAATTATCTAGACGTGGTGAAGATGAATTGCTGAAGTTCAAACAGAGCATCAGACTGGGGAAGAAAGGGGATTTAAGTGACTTTGAACATGGCATGGTTGATTTTGCCAGATGAGCTGGTCTGAGTATTTAAAAAACTGCTGATCTACTGGGATTTTCAAACACAACCATCTCTCAGGTTTACAGAGAAAGGTTCGAAAAAGAGAAAATATCCAGTGAGCGGAAGTTGTGTGGACAAAAATGCCTTATTGATGTCAGAGGTCAGAGGAGAATGGGCAGACTGGTTCGAGATGATGGAAAGGCAACAGCAACTCAAATAACCACTTATTACAACCAAAGTATGCAGAATACCATCTCTGAATGCACAACATATCGAACCTTGAAGCAGATGGGCTACAGCAGCAGAAGATCACACCAGGTGCCACCCCTATCAGCTAAGAACAGGAAACAGGTTACAATTTGTACAGGCTTACCAAAATTGGACAATAGAAGATTGGAAAAACATTGGCTGAGTCTCAACTTCAGCTGCGACATTCAGACGGTAGGGCCAGAATTTGGTGTAAACAACATGAAAGCATGGATCCATCCTGCCTTGTATCAATGGTTCAGGCTGGTGGTGGTGTAATGGTGTAGAGGATGTTTTCTTGGCACACTTTGGGCCCCTTAGTATCAATTAAGCATCATTTAAATGCCACGTCCTACCTGAGTATTGTTGCTGACCATGTCCATCCCTTTATGACTACAGTGTACCCAACTTCTGGTGGCTCCTTCCAGCAGGATAATACACCTTGTCACAAAGATCAAATCATCTCACCACTGGAACATGACAATGAGGAGAGGAGATTTGAATTGATTTAAATTGATAACATAAAAGTCCAATAGGCAGTGACGTAGTGATATGAGTGATGATTCATAAATAATATAGATCTTCAGTGAACAAAAATCTTCCACCACACCGCTGTGAACTGTGATCTCCACTCCCCTTCAGCGAGCAAACATATTATTTATGAATCATCACTCATATCACTACGTCACTGCCTATTGGACTTTTATGTTATCAATTTAATATACACTGTATGAATTTTATTACACTAAAATATTTTTTGATTATTTTTGAGTGATACTTAATAGGTTGTCACTTTTTAGTTTATTGTGGTAAATATACACATGTACATACAATTTTTGTTATAATTAGCGCTGCTATTTGATTTCACTTGAGGTAAGGGCAGGTTTTAGTGAATCATTTATTATTATTAACTGCGTAATGCTATCATGTCAATATGGATCAAAATCTAATGAAAGGAAAGTCCAGGTGGCTGCACACCAAACTGAGATCCAAATGCCTTTATTCACATAAAACCATGAAGAGCATGAGGAGCACTACATGTACAAGCAAGGGAGGCATGGCTTACATGTTTCGCACACGAATTGTGCTTTATGGACCAAAATCTCTGAGGAATGTTTCAAACACCTTGTTGAATCTATGCCATGAAGAATGAAGGCACTTCTGAAGGCAAAAGGGGGTCCAACCCAATACTAGCAAGGTGTACCTAATAAAGTGACGGTGAGTATATAGTAGCGGGCATGGCTAAGCACTCCGCGAAATATATATATTACATTTTTTATACAAGGAATGCAAAATGAACGCATTCCAGGAGCCCCCTGTGCCTAAGATTTCACCATTTCTGTAGTCACATTGGGGAGAAGAATAAATTCTGCACTCCCCCTACTGCCTGGGCTTCCCCCATGTTGCCTCCCTCCACCACCCCAACCCCCCCCCCCCTGCATGTTTCAGGATGGAGAGCGGAGGATATGGCCCCTTCCTTTTCTAAATGAACACAGTGAACACACTCGCTCACTGTGTCCATTTATAACTGAAGCATTGAATGCTCAGATATATATAGAAAAAGGAAAATTAAAGGTACCAACATCCCAAAAATATTAACTTCAAAAAGGAAAGGATTTGGGGGGCAGACAGGATTTTTCCGGTACCGTCATGAGACATTACACCATCCTAATTTTTTCAGAATAAAGTTTATTTACATAACATCAACATACATATTAAAATAGATATTATGTTATTGAAGGCTGATTTTATACATGTTTTGTAAATTGGGGACATTTTTGGTCTCGGTGGAAACCTAGTAGAGGGGGTATTACCACTCAGAGTGAAAGTGTCCTTCAATATCTATTTTAATATGTATGTTGATGTTATGTAAATAAACTTTATTATGAAAAAATTATGATGGTTTAATGTCTCATGACGGTACCGGGAAAATCCTGTTTGCCCCCAAATCCTCTCCTTTTTGAACGTAACTGAAGCATAGTAAAATGTGTTTTCTATGCTTCCGTTTTTGAATGAACAGGAAGCTGCTCAGCACAGAGCACTTCCCCTTCATTCACTGTCATGTGCAGCTGAGGCTGCAGAGAAAGGCGTGTGTGTTTGAGCTTTGGGGTTCACACCTTAATACAGTATATGGTAGTAGATTATATGGTCATATGGTTTCCAATGGCATAGTTCACACCAGTGCGGTCAATTCCAGTGCTTTCCAGTTCCAGAAAAAAAAAGTGCAATATTTTCTGCACTGAACTGTACTGGAAAAACACATCACTAATGCACCAAAACACACAGGTCTTTATTTAAGGTGAAGAAAATAAGAGAGGAAAAATGCGCAGGAGAGTGTCAAAAATGCATCAAAAACATGCATACAGAAACACATCCAGAATGCATCCTGACTGTGTTTCTATGGTGTGAACCGTCCTTAAATGTGGGTGGAGGACGAATGTAAAAGCCCAGCACTCTATTCTCTCTTGACTAATATAAACTCAACCACCTCAATTACCACTTCCCATCTTGCAGTCTTAAATTTTTAGGTTTTTATTTTCTGGCAATAATTATGGGGGGTATGCTCATCAATTGTTAATGGGAGTTGTGAAAAGCTGTAGAATGTAGGTAAGTGTGGGACTCGTACATGATGTGTATACTAAATTCTCAGACTTTTTCAAACAATAATAATCATATGGAAATGGCCATGTCTGACTGTTGCCAGATGTCTTGATTATCATGCTTATCCAATAGCTTCACTAGTTAGCAGTGGCGGCTGGTGCTCAATTTCCTTGGCTGTGGGCAGCCCGCGCCCCCCACCCTTTGCTCAATCGACGATTTGCTTGCCCGCTCGCCCGTCACCTGATAGGCCTCTCCACCAGCCTCACACTTACCCCATCCAGGTCGTGGCTTTGGCGGCTCCCCCCTTTACCTCCCGAGTCCCGGTGGTCGCCTCTCCTCCCAGCCAATTGGCACTTAGGACTTGTGGCCAATTGGGTCTTAAGACTTTTGGCCAATCGGGTCTCAGGACCCGCTTCCTGATTGGCCAGGAGGAGAAGCAGGAAGACATTAGCGAATATTCATTTACTAATGTCACACAACTGGGTGGGCTCCGGGTGCAGTGCTCTGCGCCCGGAGCCCACCCTTTTTGAAACCAATTAGAGCCTCAGGCTCTAATCATGTACTTCCAAAAAAAAAAACCCATGTAGATTAGGGGCCGGGCTCATGGATTAGGGGAGCAGCGCCCCTGTGCCCCACAACCGCTGGTTAGTGAGCTGTTGTGTCAAAACAACTGTAGAAGCAGTGAAAAAAAAATGTTCCAAATCCGTATGCTTGCATCATAGTAGTAAAGCCCTAGGATGAGCATGACAGCCAGGAAACTAGCATCTGCTAAAAAACCAAAATGTTAATGGAAGCTTTTTTTTTTCTATCAAGAAACCTTGAAGCATATGCTGAATGTAACATAGACTTTAAAGCCTGAATGCTTCTACAATAGGCCAAAATGTCTATAACAAAGGCAGTGCCAGTCCCACAAAGGGTTTTTGTTTAAAGCAAATGTCAAGATAAACTAAAAAAACATATGCAGTACAGTACATCTCCGCCATACTCGCACATTCCCCCATGTTTCATCCTTTTACAGACCTTGCGAGTACAGAAAAATTCCCATTGATCTGCAGGAAATGCATCCAGATCCCACACCTGTTTGGGTTGATAAGACAACATTTTTGTGAACTGAGTGGTGTCTGCCCTGTCTAGTGTCTTTTACTAAATGATACAACTATTCTCATGCTCGGATTTCTACAACACAAAGGCTAATCATTTTGTAGTCCTTGATGATCACTCAAACAGCCCAAAAGGGCTGTAGGAGAATAGGAGAAATGAATTGTCAGTTTTTTCAGGTGGACCTCAATGAATGCTCCATGCATCTCCATAGAGCGACGGATGTCAGCGGCGACATGTCCGCTGACATCCGATCCGCTCCGCTAAATCCAGACTGATGGCGGACCTATTTTCCATCTGTCTGGAGGATCGGAAGAAAATGAACAGGTGGTCCGTTTTCATCCAATCTCTCCATAAGGCTGGGTTCACACTTGGATGAGGGTTTCCCCGCATCGAATTTGCATGACAGGACCTCAATGGGGCAGTCGCGGTCCACATTGGAAAAGGGGGGGGGGGTGTCAGGACAAGTCTGATCATTGGAGGAGAGCAGGCTGAGATTCCCAGCACAGCTAGAAGACTGGCCATGCTGTGCCCTCTTGCTTAGTGTGGTCAGTTTTTAATAGGAAAGCAGGGGGACTGGCAGGAATACCAGGAATTTCACACAAAGGAGGCAATACAAAAAAAACAGGATTCTTTTTCATACAAGTACTCTTAGATTGTAAGCTCTAAGGAGCAGGGCCCTCTGATTCCTACTGTATCAAATTGTATTGTATTTGTACTGTCTACCCTCAAGTTGTAAAGCGCTACATAAACTGTTGGCGCTATATAAATACTGTATAATAATAATAATAAAATAATACAAGTACATGGTACAGCAGGTATATATCAGGAATATAACATGTTGGGTTTACATATTCTTTACAGTATTATTTTAAACTTTTTTGGGAGTTTTGGGGAAAATCCAGAGGCATTAGAACACCTGTGAGATTTTATTGCTATCTGTATCCCCTTTAGGGAGATACACCTCCTCTATTTGTCCTGCTGACGGTTATCGCCAAAAGTATACAGAAATTCCAAATTTTCGACTGATCGCCAGAACAGGAATATAGATTAAATCTTCCAATGGATCCCTAGTTCTGGTGACTGCCAGAGGTTCCCCCACTGTTGTGGTTTTGGACAGGAAGTGAAGGGAAATCTCCCCAATGGGACATGTCGGCAAAAAACCTTGCAGGGGTGAAACCTCTTTCTTACTCAATCAAGATTAAAAGAAAAAAAGTTTTGCGAAATTTCAGGTTTCTATTCTTTTATTCCTCTGCGGTGCCCTGGCCTCGTGCCTGCCCTCCTATCAGCTCCCGGACAGAGCACACTCCCCTTTATGTTAGGGTGATCCATGAGTTTTTCACTTTGAGGGGACCAGGATGTGCATTGAGTTCTGCACTCATATTTATATGTAAGTATGGCCATCTGGCAGGTGAACCATTTATGAATTTTGTAACTTTATTTCATATATTTCTTTATTGATATCTTCTTTCCACAGATGCAAAAATGTTATCGGGTAGAGACTCCAGCTCATAATTGATTCAACTTGAATGTACAGTATATTGCATATACACTATATTGCCAAAAGTATTGGGACACCTGTCTTTACACGCACATGAACTTTAATGGCATCCCAGTCTTAGTCCGTAGGGTTCAATATGGAGTTGGCCCACCCTTTGCAGCTATAACCACTTCAACTCTTCTGGGAAGGCTGTCCACAAGGTTTAGGAGTGTGTCTATGGGAATGTTTGACCATTCTTCAAGAAACGCATTTGTGAGGTCAGGCATAGATGTGGATGAGAAGGCCTGGCTCGCAGTCTCCGCTCTATTTCATCCCAAAGGTATTCTATTGGGTTGAGGTCAGGACTCTGTGCAGGCCAGTCAATATTCTCCACCGCAAACTCACTCATCCATGTCTTTATGGACCTTGCTTTGTGCACTGGTGCCCAGTCATGTTGGAACAGGAAGGGGCCATCCCCAAACTGTTCCCACAAAGTTGGGAGCATGAAATTGTCCAAAATGTTTTGGTATGCTGACACCTTAAGAGTTCCCTTCACTGGAACTAATGCCGCGTACACACGATCGGAAATGCCACCAGCAAAACTCCGATGAGAGCTTTTTGTCAGAAAATGCGACCGTGTGTATGCTCCATCAGTCTTTTGCTGGCGGAATTCCATCCAGCAAAAGATTGAGAGCAGGTTCTCTATTTTTCGGTTGGGAAAAGTTCCTATCCGAAAATGTGATCGTCTGTATGCAATTCTAGCGCGCAAAAAAATCACGCATTCTCAGAATCAAGTACGAGACGGAAGCGATCGGTATGGTAAAACTACCGTTCGTAGTGGAGATAGCACATTCGTCACGCTGAAATGTTTTAAATAGTTTAATGCAGCGCATTCTCTTCTTCTTTAGAATGCTAGAATAATGAAGTTGTTTTGCTGCTCATATTCACACAGAGTTCTCACAAACTTATTTCTTTATTATTTCTCGTGATCTCCTGAATAATCTTTTTTGTTTTTTAAGCCAGATCTCCATGAGAATGTTTATAATTTTTTTTATAGTCATTTTTATTTTATTTTTTTAATCAAGATCTCCTGTTGTTTTTTATTTTGTATGCCACGTTTCCACAACAACATTATTATCTTGTATTTGAAAACCTCAAGGAGGTTGCTTGGTGTCCCTTGTTGATTGGACATTGTATTTTTGAAATGTACCTGCCTACTCACAAAAAAACTTTCCTATTTGAAGAAAAACACATAGGCAAGTGTTTTCATATAAAAAAAAATCTCCATTTATTCTGGCTCTTAATAACAAAAAAAAAGAGAAAGGCAGCGCTGGAGAAACTGCTTGAATTTGTGAAGCCTTTGTACCCCAGGGCAGACATCATCTCTTTGTAAATTAAAATTGGTAGCCTGATAAGTCCATATAATAGGCAGCACAATCTGGTCCAGGACTCCCAAACAGCAGCAGATGACATATATGTCCCCTGGCTGTGGTACTACAACAGCCTGCGTCTTCTGTCAGACTAGACTGAAGCCAGGTCATCACTTTCTTGTCTTCCTTGCAGCCTTCCCTCCACGCTGCCCTTCACAATTCCCTGCAGCCTTCCCTGCAGGCTGTGGCTCTGGAGGTGGACTTGTGGCAGGAGGATGGGCGAGCACACATAAGTGGACACCATCGGTCATTTGCCCCCTCAACCCCTTGTAAATGGCCTCAAAAATTTTTTTTTCACAGTTGAGGCGTTGGCCCTCCTCCATTTTGTGCAAATTTGAGGCTATATAGTAGCCATAGGCCTCTCCAGCGTCGAGGGGGGATTTCAGGGCCTCATTAGCCTCCTTAATGAGGACAAGTGCTGCCTCCTCCATGTTCCTCCCCTTCCTGGGCCTTTTGGGTGGAAGGCGGAGGGGAGGGACCTGGGATTGGGTGAGGCCGGGCCCTGCTACCTCCTGGCTGACACTAACCCCAGCCTCCTGGCTGACACATCCCCCTGCCTCCTCCTGCATGCCACATTCCAGAGCCGGCTGGCTGAGGTCTTCCTGTGTATGAAAAAGGGACATAGTTTTAGTTTTTGGTTCATCAATCACACACAATTTTAAACGCATGATTGTTGCAAATTGAATGTTAATAAATAGAAAAGACTATCATTCTGAGCCCAGCATTTTTCATTCATTCATTACCAATCATTTTTGGCCCCTACTGTCTATTGATATGTCAAACACTTTTTGTTAAATCATTCATTTCTTATCAATAATAACATCTAGTTAACAACAACAATTTTCGACAATAAAAATGTTCAAAAATACTATACCTGGCTCCAGCTGGGCTCCTCAATTTCCTCCAGGATGGAAGGCCCAGGTTGATCCTCGGAAGCCTGTTGAGGGAAGGGTTGAGGGAAGGCTGGAAGAAAGGGGGGCCGGAAGAGTCTAAAGTGATACCCTGGCTTCCATCTGGTCTTCCAGAAACCGCATCTTTTTGTAGTACCACAGACTGGGTACATACACATCCTCTGCTGCTGCTCCTGACCTCATGGACTTATGGACCTTCTGAAGCTCCTTCCTATACGTTCTTCTCAAGCTACCAATTTTCCTCTCCACAAAGTCGATGTCTGCGTTGGGGACCTGCGTCTTCACAAATTCCAGCAGTTTCTCCAGCGATGCCTTCCTAGCTGGTTTATTTCTATATAAGGGGTTTTTCACCTCCCACAAACTGCGCATATCCCTGTATTTATCAATGAACTGCCCATGATTTCCGGTTCTTTAAATTGTTTCATTTTTGTTGCACGACCAAAAAAAAGACAAAAACACTAATATCAGGCTAAAGTCTCCTAATCTTATCCCAGTATAGGCCTCAATCTAGAATCAGTATAGGCCACTCATGTCCCAAGTTAAAATGTTTCCTTCGTTATTACGTTCGTCGCTTCCGTTCCTCCTTCTTCCGCACACAGAACATAGGTACGACACACGCGTGTTAGCTTTATATACACTGCGCATGTGTGAAACTCCGCACGTGTCGCCCGCTCCTGACATTCTTTCAAGAATATTCCCCGCCCCTTCTCTTTCAGAGTGCAGTGGGAGACGACATGGCGGAGACACAGCAGGTGCATGATAATAGCAGTAACGAGGAGGAAAGCCTGGAGCAAGAAACGTCCCAATCCAGGAGGAGGAGATTTAAGGCCTCAAATATGGCCTTTGTAGAGATGGTGGTGATGGTCAACATATTGAAGAGGGTCGACTATGATGGAGAGTATGGACCGTACACCAACCCTAATCAGAGAAAGGCCAAGGTCGTGACTAGTTGTGAAGAGTCTGCAAAGGAATTTTGGGGTACAACGATCCAAGGAGCAACTGAGGAAAGGCTGGTCAGACCTGAAACTGAGGGAACAGGATCAGTATGGAAGGATCAAGAAAGTGCTTCTAAAAAGTAAGTAGTTGTCGTGTGTTCCTATTCTTATAATTACTTGCATGCTGCTCCATGTGCTTTTCTTTACTATTGGACAGTTTAAAATGGCGACTTTCATGTTCATGGGCACAGTAATCGGTCATAGTAAACATAGTTTGTTTGCCAACTAAATACAATGTTTTGCCAGATACAGGGTTAACTACATTTGGTCATGATTTGTATTAAAAGAAGTTTAGGACATTGTTGTCTAGATGTGTTTGAAACTAGAAGGAATTACAAACTTGATTCAGTATAAGGAGATGACACTCAGCAGCTGTTTACACATCTGGACTCAGGAGCGCTAGAGTGGGACACCAGAACAAACTTTTTAGGGTGTCCCACACAGGTGCTCCAGTGGATACTTGGGGTGTCTCCATGTGTGAAACTTGTCCAAAAAAAGGGAAGTATTCCAGCTTTTTTAAGGGAATAAATCATGTCTTCTAATATAATGTTTTTGGCAGATACAAGTTAACTACATTTGTTCAGGCCTATTTGTAATAAAACAAGTTTATGATGTTGTTGTCTAGATGGGTTTGTACTAGAATGAAATGCAAACTTAATTCAGTGTAAGGCACATCTGGACTCAGGAGCACTAGAAGAAAAAACTTTTTAGGGTGTCCCACACAGGTGCTCCAGTGAATACTTGGGGTGTCTCCATGTGTGAAACTTGTCCAAAAAAAAAAAGGGAAGTATTCTAGCTTGGTTAAGGGAATAAATCATGTCTGCAGCTTTGAACTCTGCCCAAACAGACAATTGTACCCCACTTCCAAGAAATGTTTCATATTACTATTTCTGGCCTCAAATATCTGTGTGCTAAGTATACCTGTTGTTTCATTCTCATAGGGGAGAAAAGACTCAGGATGCCTGAGGACTCCAGGACCCCCCCCCCCACCTCCTGAAGAAGGGGACCAGGAAACACCACAAGCTGAGGGTGTGGAGGAAGGAGAGGTGGTGGAAATTGTCACTACAACAGGTGAGTGTCTGACACCACAGATTCAGGTAATAGATGTATGCCAGCATATTTATATATATATAATATGGTGTGTATTTTTTCTTTTAGGTGATGTGCATGTTGTTGAAGAACAAGCTCCTGATTTCACCACTGACAGTGCCCAAAGGCTTATCCAGGACATCATGTATTGTATTCAGGATTTAGACTTTATAAAGCAAAAAACACATGAGATTGAAGTCAAACTGAAGAACATGCTTGATGTACTAGGAAGAATATAAATACCCAAAAAATGCCACCTTTTTTTTTTTTTTTTTGTGTTTTTAACAATTTTTTATGCATTTTAAAAGCCAAATTTTGAAGATGCGCACAGTGGGGTTGATTTACTAAAGGCCAATAGACCGTGCACCTTGGAAAGTGCAATTGCACTCTGCAAGTGCAAGTGAAGTTGCTCCAGAGCTTAGTAAATGAGGTAAAGCTTCACTTTGTAAAGAATACCCAATCACATGCAAGAAAAATTTAAAAAAACAGCATTTTTGGTTGCACATGATTGGTTGATGAAAGTCAGCAGAGCTTCTGCTCATTCACTAAACTCTGGAGCAACTGCTCTTACCATGTGCAACTGCACTTTCCAAAGTGCACAGTCTTTTTGCCTTTAGTAAATCAACCCCAGTGTGTCAACATGTGCTATCTGCTATCAAAGGATAGTAATGTACACGTTTTGTGGCTGCAACCCCTTCCTCGCAACACAAGTAGGTGTGAGGAAGTGGTTACACCCCCAAAACACGTCCATTGATCCCACATAGCACATGTTGACATTAGGTATGAGATCAGGAGGAAAATCCCCAGTTTGACTCCCAATTTGTGTTAATCTTCCAAATTTGGCTTTTACAGGGGTGACATCACCCCATCTGATGAAGGCAATATTAAGACATTTTGGACACTATAATGTCTGATATTGCCTTCAGGTTTTCAATGTTGAACTTTGTAAGTTTATGAGTTGTGTATGTTATGTTTTGAAACATGCCTGTTTATGTACCCTAAAAAAAAAAATTCAAGGTAAAACTTTATGAAACCCATATTTTTTGATTTAAAAAAAAAAAAAGTTTTACTCACATGTGCATGTGCACGGAGTAAAAGGTTTTATACTCAACAATGTGTGGCTTCTTCTTTCAATGATCAATACCAGTTTTTGTATTAAGTTTGCGTTTACAGTGACAATGGGTGTTATTTAATAATGGAAAAACCATTTGGCACTACAAGTGCACTAGGAGAACCTAGGAGACAGCAAAAAGAAACACAAGCAGTAAATGAAAATCAAGATTTTATCTGATAAAATAGAAAATGTATTCCAAATTGGCTGGCAAAGCAATGGCCCCGCCTACCCATAAAATATTCAACATATTTTTCCCGCACTTCAGGCACTTTGGGGGGGGCAAGCCAGGACAGCCCGCTTCCAGGGCCGTCAGTGCTTTATTAAGTCCGGCCTCAGGCCCAACTGAGGCAACATATCTTGGATTATTTCGTTTGAAAAAGTTGTGCAGTATGCAGCAAGATAACACAATGTGATTTAGTTTGTACTCTGCCATATTTATGGTAGTTAAAGATAGGCGGAACCGGCTGGCCATTATCCCAAACGCATTCTCCACGACTCTCCAGCCGGTACTTAAACACCCTCTTCTCTGGGGTGAGGGTCCTCTGGGGGAATGGCCTCATCACGTGATCACCCAGACCGAATGCCTCATCTGCGACAAACACAAATGGCAGTCCCTCAACATTATCTTCCGCAGGTGGCAACTTCAAGCCACCACTCTGGAGACGTTGAAAGAACTCGGTCCGGGCAAAGACTCCACCATCCGACATCCGGCCATTCCTCCCCGCGTCCACATACAGAAACTCATATGTCGCCGACACCACCGACATCAACACAATACTATGAAACCCCTTATAGTTATAATAGTATGACCCCGAATGGGGTGGTGGTACGATGTGGACGTGTTTCCCATCAATTGCCCCTTCACAGTTGGGAAAGTCCCAACGGTCGGCAAAGTGGGATGTCACCGTCTGCCATTCCTGTGGCGTTGAAGGAAACTGTGGAGTCAAACAAAAAAAATTAGTAATTTTGCACATAAACATTGCAAGCAGATTAGACACAAACATTCTTAGCCAACACCAGTATAACATTTTTTTTAAGGAGTATTTAAAGGAAAAAAATAAGGTCCACTTAGCAGATTCACCCCCCCCCCCCCCTCTGATGGCCCATTGTAACAATTTTAGGGGGGGGGGGTGTTTTGGAGAGGTAACCCTCTCCACTTCATTGAGAGCTGAATTAATAAATAATGTGTGTTACTTTGGCCAGCTCCTCCTTACTTACACTATTGGAAGCCCACTGGACAGGTAATAAGTGTCATAATACAAAAATATGAATACACACTGTACAAATTGAAGCACATTTTACATTCTGCAATTAACTAGCAAGATAATAGGAGAACCAAACTTTAAACAGTACAATTTGAAATGTTTCAGGCAGGCCCTTGCATTACATGCTTTGGTGAATTCATCCGAAAATATGAACACAAAAGAGGTAGGTATAGTGTGTATGGGTTTGGCAAAGTCAGCAGATAGAGGATTGGTATGGGTTGATTTAGCGGTTGGGGGAGGGAGGGTTTAAAATGATTTTGGGACCCCCCAAAAAAAGCCTCTGGCACTCTTCCTTAATTTAAGAACACAAATAACATTTGTACACATTTTAGGGGGTGTTTAGGGTAAAGCACTACTATGGAGCTGACAAAATACATTGTTAAGTGACTAGGCTAGGTGGATATGGGCCCAGGATAGCATACTGGGGAGGTTATTGAAGGTAAATATGCATAAAATTTGGAAGTTTAAAAACTGCCAGCATGCCTGAGGACAAAGGGGACATTCGCAGCATATTACAATCATGGTAATTAGGGAATGATGAAAGAAATACAATACATTAGCAAACAATAAATACATAGAATGTGATGTTAAAGGAGAAAACTTACCCTAATATAGTCCTTCTGCAGGACCTGAATGATAGCATAACAGGTCTCTGGAATAATGATCTCCAGAGCCTGGGGGGAGATGCCAGTCAAGAACTTGATGTCCTGCAGACTTCTCCCCATCACAAAGTACTGCAACGTGGCAACTAGTCTTTGTTCGGGAGTGATGGCTTTCTGCATGCAGGTGTCCTGCCTGCTAATAAAAGGGGACAGCAAAGCCAACAAACGGTGAAAATTGGGATCCGTCATCTGGAGATAATTCCTGAAATCATCAGGGTTATTCTCCTGGATCTCCCGCAACAAAGGCATGTGAGAGAACTGGTCACGCTGGAGCAACCAATTCTTGGTCCATGAACTCCTCCCCACCCTGTTCATGGACTGGGCTTGGGTCACAGTAAGAACCCCAACACCAAGCCCCCGCACAGCACGAACTTTACGACGAGGAGGTACCCGCAACAAGGCTTTAAAACGGACGGCTGGTCAGAACGAACTAAACAGAAAGCACTGAAAAACAGCAAGGTCTGAAAGAACGAGCTGAAAATCAGAAATGAGCGGACAAGAACGCACTGAGAATCAAATACGGTACTATAAATAGCACGCACTGACAAACAAATGCAAACTGACTACACGCACTGAAGAACAGATACAAACCCACAAGCACAAACTGAGGAGCAGCAACGATCGGAAAAGCACGAGTCTGAAAAGAGCGAATCAGCTCTTACCAAACTTCTACTAACACGAGATAAACACGAGATTAGCAGAAGGAGCCCAAAGGGTTGACTACTGCAAGTACCATTCATACACTGACAGCGCAGCAACCTAACGACCATCACCTGAGAGCACTATATGGCCTATATATGCTCTCAGGTGGTGGTCGTTAGGTTGCTGCGCTGTTAGTGTATGAATGGTACTTGCAGTAGTCAGTTATAAACTCCCAGGACTTTTTCTGTAACGAAATATTAGATCCTGGTCCATGGGGGCCTTTTCTCTGATCCTGGTATCCAAGAATCTGGCAGGAAAACACTTACCTTTGTTCTTTGTGGCTGGATAAGAGCCCCTTTTACTGAACTGAAGGACAGGTGTTCGGGTTCGGCACATCATGGATCTTGTGGACAGATTACTGGGAGGGGCTGGGGAAGACCCGGCTGTCATGGTGCACGTTGGCACCAATGACAAAGTCAGAGGCAGATGGAGTGTCCTAAAGAACGATTTTAGGGACTTAGGAGCTAAATTGAGGAAAAGGACCTCCAAGGTAGTATTCTCAGGAATACTACCGGTACATCGAGCCACACCAGAAAGGAAGAGGGAGATTAGGGAAGTAAACAAGTGACTGAAGAGCTGGTGTAGTAAGGAGGGGTTTGGGTTCCTGGAGGACTGGGCCGACTTCTCAGTCGGTAACCGGTACTATAGAAGGGACGGACTGCACCTAAATGAGGAGGGTGCAGATCTGCTGGGAAGGAAGATGGCCAAAAAGTTAGAGGGGTTTTTAAACTAGGCGATGGGGGGGAGGGTCCAGAGGCAGAGATAGCCAGCGCGGGAGATATTCCAGAGGGTAGTATTGGGGGGCATTAGTGGTAGGTTAACCAAAGCACAAAAACACAAGGTGAGTATAGTAGCAAGTCCTAGTTGCAATCTCAAAACAATACGAAGACAATATGTGACCGGTCTAAACTATGTGGCATGTTCACCAATGCCAGGAGCATGGCGGACAAGATGGGTGAACTAGAGATACTGTTGTACGAGGAGGATTTGGATTTTGTGGGAATTTCAGAGACCTGGTTCAACAGCTCTCATGATTGGCTGGCAAACATTCAAGGGTATACCCTATACCGCAAGGATAGAGAGGGTAAAAAAGGGGGAGGGGTATGCCTATATATCAAGAATAATGTACAAGTGAATGTGAGAGATGACATCACTGAGGGAGCTAGAGAGGAGGTGGAATCCTTATGGGTAGAGCTCCAAAGGGATAAAGCTAAGGGGAAAATAATACTGGGAGTATGCTATAGGCCCCCTAACCTGAGGGAGGAAGTGGAGACGGATCTCCTATCACAAATTGGAGTAGCAGCAAGGATGGGAAGTGTTATCATAATGGGGGATTTTAATTATCCAGACATAGACTGGGCAGCGGGAACCGCGCATTCATTTAAGGCTCGCCAGTTCCTTAATGTCTTGCAGGATAATTTTATGGGTCAGATGGTAGACGCACCAACTAGAAATAAAACATTACTGGATCTACTGATTACCAACAATACAGACCTGATCACGGATGTGGAAATGCGGGGCAATTTAGGTAACAGAGATCACAGGTCAATTAGTTTCAGTATAAATCACACAAATAAGAAACATAAAGGGAATACAAAGACACTGAATTTCAAAAGAGCCAACTTCCCTAAACTACAAACCTTGCTAAAAGGCATAAACTGGGATAAAATATTAGGAACAAAGAATACGGAGGAGAGATGGGTTTGCTTTAAGAGCATATTAAATAAGGGCATTAGCCAATGTATCCCATTGGGTAATAAATTTAAAAGAGCGAACAAAAGTCCTGGATGGCTTAACTCCAATGTAAAAATGCATATAAAAGCAAAGGAGAAGGCCTTCAAAAAATACAAGGTTGAGGGATCATCCTCAGCATTCAGACTTTATAAAGAATGCAACAGGAAATGTAAGGGTGCAATTAGGACAGCTAAGATAGAACATGAAAGACACATAGCGGAGGAGAGCAAAAAAAATCCCAAGAAATTCTTTAAGTATGTAAACATTAAAAAAGGGAGGACAGACCATATTGGCCCCATAAAAAATGAGGAAGGACATCTGGTTACAAAGGATGGGGAGATGGCGAAGGTATTGAATTTATTCTTCTCCTCAGT
Source organism: Aquarana catesbeiana (assembly GCF_042186555.1). NCBI lineage: Eukaryota > Metazoa > Chordata > Amphibia > Anura > Ranidae > Aquarana > Aquarana catesbeiana. The sequence goes on from NC_133328.1 coordinate 56,275,417, forward strand.
CTTCACGAGTGAATCGGGGGGCTTCAGTAACCAAAACTGCAGTGTTTATCCTCATGACACAACACAGGAAGCACCTCCATGGTTAACAGAGGACGGAATTAAAATTAGACTTGAGAAACTTAACATTAATAAATCACCGGGACCAGATGGCTTGCATCCGAGGTTACTTAGGGAACTCAGTCAAGTGATTGCCAGACCGTTGTTCCTAATTTTTACAGATAGTCTACTGACTGGAATGGTACCAGCTGATTGGAGAAAAGCCAATGTAGCACCTATATTTAAAAAGGGCCCAAAATACATCCCTGGGAATTACAGACCAGTTAGCCTAACATCAATAGTATGTAAACTCTTGGAGGGGATGATAAGGGACTATATACAGGATTTTAGTAATACGAACGATATCATTAGCAGTAATCAGCATGGATTCATGAAGAATCGTTCTTGCCAAACCAATCTATTAACCTTCTATGAGGAGGTGAGTTGCCATCTAGATAAAGGAAGGCCTGTAGACGTGGTGTATCTGGATTTTGCAAAAGCATTTGACACAGTTCCCCATAAACATTTACTGTACAAAATAAGGTCCGTTGGCATGGACCATAGGGTGAGTACATGGATTGAAAACTGGCTACAAGGGCGAGTTCAGAGGGTGGTGATAAATGAGGAGTACTCAGAATGGTCAGGGGTGGGTAGTGGGGTTCCCCAGGGTTCTGTGCTGGAACCAATCCTATTTAATTTGTTCATAAACGATCTGGAGGATGGGATAAACAGTTCAATCTCTGTATTTGCAGACGATACTAAGCTAAGCAGGGCAATAACTTCTCAGCAGAATGTGGAAACCTTGCAAAAAGACCTGAACAAATTAATGGGGTGGGCGACTACATGGCAAATGAGGTTCAATGTAGAAAAATGTAAAATAATGCATTTGGGTGGCAAAAATATGAATGCAATCTATACACTGGGGGAGAACCTCTGGGGGAATCTAGGATGGAAAAGGACCTGGGAGTCCTAGTAGATGATAGGCTCAGCAATGGCAGGCAATGCCAAGCTGCTGCTAACAAAGCAAACAGAATATTGGCATGCATTAAAAGGGGGATCAACTCCAGAGATAAAACGATAATTCTCCTGCTCTACAAGACTCTGGTCCGGCCGCACCTAGAGTATGCGGTCCAGTTCTGGGCACCAGTCCTCAGGAAGGATGTACTGGAAATGGAGCGAGTACAAAGAAGGGCAACAAAGCTAATAAAGGGTCTGGAGGATCTTAGTTATGAGGAAAGGTTTCGAGCACTGAACTTATTCTCTCTGGAGAAGAGACGCTTGAGAGGGGATATGATTTCAATTTACAAATACCGGACTGGTGACCCCACAATAGGGATAAAACTTTTTCGCAGAAGAGAGTTTACCAAGACTCGTGGCCACTCATTAAAATTAGAAGAAAAGAGGTTTAACCTTAAACTACGTAGAGGGTTCTTTACTGTAAGAGCGGCAAGGATGTGGAATTCAATTCCACAGGAGGTGGTCTCAGCGGGGAGCATTGATAGCTACAAGAAACTATTAGATAAGCACCTGAATGACCACAACATACAGGGATATACAATGCAATACTGACACATAATCACACACATAGGTTGGACTTGATGGACTTGTGTCTTTTTTCCTTGTCAAAAGAAGTTTATTGAGTATACAATGTTATAAAGATACATAAAGATACATAAAGTAAGTTTACAAGGATCTATAAAGTAAGCTCATTGTTTTACAGTAGGGTTTATATAGGTAAATATCATGAAATTTCAAATATTAAACATTGGGTTCACGTAAACCTAAATTAAAGATATATATCATTTCCTTAGTTACTTTTGTAGGTATTTAAATGATTTATACCTACTATACATATTGTTTACAAGTAGAGTGTATATAGGTCAAATAAATTCTGATAATGAGCTTTAATCGTAAGGTGGAGAAAAGGAAAGAGAAAGAAGAAAAAGGGTTGAAAGGTAGAGGTATGGTCCACAAGGTTGTCCCGCTCGTCAGTTTATTATTCTTTTTAGTTCTCTTTGAAGCCTTAGAATGGGTGTCTCTGTAAGTCATTTAATCTGTTACCATGGCAACAGGACAGAGTCATTGAAATTTGACAGGAACTGTTGTTTTATCCAAGGATGCCAAAGTTTTTCAAATTTTGGAATTTGATTTTGATCGATGGCTACCATCTTAGCATGGGACATTGTATTATTCATTCTGTGAGTTGTTTCTGCTAGTACCAATGTAGGAGATTTCCATGCCTTGGCCACTGTTTGTTTTGCAGCCGTTATTAGTTGGATCATAAGTTTGAATTGAGAGAGTGTTAACCATTCCGGTTTTAGATTAAGTAAAGTTAAATATGGATCTGGTTGTATTATTTTTTTAAATATTTTAGATGCAATCACGAAGACTTCCTTCCAGAAGGTTTGGATTACTGGGCACGTCCACCATATGTGTAAATATGTGCCTATTTCTGGGCATCCTCGAAAACAAAGAGTTGAGGTATTAGGTGAATATTTTGCCACTCTAGCGGGTACAAGGTACCAGCGAGTTAGGACTTTATAATTTGTCTCCAGTGCCAAGATGTTGGGTGAAGATGACTTAGATGTGAGCCATATATTAGACCAGTCCGTGTCTTCTAAAGTTCGTCCCAGGTCCTCCTCCCACCTCTGAACGTAAGAGGGTCTATTAAGATTTGCTACTCCATATAATTGATTATAAAGTGATGAAATTGTACCTTTAGCAAATGGATCTTTTGTACATATTGATTCAAAAATGGATAATTGGGATAATGGTGTATCCCCCTTTAGGAATGGTGTATAGAAATTTTTGATTTGGAGATATCTAAATATCTCAGAGTTTGGTAGATCATATTTTTCTCTAAGCGATGGGAATGAAAGGAATGATTTAGATGCTATGAAGTCATTTATTGTCTGAATGCCTGATGTTGTCCAAGCTTTAAAAGAATTTGGGTAGATCCATGCCGGATAAAAGGCCGGATTTCTGATAAAAGAAAGGAGAGGATTGTGTGGAGATTGTAACTGATATTTGGTTTTTAGTTTATCCCAGAGAGATAAGAAGTGTTTAGTTATGGGATTATGAATTTTAAAGCGGTCTTTAGGATCAAGCCATAATAAATTTGATATTAATAGAGGGTCGTTTTCTGAAGCCTCTATAAATACCCATAATGGGATTTCCTGTTTTGCATGGTATTTGGACAGACTGGCCAAATGTGCTGCTCTGTAGTAGTTAGTAAAATTAGGGTATCCCAGGCCTCCTTTATTTTTGGGAAGATGTAGTGTGTGTATAGGTATACGTGGTTTAGAAGAGCCCCATATAAACGAAGTTGCTCTTTTTTGTACTATTCTCAAAAAATAGGAAGGAATTGGAATAGGGAGGACTCTGAATAGATAAAGCAATTTGGGTAGAATAGTCATTTTGATTGCATTAATCTTCCCTATCCAGGATAAAGGAAGTTGTGACCATTGTTTTATTAGATTTGTGATCTGTCTTAATACAGGAGGATAATTGGTTGAGAATAAGTCAGAATGAGATGCTGTTAAATGAATTCCAAGATATGGGATTGATTTTTCTGCCCATGTGAATGGGAGTGCAGCCCTAGCCGGGATCAATTCCATGTTTGTGAGTGAAATATTAAGCACTAGGCATTTCTTAGGATTAATCATAAGGCCGGATAGGGCTGCAAATCCATCAAGAGCTGGTATTAAGTTAGGACCAGAGACCTGTGGTGATGATAGAAAAAGTAATATATCGTCTGCAAATATACATAATTTGTGTGTAATACCTCCTACTTCAATGCCAGTTATAGTTTGGTTTGTTCTGATGTATTGGGCCATGGGTTCGAGTATAAGGGCAAATAATAAGGGAGATAATGGGCAACCCTGTCGGGTACCTCTTTCGATATTAAAGGCTTCAGATTTGTATCCAGCATATTTTATATAGGCTTTGGGTTTATTATATAATGCTTTGATCCATGTTAAAAAGTGGGGTCCAAAACCCCATTTTTGTAATGAATATTGCATATATTGCCAGGATACTGTGTCAAATGCCCTCTTAATATCGAGAGATAGAAAACATAAAGGGATTTTCCGTTTTTTAGCAATATGTGCCAATAACACTGCCCTGCGTTTACCATCGCCTGCCTGTCTATTTGGCATGAAGCCTACTTGATCTCTATGTATTAATTTTCCTATAATGCTATTGAGGCGTTTTGCTATTATTTTTGCTAATAATTTAATATCGAGGTTTAACAGAGAGATAGGCCGATAATTCACACAGGAAGTGTCATCAGAAAGGGGTTTTGGGATCATACAAACAATTGCCATTAGTGTTTCTTGCCGAAAAGAATGTCCATCTAGAAGTTTGTTAAAAGTTTCAGTGAGAATGGGAGAGAGTATTTCTGAGAATGTTTTATAGTATAAAGCCGAGTAGCCGTCTGGGCCTGGTCTTTTGTTAAGTTTTAGGTCTTTTATGGCGTTAGCAACTTCATCTATAGTTATAGGCTCATCCAAACTGCTTTTTTGATTCTGAGATAACTCAGGTAAGGTTATTTTTGAGAAGAAGGATTCAGCTTCTGTAGGATTAAATTCATTGTTTGTCTTGTATAAAGTTGCGAGATGTGAGTGAAATTTATGGACTATTTTAACTGGATTACAAGTGTAAACATTTTTTGATAATTTCAAACGTATTGGTTTGAAAGATTTGTTAGTTGAATTTAATGCCCGAGCCAAGTATGTACCTGGTTTGTTTGTATTCATGTAGAAATTGTGTTTGGAGCGTTTGAGGGATTTATCAACTGACTCAGTGAGAAATAGATCGTATTCCAATCTAGATTTTTCCAGATGAGATTTTGTACTCTGAGATGGATTATCTTGAAATGATATGTAGGCTGCATTAAAATTGAGTTCTAGTTTTTTTGCTAGATTTTTGCGTTCCCGTTTAAATAGTGCCATTTGTCTTTGTATTGTACCACGCAAGACAGGCTTATGAGCTTCCCACAGTGTTATTGGGGAGATGTCTGTTGTATTATTAATTGATATGTATTCCTTTAAAGCTTGTTCAATGGCCATCTGATGTAGTGGGTGTTTGAGCATTATGTCCGGTAAGTACCACGTTGGGTCATGTGCTTTTGGTATGGCTGAGGCTATAGTAGTGTATACTGCATTATGGTCAGACCACGGAATCGGAATTATATCTGATGCAATAATTTCTGGTATCATTCCTATTGTTAGAAAAATATGATCTATTCTGGTGAAGGTTTGATGAGGGTGCGAGAAATAAGTGAATTTCTTTTTCATTGGGTTACTTTCTCTCCATGAATCTACCAGATTGTATTTGGAAAGAAGTTGAGAAAAAGGTAATCTAGAGGTTATTTTGGATGGTGTAAAAGGTGATTTATCTAGAAATGGGAGGAGGACCTGGTTCGAATCCCCACACATTATCACTGTTCCTATTTTGTGTGTATTAATCACTTGTAATATATGTGAGAGGAATGGTGTAGGTTGTTTGTTAGGAGCGTAGTAGGAAATCACTGTGATTGCTGTATCCATTATATAACCCATGAGTATCAGGTATCTACCTTCTGGGTCTTTAATTTCTGATGATAAGGTGAATGGTGTGGATCGGTGAAATGCAATTAGAGTTCCCCTTTGCTTGGTACAGGCAGAAGCCGTGTAAATTTGTTGATAAAAAGGAGAAATATATTTTGGAGTAGAATCTTTGGTGAAGTGTGTTTCTTGGAGGCATACTATGTGAGCCTTCTTGTTATGGAAAGTACGGAAGGCTTTGGTCCTTTTTTGAGGGACATTTATTCCCTGAACATTCAGGGAAAGTATATTCAGTGGTGCCATGGCAATAGATCAAATAGTTTTGACTTACTTTTTGTTATGCAGAGCTGACTGCGCAGATCAACCTGTGTGGACTGAAGAGATGAATAGATAGAAAAGAAACCAGTGAATTCTGGAGTAAAGAGTAAACAAAAAACATATGAGATTAGATGATACATTGTATAAATTATTTTTTGCAAGTAATCACAATTTACCCGTGAAAGAGAATAAATATCTCTCTCAGGGGAATAAGTGCCTTCGTCACACTCCCACATAATATGGTTGGGAGAATGAGGAGGGCTAATGGGGGTACACGGATCTTCCGCTTACAGGAGAGAAGTGCTATGTCAAAAGACATCAAAATGATGTTTCATTAATTGGAGTGCAGAATATAGTTTTTGTTGAAATTATTTATTCCAGGGTGGTTGTATATGGTTAGTCTTGCCCTAGGCTAAATAATTCAGTTAGAAAGGTACTGTTAATAACTTTGGTATTGATGAAGATAGCTTGAATTATTTTGGGATTTTAACCCTTTTAGAGTAAACAATTACATATTTTATTCATATGTAACTGTTTAGATATGTTAACTCATAAAATTGAGGTTGTATTGCTTCAGATTAGAATAAACAAAAACATAATTCTAGGAACTAGTTAGGTAATAATATATTTGTTTTAAGAAAAGAAAGAAAAAGCTTCCATTACTTCTGGATTATTGAACATATTTGTCCTAAAAAGTAATAAATCTATTGTTATTACCTGATAATATATAACTGAACAAGAATTTCCTTATTTCACTTATATATTCTAAGGCTATATGAATCAGAAGTAATAAGAAATATAACTGGAATGTAACATGATCCCACACAGTGTGTGACTATCAGAATGCAGTTACATTCAGTTATAAATATAGGTTTTTTATAGAGAACCATCTCTTAGTATAATAAATGAAGAGATATCAGGAATTAGGATGTCAGTCCATTGAATCTTCTTGGTCCATGGATGATGTGGCATAACGGCCTCTTTTGTGAGAATGATGATTCCCATTTTGTTCTGAAATTTTCTGGGTGCTGCCTGAAGGTGAAGATGACGCCATTCTTCTGGGTGTGGGAGTGTTGCTGCTTGTGGGTTCTGTCAGATTTAATTTTAAAAGGGTTTGTTGTAGTTCATCTGCTGATCTGCTTCTGTAAATTGTACCTTGGTAGTTAAATCTGACTGAAAAGGGGAAGCCCCATTGATACATAATGTTGTGGCGTTGCAGTTCCATTAGTTGGGGTTTCATGGATCGTCTTTTAGTAATAGTAAGTTGGGATAGGTCAGCAAAAATTTGATAATTGTGTCCTTGAAAATTAAGTTCCTTTTTTTCTCTTGCAGCAATTAGTATTTGTTCTTTCGTTCTGTAATAATGAAATTTTGTGATTATATCACGTGGGGGTCCATCTTTCTTTTTGGCTGTGAGGGCTCTGTGTACTCTGTCCAGTTCTAAACGTTCAATAGGGATATCTGGCTTTAGTTCTTGTAATAGAGCAGTAATAGTAGATTGCAGGTCTGTCAAAGTTTCAGGTACTCCCCTTATGCGCAAGTTTGAACGTCTGGCTCTATTTTCGTAATCTTCGAGCTTAGTTTGAAGTATTAAATTCTCTTTTTTTAATTGTTCCAATTCTGTTATATTTTCTTGGGTTGTAATTTCAATTTCATCCATTTTTATTTCTAAGGCTGCGGTGCGGTTTCCCAGCTCTCTTATTTCTTTGGTTAGGCTTTTTGTTATTTGGTCTGAGGTTTGTTTTAAAGCCTTATGAAGCATCTTTTCAAATTGTAATAATATTACTGGGGATACTGAGGAGGCTTGTGGAGAAGTTTGTGAGAGGATTTGTTCTGTATCTGACTCAAATGGAGAGTCTTGCTGTGACATTTTCTGTCTGTGAGAGCGCCCTGATGCTGTATCTTGTGAGGTGACTGGAGCTGCTTCAGCTGCAGTGAGTGCCTGTGAGCTCTTTGTGAGGTGATTTTTATTTCTGCCACGGTTTCCTCCCAGTACCATATTTCCTGCCCAAACTTTCACAGTTTGTTCCCTGGGGCAAAAAGGTTCAAATGGATACCTTTTGAGCCTGCAGGCTCCGCTTTGTCCTTCTCTTCTCTCCTCAGCGGTGTGGAGCTCTAACAATGCATGTCTGCTCTGCTAGGCTCCGCCTCCTGCCCTCCGACTTGTGTCTTTTTTCAACCTCACCTACTATATGTAACTATGTAGGTGGATTATGATCTTATGATCTGTATAATCTGAGGTCCAACTGATCTGGTAAGAGGCATTATTGTTATATGTTTTGGCTGCAGGAACACTCAAGTTTCAGAATATTGGAAGTCTTTTCATGCTGATATTATTATTTATATGGACTCTGTTCCTATATATCACAAGTTAATACTGATTTTCCATGGATCCCACGGTGTGATCATTATACACATGGACTTTTGTCTCTTTATTGCACCATTGTTATTTTTGTTCACTTGATAATATGTATTATTGTTTTTTACACAGTCATACATTGTGACACTTGAATGATTGTTTTGTTTATACACAGTTATATACTGTGACACACGCACTTTTTGTTTTTTTCAAAGGTCACATTTGTTCACATTTTACTTCACAGCTTGATACTTAATTGAGTAATGGATGCACGCTTGTTTCTTTTGGATTATATGTTTTTGAGCTTTTAGTATTTAGGCTAACACAAGCAGTGGCACTTTATTTATTTTATTTTTTCACTTGGTTAGCACAAAGAATATTTTTTTCTTTTAGGCAATTGTGTCAAACGCTTTTGCAAAATCCAAGTATACCACGTCCACAGCCACCCCTCTGTCCAAGGTTTAACTTACCTCCTTTTACTTACCTCCTCATAAAAAGAAATCAGGTTTGTTTGACAACTTCTGTCTTTCATCTGTCTGTTACTTAACCATTTCAGCCCCGGAAGAATTTGCTGCTGAATGACCGGGCCATTTTTTGTGATACGGCACTGTGTCACTTTAACTGACAATTGCACGGTAGTGTGACGCTGTACCCAAACAAAATTGATGTCCTTTTTTTCCCACAAATAGAGCTTTCTTTTGGGAGTATTTGATCACCTCTGCAGTTTTTATTGTTTGCGCTATAAACAAGAGAGAAAAAAAAAAGCGACAATTTCGAATAAAACACAATATTTTGTACTTTTTGCTATAATAAATATCCCCATTTTTAAAAAAAACAACAAAAAATTTTTTTTTTTCTCAGTTTAGGCCGATATGTATTCTTCTACATATTTTTGGTAAAAAAAAAACGCAATAAGCTTATATTGATTGTTTTGCGCAAAAGTTATAGCGTCTACAAAATAGAGGATAGATTTATAGCATTTTTATTATAACTATTATTTTACTAGTAATGGCGGCGATCTGCGATTTTTATCAGGACTGCGACATTATGGTGGACACATTGGACACTTTTGACACATTTTTGGGACCATTGGCATTTATACAGCGATCGGTGCTATAAAAATGCACTGATTACTGTAAAAATGTCACTGGCAGGGAAGGGGTTAACACTAGGGGGCGATCAAGGGGTTAAATGTGTTCCCTGTGTGTGTTTCTAACTGTGGGGGGAGGAGACTGACTAGAGGAAATGACAGATCGTGGTTCCTAGCTATTAGGAACACACGATCTGTCTCCCCTTACAGAACAGAACAGGGATTTGTATGTTTACACACACAAGTCCCTGTTCTGCCAATCGTGCCCGTGATCGCTTGTGGCCGGCAGTCATCCCCTCTCCCCAGGCTGACAGTGCTGCTGTCTGTTGTGCCCACTGTGGTGGCTGCCTTTATTTTCCTGTTTTGGGCTTTATTCCCTCTGTTTTCACCTGGTGATCTGGCCAGTAACACACCTCCTGTATTAGAGTGCCCCCACTCTGGATGAAAGAGCACAGGGAGCACCTTTGGACAGCAACATTGTTAGCATTGTCAGTCTGAGAGGGGGGGGGACTAGATGGACTAGCAGATTTCAATTACTCTTCAATACACTTACAAATTAAAGCCAAACTCCAGCTATTACTTAATAAGTAGTTACAGCAAACTGTTTTTTTTTTTACCTTTTACGTACAGTTAGGTCCATATATATTTGGACACAGGCTCAATTTTAGTATTTTTTTCAGGCATTTACCAAAACACATTCAATCTATAGTTATATAATAGATACGGGCTGAAAGTGCACACTCTCAGGTTTAATTTGAGGGTACATCCAAATTGGAGGAAGGGTTTAGGAATTACAGCTCTTAAGAATAGCTATCCCCCCCTTTTCAAGGGGCCAATTGAATTAAAAGCTGTTTCATGGCCAGGTGTGGGCTACTCGTTATTTCTACATCAATTAAGGAGGTAAAAGGTCTGGAGTTGATTCTAAGTGTGATATTTGCATTTGGAATCTATTGCTGTGAATCTACATCAAGCTTTCAAATGACCTGCCCATGCAAGTGAAACAGGTCATTGTAAGGCTTAAAAAGGAAAAAAATCCATCAGAGAGATAGCAGCAACATTAGGAGTGGTCAAATCAACAGTTTGGTACATTCTGAGGAAAGAAGAATGCACTGGTGAGCTCAGCAACATAAAAAGGTCTGGACATCCACGGAAGACAACAGTGATGGATGATCGCAGGATTCTCTTTATGGTAAAGAAAAACCCATTCACAACATCCAGACAAGTGAAGGACACTCTCCAGGAGGTGGGCATAGCATTGTCAAGGTCTACAATCAGAAAGACTTCACAAGAGCAAATACAGAGGGTTCACTACAAGGTGCAAACCATTCATAAGCCTGAAGAATAGAAAAGCCAGATTAGACTTTTCCTAAAAAAGCCAGACCAGTTCTGGAAAAGCATTCTTTGGATGGATGAAACTAAGATAACTCTGTACCAGAATGACGGGAAGAAAAAAGTGTGGAGAAGGCTTGGAACAGCTCATGATCCAAAGCACACAGCCTCATCTGAAAAACATGATGGAGGCAGTGTGATGGCATTAGCATGCATGGCTTCCTGTGGCACTGGGTCATTGGTGGTTATTGATGATGTGACAGAAGACAGAAGCAGCTGGATGAATTCTGCAGTTTTTAGAGATATACTGTCAGCTCAGATTCAGCCAAATGCAGCAAAGTTGATTGGACGGCGCTTCACAGTACAGATGGACAATGTTTCAAAACACACTGCAAAAGCAACCCAGGAGCTTTTGAAGGAAAAGAAGTGAAATATTCTGCAATGACCAAGTCAATCACCTGATCTCAACCAAATTGAGCATGCATTTCACTTGCTGAAGGCAAAACTAAAGGCAGAAAGACTCACAAAGAAAAAATGAGGACAGCTGCAGTTAGAGCCTGGCAAAGCATCAGAAAGGAGGAAGCCCAATCTTTGGTAATGTCCATGGGTTCCAAACTTCAGGCAGTTATTGGCAGTAAAGTATTCTCAACAGAATATTAAAAATGAACATTTTATTTATGATTATATTAATTTGTTCAATTTGTTCAATTCCAGGGCACCAGGAAAGGAAATGGGGGCTGGGTACCTGTGAAAACTAGGTACCCGCTCTCCCCCACAAAAAAATGACATGCCAAATGTGGCATGTTAGGGGGTCACGAGTACTTAAAGCGGAAGTTTCATTTTTGGGTGGAACTCCGCTTAAATTTTCATGTTCAACCCCTTGAATTAAAGCTGAAAGTCTGCACTTCAAATTTATTTAGATTGTTTCGGTTTAATTTTATTCTGGTGGCATTCAGATCCAAAAGTATGAAAATTGTGCCTGTGTCCAAATATATATGGACCTAACTGTAAATAAAGAATTATAAGCATCCCTGCTAGTGTTAAATGGTTTGTCTCATCTCTGTAACTAATACATTCTTCTAGAGAGCTTGATCTTTTGAAAAACAACAGGCTAAAGCCTTGTACACACGAGTCTCATATTGAAAATTATTAGTAAAGTTACGAAAATTCTCGTACGACAGACTACAACTTCGAAAGTGATATAATGTGTTGTATTGTATTGTAATGTATTCTTTTGTTGCCAAGCATGCGTTTTGTTCTGATTTTTTTCGGACAAAAACTGTACTGAATAAATGAAAATCGTACGTTCTGGTATCATACGAGAAAAAATGTCATGCTTGTCCCATCGGATAATTTTGCGCGACTTGTCCCGATCGGCTCTTGAAAGCTGTGTACTAACAATCAGAATATTGTATGATCGCTTCAAAAGCGGTATTTGTCGTCCAATTTTCTGACTGTGTGTACTAGGCTTAGGGCAGCCTATACATTAATCATCTTATTTTCGTTCAGCCAGCAGGTTGAATAAAAAAAAACCCATACATGGATCAAAATTCTTCTGGTCCCTGCTGATCCATATGGCCAGATTTACTGGCTGGATCACCACGTGAAAATAGAAGAAAGAAAGTTAAGAAAAAAAAAATGCAATCATCACATCTAAGAATTGGTAAGCTGCAAAATAATAAATGTTTGCTTTTGGTGTTAATACTGCTTTAATATACATAATAAGGTCAGTGTGAGGTGGTAAAATGTACATAAAAAAATAACCATTTTTTTTTTTTAATGGTAGTGAAAGTAGTTGTAAAGGTATAAGTTTGTTTACCTTACTGCATTTTATGCAGTTAAGTAAAAAATCTTCTGCATGCAGCTCCGCAGCCAGCCCCCCTAAATACTGACCTGAGCCCGATCCTGATTTAGTGATGTGCACGAGAGCAGCGTCTCTCTCTCTAATCATTGGTACTGTCAATCACGGCCAATGGGGAGAGAGCGGCTGGGCGGGACAGAGCCTGCTCGGGAGCGAGCACACACAAGTGCCCTCAGAGCAAGGGGAGAAACCAGGAGCACCGGTGGGGGACACGAGAAGAGGAGGATCGGGCTTGTTTTGTGCAAAACCACTGCACAGAGCTGGTAAGTATAACATGTTTGTTATTTTTTTTTTAATTGCCTTTAGAATCACTTTAACTGACTGTTATGCTTATGCATTAGCTTCATTGCAACCTGAGCCACTGACTGGGAACATGTATAAAGAAAAGGAATTTTGACACTTATTTACAAGTATGTGTAAGGCCTGTAACACGAAAGGTACTGGTGCTATACATACACAGCTTAGCACTGCGCTCCGAGCCCACCCAGTTGTGTGACAATAGAGCATAGACATTCGCTATTGCCCCACTGATCCTTCTCCAAGCCAATCACGAAGCGGGACATGTCACCTGATTTGCTGAAAGGACAGGTGATCCTATTGGACGTCTAGGAGGAGGAGGGAGGAGACGCACAGTGGAAGCCGACGTAATGCAGAGGAGGAGGAGACGCGATAGAAGCCACCGCCCGTCGCCAGCAGTAGCGCTGCCTGCCCACAACCTAGATGGGGTAAGTGCGGGGTGGATGACCGACAGTGAGACCCAACTGACAGTGGCGGGGGAAGTTGTGATTGTTTGCCATATTTTCGACTCTGTGATGACCCTTTATGAGACTTAGGCTTGGTACAAACAAGCCGAATAGCAGCCAGTATCAGAAGTGTGCACAGCTGGTCTAATACCCCGTACATACGATCCGATTATCGTATGAATGATCGTCCATTTTTTTTTGCTTGCTAATGTCACGTCGAATCTGATGAGTTTACTAAAGTCACGAAAATTCCCGTACAACAGAATAAAAATGCAGAAGTGATGTCATTTACGATAGCTGTATTGATTAAACGAAAATCGTATGATCTGGCATCATACAGAAAAAATTTCCGTGCTTGTCCAATAAAATAATATCGGATGAACTGTCCTAATCGGCTCTCGAAAGCTCTGTACTAACGATCCGATTATCGTACGATCGATTAGAATGCGGCCTTTTTTTCGTACTATTTTCGGATCGTGTGTACCGGGCATAACAACCAGCTTTTGTGGAAGGGACATGCTGGAAAACCAGCATTCATCAGTGTGTTCTGGCGGGGGGGGGAGGCAGTCCCCCTATCAGAACACAAAGGCACATCAGGTGAGATTGCTGTACTAACATTGCACATGTTAGCCCGGCAATCTCTCAGGTTTTTTCTGTTCAGCCTGCTGGGTTGAATGAAAAAAAAACTTTACGTGTGTACCTGGCTTTAATCACTTGGGGACATTCTGCCCACACATCCGCGTCTTTCAATAACAGAGATTTGTGAATAAATAAACAACCGCAGCAGATGGACTTGTAGTTTTCAAAGGACTATTCATTCATCGTAGTCTATTCATTCTTTCTCCAGTTTTCTAACTGAAAGTCCATGTGGATATGGAGGACAGAAAGATGGAGGGAAAGTGTGCTGGAGCCTGACATTGCACCCATGATCCATTGATTGTGGGTACAAAGCTTTGTAGAACCGTTTAAAAAAATAATACATTCACTTTTTTTTCACTGCAAAATTCATGTGCATTCATTATTTTTTTCAAAGGTAAACTTGGCCTTTAATAAATATTTGTGAACAGGCAGGGTTTTTAAACTATGTTTCTTCTGAATTAAAGTACTCTTACCTGTTCTTACCTGCTTGTTCACAATGTACACTAAGCTGTGCACGTGCAGCTCACAGTACAATTCTGGCATCTGCCAAGATGAGTGAACTCCCATGCATGTGCAGGAGTGAGGTCGTACGGGCCTGGTCAGTTAAAATGGCTGAATTTCGAAACTTGGAAGACCGGTCAAAGCAGGTGAGGATGCTCATGGACACCGCATTGTGGAGGGCATCAAGCCAAATGAAACAATAGTTTCACAATCAATAGTTATAAGAGACTTTCAAATATGCACCTCATGAAGTCATTGAAGTGGTTGTAAAGGCTCAAGGTTTTTTACCTTCATGCATGAAGGTAAAAAACCTTCTCTGTGCAGCAGTTCTCCAGCCCCTCCTAATACTTACCTGAGCCCCCAGGAACTCTCCATCCTCATTAAATGAGACAGAATTGGGAGTCATTGGTCAATGAGGACAGAAAGGGGGAAGGAAGGGGGCTGAGCTGGCTCTGTGTGTGAATGGATATGCAGAGCCGTGGCTCAGGAGCGAGCCTGCTCAGGTGCCCCAACAGCAAGCTGCTTGCTTTGAGGACACTCGGTAAGAGGGAGAGGCCAGGAGTGCCAGTGGGGGGACCCGAGGAGAGGAGGATTCGGGCTGCTCTGTGCAAAGCCATTGCAAAGAGCAGATAAGTATGACAAAAAAAGGGTCCAGCGATGCGGGGGATTGAAGCCCCGCTCATCCCCCCCTCCGCTCATCATCGCTGGCATTGCAACTGTGGGCGCCCAGCTGTGGCTTCACTGCTGAGCACCCACTGCGCATGCGCGAGCCGCGCGCCGTCACTGGCCCCGCAATCATCTGGGACCGATCACGTGTCCCAGATGATTGACAAGAGGGAGGGTGGAGAGGCGATCTCCCTTCCTGCGCCAAGGGAAGTAACGTCAGGAGCCCAGGCACCGAAGGAGGCAGATTACGAGGGAACCCCTAGCAACAGGCATTTAGAGGTGAGTAAAAAAAAACATTTTCTCCAAATGTTTTTTTAAATTTTTTTTAAGAACATTACAAATTTTTTTTTTTTTTGGGGGGGTGGAACTCCACTTTACCAAGCCACATGTAGCAGGGCACATGCATTCTCCATTGTAAGCTACAGACAATATCATCTTTTGACCGCATAAATACCACAACCTCTTCATCTTGTGGATGGTGAGTTCAAACTATCTGATGAGGATTGCCTTCAGTGATTATACCTTATACAGGCCAGGCATAGAGGTCTCACAAGGGATAGTCACTTCACAACAGTTGGAGTCAGAATAAGACTTCCAGATCCCAGTTGTCACCAGATCTCCTGAGCTCTTCCACAGCTAACCCGCTGTATACTCAAGCGTCATCCCCGCTAACCTGCTGGGTCCCTGGCTTGGCACTCGCTGAATCGTTCCCACTTCTTCACCATCCCCGGGTGGTGAGAGGACTGCTCAGGTGCTTGCTAGAGCTTACTCACAGTAGTCTCCGGTAATAAGGTGGATGGTCCCTTTACCCCTGACCACAACTGGTTCCCCGTCTGGCTGAACCTTCACAACTTGATTACACTCCAATCCTGCAGTCCCAACCCTACGCTGCTTCTCCTGCTCCTGGTTAGGCCTCAGGCAGCCTAGCAGCCAGTTGTCCTCGTAATAGGCCTCTGGCTTCCGGCCTAGCAACCCGGGGCAACATAACACACGTCCACCTAGACAGCCGTCCAGGTGCAGTAATTCCAGAATTAGAGAGGAGTCAGTGGATCTTCTAACAATTAGCCAGGACAATTACTACCTGGCTACACTTTTATTATAGATCATGTTAGAATCTACCATATTTAGATATTAAAAACATGTTGGATCAAACAGCTAGATATATGTGAAAATTCTAAATCATCCCCCCATGATGGTAGTCATGAGTAGTATATGTGTTTTGCAGATGTCCCGCTTCTTCAGGACTTGGGATGTATTCTCATATAGATCCTTATAACAATATCACTCCATCTATGAAGAGAAAAATGACAAGGGCGAAAAAATCAAACTATATTCTTACCTAAAAACAGACATGCCCAATAATTAGGATGTCCAAAAGATCAGATCAAACAGAAAAGATGCTAAATTAGGGTTGCCACTTTTTCTTCAAGCCAAACCCGAACACTTTAGAGGCGCATATTAATTTATTTTTTTTCAATAAACACTATAGGATTGTAACAGACCTGGGACACCTTTGGGCACTCCAAAGAGAATAGAAATGTGGTGCACATAGTGCCCCCTCACCTTCCTGTCAAGCCCCGTTCTGAGCCACATTCCTGTCTGAATAGGTGGACTGAAACCTGGACACATGATTCAAAACCTGAACTGTCCGGGTGAATCCCGGACAGGTGGTAACCCTATGCTAAATTATATCTAGATTCTATTAGTCCCAGCATGGGAATTAAATATACCCGGCACATATAGGATGAGCGTCTTATATTCTAAACGATGTCCAAGGTGTATTTAGAAAGAAAGGTATCTATATCACTGTGAATTCCAATAAACGCATCTAAAAGACCCATATCCACAAAACCCATAAAAAGGAGAGGACAAGAGAGACAACTAGTGTTAGCACCTTGCCAACCTATGGTTCAGAATAGAGCGCCCCGTCTGTTAGTGCACCGTCATTATACGAACAACATATCAGTACATTGAATTTTCTCATATACCGTATTTATCGGCCTATAACACGCACTTTTTTCCCCTGAAAATCAGGGGAAAATCCGTGGGTGCGTGTTATAGGCCGATCCCCGCCGATTTCTGTGTCATCGGAGCGATCGCGGCAATTGCCGCGGTCGCCGCCGACATACACAGCCGTGGGTAGATTCAAAAATGGCGCCGAGACTGCAGGGAGCCGAGATACACATACTCGAGTGTTCTCGGCTTTTTCCGGCGCCGCCGTCACGCCCAGTCCCGCCCCTGGACCTGTGTTATGTCCATCATAGGGCGGGACTGGGCGTGACTGTGAGCGGCGCCGAAAAAAGCCGAGAACACTCGGGTATGTGTATCTCGGATCCGACAAGAGCCGAGATACACATACCCGAGTGTTCTCGGCTTTTTTCGGCGCCGCTCACAGTCACGCCCAGTCCCGCCCTATGATGGACATAACACAGGTCCAGGGGCGGGACTGGGTGTGACGGCGGCGCCGGAAAAAGCCGAGAACACTCGAGTATGTGTATCTCGGCTCCCTGCAGTCTCGGCGCCATTTTTTGAATCTACACCGAGTGCACAAAGCTGCACTGACATGGCTGGACTGGGGCAGACCTGCACTAACGAAGCTGCACTGGGGCAAGGCTGCACTGACAAGGCTGCACTGGGGCAAAGCTGCACTGACAAGGCTGCACTGACAAAGCTGCACTGACAAGGCTGCACTGGGGCAAGGCTGCACTGACAAGACTGCACTGGGGCAAGGCTGCACTGACACTGAAAAGGCTGCAGATGGACAGATAAGGCTGCATTGATGGGCATTTTAATGTAAGTTTTTTTTTCCTTAAACTTCCCTCCTAAAAATTTTTTTTCCTTAAAATTCTCTCCTAAACTTGGGGTGCGTGTTATACGCCGGCGCGTGTTATACGCCGATAAATACGGTATGTAACTGTTTGATCTGACATGTTAGTAATATCTATAATAAAAGGATGTATTGATTTTATGAATGGATTCCTCACTGATTTAATGACTTCATGAGGTGCATATTTGAAAGTCTCTTAAATTTATTTATTGTTACAACTAATGTACACACGATCGGACTTTACGGCATACTTGGTCCGGCGTACCGGATTTCGTCGGACAATTCGATCGTGTGTGTGCTCCAGCGGACTTTGTTTTCTCAAAAGTTTGACGGACTTAGATTTGAAACATGTTTCAAATCTATCCGACAGACTCGAGTCCGGTCGAAAAGTCCGCTCGTCTGTATGCTAGTCCGACGGACAAAAACCGATGCTAGGGCAGCTATTGGCTACTTGTTTTAGTACCCAATTTTCTCAAACTTTATTAAAAGACTGACAGGTATGCATTTAATTCCTGTAAGTTTTAAAAGCCATACAACAGGAACCTTCCCAGCTATCATAAAATATATAACGGGTTCCCACATTTCAGTGTATTTATTTGTCTTGTTATGTAGAATAACTGAAAGCTAAAGCTGTGCCATTCTGCAGGTAGCTTGTGAACTGTGAAAACACTGTGAAGATTTAATGCTTCCCTTAACACAGAAAACCCCCACCTAGGTTTCCCTCTTTAATGAGGCACTGAAAGTTATGAACTTAAAATAATTACAGAGCTGCTCGCATGCACACTCTACACAAGTGGAATGCTGCCTTGGGGCAATACAGGCCATGAAATAATTTCTTTAATAAAGAAAGATAGGATATTAAAGGACTCTTTTTGTCTCATTAGGTAACAGCAGACCACAGCTGCATAGCTCTTTCTAAATATAACATGAATTTATAAAGTGGCTTTCATCCAATCTGGCTTCCCAGAGAGCTTTGCATTATTAGATACAGACATGCAGCCACAATCAGGGTGGAATCCCCAAACAGTTATGAACTTCCTTTAGTTTTCACGTCAGTCTTCAAAGGCTAGCAGGCCACTGACAAACATGGGTAAATATTGCATAAGTAACATATTTGATGGTTTGCTGTTATATCGGCAGCTGTCAGTGTGCGTCTGAGATCTGCAGAGCTATAACTGCAAGAAGAGGAGGAGAAATGTCATTATACAGACATGGAATCACACTGATTGCAGGCTAGATGTCTAGAGAGCTTCTTAAAGTGGATGTAAACCCACCACTCACTCAGTATAAACTAATGGCACAGTATTAATGTATATATACTGTACATGCAAGCCTCCTACATGTATCCCTACCTTGCAAATGTCACCCCCTTCAGCAGTATGAGCCCTGCAAAACTTTGGAATCGATGGGTGGGTCTCTTTGTCGGAGTTCGGTGGGCGGAGTTGTGATGTCACAAGATTCCCGCCCACCTCCACACTCTCCTACTCTCCTATTTCTGAGTTTCAAGTAACATCCAGTCAAAATTTAGGAAAGGCACCACATGACTTCAGCATGCCCAATCATGCTGCGGTGTGGAGCAGCCAATCCTGGGAGAGCTGGAGAAGAAAAGAGGAGGGATGTGAAGCTGGAATCGTAACATTCTCTCTCTCATGCGGTTCATGAGGTAAAGAAATGAGATGTCAGTCATAGCAGTGGGGATGTAGCAACACAAATTTATCTGTGTGTCATTTTTTTATCCTACTAAAAAAAGACAAGAGCACTGTTCAGAGCTGGATTGACTCTTTGTGGCAAGACTAGGCACAGATGACTTGACATCCTCTACTGTACCAGGTAGAAGTCTTCATTAAAACGAAGATTTGCAGGTTTACATCCACTTTAAGGGAGAACTATAGTAATTACTATAAGGGAAATTACATCAAAGGACACCACTTGTTTTGAATTACTGTTAGCCATTACTGAATACTGTTATTTAAGCATCAGCTAAAGGGAATGTATTGTTTATTTGTCTATTTATCTGTAGGGCTACCCCCGAAGGAACTGCTAGAGGATTTGGGTTCTCTGTTTGTCGCTGAGCCCTGGGCTTTTTCTTTTAAATGCTCCTGCTCCCTGGCAAAGGCTCCTGGGTTGTGTAGTTTTGATCTCAGCTAAACTGTAAGAAAAGTTCTGCTTCCAGCAAGCAAGTTCTATTGATACCGCACTCCTGTATTGAAACTTGTGATAAACAGAGTTGTTGAACACCCCCATCTTGTGGGGGTGACACTACGCTGACACTATATGTGAAACTACATACATATAAACAATATTTAATGATAATTTCAATCATGATACATGCATAAATTCATGACAGTAATAAATGTATTATAGTCCTTTTAAGTGTGAATTTCTTCAATCATCTTTCATTTACTGTAAATCTTCACATTGGATAATTCAACTACCTGTGTTCCCTCCACCTAAACCTGAAAATGCACCGGCCAAACTCTATCTCTTTCTGTTTAATGAAAGGCGAAAAATGCTTTATTTGGAATCTGCTCCACCCTTCTTGACACTCCACCAGATTACAGCCAACAATAGGTAAAAAAATAGCAAAAAAAAACACAAAAAACAAACAAAAGAAACATGCAAATAGTGTAAAAAAAAGTTACAGTTCCAATTTTCCAGTTTTCATCCTCCCAATGTGGTTTGCTCATGGTCTATAGCCAACTGCTAAGGGTTACATGTATTGTGAGTGGCAAAGATAAATTATAGATGCAATAATAAGAAATTGTATCTAATGGTATCAACCCCTGGACCTGTTAGAATCAGATATCAAGAGTATACATATAAGACAAACAGTAAACAGCAACGGATCAGATGGTTTAAAGGATAATTCCTTTCTCAATGCATTATTGCCCCTTGAGTCAGAAATGATTGCCATTAATTAGAAAACACTGGCATTTGTTATTATGGGAATTTTATAAAATTTCAGAGCTACCATTGGTTCCCATTGAAGCCTTCTGCCAAAACCAGAGCTTAAGAAATGTGGCTTTATTATGGTACTATAAGGTCAGGGCTGATCCCTTGCCTATTTTGTGCTCAGTGATCACTCATACTCAAAGAAAAGTTGATTCATTCATCCTACTGCAGGTTTCTTCCATCACATAAAACAACACTACACCTGTCTTTCCTATCATGTAGTTTAAGCTGTGATTTGTACTTGCAATTTAATCTATGTTGCAAAGACTACTCAACAAGTTAAGGATCGTATCTCCCAAGATAGTACTAAGTATAAAATTGATGCGCTTTAAATAAATAGTGCACAATATGCTGCTGCGACTAAGCTTAAATCCAGGAATAAAAAATGCATACATGTGAATAAAATAAATACATAATTATGGTGCTAATACATGTGTTAAAATTGCCAAAAAAAAAAAAAAATTGCCAAAAAAAAAAAATGCCAAAAAAAAAAAAAAATCTTCAAATTGGTGATGTGACGGTTAGTATAAATAAAATAATAATGACACTCTGAGTACAATGTCCAGGCAGAGATAAATAGTGGGAGAAAGTAAAAATAATTAAACAGTTCCTTCCCTTAATCCAGATTGATTGACTCACTGGGTTAGATCGTTTGTATCAGGATATTTAGTTTTTCTTGCATCCCACTTCAACAATTATACTGCTGGTGATTCGGCTCTCAGGATAAAGGTTTTATGCAAAGCAAGCAAAGAAAAAATAGATCATTGTGCAGTGAACTTACTAGATAGTACATAAGCAAAACAGAGACAAGAGATACACTCACAAACTCCCGGTCTATTAGAAGCATTCAAATATGCAGATTGCAGTCAGCCGCTGTGGACGAGGTTTCCCATAGAGAAACAGCTGCTGTTAACCTTCAGGTGTATTGCAGCACTGAACGTCCTAAGCTCCTCCCACGCGTTACATCACTGACACGTGACTTTTTCAAGGAAATTGTATCTAATGGTATCAACCCCTGAACCTGTTAGAATCAGAAATCAAGAGTATACATATAAAACAAACAGTAAACAGCAACGGATCAGATGGTTTAAAGGATAATTCCTTTCTCAATGCATTATTGCCCCTTGAGTCAGAAATGATTGCCATTAATTAGAAAACACTGGCATTTGTTATTATGGGAATTTTATAAAATTTCAGAGCTACCATTGGTTCCCATTGAAGCCTTCTGCCAAAACCAGAGCTTAAGAAATGTGGCTTTATTATGGTACTATAAGGTCAGGGCTGATCCCTTGCCTATTTTGTGCTCAGTGATCACTCATACTCAAAGAAAAGTTGATTCATTCATCCTACTGCAGGTTTCTTCCATCACATAAAACAACACTACACCTGTCTTTCCTATCATGTAATTTAAGCTGTGATTTGTACTTGCAATTTAATCTATGTTGCAAAGACTACTCAACAAGTTAAAGATCGTATCTCCCAAGATAGACATTTGATCTGGAAAAGAAATCTTTTTTTTTAAACATTTTGGGTATTGTGGAAACCGATCTGCATGTTCAACTAGTATTAGATGATATGCCCAGACTGAGGACAGGGGGAGATCTTGATTTGAGTTTGGATCAACAGATTGATGTCACTACACCCAAATAGGCTTAGCAGGGACTATGGCTTACTTGTTTTCATAACATTTACTCTAATGTTCTGATCTCGTTTCAGGCAGAAAGATAACAGGATGGAGAAGATCATCGCAAACACCTCAGCTTTCTTTGTTTTTGCAGATTTGTTACATATTCATTCAGGGGCACTGGTACTTTCTGCTTGTTACTTTATATTTTAGCAAGTCATGACTAATTAGTATTATGGTATTGTATTTCATTCATTATATGTAGTCTATGGTGAGAGGTGATTAGGTTGTTGGGAGTATGTTATGTTCATTTTCTAGTAGTAAATAATTGGACCCAGTTGTGGGCTTAATTACTCACCTGACAAAGAGCAAGGATGCTCAAAACTGTTGTGCATTGCATACAGACTTATGTATTATTATTATTTTTATTATTATACAGGATTTATATTGCACCGACAGTTTACACAGCGCTTTACAACATTAGGGCAGACAGTACAATGACAATACAATTCAATACAGGGGAGAATCAGAGAGCCCTGCTTGTTAGAGCTTACAATCTAGGAGGGAGGGTCAAGTTATACAAAAGAGTAATAGCTGTGGGGGATGAGCTAAAGGAGAAAATAGTGCAGTTGTTAGATGGAGGCAGGATAGGCTTCTCTGAAGAGGAAGGTTTTCAGGGATTGCCTAAAAGTGGATAAATGTGGAGACAGTCTGACAGAATGGCGTAGCGAATTCCAGAGGATGGGTGAGGCTCGGGAGAAGTCCTGGAGACGGATATGG
This sequence comes from Aquarana catesbeiana, assembly GCF_042186555.1. Lineage (NCBI taxonomy): Eukaryota > Metazoa > Chordata > Amphibia > Anura > Ranidae > Aquarana > Aquarana catesbeiana. Next base: position 56,298,688 of record NC_133328.1, read on the forward strand.
GAGGAGGTGATGAGGGAGCTAGAGAGCAGGAGGTCTTGGGAGGAACGAAAAGGGTGATTAGGTTGGTGTTTTGAGACTAGGCTAGTGATGTAGCTGGGGGCAGAGTTGTGGATGGCTTTGTAACTTATTGTTAGTATTTTGAATTTAATGTATAATTATGTATTATGTATCATTTGTGACATGGGGGGATGTTTAGCTCAGTGGTAGATGTGTTTTTAAGTAAGTTCATGTCGGTCAGGAACTATATTTAAGGGCCTTGTAGCCCACTTTTATTAAAATAAAGATGGAAAGTCCATAACACTTAATATTTCCCACACAGTTTGCCACATGCAGCCTCGCTGACTCCTGTAGGAGACCTCCCAGACACTGGGATGGAGAATCCATCCCGCCCAAGACACTATGGAATAGTGTTGGAAGCCCAGTTGGAGTTTCCAGTGGGGTCTGGAGCCTGGCCTGGAGACCCTCATGGACTTACAAATGCTAGTTCTAGACTTTATTGCCTTTATGGCTTATTGCCAAATCATGGACTCTACGGGACTATTATTGCCTCTTATGGAATTATTGCCTGAATGAACTCTTGCCTTAAAAGGATTGCTTTAAATGGACTTTTCCATCTGCCTAAGGTACGGTCACTTTATGGGGCACTAGAGAGCTGTGTATAGGAAACTGTGTGAAGATGTCTTTGGAGCTATTACTTGTTATTTGCAAACTACCTTTATTTGTCCATCTTCTTTCCTGGTCTGAAGTCTCTTAAAGGTTTGTATGCACAGTATATCAAAAGAACAGGGCTTTACAAAGGGGACTGAGTAAGAGACAACAACAAAAAAAGAAGTCTGGCGCCAGGAAACTGGGACATTTGTAGCAATGGGAACAATTTCAGTGTCTTACTTGTGCCCAATAAGTAGCTATATGGATGAACACACCAGGAGAGGTGTGATAAAAATGTATACAGTCAATGGCAACCGTAAGAAAGAGCGCTAGTCGAGTCAGTCTTGTGCGGACAGATAACCAGGCAAAAATCAATAAGATAACCCATGTATTGATTTATTGTTACCATAAGATGATTTGAAAAAAACTGTTAAAATTCTCCTTGCATAAATAGATGACAATCAGCTTGCTCACTGCTGTGGTGGTACCTTATGGCGGTAGCCAGAGATGGACTGGCTTGTTGAAGATTTGCTTCAGTGGTGGAACCCTCATGTACCCCTTACGAAATCGACAAAAACAGGGAGGGTGAACCCAGCTCATGTAGGGACCAAGAGACAATGTAGCACCTCAACCTAGTCCCCAATGGTAATCAGCGGTAAACAGCAGCACGGCTAGCCAGCCGTAGATGGAGAAGGGGCCGGGAGACAACTGGAGCAAACTCCAATAGGAACCAGTGAGCGTAGGACTTCCAAGCGTGATGTCAGACGCTCAGGGAGACCAAATCCAAAAGGAGGCTTTGAGCTCAAGATGGTGGAGAGCAAGCCGAGGGGAGCAAGGAGAGAATGTGGCTGTTATCTTGACAACACTTTTCGGGATGTGGCCCTTCCTCAAGTCATGTGACATGACCAGCCAATGGGGATTAAATAGGAATTGGCTGTGGGAGATTAGCATTTTTAAAGGAACCACTTACTCCACTACAGCAAAACCTCTATTATTAAAAAGCTTAATAGAGCAAATTCATATTGCAAATACTAGAGAGACACTGGAAACAAAAAAAACTAATAACTAAGACATAAATCGATAGTAAACAATGAAGAAAACAAATGACATTAAAAGAAATTGATGAATATAATTAATATGAAATGACTACCATGGAATAAAAGAAGTGGAGGGGGGGGGGGATTTGAGAAAAAGAAAAATATATGTGTGTACAACTAAGTGGTTACATGGTGGCACCGTGTGAACCAACAGAAGGTTATTACCTGTGACCAGACAAAATATAAATCTTGTACAACAAAAATGAACAATGATTCAGGGTCTAGGTGATGCTATGGATCTCAAGACCCTCATTTAACCCATTGGGGGACAAAGAAGCCAATTTATAGATCCAGAATGATTCCTGTTTACACAATAAAGGGAACCTCTCATTGTCAGTTAGGGAACCACTTGGAATATATTCAATGGCTACAACCTTTAGACACTGGATGTTTTTGGCATGGTGACTTTTAAAGTGGCGGGGGACAATGTGTTCATGGAGGCCCTTCTGTATGAACCGTCGTTGCTCACCCACTCGTTTTCGTAGAGTTCGCATCATCCGGCCCACATAGAGCAGATGGCAAGGGCATATTAATACATATACCACATACTCAGTGGAGCAGGTGATAAATTGCTTTATATCATATGTATTGCCAGACCTATCAGAAAAAGAGGATTGACCATGTTGGATAAACTGACAGGTCAAACACCCTCTTTTCTTACACTGAAAAAAAACAGTTCTGTTATCAAAGTAGGACCTGATGTCCATGACTCTCTCCCTTCAGTAATTTTTTAATTTACTGGGGCTACAATATTCTTAAGAGTGTGAGTTCTTTTAAATGTGACCAGTTTTGGATCCATATGCAGAATATGCCAATGTTTTTTGACAATATTCTGGATGGATCTATATTTGCTGTTATACTCAGTTACAAACCTGATGGTGTTCTGGTTTTTCACGGATCTTACGCTATCCAGGAATTTATCGTGAGCCATTTGTATTAATTCCACTGGATATCCTTTTTGCAGGAACTTATTTTTAAGAGACACACTTTGTAACTCATACTCTTCACTATTGGTACAGTTTCTCCTCAGCCTTTGAAACTGTCCACTTGGAATGTTTTTTGTCCAGGATCCCCCAGGATCAAATCCCCCCCCCCTCCACTTCTTTTATTCCATGGTAGTCATTTTAATATTAATTATATTCATCAATTTCCTTTAATATCATTTGTTTTCTTCATTGTTCATTATCGATTTCCAGTGTCTCTCTAGTATAGACACTCTAGTAGAGGTTTTGCTGTACTGGAGTAACTAGTCATGGTTCCTTTAAAAATGCTAATCTCCCCGCAGCCAATTCCTATTTAATCCCCATTGGCTGGTCATGTCACATGACTTGAGGAAGGGCCACGCCCCAAAAACGCATTGTCAAGGCAACAGCCACGTTCTCTCCTTGCTCCCCTCAGCTTGCTCTCCACCATCTTGAGCTCCAAGCCTCCTTTTGGATTTGGTCTCCCTGAGCAATTGACGTCACGCCCGGGAGCCCTATGCTCACTGGTTCCTATTGGAGTTTGCTCCGGTTGTCTCCCGTCCCCTTCTCCATGTACGGCTGGCTAGCGGTGCTGCCATTTACTGCTGGTTACCATCAGGGACTTGGTTGAGGCTCTACATCGTCTCCTGGTCCCTACATGAGTTGGGTTCACCCTCCCCCTTCCCCGTTTTTGTGGATTTCGTAAGGGGTGCATGAGGGTTCCACCACTGCAGCAAATCTTCAACAAGCCAGTCCATCTCTGGCTGCCGCCATAAGGTACCACCACAGCAGCGAGCAAGCTGATTGTCATCTATTTATGCAAGGAGAATTTTAACTGTTTTTTTTTTCAAATCATCTTATGGTAACAATAAATCAATACATGGTTTATCTTACTGATTTTTGCCTGGTTATCTGTCCGCACAAGACTGGCTCGACTAGCGCTCTTTGTTATGGTTGCCATTGACTGACTGAGTAAGAGAAGATACAGTACATGGGTCTAACATATGGAGCGCTATCCAGAGGAAGCTATAATGTTGTTGCCAATGAATACAGTGTCTGCGTCATGTGCAAAGCAGCCAATCAGCCAGGAGACGGGTGACATGGCAAAGGTGATGGTCACTCTGGTAGTGAAAAGAGTTATGTGCTTGGCACCTTCACTAGAGGCCAGTTCTCCACTTTCTGGGACTGGATCTGCCACACAGAGTGCCTAGGGACCCAGCCTGGAGTCACAGGAGAGGAAGAAAGCCGAATAATGGAGAAAGATTGTTTCCTGTATCCAGTAGCAACACTGGATTAGTCACTGGGAGAGAGGTGATGGTATTGCGTCATTGGTGGAGACTTGTACAGGTTCTGCGGTACTGATCTTTAAATGCTGCACACTTGGAAGAGTGGTGTTTTCTAACAAAGTGTGTTCCTGAAGTGTTCAAATGCCAACAGTGTAAAGAAGTCAGCCATGGACTACAGGGAGTTAACTGTGTAAGTTGCTGCCCGCTTCTATGTTTGGAGTTGTGCCTTAATGTTGATTTCACATGACCGCCAATTCCTGCCTAGCATTTAGGCATTAACGAGTGCAGTTCCTTTGTGTCCCCACTAGAGTGCCTCAAGCCCCGCCCACAAGCATTGCAATAACAATACAAACCATACTTAATATTGACAATCCAATATAAACTTACTTAAAAATCTCCTTTCATGATGTGACTGCTGCCTGTCTGCTGGCTGTCTCTTTCCACAATTTCCTGGATTCCCTGCATGCTTTGCAACTTCTCCTCTGCAGTTTACGTTCCATTTCCAAAGACTACATATCCCATGGTACCTTGCTGCCTGCAAGAAGTGATTCCTGTAGTGACTCCACCTCCTGAAACTCCTCCTCTCAGCACCTCTGTAGTTCAGAAGGCAGGCCTACCCACAGGGCATAGTGACTACGGGTCACAGAATCCAAAGAAAGAACATGTGTGGGCATATTCACAAAGTACATTTATAAACTTTAAAATTGTTCAGATTAAGGGAGTAGGCTAGAAATAATTAAAATACCATTTGAAAATGAATATACAATTTTACATTATGACCATAGATACGCTTAGATAAAAAACGCTACATCGAGCAAGAAACATGGAGCACAGTGACTCTCTTGGATGCATACGAAACATATTTTAACATGTTTTTTTTACCTCTTATAGCCATGTAAGTATTTCATACTTATCACTTGCAGCTAAAAGGTGGCGTACTCAAATCTGTTTTCATCACCTGGGCATCATTTACTACTATTCTGTAAAAAGGCTCTGTATTTAGATTGTCTGCTATTCTTGTCTATTCACAATAGCTAAATCCACTTGGCCCCTTCCTTTTCTAGTTCATATACAGAGCTCTAATGGAATTTTAATTTTAACTAGACAGAAGTTGTCAAAAATGACAGAGCAGTGCTATGCTTTCCTTTTACTCAGTGTGTTCAGCATACACAATGGGAAATATTTATTGAAGATTTAGAGAATGCTCATATTTTAAAGTGTAAGTCAAAGTGTATTCCCTTTTTTTCCCTTGCACATATATGGGCATTCAAAGTGAACACACAGTACCCTATAAATGCAGATTTTTTTCCATTCTATTCTATTCTTTTCTATTCTATTTTTTTAGTTTTTTAGTCTTTTATTTTATTATATTTTATTTTCTATTCTGTTCTATAAAGCAGCCTAAGTAGGAATCATCATCCTATTTCCTTAGCAGTATGGGTGAATAATAACAGATAATTAGCACCACATCCCTAGATAGTCAAAAGCACAGGAATTTTTTTTTAAAGTTTTTAATGTTGTGATTTAATAAAATGTAAATTTTTTTATATACTGGATTGTTATTGAATTGAAACACCTTAAAAGTTCCATCAATTTTCCTGTGCATTTGATCCTCTTATTTCACTTTTATATCTTACTGTATTTATTGCAATATGTTTCCATTTCAAATTCAAATTCATTTTCGAATTTGAATTAATTATAAATGTATTTAATTGTAATTGTATTGTAATTAATTATAAATAAATTAATTTGAATTAATTATCAAATTAGAATTCAAATTCATTTCAAAATTCAGATAATTTAGTTACTTTTGTGATTCGGTAATTCGGATACATCTGAATTTCAGAATAATGCAAATTTCATCCGAATTTCAGTTTGTAACTAAACGAATCGCACATATCTAGTGTGGTCATGCCTCTACGCACCCCTTGTGTGATCAAGCTCCCAGTACAAAAAAAACAGGTTAAACTAAAAGCACAGTGCAGTGTTAAATAAGTTGATTGACTTAAGCTGTCCTTACTGTACATTAGAAGAATTTCATGTGAAAACTTTCATTTTTTACATTTGATTTTCAAATCATTAGCAGGGTCAAATTGACTTTCATTTTAGACTGGAGTGACAAGAAAATTCAAAGGAGCATGATTGAATTTTTTTTCGAACAAGCTCATTTCTAACAGTGTTTGTGATTTTCTTTCAGGAAATTACATTCATTCCAAAATTGAATGTTAAAGGCAAATACAATTTTGAAATGTATTTGTTAAGTCATTGTACTGATAAGAATTTTCGTACAAATGTACATTTGTAAAGCCACTAGAGTAAGGCCAGCATTTACATTATTGTCCCTCCATCTCTCAGACTTGATAAAAATTGAACCATGGGAAGCTGATATACAGTGGGGACGGAAAGTATTCAGACCCCCTTAAATTTTTCACTGTTATATTGTATATTGCAGCCATTTGCTAAAATCATTTAAGTTCATTTTTTTCCTCATTAATGTACACACAGCACCCAATATTGACAGAAAAACACAGAATTGTTGACATTTTTGCAGATTTATTTAAAAAGAAAAACTAAAATATCACATGGTCCTAAGTATTCAGACCCTTTGCTCAGCATTTAGTAGAAGCACCCTTTTGATCTAATACAGCCATGAGTCTTTTTGGGAAAGATGCAACAAGTTTTTCACACCTGGATTTGGGGATCCTCTGCCATTCCTCCTTGCAGATCCTCTCCAGTTCTCTCAGGTTGGATGGTAAACGTTGGTGGACAGCCATTTTTAGGTCTCTCCAGAGATGCTCAATTGGGTTTAAGTCAGGGCTCTGGCTGGGCCATTCAAGAACAGTCACGGAGTTGTTGTGAAGCTACTCCTTCGTTATTTTAGCTGTGTGCTTAGGGTCATTGTCTTGTTGGAAGGTAAACCTTCGTCCCAGTCTGAGGTCCTGAGCACTCTGGAGAAGGTTTTAGTCTAGGATATCCCTGTACTTGGTCGCATTCATCTTTCCCTCAATTGCAACCAGTCGTCCTGTCCCTGCAGCTGAAAAACACCCCCACAGCATGATGCTGCCACCACCATGTTTCACTGTTGGAACTGTATTGGACAGGTGATGAGCAGTGCCTGGTTTTCTCCACACATACCACTTAGAATTAAGGCCAAAAAGTTCTATCTTGGTCTCATCAGACCAGAGAATCTTATTTCTCACCATCTTGGAGTCCTTCAGTTGTGTTTTTAGCAAACTCCATGTGGGCTTTCATGTGTCTTGCACTGAGGAGATGCTTCTGTCGGGCCACTCTGCCATAAAGCCCCGACTGGTGGAGGGTTGCAGTGATGGTTGACTTTCTACAACTTTCTCCCATCTCCCGACTGCTCTCTGGAGGTCAGCCACAGTGATCTTTGGGTTCTTTTTTACCTCTCTCACCAAGGCTCTTCTCCCCTAATAGCTCAGTTTGGCCGGACAGCCAGCTCTAGGAAGGGTTCTGGTCATCCCAAACATCTTCCATTTAAGGATTATGGAGGCCACTGTGATCTTAGGAACCTTAAGTGCAGCAGAAATTTCTTTGTAACCTTGGCCAGATCTGTGCCTTGCCACAATTCTGTCTCTGAGCTCTACAGGCAGTTCCTTTGACCTCATGATTCTCATTTGCTCTGACATGCACTGTGAGCTGTAAGGTCTTATATAGACAGGTGCGTGGCTTGTCTAATCAAGTCCAATCAGTATAATCAAACACAGCTGGACTCAAATGAAGGTGTAGAACTATCTCAAGGATGATCAGAAGAAATGGGCAGCACCTGAGTTAAATATATGAGTGTCACAGCAAAAGGTCTGGATTCTTAAGACCATGTGATATTTCAGTTTTTCTTTTTTAATAAATCTGCCAAAATGTCAACAATTCTGTGTTTTTCTGTCAATATGGGGTGCTGTGTGTACATTAATGAGGAAAAAAATGAACTTAAATGATTTTAGCAAATGGCTGCAATATAACAAAGAGTGAAAAATTTAAGGGGGTCTGAATACTTTCCGTCCCCACTGTAGTTTGGTTTCTGGTACTTATGCTAGTAGTATTTAAATATACATTTAATGATGTATAAATGAATACATAACTAGATCAAAGGGTACATTTTTATATTAGCTTGTTTCATTTTTAAGCTGGTATTAGAAGAAAAGCAACAGTTAACATGTTCTCTGGCTAACCTCAGCAGACAGAGGTGGTAAAGGACCCACCTGCAGAATGGCACTTCACAAATGTGTTAGTAGTCTTTTAAAGCAGAACTCCAGGTAGATATAAAATACATAAATTAATGCAGCTATGTATTCAGAGAATACAGAATACAAAAGAATAAATGCAGTTTTTAAATTCAAACATACAGTATCTCACAAAAGTGAGTATACCCCTCACATTTTTGTAAATATTTTATTATATTGTTTCATGTGACAACACTGAAGAAATGACACTTTGCTACAATGTAAAGTAGTGAGTGTACAGCTTGTATTAAAGTGTAAATTTGTTGTCCCCTCAAAATAACTCAACACACAGCCATTAATGTCTAAACTGCTGGCATCAAAAGTGAGTACACCCCCCTAAGTGAAATTTCCAAATTGGGCCCAATTAGCCACTTTCCCTCCCTGGTGTCATGTGACTTTTTAGTGTTACAAGGTCTCAGGTGTGAATGGGGAGCAGGTGCGTTAAATTTGGTGTTATCGCTCTCACTCTCTCATACGGGTCACTGGAAGTTCAACATGGCACCTCATAGCAAAAAACTCTCTAAGGAGCTGAAAAAAAGAATTGTTGCTCTACATAAAGATGGCCCAGGCTATAAGAAGATTGTCAAGACCCTGCAACTGAGTTGCAACACAGTGGCCAAGACCATGCAACTGTTTAACAGGACAGGTTCCACTCAGAACAGGCCTTGCCATGGCCGAGCATCATATCCAGAGGTTGTCTTTGGGAAATAGACGTATAAGTGCTACCAGCATTGCTGCAGAGGTTGAAGGGGTGGGGGATCAGCCTGTCAGTGCTCAGTCCATATGTCACACACTGCATCAAATTGGTCTGCATGGCTGTCATCCCAGAAGGAAGCCTCTTCTAAAGATGATGCACAAGAATGCCTGCAAACAGTTTGCTGAATACAATCAGACTAAGGACATGGATTACTTGAACCATGACCTGTGGTCTGATGAGACAAAATAAACTTATTTGGTTCAGATGGTGTCAAGCGTGTGTGGCAGCAACCAGATGAGGAGTACAAAGACAAGTGTGTCTTGCCTACAGTCTAGCATGGTGGTGGGAGTGTCATGGTCTTGGACTGCAATGGGGAACTACAGTTCATTGAGGGAACCATGAATGCCAACAGGTACTGTGACATACTGAAGCAGAGCAGGATCCCTTCCCTTTGGAGACTGGGCCGCTGGGAGTATTCCAACATGATAACGACCCCAAACACACCTCCAAGATGACCACTGCCTTGCTAAAGAAGCTGAGGGTAAAGGTGATGAACTGGCCAAGCATGTCTCCAGACCTAAGGCATCCTCATTTGGAAGGTGGAGGAGCGCAGGGTCTCCATGCCCAAGAGTGTTAAGGCAGTGCTGGAAAATAATGGTGGCCACAGAAAATATTGACACTTTGGGCCCAATTTGGACATTTTGACTTAGGGGGTATTCACTTTTGTTGCCAGCGGTTTAGACATTAATGGCTGTGTGTTAATTTATTTTGAGGGGACAGCAAATTTACACTGTTATACAAGCTGTACACTCACTACTTTACAGTGTAGCAAAGTGTAATTTCTTCAGTGTTGTCACGTGAAAAGATATAATAAAATATTTACAAAAATGTGAGGGGTGTACTTACTTTTGTGAGATACTGTAAGTACCTAAATCTGACATGATATCAGCCTCTCACAATACCCTGTACAGCAATGCTCAGACTGGGAGCGGGAGAAACAGTACAAAGAGTTGGTCAATGCTGCAGTGCTGATGTGATAACAAGGAGCATTCTGATTGGATGAGAGAGAATAGTGGCAAGGAGATAAGTTCATGGGTCTGCTGCTTCTCCTTTCATAGTACAGTCACAGGCTAAGGGGGGGCGTGGTTTGGTTCAAGACCTGAAAGTGTTACTTTTTTGCAACAAAGAAACATTGGGGCTGTGCTGTGTGGCAGGGCAGCATACATGTGGGTTATGGATGGACAGAAATACAAATACTTTAGTAGGTAAAAACATTTTCGTTATATGTATGTCATCTGTGTGTTTAGCCATTTTTTTCTGGAGTTCTGGCTTTAAGACCACTTGAACACTTTGTGAGTTGATATGGATGTTTGTATCTAAAATATCTATGTAATCCTGTCACAATAATTTAAAAGCTGCCACTCTGTCTATATTGTGAGTCTGTTGTGAAAAAAAATTATTCCTCATTGGTACATTTAGACCTCATACACACTGAGCATTTATCATGGTGCATGAAACTCTGGAGTTTAGGTGTGGGCAGAAGGAACAGGTGCCCCATCCAGCCTCACTGCCGGTGTTCTGTCCCAACCCATCAGAAACTCCAACCAGGTGACTTTCAGTTTATTTAAACCCTTAGTAATTGGAGATTTTGATGAATTGGTGGATGGACACAACACTGACAAACGAATAGAGTCCAGTACAGGAAGATTGAGCTGTTTTGACTGCACAGCAGCACAGCGGCACACGAGGAAAAAGTTGTCGCCGCCTTGGAGGAGGCCATTTTGTTGGCTAGTATCAGAGCAGAGTAACAATCTCCGCTCATAATATCCTGCACCGGACTCTAGTTGGGTGTTGTGTCCTACCACCAATTCATCAAAAACTCCAATTACTGCTGGTTCAAAGAAACCGGAAGTTAAGTAGTTGGAGTTTCTGATGGGTTGGAGAATTTGACAGAACACCGGCAGCCTGTAAAACTCTTTAAGAAGGTTAAAGCTGCTGTGGCTGGACAGTGAACCAAATAGACTGCAAGCAGTCTGCATTCCAGGCATTCATCCCTGGGTGGGCATTCATCACTTGGTGCACCATCCAGTCTTGTCCAGCTGTAGCAGCTGTCAGCCTCTTATAGAGTTTTACAGGCTGCCAGCAACAGGGCTTGGCGGTGCACCTGTGCCTTCCACACAGCATCTAAATGCCAGAGTCTCATGCACCAGGACTGAATACCCAGTGTGCATGAGGCCATATAGTTCTCTATATGATGACTTTTGCTGATGTTTCAGACATTATTCTAGAGGTATAGCATTTTTTTATTCAAAACATCTCAAATTTGTTCAGGCAGCCATGAGCCTCACATTTTAGCGTACAAAGTGAGAGTGCTCGGTTAATAAATCTCCAAAATTAAGTGTAAGAGGGGCAGAGGATTTCCAAGCAATAACTATAAAGTGATTGTAAAGTCTATTTTTTTTTTTTTTCAATAAAAAATAACAAACATGTTATACTTACCTGCCCTGTGCAGTTGGTTTTGCATAGAGCAGCCCAGATCATCCTCTTCTTGGGTCCCTCTTTGGCTCTCCTGGCCCCTCTCTCCTTTTGAGTGGCCGCAGAGCTAGCAGCTTGCTCTGGGGGCACCTGAGCTGAGCCGCAGCTCCATGTATCCATTCAGACACAGAGCTTTGGTTCGGCCCCGCCCCTCTCTCTTCTCATTGGCTAACTGACTTTGATTGACAGCAGCGGGAGCCAATGGCACCACTGCTGTGTCTCAGCCAATGAGGAGGAGAGTCCCGAATGGCCAAGGCAGCTGTGGATATCGCTGGATAGAGATGGGGCTCAGGAAAGTTTTAGGGGGGCTGAGGGGGGCTGCTACACACAGAAGGCTCTTTTTATCTTAATACATAGAATGCATTAAGGTTAAAAAAAACCTTCTGCCTTTACAACCACTTTAAGTTTCTTCACATAAAGAAAAAAAAAGAAAAATAGACAAAGTAGTTTCGTACTTTTAGGCATATCCAAGTCTTCAAAATATCTCAGCAGGTACCGAATAGGATTGTAAATATTGGATAGACCTAGAAGATTAGCACTGGAATTGGTTATTTCAGACCAGAATTTACATATTTTGGGACAGTCCCAAATCATATGAAAAAATGTTCCTGTGGATGTCAGGCATTTAGGACAGGTGGGGCAGACAATTTTGCCTATTTTAAGTAATTTGTAGGGTGTGTGGTCTATATTGTGTAAACTGAACTTGACCAGGTTATCCTTGGAGGATATAAGGGAAAAAATATGTGAGCCCAATATGTCATGCCAGGCACTTTCTGACAGACCTGGTAGGTATGATATGAAGTAGTATGTTGATATCAGCTTATGGTTCACTAAATGAAGGAGTAATTGCTGTAATCTGCAGGTGGTTAATGTCACCCCAACTTATCCCAGCTTGGGGAATGTCTAATTTGCAAGTAAGGAAACTACTTGGGGTATCCCTCATTCTTAATGAATTTCTGATAGGGATTCATAGGTTCCTTCACATTTATAACAATGTATGTATTGGACACCATAGCAAGCCCCAAAAAATGCCCTTATCTATGGGTTATGCTACTAGGGAGTGTTAAGGGAATGTGCTGCCTTTTGATCAATTAGGGTTGAAATTTAAGCAACACGCCACTGCTAAGAGGCCCAGATACAACTTTATTCCATTAAAGGTCAGGGGTATGTAAACCCTCAAAATGCATTGGCTATTTCTTGATCTGTACCCCTGACCTGGTGCTTAAATTTCAACCCTTTTTACATTACACTACAAGCCATGGAGACTGCGGACATCCTCTGGGGTGTAGAAACCACCTGCCCAGGAACCAGATCATTTACACCAACATTAGCACCTTAAGATAACAATAATAGTAAAATTAGCCTACGGGTCCAGCGCTATCTTTCCACTTTCTTCAACTTAACTAGTGTCATACAAAGTGCCTTAGTGACTTAGTGACTGCACAAACAATAGGGTGTTTCCTATGCATAAACTTTCTACTATAGTGGCTGTAGCAGTATAATTATATTCTGAAAGGAACCACCAATGTGTGTGAACAAGCTGGGATGCCAAGTAGTACCCCTGCTGGTTAGGCAAGGCCATACCCCTGTCCGCCAGGGGTAATTTGCAAGGTATCTCTAGAAATTCTAGTTAAAGAAAATAACTCAGGATTGTGTCTATCTCTTTGAATTCATGTGGGGCTATATATATCAGAGAATTAATCAGCACATACAAAAACATCAAACTATAATTTTAACAATATTTATACGACCCATGGGACCTGGGGGCAGTTTGGACCCCGCGCGCGCGTGTGCATGTGTGTGTGTGTCTACGTATTAGGGAGTCAAGGTTATGTATTGTAGAGGTTGTTGTATGGTGAGGTGATGCCTAAATCCCAAAATTGATCAATTACTTTCATTGAACAAAAGATGGGATCTGAGGCATCGAATCCAGGTCCATTGTGGAAAAATGATAGATTTTTCACAGTTTACACAGAAGATGCAAAAATGTCTAAATTCCTTTATAATAGTAATCTGTCTAGAGACTCCTGGGAGACTGTTAAATCAATCAACATGTCATCTATGTTACTTTTGCTGTTGTCCATATTTTCTGCTTGAACACTTTTTTTAAAATTACACTTATTTTAGAAAGCTACTGTTCTGAAATTATTAGTAGATTGTATATATTGATTTTTTTTTTCCTACTCTTGGTCTCAGCTAAAGGGAAACAAAGTGATCCAAGGTACAAATGCCTTCCAGGAGAGCAATAAATGTCAGATTTACTGATAGCAGAAATTGTAAAAGTCAGGCACTAGATAGGTAGATAAGCTGTACTGAGGTCATAAAGCTCTAATTGAGGTATTAAGCAAATAATCAGCAGTGTGTGAACTAACAACCTTTTTCTTGTCTATGGCACAAAGTGCATGAGCCCTCCTCCTTCACAGCTGGAACAGCAGGGAAGGGTTAATGAGACAAGTTATTTAGAGGTTCTCTCCGCCAGCCAAAAATACTCTGGAACCACTCATTGCTGCATTCTTTCCTTCATTAGGTATAAGCCCATATCTAGGCTGCTTTGAGATATGTAGATACAAGGGGGCTCTGTTATATGGGGTTAGTGTTCGGGGCATAAGCACCAGTCCTAATTGATGACTTTCACAGTTTCACTACAACAAACTGTTCATTGAAAAGTTATTAAGCCTATAACATTGGACGCCTTGTATAAACAGTCATTGGTAAACATTGGTAGAAGTATGTGTAAAAATTCCCATACTTGAGTAGCACATCACATAACAGAAGTTATATGAAGGCCGATTCTTGCTCTACTTAAAAGTAAAACATTTACTTATTTAAATGTATTAGGCAGAATTATGCAGTCATGTCTATACACCCCTATGACCATCTGTGAATCTAGTGATGCTGGTCTATAGCACAGTTATTTATCAATCTTGCAAGAGTATTTGTTCCTATTAACCACTTCAGCTCCGGAAGGTTTTACACCCGTTTGACAAGGGCATTTTTTGCAATAGGACACTGCTTTACTTTAACTGACAATTGCGAGGTCATGCGATGCTGTACCCAAATAAAATGTATGTCTTTTTTCCCCACAAATAGAGCTTTCTTTTGGTGGTATTTGATCACCTCTGTGGTTTTTAGCGTCTACAATGGGGTCGATTTTTTAAAAATTGTTTTTACTAGTAATGGTGGCAATTAGTGATTTTTAGCGGGTCTGCGACATTGCGGTGGACAAATCTGACACCAAGTGACATTTTTGGGGACCAGTGACAACAATACAGTGATCAGTGCTAAAAGAAAATGCACTGTCACTGTATAACTGAAACTGGCAGGGAAGGGGTTAACACCAAGGGCGATCAAGGGATTAAGTGTGCTCCTAGGGAATGCGTTCTAACTGTGGGGATGTCTTATAGATTATAGATTATATGCAGGTTTTTAAGAAATTGGACCTCCCTCTCTAATAATGATCTTTCTACCTATGGGCATCCAACTGTTCTCTAGAGCAGGGGTCCCCAACCCCCCGGGCCGCAGACTGGTGCCGGTTTGTGCCCTGTTTGCAGCCGGGCAGCACAGTCTTCACTGAAGGAGCTGCAGCAGCCCAGCAGAGAGCTCACATCAGCGTCCCTCTCATCAACCCTGCATCACCATGGCTGGGTCCGCCTTCTCACATCTCATAGGCTGGAATACTCTTGAGATTACCTGCCCATGTGCTGGTTTCCCCACTCCTGAATGCCGGACTCCGTAGCACTGAGGAGAGGCTGCAACTAATTTGTTTCATTGCTGTCAGAAAACCCAAATTGGCCTTAAATACTTAAAAAGTGGCACATTGCATCTGTTGGTGGCTGTGGTGGCAGGCTACAGTGGGAAGCTGCATCTTGTGTTAGGATAGTGACAAGTTGCATCTGGTGGCAGGCAAAGCTGACAAGTGACAAGCTGCATCTGGTGGCAGGCAAAGGTGGCAAGTAGTCCCTATAGAAGTGGTACAAACTGTAGCATAGGGCTAATAATAGGAAGGATGTTACAAGTATTGAATACAATGCCAATAATCATTGCTGCAGCTAGTGAAACTCTTATTAACCTATTGAGTTTTGCATGTGAAGATTTCAGTGCTATTACCCAAACTGTACAAAATAGATTACAGTGCACACATACACAAATTACATTTAAATCCTGCAAGGCTATTTAAAAACACCTGAACGTATTCAAAAAATATGGGGATTTGGTCACACTATATGGTCATATAGTCCTAAGTCCACTTACTGCGTCAAAGTACCCCATTATCAGTGGGTCCTATACTAGTAATAGAATGAAAGATCCTGCATCTCAACCAAGGGAGACAAACTCCTCTTTATGGGAGAAATGAAGGATTTGTGTACTTAAAGCCTGTCTGGAGCATTTTTCGCAGTATGACTTGGAACGCACAACTTTTAAAAAGCACTGGGTCAGTGCTTGCTTTCCTTTGTGGCTACCTGTCTTCCTCAAAAATGGTCTTGTCTGGGTGCTAGAACACACATTCATTCAAGTCATGGCACTTCCATTTGCAGTTGCACAAACAGGCATCACTGTACAAGAGGTGGGCTTCAGAAACACAGATGTGCAGGTTTTGCTGTTGCAAGCCACGAATGCAACTTTTCCCCCACACAAATAAAAAGGAAGGGTGGTGAGTTCAACAGCTGCAAGTGACTTATGACTCAGGTAAGAACTACTTCCATCAGTGCCCATTTACATAGGTATTTTGATGTAGGACATAGCCCCTTCAGGTTTTTTTGTAATGTTCATATATTTAATTGCTTTATGTAACTCCCTCTGTACCCTGTCTGAGGATAATTTGCAATGAGCCGGATATAATTGGAAGTTCTGGATGGAACCCAATATTAAGTCAAGCAGTGAATTATTCTCCTCTTGGAGTTCCAGTGCTGTGTTCTCTGATGCAGTTTGGCCTTTGTCCAAATTTACTTTTTCTCTCTTTAATATAGTACAGTAGGAGTCATTCTCTGGTTCATGTTCTCTGTCCAAGAAATTCAAGCCATTAAAGTCTGCACTTGATGATACATTCACATTCTGTGCTTTTCAATGCATTTGTGTTTTTTGAAAAAAATGTCATACACGTTTTGGCACATTGCAGATGCATTTTTTTGAAAATTCTTCAAACATGATCAATTCCTGTATGCTGAATTAAAAATCAGCCCTAGCAAAAATGAATTTCTCCATCTTGGGTGGAATATAGTAGGGCTTCAGGTATACTGTATGTACAGCTAAAACTTTTCCATTTACTGTATTTATTGGCGTATAACACTCACTTTTTTACCATGAAAATCGGGTGCAAATAGCGTGTGCGTGTTATACGCCAATACTTCAATTTTAGCTGCCTCTGAGGGGACAGGGAATGGGCGGGACAAGCGCCGTCAGATTACGTCCAGTGAGAATCTCCTGTTTACTTGGCTGCCTCTGTAATAGGAAGTCACGTCTCCTGGGCTGCCATTGGACCACTGTTCTGTCTATCATAGGAGATTCTCACTGTATGTAATCTGTCGGCGCTCATCCCGCCCCCCTCCCTGTCCCCTCTAGGCTGCAGATGGACATCGATCAGGCTGCATTGAAGGCAATGGTGAGGCTGCTGCATTGATGGCAATGGTGAGGCTGCTACATTGATGGCAATGGTAAGGCTGCTGCATTGATGGCAATGGTGAGGCTGCATTGATGGCAATGGTGAGGCTGCTTTGATGTGGACTGATGAGGCTGCATTGATGGCACTTGTGAGGCTGCAGATGGGCATTAATCAGGCTGCATTGATGGCAATGGTGAAGCTGCAGATGGGCACTGACCCTTATTTTGCTTCAAAGTCCCTTATTTAAAATTTAAGTTTTTTTCCTGAAACTTCCCTCTTAAAAGGAATGTGCGTGTTATACGCCTGTGCGTGTTATACGCCGATAAATACGGTAGTTTAATAGAGCAGAAAAAGTTTAAATCCCTTTCAGTTTTTTTTTTCTGTCTGTGTCTCACTGGGCAAATTTCCCTTGACTCTCTAGAAACACAATAGTGATAAAAGTGGAAGAAAGATTCCCATTTAAGATAGTTGGCGCTGTCCTCATTTGAAAATTTTTCACCATACTTTTGTTCTGGTGATAACTGTAAATTTCACTATCTTTGTTGATAGCAGCCACAAGGAAAAACAAAAATGGTGACTGTACATAGAGACAGCAGTAAAAAAAAAAAAATCTAAAAGGGGTTCTAATCTTTTTCAACTACATCCAAAATTTAAAAGAAAAACTCTGGCTATAAATTCACTTTAGAACAGCCTTTCTCAACCTTTTCAATACAGAGGAACCCTTGAAATACCTTTCCGGTCTCAGGGAACCCCTGCTAAAGATTCCTATATATACAACTCAGGATACATTAGTCTGTTGGTCACTGGGAAGAATGCTCCTTATATTTGTGGTCATTGAAAAGAATCCCCCCCCTTTACAGATAGCTAAAAGGATAATTGGTGTCAGTGGGAACTTATCTGAGCGGCAGAAATTGCTCATTGCTCAAGGAACCCCTAGCAACCTCTAGAGGAACCCTAGTTGAGAAACCAACCCTGGTCTAAACTGTCTTTGTATGCTATAACAATAACAGTGCCCTTCACTAGAAACACCTGAAATCAATCATTTGGATTGAAGTCCACATACTTTTGACTATATAGTAGATGTGATGGTCAGGTGTCAACAAACTTGGTCACATAGTGTATGTAGCTGCTTCAGACTTCTTTCAGCTTTTGAGAATACCAGCTCTCAGGAGCTATTAAGAAGTAGAAAAGGCATACATGAAGGAAGCCGGTAGGAGAAGAGGATGTGAGGTTTGTCATTTCTATCTTTCCTCCCCTGTTTTCTGTTGAGTTATGGTAAATACCTATTGTACCCTATGACAACTTTTTACCTGCAGCTGGGTGACCGCAGCCTCAACACCTGTAAGTCCATTTTGTCCTTTTATTGTGGAAGCATTTTTGTTTCTGAATTATTTTACTACACTATAATGCCGCGTACACATGATCGCACATTCCGACAACAAAATCCATGTTTTTTTTCTGACGGATGTTGGCTCAAACTTGTCATGCATACACACGGTCACACAAATCTTGTCGGAAATTCTGAACGTCAAGAACGCGGTGACGTACAACACATACGATGGCACTAGAAAAGGGAATTTCAATATCAAGTGCGCCACCCTTTGGGCTCTTTCTGCTAATCTTGTGTTAGTAGAAGTTTGGTGAGAGACGATTAGCGCTTTTCAGCCTCGCGCTTTTCCGATCATTACTGCTCTTCAGTTTGTGCTTGTGGGTTCGTATCTGGTTTTCAGTGCTTGCCATCCCCAAAGTGCACATGAGGCTTGTATAAAATATATGGAGTACTTTGCGGGTAGGGGGGCCATTGATATGCCAGAAAATGTTTTGTGATGTTGGCGTTGGTGTCAGGGACATATGAGTTTCTCTATGTGGACGTGGGGAGGAATGGCCGGATGTCGGATGGTGGAGTCATCGCACAGACAGAGTTCTACACACGGCTCCAGAATGGTGGTTTGGGATTGCCACCTAATGAAGAGAACGTGGAAGGACTCCCATATGTCTTTGTCGTTGATGAAGCGTTTGGGCTGGGTGATCACCTGATGCAGCCCTTCCCGATGAGGACCCTCACCCCGGACCAGAGGGTTTTTAACTACCGACTGGCCAGAGCCAGAAGAGTGGTTGAGAATGCTTTTGGGATAATGGCCAGCCGGTTCCGCCTATTCCTTATGGCAATTAACATGGTGGAATATAAACTTAACCATATAATCCTTGCATGCTGCATTCTCCACAACTATTTAAGGAGAAATTCAATTAACTATGTTGCCTCAGTTGGGCCCGAGGCCGGACTTAGCGAACAAACCCTGACAGCGCTTGAAGCTGGCCTTTCTGGCTTGCCTCCCTAAAGCGCCCGTGAGGTCTGTATCAAATATATGGAGTACTTTGCGGGTAGGGGGGCCATTGATATGCTATAAAATCTTTCATAAGCATTTTAAAAATACATTTTTTCAGTTAAACTGAAATAAGATTTCCTTTGATTTATTGCTTGTGTTTCTTTTTTTTAGCTGTCTCCTAGGTTATCCAATGGGCTTTTTTTGGGGCATTTTCTTCAATAGTGCAAACGTAATTTATTTGATACATGAGGTGACAATATCTTCTTCAGCGAACTATTATTATGTTGTGGGTCTGCTACACACACACCTTGTTTTTGTTGTTAATGTATTTAATGCATTACTGTTAAAAATATACATAATTTTCAGCACCATGAATGAATTTTGCTGAGTCACGAAAATGGCATAATTGTGGCAAATTATAAAGCACTATGGGAGTTATTTACTAAAGGAAAATCCACTTTGCACTCCAAGTGCACTGCAAAAGTGCAATTGAAACTGCACTTGAAACTGCACTGAAAGTGCACTTGTAGTGCAAAGTGGATTTGCCTTTAGTAAACAACCCTCATTTCAGTGTAAACACCAACTTAGTCCAAAAAATGATATTGAGCATTGAAAGAAGAAGCCACACGTTGTTGAGTAGAAAACTTTTTCTCTGTGCACATTCACATGTGCGTTAGAAAAGGGTTTTTGAACAAACCAACATATTTTTGTAGTAACATTTTTGTTTTTGACAGTACAAATAGCCTTTTTTGTATTAAAACAGGCATGTTTAAAACAATACACAACTCAGGAACTTACAAAGTTCAACTTTGACAAAGTGAAGGCAATATCAGACATTAGTATGTCCAAACTGTTGATATTGCCTTCATCAGATGGGGTGATGTCACCCCTGTGAAATCCAAATTTTGAAGATGCACACAAATTGAGAGTCAAAATGGGGATTTCCCTCCTGATCCCATGCCTAATGTCAACATGTGCTAGCTCCCATCATGGGGGATCAATGGACGTGTTTCGGGGGTGTAACCCCTTCCTCTCATCTACTTTAGTTGCGAGGAAGGGCTTGCACCCCCAAAACGCGTACCCTTGATATCCCGTGATGGCACATGTTGACACACTGTGTGCATCTTCAAAATTTGGCTTTCTAAAAAATATTTAAAATGTGTGAGAATAATAAAAATACAAACAAACTAGAAGAATTTTGGGGTGTTTTAGATTCTGCCTAAAACATCAATGATGTTTTTGAGTCTTTTTTCCACATCATTGATGTCTTCTTTGATCTTCTGTAAATCACGATTGCACACCATGATCTCCCCGATGAGGACATGTGCACTTGCACTTGTGAAATCAGATTCTCCTTCCACAACATCCACATCACCTAAAATAAAAAAAACACCATGTATTATAAATATGCAGGCATCCATCTATTACCTGAAGCTGTGGTCTCAGACACTCACCTGTTGTGGTCACTATTTCGCCCACTTCATAAACCTCTCCTTCCTCCACATCTTCTGGTTGTGGTGTAGGGATTTGCTTTTCTTTAGGAGGTGGGGGGTCCCTGGTGTCCTCATATGTCCCAAGTTTTTTCTCCCCTATGTGAATAAAAAAAGGTATACTTAGCACACAGATATTTGAGGCAAGAAATAGTAATATGAAACATTGCTTGGAAGTGTCGTACAATTGTCTTTTTTGGCAGAGTTCCAAGCTGAAGACATTATTTTTTTCCCTTTATAAAGCTGGAATATTTACCTTTTTTGTACAATTTTCACACATGGAGACACCCCTAGTATCCACAGGAGCACCTGTGTGGGACACCCTAAAAAGGGTGTTCTGGTGTACCACACTAGTGCTCCTGCGTCCAGATGTGTAAACAGCTGCTGAGTGTCCTCTCCTTACACTGAATCAAGTTTGGATTTCATTCTAGTTACAAACCCATGTAGGCAACAAACTTCTTTGAATACAAATAGGCATGAACAAATGTAGTTAACCTGCATCTGCCAAAAACATCGTATTAGTGGTCGAACAAACAATGTTTACTACGAACGATTACTGGAACCTGAAAGTTGCCATTTTAAACTGTACAACAGTAAAGAAAAGCACATGGAGCAGCATGCAAGTAATAATAATAGGAACACACGACAACTACTTACTTTTTTGAAGAACTCTCTGTGAGCGGAGGAAGGAGTAGCGGAAGCACCGAACGTAATAACGAAGGTACAGTTTGAACTTGGTGCATCAGTGGCCTATACTGCTTCTAGATTGAGGCCTATATTGGGACAAGATTAGAAGAGTTTAGCCTGACATTAAGGTTTATCTTGTGTTGTGTCTTGCAGAGAAAATGGATCCATTCAATGATAGGGAATTTCTAGCAAAATTCATTGACATATTCAGGGAGCTGCCCTGTCTGTGGCAGGTGAACCACCCATTTTTTAATAAGTTAAGAAAGAGGAAGGCAGCGCTGGAGAAACTGCTTGAATTTGTGAAGCCGATGATCCCTATGGCAGACATCACCTATTTGAAGGCCAAAATTGGTGGCATGAGGAGTACTTATCTTAGGGAGCGAAAGAAGGTCCAGAATTCCCAGAGATCAGGAGCAGCAGGTGACGTTTATGTCCCCAGGCTGTGGTACTATGACAGACTGCATTTTCTGTCAGACCAGAGTGAACCCAGGCCAGCACTCTCCACTCTTCCTTCAAGGCTATCTTCCACCTCAGCTGAGGCTTCCGATGTCCAACCTGGGCCTTCCAGGCAGGAAGATGTGGAGGAGCCCAGCTTGAGTCAGGTAGAACATTGTGCAACATATTTCTTGTGGTAAAATTAATGATGTTAACTAGATGTTATTATTGATCAATAATTGCTGATTTACCAAAGTGGTTTACATAGCAATAGACAGTAGTGGCCAAAAAGGATTGGGACAAGAATGAAAAATGCTGGGCTCAGAATGATAGTCTTTTCTATTTGTTAACATTCAATTTGCAACAGTCATGAGCTCAAAATTGTGTGTGATTGATGACCAAAAAACTAAAACTATGTCCTTTTTTCATACACAGGAAATCCTCAGCCAGAAGGTGGCGGGGGTAAATGGCAGCCAGGAGGTCGACCATCGCCCTCCTCCACCTTCTGCCACAACTCCAACACTAGAGCCACAGCCTGGAAGGAAGCATCTAAGGAAGACAAGAGTGTGATGACCTGGGTTCTGTCTGGTCTGGCAAAAGATGCAGGCTGTGGTAGGACCACAGCCTGGGGACATATTAGTCATCCGCTGCTGTTCATGATCTCTTGGACTCCTGGACCCGGATTGTGCTCACTATTATATGGACTCCTCAGGTCACCAATTTTGCCTGTAAAATAGTTTTGATGTGTGCCCTGGGGTACAAAGGCTTCGCAAATTTCCCCAGTTTATCCAGCATTGCCCTTCTCTTTATTTTGTTATGACCCATAATAAATGGCTATTATTTTTGTTAAAATACTTACCTATGTGTTTTACTTCAAAAAGGACAGTTTGTTTGTGAGTAGGCAGGTACATTTAAAAAATACAATGTCAAATTAACGAGGGACACCAACCAACCTCCTTGAGGTTAAAAAATACAAGATAATAATGGTGTTGTGGTAACTTGACACAAAACGAAAGAAAAAAGTATGGAGATCACCATAAAAAAAAAAAAAATAGGACATCTGGATTAAAAAAAAAAAAAAGGAGATCTGGATAAATATATATATATATATATATATATATATATATATATATATTTATATAACAGATCTTGATAAAAAAAAAAAAAAAAGAAATCACAAAAAATCACTATAAAAATAAATACAAAACATTATTATGGAGATCTGACGAAAAAAATAGGTAATATTATTCAGGAGCTCACGAGAAATAATAAAGAAATCATTTTTTCAGAACTCTGTGTGAATATCAGCAGCAAAACAACTTCATTATTCTAGCATTATAAAGAAGAAGAGAATGCGCTGCATTATAAGATTTAAAAATTTGCAGCGTGACGAATGTGCTATCTCCATTATGAACGCTAGTTTTACCAGACCAAGCGCTTCCATTTCGTAATTGATTGAGAGCATGTGTGGAACTTTGTGCGTCGGAATTGTGTACACACGATCGGACTTTACGAGATTTTGTTGTCGGAAAATTTGAAATCCAGATCTCAAATTTTATTTGTTGGAAATTCCGATGGAAAATGTCCGGAAAATGGAGCCTACACACGGTCGGAATTTCCGACAACAAGCTCCTATCGAACATTTCCCATCGGAAAATCCGACCGTGTGTACGCGGCATTAGACTACTTAGATCAAATAAAAAACTAAATGAGCCAATTGGAGTAGCTCAAGCACATGTTATCACTTGCATTGCCAATCACATTGGCTGCATGCGTAAACAACGTAGTACTAGGCAGCCAGGCCTCCTCTCAGATGCCATAGAGGATTATGAATTGCCCTAGTCAAGGCCCTGACTTGATTCTTTTAGAACTTTGTAGGGATTTTGAAATCCACAAACATTTTGCAACTGAAGGAAGTTTGCAAGGAAAAGTGTTCAGAAAGTGTTAAAAAAAATTCAAAGTAACTGGTGGGCAGTTATACAAAATGCCTAAAAGGAGTCACTAGTGCTTAAAGGGTTAATACAAGTTTCTATTGCCAAGGGTGTACATATTTCTCCTCAATACACCATTACATCTATTGATATTTTTGTTGAATAAATGTGTTTCTATTTAAGTATATCACCTTTATCTGCAGGCACTGTTTGAATAAAGACCTAATGTTTGCCTGTTCAAAAACGTTGGAAAAAGTCAACAATTTCCATAGGGTTTACCTAATTTTTCACATGACTGTATGTCTGTATCGAAAGCAAAACCTCCTCTCTTTCCAGACTAAAAAAATAGGGCAAAAAAACCCAGTGAGATTTTAAATAATAAAAATAGAGGGTAAATTGAGCTTCAAAGAGCTAAACACGAAGTAATTTACAGACACCTAGGTGAACATTAACCCCTTTCATGTAGTAGCCCTTCCTAGCCAGACTAGGGTCATGGTTTTAATTTGTTAATGTTGTCTCTGTGGAGTTAAGCTGGGATTAAAGGTGCATTTACACTGCGGTAACTTAGCTGGTACATTAGAAAGAAGAGAAATGCATAATCTCATATTTTTCACACTATGCCCATTAATGCATCCATTTATAAGGTAATGCCCACAATTTTATTGGCTTAATGCTAAATCTGGTGATCTCACGACCTGGCACTCTTTCTTTGACAGTTTCACTGTTTCCTTGGTAACAACGTGTCTATTTAAATATAAAATACTCACTACAGGAATTTAGAATACTATACCTGGCAATAGTAAATGGTTAAGGCAGGCATTTTGTTGGCTGAACTGGAATAGTCAAAGACTCAAGAAAGAAAAAAATGCATAATTGTTCCCTCATAGAAAATATTGGTTAGACCTCTTGCAAATGAAATAGAACTTTAGTTACTAGTTTACAAATAAATGTTGTGAAATTGGAATAAAAAGTCGATGATGGACCTATTCTATGCATTAAGGTGAAAAACCTTCTGTGCTGCAGCTGCCCCCAGAGCCCCTCCTTTTTCTTATCTGAACCCATCCATTACAAGCATGAGCCTAGCAGCTCCAGCCGCTGTCTTTATCCTCATTTGATAGATTGATAGCAGCCATTGGCTGTGTCAATAGACACAGCAGCGGGACTTGGGAGCACACCCGCACCCATGGAAAGCGGATCTCTGTGGGGGCACCCGATGAAGAGGGGAGCCAGGAGTGCCAACGGGGCACCCCAGAAGAGGAGGATCGGGGCTGCTCTGTGAAAAACCCTTGCACAGAGCAGGTAAGTATAACATGTTTGTTATTTTTTTTTTAAACTAACCTTTACAATCAGTTTTATGTTTTTACCATTAATAAGGGACACGAAAAGGAAATTTGTTGATTGTTTACTTCAGTTGCACTACCAGGGACTGAAATGCTCCAGTTAAGCTCTTTTCATGCTGAGCTAATCAAAATGTTCACAGCTAATCACAGTTGAAAGCCATTTGGCTTTGTGTGCTATTGAGAAGGTGATTAGCTACACCTAATTTAATTTACAAGTCATTTTTAGGAGGGGGGGTGATCCTTTTTCCAACTCAGTGATTCTGTTTTTTTTCTGACATATTGGTGTTATATCTTTCACTTGGATGTTATAAATTGTAAATACAGTTGGATGAAACAAAAACTGTGTCTGCAAACACCAAAATGTGATTATTTTAACCGCTTGCCGACTGGCTCACGCCGATATACGTCGGCAGAAGGGCACATACAGGCAGATTAACGTACCTATACGTTGCCCTTTAAGAAGCAGTTTGTGGGCACGCGCGCACCCGCTACGACCTCCGTGAGTGTGATCGCGGGTCCCGGAGAGGAAGAACGGGGAAATGCTGATGTAAACAAGCATTTCCCCATTCTGCCTAATGACACTGATCACAGCTCCCTGTAATCGGGAGCGGTAATCAGTGCCGTGTCACACATAGCCCCTCCTTAACCCCTACAGCGCCACCTAGTGGTTAACCCCTTCACTGCCAGTCACATTTAGATAATAATCAATGCATTTTTAATTGCACTGATTGCTGTATAAATGTGAATGGTCCCAAAATCGCACCTAAAGTGTCCGATCTGTCCACCATAATGTTGCAGTTACGATAAAAATCGCTGATCGTCGCCATTACTAGTAAAAAAAATGTATTAATAAAAATGCCATAAAACTATCCCCTATTTTGTAGACACTATAACTTTTGCGCAAACCCATCAATAATTGCTTATTGCGATTTTTTTTTACCAAAAAAATATGTAGAATACTTATCGGCCTAAACTGAGGAAAAAAAATGTTTTTTTATATGGTTTGGGTATATTTATTATAGCAAAAAGAAAAAAATAATGTGTTTTTTTCAAAATTGTCGCTATTTTTTTGTTTATAGTGCAAAAGATAAAAACCGCAGAGGTGATCAAATACCACCAAAAGAAAGCTCTATTTGTGGGGAAAAAAGGACATCAATTTTGTGTGAGAGCCACGTAGCACGACCACTCAAAAAGTGCTCTGGTCTTTGGGCAGCCAAATGGTCCGGGGCTTAAGTGGTTAAAGAGGGGTGATTCTTTTCTATACCAACTGTAAACGGCCTATTATCATTCAGGATAAAATAGGGATATTCCATCTCACCATGGTTTCTTTACCAGCCCTAGAAGGTCTCAGAGCCAGATGGCTGCAAGATATACCCGACCTTGACAACGATGATTGGGATGGCATATGGGATTTCCCCTTAGTCTCTCTGAGGGACCGCTTGATCCAATTTAAATTGGTCCATCGCGCTTATTTTACCACACATAGGTTGCATAAAATGTGTTCAAATGATTCCCCAGGATGTTGGAGATGTGGAGGGACCCCTGGGGATTTTTCACATATTACCTACTCTTTACCAAATATTTGAAGGAAGTGATGGCCCTACTAAATTCCCTTATTTCCACTCCGCTGCAACTCTCAATGTAAACCTGTTTACTGGGTCTGGTTGAGCACTTATTGCCCACAGTGGCAGAGCATATTCTAGCTAACCCAGTACTCTTTTATGCCAGGAAAGCCATCACTTTATCTTGGAAAAAATCCCCCCCCCCCCACACCCTCTCTTTCTGGAAGCAATTGGTAAATAATAGCATGCCACTTTACAAAGACACCTATGCCAACAGAGACTGTCCCCGCAAATATGACAAAGTCTGGTCCAAATGGTTAGCTGAGTCCTCCACGGCCTCAGACGTGTCCATGGGTTAAAGTGTTTTGGTCATTTGAGCATTCTTCGGTTTATTCCCTCCCCCCCCCCTGCATCAAGGTGCCAATAGACAATAAAAACAGGGCTTCTAAAGCTTTGCAAAGTTATCCAAAAGGAACAAAAAAGTTTTGATTTAGATATACTTTAGGGTCAACACAAAACTCCAAACAACTCTTTGGGACTGAAGGAAAAAAGTGTAACTAAACCCAAGAACAAAAAATGTAATATTTTGCAGCTTACGGGTTACTTACACTAAAAAACCCTTTCTGTACAAAAAGGTTAAAACCTATATTAGCCCAAAAACAAATATGTGGCATGATGCAGCTTAGCGGTTCCAAGACCTGAATTTGTTTTCATATTTCAGGCTAAGAACATTTTAGCATGTGGTGCCTGCATTCGTTTTCTTTTTTTTTTAAGGCTTCTTTCCCTATGTTTTCACCTTTTGATCTGACCAGTAACACTCCCTCAGTATTAGGGTGGACAGGAGCATCATCAATCTCTACACTAACAAACTGAAGCCACACTCCAGCTCACATTTTAAAAGCAGTTACAGCAGCCCTGTCAGTAGTAAGTGGTTTATCTCATCTCTGTAACTGATACATTCTGTTGGAGAGCTTTTTCTTTTGAAAAACAACAGTTTTACTGGCAAGATCACCAGATGAAAATAGAAAAAAAAGAAAATGAATGCAGCCATTACATCTAAGGATGGGTAAGCTGCAGTATAATAAAGGTTTGCTTTTTGGTTTAATACCACTTTAACCGTGTTCTATTAAGCGACACCCAAAATCCAGTGCACTTTAGCCACACCTATTTTTCTATACAGCACGCTCTGGAGACTGTATATTTTCTCCTTTTCAGTTTGCTCCACTTTCTCAACTTCAGATGCACTACACTGTGAAATGAGGATATTTGCTTTCAAGAAATTACCTCATAAAAGGGACTGCCTAAGGCAGTAGAGCGTTGTTTTCTTAGCTTAGCTTTCCAAATCCAGCAGGTATTTACCATTTCACAGTGACTGCGTTGAGACATAACTGCGCTTGTATGAGAAATACTGGCTTGGACAAGACAATTTTGCAACAAACAAACAAAAGCATATTGAAATTTTTTTTTGCACTGCAATTCTGATATCAATTCTAAGCCATTGTGGTCCATATCTGCCACTACACAGTGCAATCTTACATTGAATATGCCTACCACTAGGCTTATTGAATTTCTTGGCTTTTCCCTTGTGTTTGAATGCTCCTCCTTCTTAATTTCTTGGCTCTGCCCTTGTGCCACTATGCTCCTTCCACTTGCTTTATTGGATTTCTTTGCTCTTCCCTTATGTTTGAATGCTCCTCCTACTTGGCTTATTGGCTTACTTGGCTCTTCCCCTGTCTCAGTGATCCTCCTACTTGGCTTATTGGATTCCTTGGCTCTCTCTTGTGTCTGATAGCTCCTCCCTCTTGGCTTATTGGATTCCCTGGCTCTTCCCTTTGTCACAGTGCTCCTCCTACTTGTTTTGTTGGATTACTTGCCTCTTCCCTTGTGTCTGAATGCTCCTCCCTCTTGGCTTATTGGATGACTTGGTTCTTCCCTTATGTCTGAATGCCAATCCTACTTGGCTTATTGTTTTACTTGGCTTTTCCTTTGTCTCAATGATCCTCCTACTTGGCTTATTGGATTCCTTGGCTCTATCTTGTGTCTGATAGCTCCTCCCTCTTGGCTTATTGGAGTCCTTCTTGGCTCTTCCCTTTGTCTCTATGCTCCTTATACTTGTTTTGTTGGATTACTTGGCTCTACCCTTGCGTCTGAATGTTCCTCCCTCTTGGCTTATTGGATTACTTGGCTCTTCCCTTTTGTCTGAATGCTCCTTTTATTTGGCTTACTTGGATCTTCCCTTTGTCTCCGTGCTCCTCCCACTTGACTTATTGGCTTACTTGGCTTTTTACTTGTGTCTGAAAGCTCCTCCCACTTGGTTTATTGGCTTACTCGGCTCTTCCCTTGTCTCAGTGCTCCTCCTGCTTGGCTTATTGGATTCCTTGGCTCTCTCTTGTGTATGATAGCTCCTCCCTCTTGGCTTATTGGTTTACTTGACTTTCCCTTGTGACTTAATGCTCCTTCCACTTGCTTTATTGGACTTCCTTGCTCTTTCCTTGTGTCTGAATGTTCCTTTCTCTTGGCTTGGTGGATTCTTTTTCTTTTTCCTTGTGTCTCAGTGCTCCTCCCACTAGGCTTATTGGATTCCTTGGCTCTTCCCATGTGTCTGAATGCTCCTCCCTCTTGGATTATTGAATTCCTTGGCTCTTCCCATGTGTCTGAATGTTCCTCCCTCTTGGCTTATTGGATTACTTATCTCTTCCCTTTGTCTCAATGTTCCTTTCACTTGGTTTATTGGATTCCTTGTCTCTTCCCTTGTGATTGAATGCTTCTCACTCTTGCCTTATTGGACTACTTGGCTCTTCCCTTCTGTCTGACTACTCCTCCTACTTGGCTTATTGGCACTTGGCTCTTCCCTTTTGTCTCATGGCTCCTCTCACTTGGCTTATTGTATTATGTGACTTTTCCTTTGTATCTGAATGCTCCTTTTGGATGGGTTAGTGATTACAAAAAAAAACTGCCATGGCGCTCTGGAACATAATAAGCCTATTTATTTTACAGGAGTTAAAAAGAACACAATTGGCAGATTTCATTATCTAAATATTCCATCGTTGTGTGCAGTCTTATTTATATCGGCCTTCTTATTAAAGTAAACACATCATGAGAGAAACATGGGAGCTTGGATGGTCAAGAGCTCTGTCTGACCATTAACTTTCTTCCATTAACTCTCATGCTGTCAATAAACTAAAGGTGCAGAAACTGTTCACTGGACAGCATCTTTGAGATACTAATCTAAAAAACACTGATCTGGGAAATAAGGACTGCTGCCTTCTCTCAGAAGTTTCTGGAAGCTGCACAAAACTAAAATATGTTTTAGGTGAAACTTACCTTTCAAGTGCATATAAAGCTAAAACTTTTAGATTATGGAAGGGTTAAAGTACAAATAAAGGCCAAACTTTTTTTGGATAGAGTGGAGAGGGATTAGAAAACCTGTCAGGTTTTTGCTGTCTGTGCCTCTGTTAAGGAGATTCGCTCTCTCAAGTTGTCCTGTTTACCATTATCATTGAAAGTGAAAGTGAAAAAAAATCCCAAATTTTGGGTTGTCCCCACAAAAGTATGGGAGGGAATATCTTTCAATGGGGACACTAGTTCTGGTGACCTGGGGGTCCCCAAGAAATTCCATTAATTTGTAGGGATTTCTTCTCACTTCCTGTTTGGCTATGGAACAGGAAGTGAAAGGGAATCTCTGCAATGGGACACAGAGGATGAAAAAAGATCTGACAGAGGTTATAACCCTCCCTAGCTCTATCCAAAATGAAACAACTATGTTTTGCCTATAGCTCTACTTTAAACTCCTATCAGTTTTTTTTTTGCTGCCTGTGTCCCGCTAGGGAGATTTTTCTTTACTTTCTGTTTTGGAGACACCACAGGAAGTCTCTCCGCAGTGAATGGAATTTTCACCTTAGAGAATTGTCACTGGAATAGATTTTCCCTCACTTCTTGCTTTGGTGACCACTCAAAAATTTTGGAACTTTTTGTCTTGGAGAAAATGGTTTCAAGGACAAGTTGAGGGGTAAAACTCCCCAGCAGGGAACACAGACAGCAATAAACATCTGACAAAGGGTCTAGCCCTTCCCCACTCTCTTTAAAAAAAAAATGCTTTACATACATTTTAGATATGCATATGTATTAAGTGTGCTTTTGAGTGTTTGCCAACTGATGACATTTTATAATCTAGAAAATTTTCATGGCGTAAACATTAATCTAAAAGTAGTCTTCATCATGACCTACGGAGGGGTCCCTGTTTATTTGGCATACAGACTGACACTGATTATAGTGAGTGAAGTATGTATAGACCATATGGCACACTCTTGCAACAGATTATCAATTTGTTATTTACATATCTCTCTGCTCTATTCTCCGTAGAATTATCCTTATGAAGATTTCTTCATAAATCTACATACAGCCTTGTGATCCATTCTAATGGGGTCAGTAAGACTACTTTCACACTGAGGCAGTTTTCATGTGTTTTAGTGCTAGAAATAGCCTCTAAAAAGAGCCTGAAAACCACCTCCCACTCTTTGCAGTGTGTGCTTTCACACTGGGGCGGTGCGTTTGCAGTGCATTTGCGGGACGATATAAAAAGTCCTGCAAGCAGCATCTTTGGGGCGGGTTGGGAGCGCTGTAAATAGCGCTCCCAAAACTCCCCTGACCATTGCAAGGAATGGGCAGCGCTTCCAAAATGCCTTAAAAGCGAATTGAAAGCACCGAAACGCACTGCTAAAATGCTGCTAAAGCATGGCAAAAATGACAGGCACTTTAGCACTGTTTAGTGGGTCTTACAGATGCCCAAATGATTAGGATGCTATACACATAAATACCTACAGTTTAAAGTAATATAAGAATATTTAAAATTGTTAATATATATTTTTTATACGGAGAACTTTTTTAAATAAACCCCCATGTGTATTTTTTTTGGTATGTTCTCCTTAAAGGAGTCATTCACATGAAAAACCATTGCTCATTAATCTCAATTTGGCTTAAATGTCCTAGAATATAATTATACTATTTTAAAGGTGGATGTGACCAAAAAGTGTGTCTTTTTAAACATACTTTTTTATAATCCATTTTTCAGAGTTCCCAGATTCATAACTTTTTGCGTGAGGCATTTCAGCCCTAACAATTGAAAACGCTATTTAAAAAAAAATACCAAACAGGTTTATACTTACCTGCTCTGTGCAATGGAAGGCCCCAATCCTTCTCTTCCCAGGTCCCCTGCTGGCCTCCTGACTCCTCTTCATGATGTGCCCCCATAGCAAGCCGCTTGCTTTGGGGGCACACCTGTGGGTTCACTCCCGAGCCACACTACCTGCATCCAGAGACACAGACAGCGCGGCTCGTCCCCACCCCCGCTCCCTTGTTAAAAGATTTGACTGACAGCAGCAGGAGCCATTAGCAAAGCCTGTGAGAGCAGAGAGAGCCACTACCGATGGGGACAGCTTTGGATCGAGTGAGGACTCAGGTAAATGTAAGGGGTATGGGGGGGGGGATTACTTGAACTAATGCCTATTGTGTTGTAGAATTAAAAAATTCAAAACTGTCTTAATATGGCCTGTACATGTACTAAGACAAAAATGGGGGTGCGCCAAAGCCACAGCAGAGAGCTGATAACCTAACATTTATTTGGATTTTAATAAATGGTAGAAGTTGTAGGACTGTTGTATGTACTGTTAGGATGGGGACTATTAACGCTCCATAAACCTCCAATGTTGGCTTAGACATTAGAACATACAGTATTTCACAAAAGTGAGTAAACCCCTCACATCTTTTCATGTGACAACACTGAAGAAATGACACTTTGCTACAATGTAAAGTAGTGAGTGTACAGCTTGTATAACAGTGTAAATTTGCTGTCCCCTCAAAATAACTCAATACACAGGCATTAATGTCTAAACCGCTGGCAACAAAAGTGAATACCCCCTTAAGTGAAAATGTCCATATTGGGCCCAAAGTGTCAATATTTTGTGTGACCACAATTATTTTCCAGCAATACCTTAACCCTCTTGGGCATGGAGTTGACCAGAGCTTCACAGTTTGCCACTGGAGTCCTCTTCCACTCCTCCATGACAACATGACGTTGTTGGTGGATGTTAGAGACCTTGCGCTCCTCCACCTTCCATTTGAAGATGCCTCACAGATGCTCAATAGGGTTTAGGTCTGGTGACATGCTTGGCTAGTCCATCACCTTTACCCTCAGCTTCTTTAGCAAAGCAGTGGTCGCCTTGGAGGTGTGTTTAGGGTCGTTATCATGTTGGAATACTGCCCTGCGGCCCAGTCTACAAAGGGAGGGGATCATACTCTTCTTCAGTATGTAACAGTACATGTTGGCATTCATGGTTCCTTCAATGAACTGTAGCTCCCCAGTGCCGGCAGCACTCTTGCAGCCCCAGACCATGACACTCCCACCACCATGCTTGACTGTAGGCAAGACACACTTGTCTTTGTACTCCTTACCTGGTTGCCCCAACACGCATTATGGGGCGTTCCGTGGCGCTCAAATTTGCAGCAAACGCCCCATAATATTCGCTCTTCAGCGAACAGGCGAAGACCCGATGTTCCAGTCGAACTTATGTTCGACCCGAACATCAAGCTCATCCCTATAGGCAAGACACACTTGTCTTTGTACTCCTTACCTGGTAACTGCCACACACGCTTGACACCATCTGAACCAAATAAGTTTATCTTGGTTTCATCAGACCACAGGACATGGTTCCAGTAATCCATGTCCTTAGTCTGCTTGTCTTCAGCAAACTATTTGCAAGCTTTCTTGTGCATCAGCTTTAGAAGAGGCTTCCTTCTGGGATGACAGCCATGCAGACCATTTGATCCAGTGTGCGGCGTTTGGTCTGAGCACTGACAGGCTGACCCCCCACCCCTTCAACCTCTGCAGCAATGCTGGCAGCACTCATACGTCTATTTCCCAAAGACAACCTCTGGATATGATGCTGAGCACATACACTCAACATATTTGGTCGACCATGGCGAGGTCTGTTCTGAGTGGAACCTGTCCTGTTAAATCGCTGTATGGTCTTGGCCACCGTGCTGCAGCTCAGTTTCAGGGTCTTGGCAATCTTCTCATAGCCTAGGCCATCTTTATGTAGAGCAATAATTCTTTTTTTTCAGATCCTGAGAGAGTTCTTTGCCATGAGGTGCCATATTGAACTTCCAGTGACCAGTATGGGAGAATGAGAGCGATAACATCAAACTGAACACACCTGCTCCCCATTCACACTTGAGACCTTGTAACACTAACGAGTCACATGACACCTGGGAGGAAAAATGGCCAATTGGGCCCAATTTGGACATTTTCACTTTGGGGTGTACTCACTTTTGTTGCCAGTGGTTTAGACATTAATGGCTGTGTTTTTGTTATTTTGAGGGGACAGCAAATTTACACTGTTATACAAGCTGTACACTCACTACTTTACATTGTAGCAAAGTGTGATTTCTTCAGTGTTGTCACATGAAAAGCTATAATAAAATATTTACAAAAACGTGAGGGGTGTACTCACTTTTGTGAGATACTGTATATATCAGTCTCTCCTGCCCAAAATTGTGGCACCTTAAAAAGAGAGAGGTTCAGCAAAAAGCAACATCAAAGTCGAAAGAATGGTAACCCTTTGTTGATGTAGGGGTAGGAAGTAAAAGAGGGGGGTTGAGTATACTGCTATTTAAACATTTTTTTTACCTTAATACAGGGAAGGCATTAGGGTAAAAAAATGTTTAGGCTTTAAAATCATTTTAATTTTGATTAATAGATGTTAGTCAAATCTCTTTAAATATAGATGATGATTCTTATTCAGAAAGGGAGCCAGACATTCACATAGAAAACAATTGCTCTGAGAAAGTATTATTGAGATTAGATTAAAAAATCACATATCAATATGTGATTGTAGGTGGGTGCACTTGCCACAAAATCACGTACCTGTACGTCATTCTGCTTGAAGGGGCTGTACCGGGGTGATGCCTACAGCCGAACGTATCACCCCGGTAACGTTTTTTAGGGCCGACAATCGGCTTTCTTGTGATAACAACTGAAGCAGCCGCTTGATTGTTATCACAAGCAGCAGGAGGGAACGACATCCACCTTCTGACGCTCCACCCGGGCTCTCCTGTCCCACTGGGAGGCTCGAGCAACCAGCCGACACGTCCGCTGGCTGGCCGGAGACTTGAACAAAGCCAGAATCGGCTTTGACCGAATCTCGGATCTAGTAACCCGGGAAGCAATGTCATGACATCACTTCCAGTTTACTGGAGCCTTAAAAGCGCCATATTAAAAAAAATCTCACTATTCAAAACAGCCAAATGCTTTTAAGTGTAAAGGAGGGATTTGGGGTTTTATAGACTCCAGATCTGTCAAAAAAACTACCTGACATGTGACTATTGCTTTCACAAGGCATGTTTACATCTCTTATGACAGCAATAAAAGTGATAAAAAAATGTAAAGAGACAGTGTAAAAATAAAAAAAAAATTTATAAATAAGAAAAACATTTTTTTAAAGCGTCCCATCCCTCCGTGTTTGAGTGCAGAAGTGAACGCATACGTAAGTCATGCCTGCAAAACAGTGTTCAAACCACACATGTGAGGTATCACTGCGATCTTTAGATTCTCTAGACCTCCTCTGTAACTCTAAACTGGTGATTGTTAAAAAGCGTCGCCCGTGGAGATTTTTAAGTACTGTAGTTTGTCGCTATTCCACGAGTGTGCGCCAGTTTAAAGCGTGACATGTTAGGTGTCTATTTACTTGGCATAACATCATCTTTCACATTATACAAAACAATGTTGCCAACTTATCTGTTTTTTTTTTTAATTCATGAAAGTGTATTTTTCCCAAAAAATTGGGTTTGAAAAAAAATAAAATATTGCAACGACCGCTATTTAATTCTCTAGGGTCTCTAGGGGGTTCTAAGTAATTTTCTAGCAGAAAATACTGATTTTAACTTGCAAGCAACAAGTGTCAGAAAAAGGCCTGGTCTTCAAGTGGTAAAACTGCAAGGTAGTTTATAAAACTAAATTAGACTTTTTAGCTACATATATTTATTTATAAAACATTTTTTTAAATCCTCTGATCCATACCTCACTTTGACAGCCTTCTGGACACCCCTTTCTTTTATCTCCTTCTATTTTTATCCCCTCGAAGCATAAGGCCCCTTTCACACGTGCGGATAGAATTCAGTTTTTAGCTGCGGACAGATGAAGTTATCTACCGCAGCTTAACGCACACAATGCTTTCCTATGGCCCCATTCACACACTATGTTTAGTGATGGTTTTGTCCAGATAGAAAAAATAAATTTGACTGCGTCCAGCACCGATTTAGCGCAGCTATCTGCACATAACCGCAGGTAATCTCAGTGCACTGCTTCAGCTGCGGATGGTAGCATGTACAAAAGAAAAAAAAAAAACAGGAAGCACATCAGAATCACAAGGTATACCTGGGAATGACACAGGAAGTTGAGGAGTGTGTACTCTAGAGAGAGGAGCATGGCAATGGCAGCCCTTGATATCGCACATGAGGCCATAATATCCTTGGTGCAAAACCGACCAGAGATATGGGACCCTGAATGCCCAGGATACTTGGACAGATTCATGAAGAGGTTGAAATGGGAGGAAGTGTACCGATTCGTGACACCAAACTAGGAAAATATGTCTGCAAGTGAACAGGATAACCGAGGTGAGTGCAACGATTGATGTGTGGGTAGCAGGGTGCACATACATCATATCAGATGACCATAGCAACCATACCTTGACCACTTACAGACCGGAAGATTTTCTCCCTAAATGACCAGGCCATTTTTTGCAATACAGCACTGTATCGCTTTAACTGACAATTGTGCGGTCGTGCAACGCTGTAACCAAACAAAATTGTTGTCCTTTTTTTCCCATAAATAGAGCTTTCTTTTGATGGAAATTGATCACCTCTGCAGTTTTTATTTTTTGCACTATAAACAAATAGGCCAATATGTATTCTGCTACATATTTTAGCTAAAAAAAAAAAATTGCAATAAAGTGTATATTGATTGGTTTGCACAAAAGTTACAGTGTCTACAAAATAGGGGATAGTTTTATGGCATTTGTATTATTTATTTTTTTGTACTAGCAATTGTGGTGATCTGCAATTTTTAGCGGGACTGCGACATTGCAACGGACAGATTGGACACTTTTGACACTTTTTTTGGGACCAGTGATATTTAGTGATCAGAGCTAAAAATAGCCACTGATTACTGTATTAATGTCACTGGCAGGGAAGGGGTTAACACTAGGGGGTGATCAAGGGGTGTTCCCTGGGATGGGCTGACTGGAGGAGGAGAAAGATCGCTGTTCCTAATCACTAGGAACAGCAGATCTCTCTCTAACTGCCCTGCCAGAACAGGGATCTGTCTGTTTACCATGACTATGGTCAGTGATTGCTCCATGCGTTATGTTTGTCGTATAACTAATTTATACAATGGAATATATTGCAGGAAAGGAGATTTATACAAAATGGTGGTCCCTACGTGACCACTACAAGAAAGAACTCAACAAAGAGGGTTCTGCAGATAGAAGTGGAGCACCTTCAACACGTCGCAGGCCTAACCCCCATGCAGAGGCTTTGTTGTTTTTGAGGCGCACCACTGAGATGCGTCCAAGAAGCTGCAGATGTTATACCTTGTGTCTCAGGATAATATTGCAAGCTGCTATCGTCTCTAGCAATTATTTTAGCATAGTATTCCTACAATCACATTGTCCAGAAGGGAACCTGAACCCCTTTTTTGAACATTCCCCCAGCTACAGCTAGAGGGCTATTCTGTAGTGTACACATGACAGTATTCTGTAAACACTGAAACAACTGTATGTTTTTTTGAAACATTATCAATACTCAAACTTGTATGCTTTTATTCTTACCTAGAACTGTCGCAAGTGTTCCTGCAAGAGCACGGCGTGCAAGTATGTCTCCAGAAAATGAAATCGATGCTGGCGCAAACCAAGATACAAATGCAGAGCCAATTTCATCCGATGAAAATCAACCACCCACTCAAGAACCTGTTGGATGTTTTTTTTAAATGTCACAATTGTCAGGTCACAACCTCCATCTACAAACCACTTATTGCTGACATATTCAAAAATGCCAGCTGGTGTTGGTGCATTAACGTATTAGTAAAGAAGCATAATTTGGATTTTCAATCTATCTACAGGCAAATCTTGATAGGAGAGTCCAGTCTAGTTCCACCACCCGTCGAACACGTCGTACTCAGCAAGAGCCCTCTTTTGAAGAAAATTTTGATCGCTTAATTGAAAAAATGAAAAACCATTCACAAACCTCTGCCTCAAAAGAGGATGATGAATTCCTCAATATCTCAGACCCTGGTGTGATGTTTTTCAGAATGT
The DNA here is from genome assembly GCF_042186555.1 of Aquarana catesbeiana. NCBI lineage: Eukaryota > Metazoa > Chordata > Amphibia > Anura > Ranidae > Aquarana > Aquarana catesbeiana. Next base: position 56,336,888 of record NC_133328.1, read on the forward strand.
TACTGTCTGTAATCAGGGAGGTCCCTCTTGATAAGCGTACTGAAGTCAAGGGTGATATATATGTATATCTTATGTACATAGTTTTTGCTTGCAAAGAGCAACGCCCATTTCCTAGATTTCAGCCATGGGGTTTGGGTTTTAATACACCTAGTGGCTCTTTTAGGAAATCACTGCCCAGTCATCAGTACCATGACACTACACCTGGCATGAACCCATACTCAGAACCCCCACCAATGTACACACCTTTCCCATCTCATCACGGTTTTCAAAGGATGCCACACCCAGTTCACCCTCATCTTCCCAATCTGGATCACCCATAGATGTTGGCAGTGAACCAAGCCATTCTTCCTTACATTCCTCTTACCCATTTTATGAAAACTTGTAGTTTTGTTTAATTCCTCTAAGTTGTTGTTTATATGCCTGTTTTATTTTTATGTTGTGACATATTGTTACTGATACCTTTGCTGTGATCAGGTATATCCAACTTCCTGCTGATTGTTATGTATTCCATCCTCGCTAAAAAAAAGGTTTTCATCATAGCATGGTCAAACTGCTCCAATGTTATCTTTTTAACCCCACCTTTGTGTCCTATTCTCCCAGTTATCTTGTCTGCACACAGCCTGCAAAACCAGAATGTGTCCAGCTAAGATTAATAACAGTATACTTTTCACAAATCCTGTTAAATCTTGCCAAGCCAAATCCTGATTTTTTTGGGAAGTGAAGTAGAGGAGATGAAGGTGAGGTTCCCGACACAAAATCACAACATCTTCGATGGATGCATCTCTCAGCAGGATGTTGGACACACTTTGAAGTTTGTGCATTACAGAACCCAAGCGGTTTAAAATTGTTTCCTTTAAAGCAATACATTTGGACACTGTAAGACCAGTATGTACTATCCAGTGCACGCAGTACTACACAGCAATTAGTAGTAAAGTTGTGAAGATCACTTAGATACGATTCCAAGGTGGGTGGCTGATGTTACTACCTGCACCCCGTTTTAAACAAGCCATGCATGCATACATTTTGTTTGTGTTTATAGCAAATTATCTTCAATTTCTCCAGTGCTGTTTACTGCACTCACAGTGCCCACAAGTATTGCCAAAAAATGGTTTTGTTACATCACATGACAGAGGAATACTTAAAATTTTTGAGGTTTATACAAAGGATTTAATTGTGAATCATGTCATCACACCTGCAATACTGAGTCAAACATAATGTTGTATACTTGAAAATAAAAAAACTACTCAACATTCCAAAGGAATAAAAAAATAGTTTTTTGTACATGCAAGCATCAAGGTTTTTTATAAGGTTTCTTTATTTTTTCTAACATTCGTTACTTTACATAGCAAACATAAAAATAAATCCAATCTAACTGGACAAAGGTGTCGACTTTTTCTATTTCATCCAAAAATGTAAACTGTAATATTAACTGTACAGATGTAACAAAAAAGTAAGCAGGTTTAAAAGTATTAAATGATGCAACAGTGGTAATTACAAATTTACAACATGGACAAACTACTAAAAGATTAGATAAAGTTATTTTGCCATGGAACCTGTCCATCCTCAGAAAGGAAGTAGTCCGAAAAATGTTCACGTATTTGGAGTGCTTGATTACTGGGAGGAGTCAGTCACATGATCTCAGGGTTCATTTAAAAACAGTTCCGGAGATTCACTGGACACATTCTCCTTTATCCTTAAAAAGTTATGTAGAGCACAGCACGCCAAAACTACATTGACTGCATGATCAACTTCCAGGTGCATTGATGTTAATAAAACACACCATTTTGCTGTACAGATTCGAAAAGCACACTCCACCATTTGGAGAGCTCTACTCAGTCAATAATTAAAAATGTGTTTCCTGGAATTGAGACTATGCCTCGTGTAGGGCCTGAGGAGGTAGGTGGATAAAGCAAATGCCTTATCTGCTAGAACTACTAAAGGCAGATCCGGCTCAGCAGCACTAGGCAGAGGCCTTGATTGTGGCACATCAAATTCCCCATATTGGAAATGCTGACCCTTCCTAGAAATACAAAATATTCTAGAATCTCCCGAACTTCCATAGGCCCCAACATCCACAGCTATAAATTTCATATTGGCCTCACTGAGTCCCAGCAGAACAATTGAAAAATATTTTTTGTAGTTGTAGAAGCGGGAACCAGATTTAGGTGGCTTGATGAGATGGATATCTTTACCATCTAATGCCCCAATGCAATTTGGGAAGTTAGTTTTCTCCCAGAACTCATCAGCTATTTCTTCCCACAGACTGGATGTTGGTTCTGGCATTACTGAGTTTTTCAGTTCTTCCCACAGGACGAGACAAGTGTCATGCACTATTGTTGACACAGTTGAGATTCCCATTAAAAATTGATGGTGAAGGGAAGTGAAACTGGCACCGGTGGCAAGGTATCTGCAATACAAAATTGTGAACAATTCAGAAAGAATTAAAAAAGTAAGAAAACTAATTACACATATTTTAAAGAGTTAAAGCAGAGTTCCACCTGGGAAAAAAAAATTAAAAGTCAGCAGCTATGAAGAGTGTAGCTGCTGACTTTTAATATAAGGACACTTACCTGTCCTCAGAGCTAGCGATGTCGGCACCCAAAGCTGACCCTCCCTCGTCTCCAGGTGTAGGAGCCAGCATCCTTACTAAGGGAAACAGGAAGTGAAGCCTTGTGGTTTCCTACTGCGCTGCACGTTCTGAATGGTCCCTGCTGTCTCCTGGGACCTGTGTGTCTCTCAGAAGGCAATGGGGGAAGGAGGAGGGGCCGGACATTGCGTAGTTCGCCGCAGAAGATTGCGGAGATCTTTCCCCGGTAGTGGGAGCAGATACCTGGATTTGACAGGTATCTGCTCCCCCCTGAAAGGTGTCAAATGTGGCAACGGAGAGGGGGGATCCGATCAGCGGAAGTTCCATTTCTCGGTGGAACTCTGCTTTAATACAGGCAAATAAATAATTACGTGGAGGTACCTTTGATAATATAACATGTAATGATAATTTCTGCTTGTGTTTGAAGCTCCACTTACATAGTTATGATAGAAAACAGGAAAAGGACATTCGCAATTTTTATAATTTTATTAAGGAAAACATTACAATGACCATACTGAACATGTTCTTTGTTGGGACAGAAACTGTAAGCACCACCCTAAGTTTTGACCATCTCGCACTTATCAGATACCCAGAAATACAGAACAGAAAAGAACAGAACAGAAAGAAACTGCAAGGCATGAAAACTTCTCTTGGTAGGCTGAAAATTAATGCCATCAATTACATATATCTTGAGTAAGGGCAGTGATGCCTGAAACATCACTGCTGTGATATATTTTATATATATATATATATATATATATATATAGATATATATACACACATATATCACTAATGAACTCTTACTAATTGTCTGGCTGGGGCAGACATTGGTGAGCGCAGACTCAAGTACTCCATATATGTGAATGATGTTGAACAGATTCTAGGGACAGAATATTGCATCCACATCCCTGTTGTGTAAATGAATCGAGAAAAAGTGAGAGAGAGAGGAAATCTGTCCCTCAAAGAGTAATGGGATTTTCACGGATGCATGTTTCTGTCACAAGGTAAACACACCCACAAAGGGATAAATCAGAAAATATAATTTATTACAAAGTGTACATAATTTAAAATAGTAACAGTAGTCAGTCATATAAAATAATGACCAAAGTTGATACTCAATTTCAAAAGCTTGAATGGATGCTTGTGTGTATGGATAGCCGACGCGTTTCGCAGACTAGATTGCTGCTTCTCCGGGGCTGTTCAACATGATCTATATCATTGTCCAAGTTATAAAGAGATATAACATTAGAATCAAAAATAAACAACAATTTGAGCAATCACATGAGCAATCACATTAACAATATTTAACATTTTTCATTAAAGTGCTCACCAAAATGTCCTGGCATTGATCGAAAAAGTAACCACAACATCAGAGAGAGAGAGAGGATGAGTCATACTCAATTACAAAGAGGTGAAGTCAGAATCATCAATATGGTCTTGTGGACGTCGGACCACATATGCAGTTTGGAAGGTTATACCACTGATAATCTAAAAATTCAAAATATATATGTTGAGATGCACAAGCATGATATATTAACATATATATACCTAATGAGTGCAGGACTGGCTCAAATTGTACATTGTAGGGTGGCATATTTTAGTAAAACTGTAGATGAGGGGAAAGTACCTCACCAAGTCGCATATGCATAATAGGATCTTCAACCAGACGATCATCCCACAGCCCCAAATTATTACTGTCACTATATATAACTAGGGATAAGGGGAGAAAGTAAATACCATGCTAACCATCAAGATACATAGCCACTGAACAATATTACATAGAGCCAGACAGCGTTCTCATAGGGACAACATGAACGTGCAAAAATGCAAAAAGAGATAGAGCAGGAAGTGTAAAGAACTACCTGGTCTGTTTCCACCCAAGGGAACAGAGGATCAACCATAGTATGCTGTGGTCAGACTGTGGTAACACTGCGATCCGTGGCCAGTGCTAGCTCGTCACAAACCTGTGCATCCTGGCTAGAGGCTGGATGGGAATCCTCTTCCACCTATGGTGTGTTTGATCCGGTCCTTCCTAACTGTCGTAATGTGCATCACAATGGACCGTGCATCCGGGCTGCCCTTATATGTATGGTCCCAACCGGAAGTGAATGAGCAAAGGTCAGCTCACCGACATCACCTCCGGTGCGAGTATCCCCTGTGTTGCACATGCGCAATAACTCACCGGCAGTCATGTTAGTGGCAGACGAAGAGCCAGAGGCGCCACCCAGCTGCCAAGATAGATAAAGACAGTTGGTTATCGAGGAGACAGTAACCTCCTCGTCCACAGGGGACACCCGAACGTCGCAACAATATGACCAACACAATGACTCATCCACTTTCAGTGATGCATGTGCGGTCCAGGGTCGTCATACAGAACATTTTTAACAATATTGAAATCGGTATCTATGATAGTAGAATATAATTACATAGCTAAAGAAAATAGAAAAAATAATAACAATATAGACAATCGTGAGCTTACATGGCCACCTATGAATGATTACTATACAGAAATCGCAACTTATCGCATGACCATAAGCTGTATATGGAAATAATCAACAAATTGTGGAAATTACTACCAAGGCATTCCCTATAAAAAGGGTTTAAAAGAAGTGCAGTGTTCATACCTGGCGGAATAAATCCATTTAGTTTCTTGTTGAAGGATTTTTTTTATCAAAATCACCCCCCCTTTCCTGTTGTGGTATAACCTCAAGTACAAAGAATGAAATAAATGATGGATCATAGCCATGGTTGAGACCAACATGCCTACAGATAGGTGTGTAGAGCAGGCTGGCATCAAGATAGTATAGATGATCCCATATACGTCTCACAAAGGTACGCTTGGTTTTGTCAATATAAAATGCACTACATGTGCAGGTAGCCAAATAAACCACACAATGGTACAACAATCGGCATACAACCTAGATTTCATGTAACCACCCCTGGGTAATGGGCAACCCTCCCCCTCCTTGTTCCAGGGACATTGGTGGTAATGAAAGGTGGCTATGTACAAGGCTGTCCCTTACGGATAAAGACCTCCTATATACTATTTCTGGACGATCTGATACATATTTTGAGATTATTGGATATTATGGGAGAAAATGCCAATTTTGGGCTATTAATGCACGGAATTGATCTTGATGGCCACTGAAGGTAGTGATCAGTTTTGTGGTAGGATTATTACTCTGGGTCTTAGGTTTGAAGATTAGTTGCTCACGTTGGTTGGACCTTGCCCTCTGATAGGCCCCTTTAAGGACCTTTTTTTTTATACCCCCTATTTAATAAGCACCCAAACAGGGCTTTAGCTTCATTCTCAAAGTCTTCTTCCCTGGCACAATTGCAATGTAACCTGAGGTATTGACTAAAGGGAATGCTATGTATCAGGGAACGGGGATGGGCACTGGAATAGTGTAGAATGGTATTTCCCGCAGTTTCCTTGCGGTATAGAGTACTATGGATAGATCCATCTGGATTTATGAAAAGTCGCAAATCCAAAAATGGGATATTATAAGTATCTGATTGCATAGTAAATTTCAGGTTGTATTGATTGACAGATAGAAAGACCATAAATTCAGAAAGTTCATCGGTGGTTCCAGTCCAGATGACGAGTACGTCATTGATGTACCTACGCCACAGAATAATGTGGCGAAGGTACTTCAACACACCGTCATCTGAAAACAATGTTCTTTCCCACCCCCCAGGTACAGGTTGGCATACGATGGGGCACACAAAGTCCCCATCGCAACCCCCTACACCTGGAGGTATGTGGACCCATTAAATAGGAAGACATTGGAAGTCAAGATATGTCTCAATAAGGTAATAACAAAGTTACATAATTTCCAATTGTTCCTATCCTGTTCACGCAAAAAGCCTGAGACCACCTCGATTCCCCTATCATGAGGAATACTCGAGTACAAGGCTTCAATGCCAATGGCTACTAATATGGCACCCACAGAAATAGTGAGACCTTCAATAACTTTGAGCAGTTCCAATGTATCTTTGAGATACTATGGAAGTCCAATGACATGAGGTCTTAATAGGCTGTCCACATATGTACTTGTTTTTCCTGTGTGACACCCGATACTCGAGTACTCCCTCTTTCAGCTGTGTGTATGTCATCAACAACTTTATTCTTATGTTCTGCTTACTGCTATCCTATGCTGCAGCTTCACTTACTCTTTACTGACAAAGTATAATAATTGAAACTGCACATGCTGACACAATTAACAGCTGGCTAACATTATATATTTTTCCCATATGGACCACGGTCTGACATATTCCCAAGGTGGTAAACGATTTTATTTGATTTTAACTTATTGTGTGTTATGTGTTTTCTGTGGTATTATTTACAATATTTGTGTTAGGTTTAACCACTTAAGCTCCGAAGGGTTTTACCCCCTTCATGACCAGGGCATTGTTTGCTATTGAGCACTGCGTTACTTTAACTGGTAATTTCTCAGTCATGCAAAACTGTACGCAAATTAAATTTATAAAATAATTTTTTTCACACACACACAGCTTTCTTTTGGTGGTATTTGATCACCACTTCGTGGTTTATTTGTATATTATATAAGCAAAAAAATAATAATAATTTTGAAAAAAAAACAAACAATATTTTCAACTTTCTGTCATAAAACATGTTCAATAAAATCAGATTTCTTCATATATTTCTGCCAAAATGTACTCTGCTACATGTTTTGTAAAAAAAAAAAAAAAAAACCCTAATAAGCATATATATTGGTTTGTGTAAAAGTTATAGTGTCTACAAACTATGGTTTACACTTGTGGCACACTTGACTGGCATACCTTTCAGCAGTGAGTGAAGAACCACAGGTAACAGCAATTACATTAGGAGGAGCATATTGGAAAGTTGGAAGTGGAAGCTATTGCTGGAAAGATCATATCATCTGTCCTGACTGTCCAGTATACAGCTATATACACCCACCTTCCTTCCTGTACTCCTCCATCATCACTGACTGCAGATATACATCATCTGTCCTGTATATATAGCTGTATACAGGACAGATTATGTATATCTGCAGTCAGTGATGATGGAGGAAGGTCTTTATATATAGGAAGGAAGGTGGGTGGATATATAGCTGTATACAGCCCAACCACCTGCACCATCCATGTTGGATGGTGCAGGGGTCCGGTCTCTAGTACTCAGGGTGGCTGTGCTCACAGTGGAGTGGTGGGAGACTTTCTTCAGCAGTCATGGATCCATCCGTGGCTGCTGGAGGGAGACTCCCACCACTCCACTGTGAGCACAGCCACACTGAGTCCTGGAGACCGGACCCCTGCACCATCCATCCACCCATGGCTGCTATATCTACAGTATGTGATGTCCTCATCCTTCAACCACCACATGTCATGTGCACAGCCTCTAACCACCTTGTGTACCATGTCCGCACTCCACAGCCTTCAACCACCTCCTGTATCATGTCTGCAGCCTCTAACCACCTCCTGTATCATGTATGCAGCCTCTAACCACCTCCTGTATCATGTCCGCAGCCTCCAACTACCTCTTGTACCATGTCTGCACTCCACAGCTTCCAACCACCTCCTGTATCATGTCTGCAGCCTCTAACCACCTCTTGTACCATGTCCGCACTCCACAGCCTCCAACCACCTCCTTTATCATGTCCGCAGCCTCCAACCACCTCTTGTACCATGTCCGCACTCCGCAGCCTCCAACCACCTTTTGTACCGTGTCTGCAGCCTCCAGCAACCTTCTGCATCATGTCCGAAGTCTCCAACCACCCCTTGTACCATGCCCACACTCTGCAGCCTCCAACCACCTCCTGTGTCATGTCTGCAGCCTCCAACCACCTCTTGTACCATGTCCGCACTCCACAGCCTCTAACCACCTCCTGTATCATGTCTGCAGCCTCTAAATACCTCTTGTACCATGTCCGCACTCCGCAGACTCCAACCACCTCCTGTATCATGTCTGCAGCCGCTAACCACCTCCTGTATCATGTATGCAGCCTCTAACCACCTCCTGTATCATGTCCGCAGCCTCCAACTACCTCTTGTACCATGTCCGCACTCCACAGCTTCCAACCACCTCCTGTATCATGTCTGCAGCCTCTAACCACCTCTTGTACCATGTCCGCACTCCACAGCCTCCAACCACCTCCTGTATCATGTCCGCAGCCTCCAACCACCTCTTGTACCATGTCCGCACTCCGCAGCCTCCAACCACCTTTTGTACTGTGTCTGCAGCCTCCAGCAACCTTCTGTATCATGTCCGAAGTCTCCAACCACCCCTTGTACCATGCCCACACTCTGCAGCCTCCAACCACCTCCTGTGTCATGTCCGCAGCCTCCAACCACCTCTTGTACCATGTCCGCACTCTGCAGCCTGCAACCACCTCCTGTTTCATGTCCACAGCCTCCAACCACCTCTTGTAACATGTCCACACTCTGCAGCCTCCAACCACCTCCTGTATACTGTCTGCAGCCTCCAACCACCTCCTGTGTCCTGTCCGCAGCCTCCAACCACCTCTTGCACCATGTCCGCACTCCGCAGCCTCCAACCTTAAAATGATGCCCCCTCTTGAAAAAAGTTCTGCGGACGCCCATGGATAACTGTATAATCAATAGTTTTAGCTGTCATGAATGGGTTAATCATTTAAGAATAGCTTACTTATGGTTGTGATCTGTGATTGGCTAAGCTAATCACATGGTACAAGTAGCACGGTACCAAGTGATATAGGTATTGGGGGTGGGCATAGGAGCCAAAGAAGATTGACACACCCAAACAGAGCATGGGTGGCACACAGTAGTTCCTAAAAGAACATCTCTTATAATCAAAAAAGATATAATAAATGCCTGCAAGCAAGCCCACTTGCGACTGGGCCCTGCCATTCCACCATTGGGGGGGGGGGGCGAGCAGTGTTGCCAGCCACCTATTATCTCCCTGATAGTTTGAAAAAACAGACTGATTTCTCCCGTTCGTAGGACAGGAGAATGTCTGTACATTTAGGGGCCGGTGGCTGCAGCTTAGCGGAGTGTCTGACATTCGTCTCACACAGCCCAGGGAGTCCCCCCCCCCCCCCCCCAGCAACGGACAGGAGATGAATGATGTATACGGCTGCCCCTTCCTCCCTGTTCCCCCTGTGTCTGGCCGGCCTTCCCACTCTTCTATCCCGACGTACAGCTGTGTGCAGGAGAGAGAGGGGAGATGTGCGCGGGAGATATGAAGAACACCAGTTCCTGCACATTCCAAGCTGTGTGAATGATGTCGGAGCCACCAAACTTCAGCCTTGTCCCTCCAATAAGTGAGCATTACATTACATCACTGAACTGTCCCTTTCTCTCCCCTATCTGTCTCCCTCCCCCGCTCTGTACATTGATTGCTTTTTTTTTTTCGTTTGGTCATTACACTGAAAGAATAGAATAAAAATATGATCCAATTCCCCCATCTACACTTTCCAGGTGAATGGGGGAATCCTCCCACTGTGGACCAGTGGCCGAGCAACCAGGGTTGCTGTCCCTGCTATTGACAGCGCTGGTCTGTCTCTCCATGGCAGCGGTGGCAGTGCATTGGGACCCAGTACTGATTACTTTATGCGGTTGATGGGCGCATGTGCAAAAGGGCCAGCACAATTGGTTGTAGACAGCTGAGCTCCCTGCAGGACGCTTAGCAGCGGTGGCACCAGTGGCGGCTGGTGCTCAAAATTTTTTTTGGCGGGGGCACAAACAAACTGAAAAATTCTGAAAAAAACCCCATCAATTGCAGCCTCACTGTGCCCATCAAACGCAGCCATTGTGTCCATTAAACGCAGCCACTGTGCGCATCAAACGCAGCCACTGTGCCCATCAAACGATGCCACTGTGCTCATCAAACACAGCCACTGTGTCCATCTAGTTACGCCTCTGCCCTACTACTAGACATGTGCGATTAGTTTCGTACAAATTGGAAATTCGTACAAATTTCTGTAAATTTGTACATTCGGGAGGATCCGAAATACGAATTGCTATGGTTCCGAAATTTGTACGAAATATGAAATTTCGTTTACGAATTTCGGATCCAAATTCCTAACGAACATTTGTAATTGTTACGAAAAGTTAACGAGCCTAAAAGTTAAAAACCCAGGAAGTCAGCACAGCACAGGGATGGTGGGAGCCCTTCATAATGATAAATTCATCATAACGAACATTCGTAATTGTTACGAAAAGTTAACGAACCTAACGAAAATTCGTATTTCGTACGAAATTTCGGACACAAATTACGAAATACGAATTAATTCTTATACGAAACGGAAGGAAACGAAATAAATTTATTGACGGCGCACATGTCTACCTACTACTTATATAGCATAAAAATGGCAATGCCTTTTTACTCACCAACTCATAGATGTTATATTGTTTTCACCCCCCTAAAGACAGATATTGATCCTTACAGCCACTGGGCTTCAAGATTTGTTGTTCAAGGTCTTTTGAAGCATAAAGAAAGGGGCAATGTTGAGGACCGTAGATGCACTAGTCAGCCAAGGAAACCTAATGCAGCAGATGAAAGACACATCATACTTGCTTCCCTTTGACATCAGATAATGTCTAGCAGTGTCATCAGCACAGAACTGGCAGAAACCAGTGGGACCCAGGTACACTCATCTACTGTAGCCAAAAAGCCATAACTCTGATGTGGAAACAAGGCTAAGCGACTCAAGTATGCATATATACATAGGAACTAGGGTGCAGAAACATGGCAGCAGATGCTCTTGACTAAGGAGTCAAAATTTGAAACACTCAGCTGTAGCAGGAGGCAGTTTGCAGAAGGGCTAGAGAGTGGTACAATAATGAGTGTCTGCAGGCAACAGTGAAGCATGGTGGAGGTTTCCTGCAAGTCTGAGGCTGCATTTCTGCAAATGGAGTTGAAGATTTGGTCAGGATCAATAGTGTCCTCGATGCTGATAAATACAGGCAGATACTTATCTATCATGCCATACCATTAGGCATGGGTGGATCTAGAAGGGTGCTGAAGTGGGCTGCTCCCCCCAGATTTCAGTTGCACCCCAGCACAGCACACAGTTACTCCTCCCCACACTACATGCCTTTACACACAGCAACAATTTGCACAGTGTGTAGCAAATTTTACACAAATTTTACTGGTCAGAACTGCAACATAGCTGCCAGCTAAACACTGCAGAATGTGGCTGTGTGTAAGGCAGTGCGTAGTTTTGGGAGGAGGAACTGTGTGCTGTGCTAGGATGGGAAATGAGCTCAGCCAAGTGCCCTGCCAGTGATGATCCCTGTCCTCCGCCTCTCCAGCAGTGATCCCTGTCCTCTGATTTGCCAATGGTGATCCCTGTCCTCTCCCCCTCCAGTGGTGGTCCCTGTCCTCTGCCTCTCCAGCAGTGATCCCTGTCCTCTGCCTCTCCAGCGGTGATCCCTGTCCTCTGCCTCTCCAGCGGTGATCCCTGTTCTCTGCCTCTCCAGCGGTGATCCCTGTCCTTTGCCTCTCCAGCGGTGATCCCTGTCCTCTGCCTTGCCAGCAGTAACCACTGTTCTCCACCCTGATGACCCCTGCCCTACTAACCCCCTGTATACTGCCCTACTGATTCCTGTACAATCCCTTGTTGACCCTCCATCCTTTGCCTCTGTACACTGCCCTGCTGCCACCTGCCCTCTGCCCTAAAAACCAGTAGTCCCTGTACATTGCCCTACAGATTGCTGACCCTCTGCCCTGCTGACCCCGGTCCTCTGCCCTACTGACTGCCTGTACACTGACCTACCAATTCCTGTAAATCCCCTGCTGACCTTCTATCCTTTGCCCTTCTGACCTCTGTACACTGGCCTGTTGTCCCCTATCCTCTGCCCTGCTGACCCCTCTACACTAACCTAAAAACCACTAGCCTCTGTACATTGCCCTATAAACTGATGACCCTATCCTCTGCCCTGCTGAGCTCTCATCCTCTGCTCCCCTGGCATTTTTTACTGCACTCCCACATCAGACAAGCTAGATCCAGCCCTGCCATCAGGGAGACGTGTGATTGGCCCCAAATTTATTCTGCAGCATGACAATGACCACAATTTTACAACTAATGCCATTAAGAACTGTCTTCAGCATAAATAATAACATAGTCTTGGAAATGATGGTTTGGCCCCCACAGAACCCTGATCTCAACATCATCGAGCCTGTCTGGGGTTATATGAAGATACAGAAGGATTTGAGGCAGTCTACATCCACAGAAGATTTGTGTTGGTTCTCCAAGATGTTTGGAACAACCTGCCTGCCAAATTCCTGATGGAGGACAAGTAATGTGCTACACTCTAGAATCACACTCATGACCTTGCGTTTGCACATTTGGCGCTTTCGCCACTACGCCACCTATATTGATACCTGCTCAAGTTACCAAAAATGGGGTCCTAATCAAACGTATGACCCTACTTTCTGACCCACCACTCCTTATCTGCGGAGCTGGAGGGCAAGTAGAGTGCTGCACCCTGGATTCAAACTGATGGCCTTAACATTGCACAGCTGGTGCTTTCTCCACTGGGCTACCTCCAGAGAAACATTAGAGGGACCTTACAAATGAGGGCCATATCACATATAGATTTTTTGGACTTACAATAAGTTTGAAGTTGTCAGATATTGTGGTGCAATACGATTACTTAAAGCTGAGCATACACCACCTGGGATTCAAACGCAGACCCTACATTCTGACCCAGCCAACTGTCCAAGCCACTTCCTTCAACCAACCCTCATCTGGGGAGCTGAAGGACAAGTAAGGTGACATCCCCTGGGTTAAAACTCACAACCTTATCCTTATGTACATCTGGCGCTTTCCCCATTGCACCACCTCCATAGAAGCTTTGTAACAGCTCTAAAAAATTAGGTCCTAATGAGATATGGGTCTTTTGAACTTAAAATAAGTTTCAAAAGTTGTGATTGTATATGACTACCTAAAACTAAGCACACACTACATGAGATTAAACAGCATGACCCTACTTTCTGACCTAGCACAACATATCTAGGGTGCTGGAGGACAGGTATCTACCTCGGCTTTTGGGCACCCTGGTTGCCAAGCCTCCATTTCAGCTTCCAATCATCCCTAAATCCCCTAGCACTGCCCCTTATTAACCCCAGCATCCACCCATCCAGTGGACTCACCCATTCATCCTCCTCCCTTTCTACTATATTTCCCTCACTCAGAACCCACACACCCAACTCTGTGTCTCCATCTCCCACTCCCCAAAATGACTTTCCACCCTATTTTTGAACAACTTGTTCCCCACACCTTAATATTAGCTTACAACCCTGACGCTTTTGGAGTTATAAATAAATTTCAGAAGTTGTGGTGCACTATTATTATTTAAAAGTAAGTACAGTATACTCCACCTGGGATTCAATTGCATGACCCAACCAACCATCATCTGGGGAGCTGGAAGACAAGTAAAGTGCCACACCCTGGGTTCAAACTCACAACCTTATATTTGTACATCTGTCAGTTTCCCTGCTGCTCCACCTTTAGAGAAGTTTCTAAATGAGCTAAAAAATAAGGGCCTAATCATGTATAAGTTTTTTAAGCTTACAGCAAGGTACCTCTCCCCTGAAGCCAACCACTGGGGAGATCATCATTCTTACTGTTTTTATTGTTTCTCCATTTTTTTTCAATTGCCCAACAACTTTAATCTTTATTTCCCATATATTATTTCCCTGTAGATTCAATTTTTTTTTCAATTTCCCAACAACTTTAATGTTTATTTCCCATATATTATTTCCCTGTATATTCTGAGTCACTTCTGGAAAGGTATTCTTACTATCTTCTGACCCCTGCACTCTGTGTTAGATACTACTGTTGAAAAAATGGTCAACCTATGCCCCCCAGCCACCAGACTAGTGTTATATACTACATCCAAAGGTCACACCATTACATACTGTGTATCAGACATTACTGTTGACCCCTGGACTGTGTTACATACTACTTAACTGTGTGTTACTTACTCCTGAGTGCTGCACTTTGCATTATTCACTACTGATCTGTGAACTCTGCATTATATGCTACTGACCTCTGAACTCTGCATTACATACCACCACCGCTACATTTTCTCTTACATATCGTTGCCACAACCACAATTTTCTGTGGTGCACTGATCACATCACCGTATTTTTCTCTTCTAGGTAACCAAGGGGATAGGGTGGCAGGGGGGCCTGCCAGGCAGGCTGTATTGGGCTCCATGATTTCTAATGGTGGTCTTGCTATAGCCTGTATGCATTGAACCAAATAATGTTCAGGTTTTGTGCTGTTCTTTTACAGATTTCAATACACGACAGCAAGGCACGGTGGCTCTTTGTAACAAGCGGCAAACTTAAAAAGATTCTTAAAAATATTCAAGAGATCTTGGCGGTCCCTGGCTTGCCTCTCCAAGAGCACATCAACACTATCAATCATTGTTACCCCGAGGAGCTTGTCAGATACAGATAGATGTTCAGTATAATGGAAATGATTCCTTGCTGTACAGTTCAGGCAAAGCATGTGGCAGGTAGCCAGTTTGGAAGTGAGAAACACACTCACTAGTAATGTAAGTCTGAATGCTTCTGCTCCCGAAACATATGTATATTCCATCTAAGTAGCAATTTTCCACTTAATCAAAGAGAAACTCCACTACCAGCTATTTGCATGTAAACTGAATGTGTAATATAACAATTTCACAGAGCAATTTCAGGAAAAACAACCACATTTGTGAGAAAAGCACTTAGGGACTTCTGTATGAAAAATGTGCTAACAAGAAAATGTCTTGTAGCTCATAGCAACCAGTATATTTGTTTAATTTTTCAACTTTGCACTGCAGAAATAACAACAAAATGAGAGAGTAACCGCACTCTACAGGCAGACCAGATGGAAATCTATACAGATTTCTACATCTAGAGGAAGCCAAATTGTAACACATAAAGTGTATAATGTATAACAATAAAACATATCTAGTTACATCTCTAAAATACATGCCAATTTTCCCTATGTTTTGGTGTTTTTAAAAACACCACAAGTGCAGAAAACTACCTGTTGATCCCGCCAAAATCCAGAGAGCTCATAAATATCTGTAGTGAGCTCAGCTGACTACGCTGCCTCTGCTGCACTGAAGTCCCAAGCAGGACTAGTAGCTCTGCTCTAGTTCTTCCCTGCAGGGCTGAATGCAGGCAGGGCTGACAACACTGCTTGGGATTTTAGAGCAGCATAGTCAGCTACAGGTAAATGTGAGCTGTCTGGATTTTGACAGGATCAACGGGCAGTTGATGTGGTGTTTTTCAGAATGTAGTGCGTATGTGTTTTTTTACCAGACATACAGTTTAAATTTCAATAGCTTTGCTACACAGCGTTAGCTATCCTTGGTGGGGATAGGCATAGATAGACACATTATGCCTCATACTCACTCCCAACGTTCTTAAAGCCAGCCTTCTAATATATAAACCTGTTGCAAATGTAGCCCCCTTGTCCCACACAGAGGCTACTGGTCAAATTTAGCTTTACTGGGTGGTAGGTAACCCAGCTGATTTGTAGTCTATTTGATCATTTAAGTTTCTACTAATACCAGTGTGGCTGTAGCTCTTTTTTCTTTTTGCCAGTGGGTGTCAGTGCTACCTCTGGTATTAGTATGATGAGCTACAGTAAAACCAGCTTGTGAATATTTATGCTTCTCTTAGCCAACCATAAGGAGTTTCCTGGCCACTGGTGCATGCTGGGAGAGGGTATAAATGTTTGGGGAGGGTGAGAGGATCACTTTCTTCCACCCAGGCTCTGCCTGGTGTGGGTGTGCATGGAGCAGTTGTGAGTACTAGGCCTGAAGCCTGAGGCCTAACCAAGTGCTTGAAGCTCTGGGATTTTAAGCCTGCTAAATGATACAGAAGGACCTGATGAGGACCTGGGATAAAGTACTTGTAGCACCCTAAAGTTTAGGCAGGGTTGCTCCTAAGTTTACCTGCCAGGTATAGTTGCCTTGGCCAATTGTTAGGGATCAATTGATTTCACCCTAAGTCTGGAATTGCTGACTTCTCTCTTCTGTCGCTGGTTGGCTGGGTACCTGGTGACATTAGATAAGACAAGGGCGATGCAAGGACAGATTAGTAGTGTATGGGGTGTCTCAGCCAATGGGCAGAGGTTCTCTTGGGCCCCTTAGTCTGCTGGGAGAACCCATTTATTTGGGTGGAGTCAGGCGATCGGGGTTCTGTGCCACCTGGACGGCTGTCTGGGTGGACGTGTGTTTGGCTGCTAGGCCAGAGTTTGGGCTTATCCCGGGTACATCTGGCTGCTAGGCTGTCTGAGGGCCTATCCAGAAGCAAGACAGCAGCATAGGGTTGGGACTGCGGCTTGCAGTCCAACCAGAAGTGACGGTTCTGCTGGCCGGAAAATCTGTCGTGGTCGGAGGTAGAGGGGAAGCTGTCGACACTAAGGGACCAACCACCTTATTACCAGGGACCACAGTGAGTAGCTGAAGCAAATACCAGAGCGGTATTCTCACCAACCGGGGACCATGAAGAATTGGGAAACTTCAGCATGTGTCAAGCCAGGGACCCAGCCAGCGGAGGTGACTCTTGCAGAGTAGCCTTGTATGCCAAGCCAGAGACCGAGCAGGCCACTGGGGTGACACTTGAGGAGTATCTGTGAGTGCCAAGCTAGGGACCCAGCAGGGACGCGGGGGTGACGCTTGAGGAAGATACTCATGAGAAGGTTGGAAGAGCTCAGGAGATCCAGTGGCAGTGGATCAGCAAGTCTAGTGAGAGAGACTGGGAGCTCAGTGGAGTGAAGATCTACAAGAAGTGATTGTAGGGGAAGTACAGAAGTTTGTTACAACTTGTGTTAGAAACTGTTATAACACTGTTGCCATAAGAGACAGCGCTCCTACACATGCAGATGTGGTGTCTTGCTGGATGCTTTTCCCTGCATGGCTGTCTACCTGTAGAAGTCTCAGAGTCTGCCAATTAACATTACAACTGCCTAAGGGTGTCCTGGATCTAACCCTCTCTCGCACCGTTCTGTTCAAAAGAAAAATACATCTCTTTGCATTCAAGAAGTGTCTGGCGCCCATGAATCTATCTTGCACTACACCCAAAATGCCTTGTAACCCACTCTATATAGAAGGATGTCAGCTGTTCCTGGCTCTGGAGGTTCTCATTAGACTAAAGGAGGCCTGGGACCTACATACTAAAGATTACTATGCTATATGGGGAAGTGGGGAAGCTGTGGAGAGTCTGGGAAAGCATCCGGATGGACTCATTAAATTAATCTCTGTGTTTACTGTGAGTCATGGTTGCTACTGGAGACAGCTGCTGCCAAGGGGGTACAGCTGGTTACAGCTTAACTACTTGCCTACCAGGCCAATTCTGACACTTCGCTCCTGCATGTAAAAATTATAATATTTTTGCTAGAAAATTACACAGAAACCCCATACATTATATATGTTTTTTTAGCAGACACCCTAGGGAATAAAATGGTGGCCATTGCAACTTTTTTTCGCACGGTATTTGCGTAACAATTTTTCAAACATGTTTTTTTTGGGGGGGGGGGGTAACAGTTTCAGGCATTAAAAAAAAAACAAAACAGTAAGGTTAGCGCAATTTTTTTTTGCATAATGTGAAAGATGATGTTACGCCGAGTAAATAACCTAAAGTAACATGTCACACTTTAAAATTACGCACACTCGTGGAATGGCGCCAAACTTCGATACTTAAAAATCCCCATAGGCGACGCTTTAAACTTTTTTACAGGTTTAGAGTTACAGAGGAGGTCTAGTGCTAGAATTATTGCTCTCGCTCTAATGTTCGTGGCGATACCTCACATGTGTGGTTTGGATGCGGTTTACATATGTGGGTGCCTATGTATGCGTTCTCTTCTGCGAGCGAGCATGCGGGGACGGGGGCGCTTTAATTTAAAAATTTTTTAAAATAACTGTTTATTTTGCTTTTATTTTTCTATTTTGATGCTTACTTTTTACATTTTCTTTTTGTTGATCACTTGTATTCCTATTACAAGGAATGTAAACATCCCTTGTAATAGGAATAGGGCATGACAGGTCCTCTTTACCTGTCATGGGCTATAAGTCCCCAGATCTTGCCTCTAGGCTGGGAAGCCTGAAATTAAAAAAAAAACGATCTCAGCTTCCCAGCCGAGGAGGAGGCATTTTTTTCAAATGCAGAGGCGTGACGTCATAACATTGCACCCGGCCTCCAAAAGGTCATAGAGACTTCCAGGGACCATCTGGCCCGCCGGCTTCTCTATCATCAACTTCCGGTGCCGGTCAACTCCTTCTCCGGCTCGCCGAATCACCGGAGGGCAGCGGGAGGGGGAACATCCCCTCTCACCGCTTGTAAGAATGCTCAAGCAGTTGAACAGTCGCTATGATTGTTCTTACGGTGCAGAGAATTGTTGGCTGTAAAGGAAGATATCGGAATGATGCCTGTAACTGTCCACCATATGAGTGCTGGGGATGTGGTATCTCACTGGGGGGACTTTACGCATATCTTCTGGCATTGTCCTAGGATCAAGAAGTATTGGAAAGAGGTTCTGGCTCTGATTGATCTGGTTGCCTCTACTTCAATCCAGCCCTCACTGGAAGTCTGTCCATTGGGACTGGTTAAAACTATTGTGTCGACTGTTGCTAAATGAACGTTGATTGGGCTGCTCCATTTTTATGCCAGAAAAAATAAAGCTATGCAATGGAAGTAAGCCTCCTCCCCATCTTTGTCTCAGTGGAAACATCTAGTAAATGATAGTCTCCCCCTATACAAAGATACGTACATGAAGAGGAGTTGTCCCACGAAAAACGACAAGGTATGGCGTACATGGTTAGCTGAATCCTCAACAGCTTAACTAATGCAATGAGTTCCTATCCTCCTCTAAAGATCTGTTGTTTTGGATGATTATGAATACCTTTTCTAGTTGACATCTTTACTATTATGATTGTCGGAGGATACTATGTGCTATAGTAATGAGCTGCACCACCTAAATTTGGGGTCCGTCCTTGGTCCCCTTTCAAACATCCTGTTGTATATTTTTGTATGCCTGTAAGACAAACCCTCAAGCAGTTGTTCTGCAAATTTTCTTGTATTAAGCATATTTATTTTTTCTTGGTTCTTTTTTTTTGTTTGTTCTGAGTATCTGTATATGTGTAAAACTCCAATAAACAGATTAAAAAAAAAAAAAAAAGTCTGCCATATGACAGCATGCGTGCGGAAAGTGGTTACATGCTCTTTTCTGTACGGCTGTCTACTGTTTTTTGGAGAAGTATACTAGTTCCTGTCTGCTTGTTCTGGGTGTCTTGAACCTTTACCCTCTCCCCTTGAAATTTCACGAGTAACAATCACTCCTTTGTTCTGTTCTAAAAGTGACAGGCGCCCATCTTTCTACATCTTGTTCACATTCCACCATGCCCATCTACCTACACCCTGAGGTGAAATGTGAGCCCACCCTGTCCCCGGGGGGGGGGGGCTACACATAAATTTTAACTGTACTAGTAGCTTCTTGAAGTACAGTAGCTTGAAGTAAAGACCAGTGCTGAATAGAAGCTAGTAGTAGCTTATGACAGTGGACTGTAGTGGACTGTGTAGTGGATTGTAGTGGACCTTTGTAAGGT
Source organism: Aquarana catesbeiana (assembly GCF_042186555.1). Lineage (NCBI taxonomy): Eukaryota > Metazoa > Chordata > Amphibia > Anura > Ranidae > Aquarana > Aquarana catesbeiana. The sequence continues at coordinate 56,357,049 of NC_133328.1, forward strand.
TTAAGATGTTCTTATACTCATCCAAGTGTCTTTTATACATATCATGCATACTAGACATTATTGCAAACCATGTGGAATTATGGAATTGATTTTTTTATGCTTCGGTAAAGTTTAAAGAAAAGCCATTATAATGCATCTTTCGTGACCAAACCTGTGAGTACAAGAAGTGTGTGGATATGTGATTGAAGCAAGTGAGGCCTGAAAGATTCTACATTTCCAAGCTTTTCTATTTCCTTTAGAGTTCAGTCTTTTGCTTTATTACATATTATTTGTTATGGAGGCCAGAAACCATGTGATCAAGGCTGCCTAGGTATCGAGTCAAATGTGAAAGCTAGGGAGCTGCAGTTTTTTATTAATGGCAGGAAACAGGTATTTTGGTAATTTGGTAAAGCTAACTAAAGATGAGTTTAGACATGTAACAGTGTCCATATAAGGGCACTGACACCACAAGCATCCTGCCTCTTTGTTTACGTGTGCTGCAGCGTGGCGAATGACCCATCCAGCAGCTGATTGGACTAATGCCCTGTACACACGACCGGTTTTGCCGTTGGAATAAACTCTGAAGGTTTTTACGACAGAGTTCCGACGGAATTCCGCTCAAGCTGTCTTGCATACAAACGATTACACCAAATTCCGACCGTCCAGAACGCGGTGACGTACAACACGTACGACGGGACTAGAAAATGTAAGATCAATAGCCAGTAGCCAATAGCTTCTGTCTCGTACTTGCTTCAGAGCATGCGTCGTTTTTGGTGCGTCGGAATAGCATACAGACGAGCGTTTTTTCTGATAGTAATTTGTTCCATCGGAAAAATATAGAACATGTTCTCTATCTAAGTCCGTCTGAATTTTCGACAGAAAAAGTCCAATGTGGCATACACACGGTCGGAATATAAGATGAAAAGCTCCCATTGGACTCTTTCTGTCGGAAATTCCGCTCATGTGTACACGGCATTAGAAAGAGCCCATAGTCCTTTCTACAAAAATATGGTGAAATGCTGGGAATACATATGAACTCAAACTTCACTCATCCTAGTGTTGGGTGTAACAGGAAGGTGCTGGGGTTCAATGATGTGACCATATCCTGTTGTGATTTCCAATTCTTTTCCTATCAAGAGGTTCAGTTTTGTGCTACCCTTCCCCTGAAGGGGAAAGCGATCAACCACGCTTGTGTCCTACATCCTTTTTCCCCCTGCCCTTTCCAGTACATCACAGACTATAAAACTTTTAAGTGACAGGAGCCTCACCACTAAAGGTGAGAAATTTTGGCTAAAGCTGACCATTCAATGATTGGAATTTGGGCGGTCCAACAGGGACTGGCTGATTTTCGATCAGTGTGTGGACTTTCCTGCTCGACAGAAGTTCATTATTGAACATGTTGGATACATTTCCGTCGATCAGTGGCTACAGCTACAGATCAGTGTATTCTGGTAGCAGTAGGTACTACTCTAATGCCCTGTACACACGGTCGGACATTGATCAGACATTCCGACAACAAAATCCATGGATTTTTTCCCACGGATGTTGGCTCAAACTTGTCTTGCATACACACGGTCACACAAAGTTGTCTGAAAATCCAATCGTTCTGAACGCGGTGACGTAAAACACGTACGTCGGGACTATAAACGGGGCAGTAGCCAATAGCTTTCATCTCTTAATTTATTCTGAGCATGCGTGGCACTTTGTGCGTCGGATTTGTGTACACACGATCGGAATTTCTGACAACGGATTTTGTCGGAAAATTTTATAGCAAGCTCTCAAACTTTGTGTGTCGGAAATTCCTATGGAAAATGTGTGATGGAGCCTACACATGGTCGGAATTTTCGACAACAAGGTCCTATCACACATTTTCCATCAGAAAATCCTATCGTGTGTACAGGGCATAAAAATATAATGTCCTTGCGAGGGGCATTCCACCTTATTTGTGTTGATGGGGAAAACCATGACAGGGGACCTCACCCTGCTGCAGATTATTGCATTCTACACCTAGTGCATTTTTCCTTGTATTGCTTACTGAATAAGGTCATTAAGTTTTATCATAAAATGCTGTGGAATCACATTTCTGTTTATGTTATGTATTCAGCAGGATTTTATTTTACAGAAAGACTCATCTCTTCCTCAGATAATAAACTTTTCTTTCCACAGACTTTTCTGCTGGAGGAAAAAAAAGACAGAGATGGAAAATGGCCTGCAACATACAGGACATACATTATTCATTCTCTGCACTTTAAAGGTTTTTTGTTGTTTTTATTTCACTACTTTTCTCTTTTTTTAATTTAAAATTTATTTACCATGACCCACATGAACTAAACGTCTGTGATGGAAAATTGTAGAAAATATAATAGGCCTTCTCTTCTAAGGGATGTATTCATTAGTTTTTTGCATGCAAACAAAACTTTTTCTAATATACTTCATTGGACCCCAAATTACAATTTTTAGAACTACTGATTAGGTTGATCTAAATCTCAGCTGAATTAGTGGGGTAATTTTACTACAATTACTGTTTACTCTACAGATTGTTCACAATACAAGATAAGTGTTCGCTGAGCTTAGTAAATACGGACAAATTATGCTCCAATCATTGAATTGTGCACGAAAAAATGCCTTTTTTTTTTTTTTTTACTTCCCTTGTACATGAGTGGTTATACAAGGTGAACTCAGCTTCACTTTATTAATACGCTTTGCTCGGTGTCTGCACTCCAGGGTGTGCAAAAATTGTCATACTTCGAGTGTATTATTAATCAACATTCATGTATCTATTTCAGTCCAGAATCTGATGATGTTGAATTAGAAGCTAATTTCCGAGGACCCTCTACATTTGCAGCAAATGTCAAACATTGCATTCACTTGCTGTCTCTATAGGAGTCTTTATTCTGTGTATATGATAATCTTGACTAAATCTTAATTTGACATCTTCTCTTTATCCCTTCCATTTCTCCTTACCACTAATGCACTTTCCTTAAACTGCTTGTTACAAGAGCGTTATGACATATGAAGCATGTTAGACATTTTCATCACAATTAATATTTGGTCTTTGTTAACCTCTGATGAAAGAGTTGCCCAATTTGTTCATCCGCAACACATGTGCTACAAGCACCAGTGTCATGGAATTTAAACATTCTTTAGCCTAGGTTCACACAGCTGCAGGATTGAAATCGTGCAAGTTCAGCTGATCTCGTATGATTTCATACCCCTATGTCAGTCCGACTTCGGGGGGCATCTGTGTGGGTTCCTGCTATTGCCTTTTGCTATTACATGTCAAATTGCTTGCCAAATCGCATCAGTGTGAACCTGGGCTCCAACAGACAAATAGCAATACCGAAGAAGAGCAAAGGCACATAAGTGTTCTCAGAGGTGGTCTACAAGATGTTTTCCCTGCCACATTAGGTTTTTGTGTTGCTTCTTAATTTGTATAGTCAGGTTCATTGAAAATTTTTTCGGTCTAGATAAAATCTTCTGTAACCTCCAATGGCAGAGCAGTTTAGATGTCTAAATATAACCTAATACCTTTTTTTTATTGATTTTGAGATCTGATAGGTCTATTTTATGCAAATTAGCTACTCTCCTAAATTAGAAACCCAGATTTGTTGTCACCCCCTGTTGTGTTGCAACATTGCAGACAGTCTGTTAACAGGTCACCATCTTTATTAATCATACAAAGTTAGCAGTAGTATCGACTTTAGCCATTAGGGGTGTCCCTGCTGCCCAGTTAGGATGTTGAAACCCACTTGTATCTATCCAAGCCTTTTGGCCCTTTCGGCCTGCTCGGCCTTGCAGGATTGTTGATTACGTTCAGCTTCACCTGCTTGCTACTATTGAATTAGAGGCTTAGCCCCCACAAGAAAGGAAACTGAGATCTACCCTCCCCTTCCTCTTTGTGTTACTTCCTTTGTGTGGTATATACTCAGAGGCTTTTGTAGAGGCTGCAAAAGAGTGAAGACCCCAAAGAGGAACAAGAGGGAAGCAGCCAAAGAGACCCAGAAGCAACTTCCAGCAAAGCTCATCAACATGGTGAAAAGCAAAAAGAAGAATCCTGCTCCCACCTTTTCCACTGAGCTCCCAGATCAAGTTGTGTAAACTTCCACTTCCCCCTGGCTGGCACTGGCCTATCAGGGTCAACCAAGCCGCATGTCATGATGAGGTTGAAGAAGATGGATGACCCCAGAAGTCTTCGGGGTGAAGATGATCCTTGATCATCTTCATCAAGGCATCAAGGCAGAGACACTGTCCATGCACAGCTTTGTACAAGGTATAATCTACATAAACCTTTGTATCCTTAAAGGTGCAGGAGATATTGAGAGAGAGTGAAGACTACTAGACCTGATTGTTCATACCACAATTATCTTGTGAATTCTCCCGTTCAGCAGGAGGAAAGTCAGGTGACAGTATGCATGCACAATCCACACACACCCGAAAAGGACATTGTCACCTACCTCCAGCCCTGTGGTGAAGGACCCAATCCGGATCTTTGATGCAATGGCTTCTGGACAGGTAAGTGGACAGTCATTTGCAGGTTAAGGAAAGACCCTTCTACTGGAGACCATCAACCCTCCCTGTCTGCCCCTGCCCCCACCACCCCTGCCTGTGACTGTCCAGTGGGCAGCGAGAAGCAAAAGAAGGAGGACACATCCACCACAGTATAGCCCTCAGTGATTCAGCAAGATAACGCTGGACAGGAGCCAGTGGAGGAGAACGTTGAGTCTATGGGGGTGGTGCCTCAGTCAGAACTCAACCTCAACACCAACCTTGACGAGGCACTCCAAGATGTTCTCCAGCGGATTGGCTTGGACCAGGACACTGGCCAAGCAATAGAGTCAGCAGAAGAATCACCCTCCTCCAGGGAAGGTAAGTTTGGTCCCTAGAATTTCATCTCTTTTATATGATGGCTAATATTTTTTCCATGAATGTGAGGAGCATCAAGGACACATCTAGGAGGCAAGCTGTGCTGACATATCTTTTTTTCCCAGCAGAGTGATATTTACATGCTGCAGGAGTGTGCCCTGCCCTTTTCTAGGAGTTACACTCATCTGTTATCCCAGTGAACCCTCTGTCCCTCCTTCTGGTCTGGAGGTGGCAACTGCAAGTCTGCAGAGGTAGCATTCTCATCAGGGGTGGTCTTGTCACAGTTAAGTCTGTCTAGGAGTTTGTCTGTGGTCGACTTTTGGTCGATCACATGACCCCTGAAGGTGTCAGACGTGCTGACGAAACGTGACGGTTTACGTACGTGATACGTCACTTCTGCCATCGTGGTTGGAGCGCAGGTGGAGCGCAACTTGGCGTACCAGCTCCATTTTCTGTGTTCTTAATGGAATGAGTACATTTTTCAAATAAACAACTACAAGCTACACTGTGAGCTTTTCTTTCTTTTTCTGATCTACAAGTTTTGTTTGGCCACATCGTTGGGGAGAGATGCCTGTATTCGGTGGGGACATTGTGATATACATTCTCTACTTATTTGACACCTGTCATGGGTGTCAGATCCATCCGGTGAGTTGGATGTTTGCCTAGATTGGTGGAGGACGGCACCTTTCCCTTTCACAGAATTGTATTTTCAATGTGCACTGGATTGAAGAATCGTTTGGTGGTGGTTCATGGAATTTACCATTATAATTTTATTGTTGTATTTACAAAGTTCATTTATATAATTTGTCACATGCATATGTTTATGTGATTGAGCACGGTATAAAATGTATTCATTTCTATTTTCACATTTGACTTTATGGTTACACTACGAGCTGCTCACTTTAACTATTGAATTCATTTTTTTATTCAAATTTTATTTTATTGTGTTGGTTTCAGAGTGCGCGGCTAAGAGGTCATACCTTTTTTTAACGACTTTTGGTCTTAGACTGTTCATGGGCAGGAGAGCTGATTAGGTCATCAACGTGTACGTTTTCCAGAAGAAGAGTGCGTGGCTGGAGCTTTTCCAGACCCTGAAGATCCAGCTCATCACCACCAGAGCAGTAGTGCTCGTGGTGATTTCAACTGTCCAATAGAGGAGGATGGGTGCAGTTCCAGCATGTATGCTAAACTTGATGCTACATTTACAGTAGACTTCTCAGGGAGATGATCGCGGAGATCTCCTTATAGAATGTTGTGGGTTCCATAGGAAATGGAGGAGCCTTGAACTAATCTTGGGGCTGCCCTGATGGATCTGTGCATTCCAGTACTGAATGCACAGATCCACCAGTACACAGAATGCCTGCGATGCCTGACTGTCCTGGTTACCTCCAGGACAGTCAGGCATCGCAGGCACTCTATGGTCCCCTGCCATTCACATTCAGGGTGACCTAGGCAAGGGGTTTTCCCCAAGCCTGGGCTCCTGGAAGCTGAACTGCATCCTGCTGGAAAATGAGGAATTGATGGAGGAACTCAGGGAGGCCTACGTCACATGGCAGGAGGAGAAGAGAGTGGGAGTAGGAGTTAGTGAAAGTCAAGCTGCGCAGCTTCTTTCAGGCAAACGGATGCCAGCAAGTGTGTGATAGGAGGAGGGAACTCAAGGACTAGGCTGGGACATGAGACAGGACCCGGAGGACACCAAGAGGCATCTGAAAGGATGAATCATGCAATATCAATAACACAGAGAAGGGAGTAATATGGAGTATATAGTGACAATAACCTGTATATATTTTTTAAGTGCACATAAAAATGTCCAACAGCCTTTAAGATATGGAGGTTACATCACACCAGTGATTCTGTCACAGGCAGCAAGTCATCAGCAACTGGATCAGACCACTTACTGTGCAATTACAATTTTGGTGAGTGTGTTATACTCAACCGACTGCGGCATTCATGCACAGGCCAAATATAGAGGTTATGGAGAATTTTTCTTCTTCCTGTCCTGGAAAGAAGCCAAGAATATAAACTGAAATGATCATTTGCCACAGACAGTATAATTTTGTTTAAATATTAACAGACAAGTAAATTACTAGCAATTGTTTTCAGATCTTCTTTAAAGGGAAAGTGTTCATTTAAAATATCCCTAAAATAAAAGGCTGCATAAATATAACAGCTTAATGTGTATGTAAACCCTCACTATGAACAACTCTTATTTGCGCTCTATTGGTCTGTTAAACTAATAAAGTTTTGTTATATAGGTTCAAGAAATACAAAAATATACTTGCAAGAAATCTTGTGACCTGATAATTAATAACAATAAAGCACAGTACACATTAATCTATCCTCCAGCTACCTATGTGGACTACAGAACACCTCCCCCTACAAGAAGAGGAGATGTTCTACAGTCCTAAAAAATGTCCTCTGCTAGGGTGACAAAGCTTTTCCTTCATAGATACAGTTCAGTAAGTGGGCATTGTCACCGGAAGTGTGTTACTGGCAGCATCATCAGTTTAAAATAAAGGGTCAAAATGAAAAATGCAGCCACTACATTTAAAGTGTTACTAAACCCACAACAGTAAAATCAGTCTGTATATGGAGTAAAGCATGCTTGTTATACTCACTGTGGAACCTAAGGGGTTAATCCTCTGCATTGTGTTTGATCCTGTCTTCTTGGATCCTCCCCTTCCAGAGTCCCCAATCCATCTCCTGAACAGAGGCTAGTGCTCAAGCTGCACATGTTCAGTTTGGTGTGTATTGCTAGAAAGTTTTTTTGTTTCTTGAGAGAGTGCATGTGATCAGCACAGGGCCAATCAGCACTGTCCAGACAGAAGGTCAAGGGTCCTGCAGCCTTATAGGACAGTCAGAGCAGAATGAAAACTCCTCCTACAAGATTTAACCAGACACTGAAAGAAGTCACAAGACTGCTCTAACTGCTGATGAAAAAAGGTATTTAGCAGTTTATATTTACTAAAATGTTTGCATTTCCATGTTCTGTGTACTGTGGGAGACAAGATATAGTGAATGCAGGTGCCTGGGTTTAGCAACACTTTAAGGCCCCTTTCACACTGGGGCGGTGGGTGCGTTGCCCGTCAATTTTGTGGCGCTATTCGGCCGCTAGCGGGGCGCTTTTACCCCCGCTAGTGGCCGAGAAAGGATTAAAACCAGTCATGAGGAGTGGCCACCATGGGCGCTTCAGCAGGAGGGGTGTGAGCGGGGCTTAACAGCATACCCAAAAAGTGGGAGGAGTCAACACATGTTGGTACTTAACTGTTACTTTATATTGTAGAAATTGAATGCACACAGAAACTCCACCACATACTCTAGGCTGTGGGTTACACACTACTTCAAGCAGAAAGGTTGTGTCTGTCAACAAGGCACTTAAAGCAATATATTATGAGCTTACAGTCCACAAATGCAGAGCACTGGCCTTGAAGGAGGTATGCAGATAACTGAGTCGCCTTGGGATCCCGAAAGTCCTTGCAGTTTATCCTACTGATGGTGAGAGACAGTTCCAAGAAGCTGGCGGAGGAGACACCCTATGGGGGAAAACCTACCCTTTCCCTCCTGATCAGGAACAGCTCCATAACACCATTCCTGCTCTCTCTCTAACAAGCAGGACTCTATCTCTGACCTACTCCCACCCTGTGGGTGCCACAAATGATGCAGAAACTGCTATTTAAGCATTCCCTAATGCTTAAATGCATCTAAAAGAGAACTATGGCCAAAGCTTTTTTGGCCATACTGTTCATGTGGGTCACAGGAGTGCACTTATTTCTGCACTGCTGTGACCCAAACTGCCAAAACCAGACGAAAGCGCGCTCTTAGCATACATCACAGAGCTGGTCCAGACTCTGAGGGGACCCTGACAAAAATGTCGGGCTCCACCCAGATGCCTGACCAGAAGCTGGCTCAGCCTCTCAGTGCACAGCTGAGAGTCTGAACCAGTTGCTCCTGCCCCCTCCACAGCCCAGCGCTCCAGTGAGTGCTGGAGGGGCACAGCAGAGAGTGGTGACTGACAGTCACCTTTCTATGCTCAGTGAAGAATGAAAACTGAGTGATCTGCAGTCATGTGATTGCTCAGTTCTCGGTCTTAGAGCCAGCGGGGGACAGCTGCAGCATCGGACCAATGCTGCACCCACATAGGTAAGTAATAAATGTTTATGTTTTATATCCTTGACTTTTCCTTTAAGCATTTCTTAATGCTTACTTACAAATCTTGCAAGATTTTACCATCCAATAAGAGATGCTGGCCTCCCCAAGATGGCTGCCTGGAGCCCATAACATTGGGCAATGGTCTCTTGTCAGTCTGAAGAAGGGGCACAGTGCCACCTTTAGGTCAACAGACAACCTGCAGCCCAATACCTGCCCTAAAATTGGGGGAAGCACAAAAAGAACAAGACCTGAAACCTATGCTGCGGATTTAGTCCCAAGTTCATGAGAGGGTTCACCTTTGCTAAATGACCATGTCCCATCACTGCCTACCAGAAAAATAGGTTTTTCAAGCAGTAGTAGGTAACATCATTAGGAATGATGTATTTCCTTTGTTAACTTGACTAGGGAAGAGACATTGCTGTACGTCTGTCACTTGCCCATCACCATGTAGTAAGGACATATAAACTGGGAAAGGAAAGCTCAGTTACAATGAGTTACAGTAAAACCTTGGATTGCGAGCATAACTTTTTCCAGAAACATGCTTGTAATCCAAAGCACTTGTATATCAAAGCGAATTTCCCCATAAGAAATAATGGAAGCTCAAATGATTTGTTCGACAACCATTTATTCATAGGTCCTTCAGTTTATAGTCCATATAAAAAGATTATAGCAATGTGACCAGGTTGTGTGACCATAAAATGTCCATCCACAAATGGAAGCCTCCACAAGGGGATTAGAAGCAAAATCCAGCAGGAGCTACAGAGTATAAAAGAGAAGAGAGGTGAGTCTAAGTGTAGTAATATGTTGCCAAATGTTGTACCTTATTGTAACCATATTGCTACACTTAGAGGCGCCTCTCTTCTCTTTTATACTCAGCTGTTACCAGTGGTGTCTCCAGCTTTCATATTTAGGGGGGGCACATGGGGGGACAGGGACAAAAGTAGGGGGGCAACTATAAAATGCATATATATATATCTATATCTATCTATCTATCTATAGAGAGAGAGAGAGAGAGAGAGAGAGAGATAAAGATATAGATATATAGATATGTATAGATATATAAATATATACTGGGGCCCTTTACTACGACCCCACAACGGCCCTTTCACATGTTCTGCAGTGAGCTCCCTGCCTACTGTATTGGGGTCCCTCAGGGTGGCAGAAAACAAGAGATATATGTCACCAGTATACCAAGAAAATATAAGGATCCAAATCAGTGGGAGAACTATCAGGGTTGCAAAGGTTGTCTTGCCTCCAGGCCCTGGTGTTCTGCCACTGTGGGGTTCCCCAGCCTCCTCTTGCTGTCCTGCCCCTGCTATCGACTGCTCTGGTCTAGCATCTCTTGGAATTTACAGGCTGGTTCTCCTGTCCTAAGGATGGGAGAAATCAGACAGTTTTTTTCAGTAACTGAGAGTCCTGGTGGAGTCCTTCCTGCAACTCGCTCTTCTCCCTGCCAATGAGGATGCAGGGGAAGGAGCAGATCGGGTGGCCATGGTTGTGTGAGCGCTCGCATTATGCAGTGTCAGAGAGCAGAGGGAGGGGGGAGGAATCACCCGCAGGAGCTGACTGGGGACTCTCTCCCTCTTAGACATTGATTTTTTGTAAAAAAAAAAATAAAAATTTTTATTGGGGGGGGCACATGGTGGGGCACAGCATAATGTTGGGGGGGTCAGGGCCCCCTCTGCCCCCCCCCCCCCCCTAGGGACGCCATTGGTTGTGACATGACGCTACTTGTATATCAAGACATCGCTTGTATATCATATCAAAATGTATTAAAAAATGTTGCTTGTCTTGCAAAACGCTCTCAAGCCAAGGTTTTACTGTATTATGAAATATGGAACTCTTCAGAAATTTTCACTTTTATTTTACTTACAAACAGATTCAGGATGCGCACATAGACAGGAAAATTTAAACCCCCCATGGATTCCAGGTCTTGACATAACAGCTGCCTAAATAGTCCAGCCATGGATGGGGAAACAGATGACAAGCTTAGCCCCAGTGGCTTTATAAAAGCTGCATATATCATTTAAAATTGCTTAAAAAAAACAAGCCAAGGTAATTTTATAACAGTAATCACATTCAATTTAGCATAAATAAATGCCCTTAAAATTGCAAGTGAAAGACATTCAAAACTATATGAAATCCAGAGCCAAAGGATAATGTAATATGAACACAGTAAAATCCTTTTGAGTATCATCAATGCAATTTGCCCTGAGAGGAATAAGGGGACGTGCGAGCCGAGTTCAGGGCTAGAGCTTTGTTCAACCACTCAGGAATGGATGAGTTAAACAGGTTATCTAATTATCTCTTGCACTACTGCTCCATCCATCTCCATCAAGGCTCAGCACAGCTTCACGTGGTATAATGCTTACCACACATGGCTTGAATTTCTACCCATTCCTGCTGAATTGGCCTAAATTCGAGCCGCAGGTGGCCCTTTTAGCAGCACCCAGCTCAACTATCTTCAGTCTGAAAATTGAAGGAGCTGGGCAGGAAATTTGCAGCTGAACAGTGACTGCAGCCAATCAGATGCAGTCACCATTTGGGTTACTGTGATTGTCAGAATACAATAGCTGGCAGGAAAGATTCCCCCAGCAATACTATTTAGCCTTGAATGTGGAAATCTTTTGATTTCTTGAGTTGAACAGAGGAGAAATCTTAACTTGTATGGCTAGCCTTATTCTCCCTGTCCCATTGGGAGGCAGGGCTGGTTGTTTCTGTCTTTTGATAAGTCTTCTGTCCACTGTTAAGTTTAAAGTGGAATAAAAGTCCTGCTATTACTCACCATTAGGGATGAGCTCCGGCGTGTTCGCATGGCGCACGTGCCGAGCCCGCCAGGAAGTCGGCACGGCGCAGCGCTAATCACAAGCAGTGAGACATTTCCCGATGTGCGGCTGCAGAGATCGGGAAATGTCTCCCTGCCTGTGATTAGCGCTGCGCCGTGCCGACTTCCTGGCGGGCTCGGCACGTGCGCCATGCGAACACGCCGGAGCTCATCCTTACTCACCATAAGCAAGCAGGCTCTTTATTGCAGCAATGTCTCTTCTGCAGCAAAATACACCTACCTGCCCACCGCCAGTAGTCTTTGGCATCTAAAGTAAGCTGCGCATGCAAAATAGAAAAAGATTAAACTTCAGATTTAAAACATAAACTGACTAGAAGAGTAACATTGTCTTTAAAGTGATAATAAGGTCTCAATTGTTTGTATAAAAATAATAAACATGTTATACTTTCCGGCTCTGTGTAATGGTTTTGCACAGAGCAGCCCGGATCCTCCTCTTCTCAAATCCCTCTTCGGTGCTCCTGGCCCCTCATTCCTGTTGAGTGCCCCCACAGCAAACAGCTTGCTATGGGGGCACCCAAGCCAAGCCGCAGGTCTCTTTCTCCATTCAGACATGGAGCCATTGCCTGGCCCTGCCCTCTTTCTTTCCTTATTGGCTCACTGACTTTGATTGACAGCAGTGGGAGCCAATGGCGCCACGCTGCTGTCTCAGCCAATGAGGAGGGGAGTCCCGGACAGCCGAGTCTGCCTTTATAACCACTTTAAATATGGGGCACAAATGACACAGTGACCAAAAGATATCTATTTGTATTTCAAAAATTTATATTGGTAGACACAGTTGTATCCCAGAGCTGTGCAAGTGATCATTTAACGCAATCTTGTAATCGCAATCAGCAAGTTTTTTGTGAACAGTGCAAACCCTAACATTGAACTTCTCTCATTTGCTCCCTTTTAAAGGATTAAAAACTAAAGTGTTTTGTTATATTTGTTTGATAATAAAAAAAAAAAATATTGACCCTGTTAGAAAGCCATTAAACTCTAAACTTCCTTTGCTCCCTGCCCTTTTTTTGTTTGGACTACAAAACACTCTCTTTATAATGGAAAAGAGCATTGGTTCTGTTGTCCTAACACACTTTCATTCCTAGGCTGACAGCGTTGCTCCTCCACAGATACAGTACATTGCGGTTAGTTTAGTTCCAAATTGAATTTTTCGGATGTACCCAAATTTCCGAATTACAATAGTAATAAATTTAAATGAATCCGAAATAACGAAACCAAAATTTCAAATGAAATTCGAATAGTTTTTGAATCGAATTCGAATAATTTTCAAATCGCATTCAAATCGTTTTTTTAGGCTGGGTTCACACCCATGCGAATTGGATGCGGGTTTCCACCCATCCAATTTGCATGGTAGGAGATTGTGATTGGCTCCCTATGGAGCCGGTTCGCATCTGTGCGTCTTTTGGTCCGTTTCAGGACAGAATTCAGCCCAAAAATTCAGGCTGAAATCAGACCTGAACAGGGACACACCGGACCCCTGCTGTGAGCTGCATGCGGCAATAGTGTGAACCCAGCCTTAATCAAATTTGAATAGTTTTCTACTCAAATTTGAAAGTCAGAAGACAATGAAATAGAATAGAAAAAAAGGAACAGAATAGATAAAGATATAATAGAATAGAAAATAAAGGAATATAATAAAAATGCATAGCGCAAAACAGAACAAAATAGAATAGAATATAAAAGAACAGAATAAAATAGAAGATAAAGGAATAGAATAGAATAAAAAAACAATAGAATAAAATAAAATAGAAAGAATATAACCATTTTATGAAATCTGAATTTCAAATAGAATAAATGTTAATTCAAAGAATATAAAAAAATTGAATAGAAAATAATAGAATAGAAAAAAACAATAGAATAGCATAAAATAGAAAGAATATAACCATCTTCTGGAATTCAAATTTCGAAAAGAATAAATTTGAAGTGAATAAATTCGAATTCAAATAGAATGGAATAGAATAGCAAAAGAAATAATTGATTTCAATTCGACCAAATTTGGAAAATTTGAATCGATTCGAACTAGAATAAACAAAACAAATTGAACAAACTTAACTAAACAAATTTATGTAAATAAATAATCAAAATGAAACTAAACAAATGTTTTCATTCTGCACATGTCTAGAGAAAACGTTGTGCCCAAGGAGAGGATGTATGTTACTGGGAGGGCGACCAAGTGAAAATAAGAGGAAAAAGCTTAAAAAAGACAACGAATGCAGCCACCACATCTAGGCACTGGTAAGCTGCAATATATAGATACACTTTAGGAAGACATGATATGTGCCTCCTCTGTGCAGTTGGTTTTGCACACAGTGGCCCCGGTCCTCCTCTTCTGGGGTCCCCCAGAAGCGCTCCTGGCTCCTCCTCTTCTCGAGTGCCCCATTGAAGAGCCGCTCTCCCTCGGGGCACTCCATTGACGCAGACAGCAGAACTTGGCCACACCCCCGGCTTCCGCGTCTTTGGATTTCATTGACAGCAGCAGGAGACAATGGCTGCGCTACTATCAATCTATCCAATCAGGACCAGAGACACTGGCTGGAGTTGGTGTGCTCGTCCCCGTCGGTGGACCAGGTTCAGGTAAGTAAAAGGGGGGCTGCTGCATCACAAGAGGTTTTTCACCTTAATGCATAAAATGCATTAAGGTGAAAAACCCTGAAGGTTTACAACCCTTTTAATGACAAATCTAAATTCAGCCATAGACAGGCTGTACCGGAGACAAATTGGTAGAAAGAAATCTGTCTGTCTTCTCACAAGTCATCCCCGTCCTCCCAGTGCAATAACAAGTGCCTTCAACCTGGCAGGGTCTGCTCTGCCTACATGGCTCGGCCTCTGTACTCACCGAACTGTCAATGTGAATGCAGACTTGTCACTAACACATTGGTAATCCTCCAGATATTTCTTTCTAGATATATTACTTTACACATGGAGGGGTGGAAGGGGGTAATTAATCTCAGAAATGCTGCATCTGTTTGGGCTCTGTGGATTCATGTTAATAATTAGCTAAAAGGAGACAACTGCTGACCACGAGCCACGTGAAGCACAGAGATTATAAGCCAGAGCTTACCATGCCTGACCTCTGGCATTTGAGGGGTTAATTGGCGTCAAGATTTTGCCTTTCAATATCAGGTTGTACAATTCAGTCCTCGAGTGCCTCGTGCCAGGCCAGATTTTAGAATAATTTTGCTTGCGGAGCACACTGCAAATTTCGGAAATCCTTCGGCCTAAGGTAGTACAGGTCAGCCTACTAATCTCCTGAAATACTATAGGGCTCATGCCAACAGGCACTGTCTTCTCTGCATTTGGAATGCACATCAAACACAGGTCAGCAAACTGCCATTTGACTTGCTTTGTGCTGCATTTCTGAATATGCAGCAGGTGCATTTGAACTACAGGCAAATGCTGTATTTTTCATCTGAACGCAGCTTGATTTGAATGGAAAGAGCAGCATTTGACAAGAATTCCCTATAAGCATGGGCCCTAAGGCTGGGTAATGCAATCTAATTAGCGATTTGAGAGTATGCCAATGGTGCCACCAAGCCTTACAAAAAAATTATACTTTTGGCATCCCATGTCACAAATATTCTTCACTTGCTTCTTTGCATCTCATATATGTACTGATCATGAATACTGGCGTAGCCACCTTGCCTAAAGCAGGAGTGTCTGTTCAAATTTTGTGGTGCTAAGCTGAATTGATAGTTCAGTTTCTTTAGGTTTCTCCTGGCTCTGGTTACTGTATGTGTCCAAAAAAACAGTGTGGGGTCCTCCCCAACCTACACGGGGCCCACACCAAAAAATAAAAAAAATGGTATGGGCTGTACCCAAAAATCGATACCAGACCCTTATTTAAGCATGTCTCCCCCCCCAAACCATAACATGCCCTCAACATGAAGATGTACTTTGCCAGGGAACCCCCCGCCCCCTCGGCAAAGAACCGTATCCCTCTTCCCCACAACCCTGGCCTGGTGATTGTTGGGGTGTGCGAGTAGGGGGCTTATGGGAATTTGGAAGCCCCCTTTAACAATAAGGGGGTCCCCAAATCCAGGCCACCACCTTGTGAATGAGTATGAGGTTCATAGTGCCTCTACTCATTCACCAAAAAACTCAGTAGTAAATAAAAACATAAAGACAGCTTCAGTCCTTTATTCAAACAATATAAAAAGATGGACATCTATGCACATCCATCAACCTTGCACCACAGATCTTAAGCCCAAAAGGAAAGGCTGCCATTTATGAGTGAATGAGCAGGCATATTGCATCTGGAAATAAAAATGAATGTCTTGACTCAGAGACTAGAGATGGAAAAATTATGGTTTAGCACCACAACTATAAGCTTTTCTGGACAAGCCTAGCAGGGACACAAAATGAAATAAAAACTTGAGAGGCTCCAAACCCTCCCTAATGTTTCTAAAATTACAAAAAATTAAAAGTTTTTGTCTATGCATACACTTTTGCAGGACAGTTAGGTCACCATCCCGCACCCAGTTTGTGTTTGGACAGAAATGAAGCAGCAGACTGATGTGATCATGTCTCTGCTCTCTCCTCCTGAGCATGTTCCTTAATAAAGCATATTCATGCAACACACCTGATCAGCCTCTCTTCCAGTCTAAGTTTTTTTTTGAGCATCGCATGGCTCTAATGTGAAACAATAACTCTAATGCCGCATACACGCGGTCAGAATTTCCAACAACAAATGTTCGATGTGAGCTTGTTGTCAGAAATTCCCACCGTGTGTAGGCTCCATCGGACATTTGTTGTCGGAAAATTTGAGAGCTGGTTCTCAAAATTTCCAACAACAAAATCCGTTGTCGGAAATTCCGATCATGTGTACACAATTCCAACGCACAAAATTACACGTATGCTCAGAAGAGCCGCACAGGCTATTGGACTTCATTTTTCTTGGCTCGTCGTACGTGTTGTACGTCACCGCGTTCTCAGGGACGGTGCTAACACTAGGCAAACTAGGCAGCCGCCTAGGGTGCACTGCTGTCCTAGGGTGCCCGGCCACTGATGTTCCTACTCTCTTCTCTCTGCAGCAAGCAACTAAGTCTCAGCATCAGCAGGCAGCCGCCTCTCCGTTAACACATAGTGTCAGAGGCGCAGCGGAGGACTGTATCTGTGTCCCGACTCCCAAATGAGTAAAATCAAGCAAACATTCATTGATGGGCACTGGTAGGCTGCATTGATGGGCACTGGTAGGCTGCATTTGATGGGCGCTGGTGAGGCTGCATTTGATGGGTGCTGATAGGCTGCATTTGACGGGCACTGGTGAGGCTGCATTTGATGGGAGCTGGTGAGGCTGCATTTTATGGGAGCTGGTGAGGCTGCATTTGATGGGCACTGGAAGGCTGCATTTGATGGACGCTGGTGAGGCTGCATTTGATGGACGCTGGTGAGGCTGCATTTGATGGGAGCTGGTGAGGCTGCATTTGATGGGCGCTGATGAGGCTGCATTGATGGGCGCTGGTAGGCTGCATTTGATGGGTGCTGGTGAGGTTGCATTTGATGGGCACTTCATTAAAAAGGTGGGGTATACATGGGCAGGTCAAAGGGGTGGAGTCAGGGGTGGAGCCAGGGGGTGCGGCAAAATGAGGTTTCGCCTAGGGTGTCAAAATTCCTTGCACCAGCCCTGCACGTCTTGATGTTCGGAATTTCCGATAACATTTGTGCGACTGTGTGTATGCAAGACAAGTTATTGATCTCCTGTGTTGGACATGCGTTTGGAAGACATGTGAAAGGTATGTCAGCAAAATCTTATTGATTCTATTTGTGCAGTAGACATGACAGGTCAGAGGCTGCGTTTAACATGCTTTGAATTGCACTGTGCTTCTCTGAAGAAATTTGTTCTATGAACGTGCATTTTAACTGCAGACAAGGCAGGTCAAATGCAGCCTTTTCTTGTTAAAGTATTTGTAAAGGTAAAGAAAAATATCTGCCAGCCCCTCTGTTCTATCAATCTATCCTACACTGTGTAAATGTTTTTATAAAATGATGCCTGTAAATACCTTATCTCATATCTTTTCTGGCCCATCACATGACCTCTGGCCGCTCTCCTCCTCTGATCTAAGGGCTACAGCCATAATTTCTATACCTTTACTACCAACTACTAATAGCAGCAGGAGGGGGGAGGTGGAGAAGGCTCACACACACACACACACACACAGGAAGGGAGGGAAGGGGAGAGAGGAGAGCAATCACATAAACTGACCATGGTAATCATGGATCAGGAGCCATGATTACCGTGGTCAGCACACACAGGGGGACACAGGAACAAGCAGGATTAACCAGGTATTTTACAGCTTAGAGAGGGACAGATTAGACAGCACAAGCACTGTGCTGTTTAATCTGCCAAAAGGGTACAGGATCTCTATTTTTTTTTTTTTTAGGGTTACAACCACTTCAAAGATTGTGTTGTCAATTCAAATGCAGCTGCATCATATTGAAAAGAAAACGCAGAATATGATTAGGATGCTCTTCAACATGAGCCCTTATAGTGATCATCTGAGAAGCTTGTTGATCCCTCGCCTTCCACAGTTGAATTTCGTAGCCCTGCTGTATAAACAGATAAACAGCAGGGCAGCTTACAAAGCTAGAGTAGATCCAAAACATGACACTTCAAAAATACACTAATACCCCATACACACTATTAGATTTTCTGCAGATTTTTGTCTTCAGGTTTACCAAAACCATGTATTGCAAGGGCCTGCCTGATTGCATACAAATTGAAACTCTAATGCTGTGTACACACGATCGGATTTTCTGACAACAAATGTTCGATGTGAGCTTGTTGACGGAAATTCCAACCATGTGTAGGCTCCATGAGACATTTGTTGTCAGAATTTCCAACAAAAAAAATTTGAGAACTGGTTCTCAAATTTTCCGACAACAAAATCCGGAAATTCCGATTGTGTGTACACAATTCCAACGCACAAACTTCCACGCATGCTCGGAATCAAGAAGAAGAGCCGCATTGGCTATTGAACTTCATTTTTCTCGGCTCTTCGTACATGTTGTACGTCACAGCGTTCTTGACGTTCGGAATTTCCGACATTTGTACGACCGTGTGTATGCATGACAAGTTTGAGCCAACATCCGTCGGAAATAAATCCAGGATTTTGTTGTTGGAATGTCCGATTGTGTGTACGCGACATAATGCAGAAAACAGTCCACCAGCTTCTTTCTAGTCAGTGGCTTATTGCTCGTGAAACTAAAGGATCAATATGACAGGCCATTAACATCTTCAGAAAGGGTCGGAATGGCAACACAGCTTTTTCTTTCATGACTTCCCTTTAAATGCATAAACAAGAAAGATGTTCCATACAAGAAACTCTATAGAAAAAAAAATATGTATTTAAATGTGAATTCTCTAATTAAACACCAATTTTCATTTTATGAAAATTATTTTACTGCAGATATGAGAATTGTCTTCTAAATGAAGTAAGAAATCTATGTAAAATTACCATAAAACTATTGTTGCGATGATCATAACAATACAATGACTCTAATTCATTTTGTCAGCTGATTATGTAGCGATATATTTGTTGCCAATTTAGCCTAATTAATTATAACAAATACCTTGCTAAGAAGTTAGAAGTTTACAATTAAAATGCTAATTAACCTCCCTTGGGAATTTGCCTCAAATGAGGCATTCCGTTTATTTTTTGATTGGCAAAATGTGTATAACTGTATTTATGCCAGCAAATCAAATAGCCCCATTTCAGCAGTTGTGTTTTTTTAATAACCTTTTTCATAGCAAAGCATAAAAGTGGACCCCAAGGTAAAAATAAAATCCACCTTTTAATTTAGTTATATATATTCTTTTAGAAATCATTATGTTACAAGATGCTCTCCAGTCAAGAGTAAAGCCCAATTGGACTTTC
Source organism: Aquarana catesbeiana (assembly GCF_042186555.1). Taxonomy (NCBI): domain Eukaryota; kingdom Metazoa; phylum Chordata; class Amphibia; order Anura; family Ranidae; genus Aquarana; species Aquarana catesbeiana. The sequence goes on from NC_133328.1 coordinate 56,376,756, forward strand.
AGCTTAAGTAAGCTAAATATGGGCATATTAGGTCAATAATGTAGCAAGCATTTCTTTGTGTACATGCAGCTGCAGGGCAGGGAATGCCCAGGCCACAGCTGATAGGGTGGGAATAGGCAGGAGTGACATATTTCTTTTGGGTTCTTCCTTCTTTGCTAAACCTTAAGCTGGTCATAGACAATTTCTTTTCAGTGATTGGATGGAAAAAAGCCAACAGATTCCTCCATCCTCACAAATGAGATGGGAGGAGGAATCTCCATGACGGGACATTGTATTCTGACCCACCATTGTCAGAATACAGTGTTCAGTGGCTGCAGCTGCTGACCGACTATAGTTTTCCAGTGTGACCCTTTGAGAGAAGTCAATCAAACTATCAACTTCTGTTGAGTAAGAACAGGCACACACTGATGGAAATTCAGTCCCTGTTGAACTAGTCAGATTTCGATCCACCTATGGTCAGCTTTACTGGTAAAAACGCGTTGGGCGAGGCTTTGAACCTGTGACGTCATCATGCCCTCCGATGTCAGTTGTTGAAGAGGCTTTGTGTTACTTGACTGCATATGTTTGACTTGAGTACTCTTCTTTATTTTTCTTTATTGTAACTGAAACACTGCTATCTGCTTTTGCTTATGTCTGTTTAATAATACTGGTATGTCTTGCAGAAACATCTCCACCCAAAAATGGAAACACTGCTATCTGCTTTTGCTTATGTCTGTTTAACCACTTCAGCCCTGGAGGATTTGGCAGCTCAATGACCGGAGGACTTTTTACAATTTGGCATTGCGCTGCTTTAACTGGTAATTGCATGGTCATGCAATGCTGTACCCAAAGAAAATTTGCGTCCCTTTTTTCCCACAAATAGAGCTTTCTTTGATTACCTCTGCAATTTTTATTTTTTGAGATATAAACGGAAAAAGACCGAAAATTTTGAAAAAAAATGATATTTTCTACTTTTTGTTATAAAAAAATGTAATAAACTCAATTTCAGTCATACATTTAGGCCAAAATGTATTCAGCCACATGTCTTTGGTAAAAAAAAATGTCAATAAGCGTATATTTATTGGTTTGCGCAAAAGTTATAGCGTCTACAAACTAGGGTACATTTTCTGGAATTTACGCAGCTTTTAGTTTATGACTGTCTATCTCATTTCTTGAGGTGCTAAAATGGCAGGAGAGTACAACCCCCCCCCCCCCTCCATGACTCCATTTTGGAAAGTAGACACCCCAAGGAAATTGCTGAGAGGCATGGTGAGCCCATTGAATATTTTATTTTTTTGTCACAAGCGATTGAAAAAAAAAAAAAAAATTACACAAAGTTGTCACTAAATGATATATTGCTCACACATGGCATGGTTATATGTGGAATCACACCCCAAAATACATTCTACTGCTTCTCCTGAGTATGGGAATACCGACTGTTTGAGACTTTTTGGGAGCCTAGCCCCATAGAGGACCCTGAAAACCAATCACCACCTTCAGGATTTCTAAGGGCGTAAATTTTTGATTTCACTCCTCACTACCTATCACAGTTTCAAAGGCCATAAAATGCCAAGATAGCACCCCCCCCCCCCCCCATGACCCCATTTTGGAAAGTAGACACCCCAAGCTATTTGCTGATAGGCATGTTGAGTGCACGGAATATTTTATATTTTGCCACAAGTTGTGGGAAAATGAATTTTTTTTTTTTTTTTGCACAAAGTTGTCACTAAATGATCTATTGCTCAAACATGCCATGGGCATATGTGAAATTACACCCCACATGTGTGAGATTTTTTTGGAGCCTATCCATGTACAGGTCCCCGAAAACCAATCACCACCTTCAGGCTTTCTAAGGGCGTAAAATGGTGATTTCACTTCCTCACTACCTATCACAGTTTCGAAGGCCCTGAAATGTCAAGATAGCACAACCACCCCCAAATGACCCAGTTTTGGAAAGAAGGCACTTCAAGCTTTTTACTGAGAGGCGTGTTGTGTCCATGGAATATTTTATATTTTGCCACAAGTTTCAGGAAAATTAAAATTTTTGTTTTTTACACAACATTGTCACCAAATGATACATTGTTCAAACATACCATGGTTATATTTGGAATTACACCCCAAAATACATTCTGCTGCTTCTCCTGAGTACGGGGATACCACATATGTGGAACTCTTTGGTAGTCTAACCGCGTACAGGACCCCGAAAACCAATCACCGCCTTCAGGCTTTCTAAGGACGTACAATTTTTATTTCACTCCTCACTGCCTATCACAGTTTCGGAGGCCATGAAATGCCCAGATAGCACAACCCCCCCAAAATGACCCCATTTTGGAAAGTAGACACCCCAAGCTATCTGCTGAGAGGCATGTTGAGTATTTTGCAGATCTCACTTTTGTCACAATGTTCTGAAAATTGAAAAAAAAAAAAGTATTTTCTTTCTTCATTTTCAAAAATAAATGAGATCTGCAAAATACTCACCATGCCTTTTAGCAAGTACCTTGGGGTGTCTACTTTCCAAAATGGGGTCATTTTTACGCCTTTAGAAAGCCTGAAGGCGGTGCTTGGTTTTTGGGGTCCTGTACGTGGCTAGGCTCCCAAAAAGTCTCACACATGAGGTATCCTTGTACACAGGAGAAGCAGCAGAATGTATTTTGGGGTGTAATTCCACATATAACCATGCCATGTTTGAACAATAGATCATTTAGTGACAACTTTGTGTAAAAAAAAAAAAATTGTAATTTTCCCGAAACTTGTGGCAAAATATCAAATATTCCATGAACACAACACGCCTCTCAGTAAAAAGCTTGAAGTGTCTTCTTTCCAAAATGGGGTCATTTGGGGCGTTTTGTGCTATCTTGACATTTCAGGGCCTTTGAAACTGTGATAGGTAGTTAAGAAGTGAAATCACCATTTTACGCCCTTAGAAAGCCTGAAGGTGGTGATTGGTTTTCGAGGTCCTGTACATGGCTAGGCTCCAAAAAAGTCTCACACATGTGGTATCCCTGTGTTTAGGAGAAGCAGCAAAATGTATTTTGGGGTGTAATTTCACATATGCCCATGGCATGTTTGAACAATAGATCATTTAGTAACAACTTTGTGCAAAAAAAAAAAAGTATTTTCCTGCAACTTGTGGCAAAATATAAAATATTCCATGGACTCAACATGCCTCTCATCAAATAGCTTGGGGTGTCTACTTTCCAAAATGGGGTCATTGGGGGGGGGGGGGTGGTTGTGCTATCTTGGCATTTTATGGCCTTCAAAACTGTGATAGGTAGTGAGAAGTGAAATCAAAAATGTACACCCTTAGAAATCCTGAAGGCGGTGATTGGTGTTCGGGGTCCTGTACACGGCTAGGCTCCCAAAAAGTCTCATACATGAGGTATCATCGTACTCAGGAGGAGCAGCAGAATGCATTTTGGGGTGTAATTCCACATATAACCATGCCATGTTTGAACAATATATCATTTATATCATTTAGTGACAACTTTATGCAAAAAAAAAGTGTAATTTTCCCGAAAGTTGTGACAAAATATAAATTATTCCATTGACTCAACATGCCTATGAGCAAATAGCTTGCGGTGTCTACTTTCCAAGAAGGGGTCATTTGGGGGGGGGGGTTGAACTGTCCTGGCATTTTATGCACAACATTTAGAAGCTTATGTCACACATCACCCACTCTTCTAAACACTTGAAGACAAAGCCCTTTCTGACACTTTTTGTTTACATGAAAACATTTTTTTTTTTTTGCAAGAAAATTCCTTTGAACCCCCAAACATTATATATATTTTTTAAAGCAAAGGCCCTACAGATTAAAATGGCGGGTGTTGCAGTTATTTTTTTCACACAGTATTTGCGCAGCGATTTTTCAAACACATTTTTTTTGGAAAAAACACACTTTTTTTAATTTGCACTAAAACACACTATATTGCCCAAATGTTTGATGAAATAAAAAAATGATCTTATGCCAAGTACATGGATACCAAACAGGACATGCTTTAAAATTGCGCACAAACGTGCAGCGGCGACAAACTACACACATTTTTAAAAGACTTTAAAAGACTTTAAAGGTTACCATTTAGATTTACAGAGGAGGTCTACTGCTAAAATTACTGCCCTCGATCTGACCTTCGCAGTGATACCTCACATGCATGGTGTAATTGCTACACCAGACCGACGCTTGCTTTCGCCTTTGCGCGTGAGCATGGGAGGACAGGGTGCTCTTTTTTTATTATTATTAAATACTTTGCTTTTTTATTATATTTTTAAACTTTTCCTTTCATTTTTTTTTAGTATCATTTTTTGTTATCTCAGGGAATGTAAATATCCCCCATGATAGCAATAGGTAGTGACAGGTACTCTTTTTTGAAAATATTGGGGTCTAGACCCTAGATGTCTCCTCTGCCCTCAAAGCATCTGACCACACCAAGATCAGTGTTATAAAATGCTTTGCCAATTTCCCAATGGTGCTGTTTATATCCGGCGAAACCTAAGTCATGAAATGCTCGTAGCTTCTGGTTTCTTAGGCCATAGAGATGACTGGAGCCATTCTGGTCTCTGATCAGCTCTATGGTAAGCTGGTGGAACCACCGGCTGCATTCTCGGGTTCCCTGTTGGGACAGGAGAGCCCGAGAAAACCATGGAAGACGGTGGGAGGGGGGGTGATGTTCCCTCCCACTGCTTATAAAAGCAGTCTAGAGGCTAATTAACCACTAGGATTGCTTTTACATGAAAGCTGACCACTAGCTGAAAAGAATGATACCAAGATGATACCTAAACCTGCAGGCATCATTCTGTTATAACCACTCAAAGTCCAGCAACATACCAGTATGTTGCTGTTGGGCATACATTGTAATGTTCTTTTTTTCATGCAGCCTGTGGGCTGAACAAAAAAAAAGAGATTGATCGGTGGGTATGCCCACCATTAGACTACCGCCCTTCATCCACCCACTTCTAATGATGGGCATACATGCACCTTTTTTTTTTAATTGTGGTGGTGAAATCACCTCCAACAGCGCTGGAGTCACGGCTTTATGTATCATTGGAGCAAACGCAAGATAAATAAACAGGTGCTGCAGCTGAATGGCGTTCCTGCTAAGCAAATGATGGTTAACAATAAAACAAAGTAACATTACAGTATAGTGCCCCGTACACACGGTCGGATTTTCCGATGGAAAATGTCCGATCGGAACGTGTTGTCGGAAATTCCGACTGTGTGTGGGCTCCATCGGACATTTTCCATCGGATTTTCCGACACACAAAGTTGGGGAGCAGGAGATAAAATTTTCCGACAACAAAATCTGTTGTCGGAAATTCCGATCGTGTGTACACAAATCCGACGCACAAAGTGCCACGCATGCTCAGAATAAATAAAGAGATGAAAGCTATTGGCCACTGCCCCGTTTATAGTCCCGACGTACGTGTTTTACGTCACCGCGTTTAGAACGATCGGATTTTCCGACAACTTTGTGTGACCGTGTGTATGCAAGACAAGTTTGAGCCAACATCCGTCGGAAAAAATCCTAGGATTTTGTTGTCGGAATGTCCGAATAAAGTCCGACCGTGTGTACGGGGCATAACAGTAAGACTTACCATACCTGCAAAGCAAATACAATAAAACATAGTAAAAATAAAACATTGCAACCTGTGCCTAAAAAATATTTGCTGAAGCATGGGGGCAAGCCGCCCCCTAATGTTAGGAGCAAATCGCTCTTCCACCCCTGCCCCCATGCTTCGGCATATATGCTATTTTTTTTTTTAACTGTGGTGGTGAAATCACCTCCAACAGCACTGGAATCACGGCTTTATGTATCGTGGGAGCAAATGCTGTTGCTGTCAAGATAAATAAACCCGTGCTGCAGCTGAATGGCGTACCTACTAAGCAAATGATGGTTAACAATAAAACAAACATTACAGTATAACATACCATACCTTCAAAGCAAATACAATAAAATATAGTAAAAATAAAACAGAGAGAGAATGATAGATATAGAACAATAGTGAGCGAACAGTAGAGTGCACAGTAGAGAGCGAACATAAAAGAGAGAACAATAGAGAGAGAGAAGAAAAATACAACCACAACTATTTTTGGCTTTTTAATTTTTTTTTGTGTTTTTGTATGTTTTTATTTTTTTTACTTTTTTCACTTTTATAAAAACTGTAATAAAAACTATAAACTGAACGTTACAATTAGGGTCTCTCAAAATGTGATGGCCATCACATCTTTCAAGACCCCGAGACCCTGTGTACGTGTGCCTAGGACTGTGTGGTGCTGTACCTTACGCTAATTCTCAACTAGTGTGTGGTAGCGTTCGAAACAGTCACCAATGCAAAGACCAGGTTGGTCAGGACAGGAGGGACACTAAAAGCACGTGTTACGCCTAAATCCGCGCTTTCTACAGACACAACATCTTCTTTGGAGTGTTCTTTGGGTAGGGGTACCAGAGAGGACATGCGGAAAATGCCTCTCATGCACCCGGCTTACTGCATTTGCGTTGGGAAGTTGGGCCAAGCACCGTCTGGAAACAGAAGGGCTGTGATGATCTCTTCCTGGAATTTAAGGAAGGATCCAGGTTGTCCTGAAGCTTTGTATAGCACAAAAGCATCCAGCAAAGCCAATTGAAATAAATATACAGACACTTTTTTTGTACCAGCGTCTGGCCTTACGAGCAATTAGGTATGGCGCCAACAACTGGTCGTCGAGGTCCACCCCTCCCATATTAAGGTTATATTCGTGGACACAGAGGGGTTTCTCCACAACACCAGTCGACGTAGGAATTTGGACAGTCGTGTCTGCGTGAAGGGAGGAAAGAAGGAAAACATTCTTATTATGCCTCCACTTCACAGCGAGCAAATTATTACATCTCAAGCAGGTTCACTCCCCCAGCCTAAGATGGGGATCTACAAGCCTTTGGGGTAAGCCCCGGCAAATAGATTGCATGGTGCCACATGCGCCAATTTGATGATCAAACAAGTGACTAAAAAGTGGCACGCTTGTGTAATAATTGTCCACATACAAGTGATACCCCTTTCCGAATAAGGGTGACACCAAGTCCCACACAATCTTACCAGCGCTCCCTATGTAGTCTGGGCAGTTCTCCGGTTCTACGTAACTATCTCTTCCCTCGTAAACCATAAAACTATATGTATAGCCTGTGGCCCTGTCACAGAGCTTATACATCTTGACCCCGTATCTGGCGCGCTTGCCCGGGAAGATACTGTTTGAATGACAAGCGGCCAGAAAACTTAATCAGGGACTCATCAATGTAGACAACTTGATGGGGAGCAAACAAGGCTGCAAAACGTTGGTTGAAGTGGTTTACGATGGGCCAAATTTTGTAGAGCCGATCGTATTCAGGGTCACCCCAAGGACGACAGAGTTCATTGTCATTGAAATGCATGAACCGCAAGATCTGCTTGTATTGTGTCCTGGTCATGGAGGCAGAGAACAAGGGCGAATGGTGAATTGGGTCAGTGGACCAATATGACCGCAACTCACTCTTTTTAGTTACGCCCATGAGAAGGGATAGGCCCAGGAAGGTCTTAAATTCAGAAACCGTAATTGGTTTCCAATTTCTGGCAAGGGTCAGCTGGGGATTAGCGGCGATGAATTGACCAGCATATAAATTGCTTTGGCCCACAATAGATCTATAGAGATCTTCGGTGAAAAGCAGCGAATAGAAATCAAGTGACGTAAAATCAACTGTTTCCATCTGAATTCTGGGTTGGCCAGTGAATGGGGGAAGTACGGGTGCTGCAGAAGTGGTGGGTTCCCAATTAGGATTGGCGAATACAGCAGGAGGGGCACTATGGGCTCGACGGGCCTGTCTTTGTCTTCTTCTTGGTGGCTGCGGGACACTACTCGTGCTTGCCACCTCGCCAGCTTGAACTGCACTTATGGGACTCACCACGTCACCAAGTGTTACTGCAGTGCTGGATGTACGACCAGGGTTCACCAGAAGGATGAGCGGCGCTAGTACAGGCTCTCTGCTCCATTCGAGGGACCTGCGGTTCTTGCACCCCAACAACAGCAGAAGAAGAACGGGGTCTGGTACGCCTGACCTTGGCAGGGACCACAATTCTGTCATCAGAGCTATCTGTCAGGGTGCCGCTGTTGTCTACAGGTTTGTATTCTGAATCTGACAGATGAGTGACTTCCTATTCACTATCTGTCATGCTCAGAAACGTGTAGGCCACTTCACTAGTGTACCTTTGATTTGACATTTTGGTCTCCAAAATTGCTGGTACACTAGTGAGACTAGTGTACCAGAAAAGCACCTGAATGTCAGCGACTGATTCAAGCGCTACCAAAAAAACTGTTAGCGTTCGCAGGGATCAGGCCTGACTCTGCGAACACTGTAGTTATGTGTTTTGTAAGTGACAGTGATCGACTGATACTGCACTTGGGTGCTCTGGGCTGGGCTGGGCTGAGGGGCTAAACGCAGGTGCTAGCATGTATCTGGACTGATCCCGCTAACACTGCGTTTTTGGGAACCCTAAACTGCTGGGGACGCTAGTATAGTTCTGATCAGATCAGATATTGATCCGTTCAGACACTATACTAAGGGAGGCGTATGGTGCGTGCGTGGATGTTAGCGCTACTGGCAGCACTAATCTGACACTGTCTGGGCCGACGTAGACATCTGACGCTAAAACCTAACTTTGATCACCCACCGGGAGATCAGGGGGTTAATCCTTTATTGGGTAAAATACGGCGGGTGCCCTGACGCTATAAAAAAATAACTAGCTAAACTGTGTCACCTGTGACATTTTTTTACAGTGATCACTGGTGACAGGGGGTAATCAAGGGGTTAAACCTTCATTGAGGGGGGGTAGAGGGGGTCCGTAAACCTATCTGGGCCTAAGACTAATTACCCTAACACAGACTTTTGTCACTAATAACACCAGTACAGCGATCAAAAAAAAAATATGAATGCTGTACTGGGTGAAACAGTGACAGGTGGTGAAGGGGTTAATGGGGGGTGTGATTGGGGGGTGATCGGGGGGTGAATTGTGTGCCTACATGACCTTGTGTCAGTGTAGTGTTGTGCAACTTACTCTGAGATGTCTTCTCTCCTCGATCTGGAACGGAAAAGATCGACACGAGGAGAGATGACATCACTTCCCCTGTCAGTGTTTACAGTTACATCTCATTCGCCAGGAGCGATCACCAGGTCCAGGCCAGATTTCATTGGCCTGGGCCTGAGGATTGATTGGTTTTGGATCAAATCCGATCATCGCGGCCGGCAGGGGAGTTGGCGCGCCCCTCAGCCGGCCACGTGCCCGACGTAACATGGCGGCAATTCGCCTGCCCATGCTTCTGCCGCAGTATAACTGCAGCGGCTGGTTGGCAAGCGGTTAATAATACTGGTATGTTATTTTTGCTTAACCGTCTGTAGAACTGTTCACATTACAATGCTTTATTATCTCCCTTGTCTTACCCAAAATTATGGCCCATTAAATTTAGTGCCCTCTTGCTAGTCTGTTTCTGAAGTGAGAATTTTGCCCTGTTAACCAGTAAACCTTTATTACCTCCTGATTTGATACTTGCACCCATCCCCCCATCCCTATCAGTATTTATTTATTTTATTTATTTATTTCAGGTACTTATATAGCGCTGTCAATTTACGCAGCGCTTTACATATACATTATACATTCACATCAGTCCCTATCCTCAAGGAGCTTACAATCTACGGTCCCTAACTCACATTCATACATACTAGGGACAATTTAGACAGGATCCAATTAACCTACCAGCATGTCTTTGGAGTGTGGGAGGAAACCGGAGTACCCAGAGGAAACCCACGCAGGCACAGGGAGAACATGCAAACTCCAGGCAGGTAGTGTCGTGGATGGGATTCGAACCAGCGACCCTTCTTACTGCTAGGCGAAAGTGCTGTCCACTGCACCACTGTGCCGCCATAAGCTTCTTTTGGGGGAGGCATTTGCAGGGGGCACATTTGCAGCTGGGGCTTTTTATCAAAGTGGGGCTATTTCTATAAGTGGGAGCACTTCAGCGAATGCACAAAGCAAATGAACACAAGAAAATACTTTGAAAAACACCACATGGACATCAGGTGACCTTGTTTACCCCTTCAGCTCTCTTTGTAGCATGCACTCTCTACCACTCCTTTTGACAGCTCTGTCCTCTATCCTTAAACTATCTCTCCTTCACCCCTCTTCTCCCCCCCCCCCCACAGCATATATAAATATCACCCTCACTTCTGTCCTCTCCTTATTACTGCACCCGCCATCTCCTGCTAATTCTGAATCCACATACAGAAAAAATCTCCAGGACCCTGTGGCATGTCCCTTTATATAAATCCCACTCCCATATTACCTCCCTTACTCTTCTGCTTCCCCTAACCACTGGAGATATATCCCCAAACCCCGTGCCTCCATCATTTAACTGTACCCAATACACCCATCACCCTGCACCCTCTGGCAGTGGCCACAATCAGCACAATTCCCATTTCTCTTCTTCCCAATACCAGACTCCATTTCTCTTGTGCCCTTTGGAATTCATGCTCTGTCTGTAACAAACTCACCTCTCTCCATTACCCCTTTATCCCTAACTCATTTAATCTACTTGCCATTACCGAAACCTGGCTTCATGAATCCGACACTGCTTCTTCTGCTGCCCTATCCCATGGTGGTCTTCTCTGGACTCACTCCCCAGTGGACGTAAGGGAGGAGGTGTCAGTATCCTTCTAGCCCCACATAGCACCTTTCAGGTACTTCACCCACCTCCCTCTCTGTCACTCTCCTCTTTCGAAGCACATTGCATTCGTCTTTTCTCTCCAGTTTCTCTAAGGATAGCTGTGATCTACAGGCCCCCTGGACCTGTATCAACCTTTGTTGATGACTTTGGTCTTTGACCTGAAGCAGTGGATACATGCTCCTATTCACTCTGAAGGCAATACCCTAGACCTCGTTTTCTCTCACCTATGCACTCCATGCAACCTCTCCAACTATCCATTCCCTCTCTCTGATCACTACCTTATTAGTTTCCCACCAACTCACTCACTGCCTAGGAGATTGCCAATCACTTCAAACAGAAGATTGATACAATTCACAAGGAGATCTCTACTGTTCAGATACCCTCAGCGCTTTACACTTCTGCTGCCTTTGATACCCTCCTCAAAAAAAAACTCCACACCTTTGGTCTCTGTGACTGTACTCTTCGTTGGTTCTCTTCCTACTTATCCAACCTCACTTTTAGCGTTTCTTACAACTCTACTTCCTCCTCTCCTCTTCCTTTCTCTGTTGTGGTCCCCCAAGGTTCTGTTCTTGGACCTCTCCTATTTTCAATCTACACCTCCTCCCTGGGTTAGCTGATAGTCTCCCATGGCTTCAAATACCACCTGTACGCTGATGACACCCAAATCTATTTCTCTACCCCTCCCTACCGTCTCCTCGCTCCCTACCGTCTCCTCACATATCGCTAATTTACTATCAGATATATCAGTCTGGATGTCACACCACTCCCTCAAACTAAAATCTATCCAAAACCGAACTTATAATTCTTCCTCCCCCATGTGCCCCTTCCCCTGATCTCTCTGTCAAAATTGATGGCACAACTATAAGCCCATCCCCGCATGCCAAGGTTCTAGTTGTAGTCATGGACTCTGAACTCCCCTTTAAGCCCCACATTCAATCACTGTCCAAATTTTGCCACCTCAACCTCCACAACATCTCCAAAATACGTCCCCTTTCTAATGACACAACAAAGCTCTTAATTCACTCCCTGGTCATCTCTTGCCTCGACTACTGCAACTCCTTCCTCACTGGATTACCTTTACATAGTCTATCACCCTTTCAATCCATCATGAATGCTGCTGCCAGACTCATCCACCTTACCAATCGCTCTGTGTCTGCTACTCCTCTCTGTCAATCCCTCCACTAGCTTCTGCTTACCCAACTAATTAAGTTCAAAATACTAACAACTAATTACAAAGCCATCCACAACATCGCTAGCCTAGTCTCTAAATACCAACCTACTCGTTCTCTTCCTTCCTCTCAAGACCTCCTGCTCTCTAGCTCCCTCGTCGCCTCCTCCCATGCTCGCCTCCAGGACTTTTCCAGAGCCTCTCCAATCTTATGGAATGCCTTACCCCTATCTGTCCCATTATTTCCTACTCTATTAGCTTTTAGATGATCCCCTAAAACCCCTCTCTTCAGAGAAGCCTACATTACCCACACCTAACAACTGTATTTTCATTTTCTCCATCAGCTCATCCCCCACAGTTATTACCTTGTGTTCCACTTGACCCTCCCTTCTAGATTGTAAGCTCTAACGAGCAGGGCCCTCTGATCCCTCTTGTATTGATTTGTATTGTAAGTGTACTATCTGCCCCCATGTTGTAAAGCACTGCACAAACTGTTGGTGCTATATAAATCCTGTATAGTAATATAATTTAATAATATTTTAAATTAAATGTAATTGTATTACATATAGTAAATGTATTTTAGCAGTATTCACGCTATATGTGTCTTCTGTTCCTTTCCCTTTATGGCGGTTAGCTGAGTCTATTTGGATCAGGGGTGGAGGCAACTATATTGGTGAACATTACATGCTGGGACCCAGTGACCATATTTGCTTAACTTGGAGACACCAGGAGGGGTCTGTTGTTCTGTATGCGTAATTGATCACTGTAATTGGGGATCATAACCATCCTGTAAGAGACTTTTATTGCGGTGGAGGGCACGTGTGCATGGTGGACTTCCCAAACTTTTCATGTGGCTTAGTATCTAGTGGCGTGCATCACTATTCTGAGAATAATTTGAATAATTTTTATCACACTATATATTTCATCTGCTTGTGGCATATGGACTAATTATTTTTTTTAATTATTTGATTCACTGTTTGACTGGATATTTTGTACACGTGTAGTACAGTTCATTATTTCCTTGTAATAAAACTATTCTTTGTGTATGTATGTGTAAATATCACTTTTGGTATTCAGGTGATATACAGGTGCAGCTCTTAGGTAATTTATTACACATTAGCAGAGAAATATTTTTTTGGTTTTTGATACTGTATAAGGTGCTGTGTTTCGGCAGCAGAACGGGAACTTCCTGTTCCGCTCCTGGAACAAAATCAAGTTGGGCTGAGCACTGCACAGCCATTTACTGGGAACTTTGTATTTTATGAATTAATACAAAGCTTCCTCTGATTGGCTGAGGGGAAGATCATGACATCATCCGCCTGCCTCTCCACCTCAGCCAATCAGAGGAAGCCTTGTGTTCATTCATCAAATACAAAGTTCCCTGTGAATGGTTGAGCAGTGCTCAGCCTGAGTAGATTTTATTCCAGTAGTGGGACAGAAAGGGCCTATCCCATTGCTAGAACACAGCACTGTATACTGTACGTAGCCAGAGGCGTCGTCAGGGGGTGGCTATTGGGGCTACAGCCCTGAGCCTGGAGCTAATAGCCCCGAGTCTCTTGTCCCAGTCCTAGAATGCCGGGGACAGGGGCGGACTGCGCTGTGGTAGCGCTGGCTCCGGCTCCAGCTCCGCCTCCACCCCCGCCTGACTCTACTCTTGGTCACTGGTTGCTATAGCCGCCTAGCGGCTAGCAACCAGTGACGTCACTGCCCACTGTGCCCACACAGCATTGAAAGCGGAGGAGGATTGCACTTCCTCCTCCTCCGCGCTAGTGCTCATGGGCAGGGCCGGCCCTACCATGGGACCTGGTGGGACCATGGGTCCCGGGCGGCAGGTTCTGAGGGGCGGCACATTGATGCCTAAGAAGATGGTGGCGGAACTCCCGCCGATCGCTCCACTTCTTATCCCACTGTGAGGGTGGCCTGGGCGGCGCCGCTGCTTTTAGAGGTGACGGCAGAGAACTCGCTGCTATACCCGCACAGCGGACCGCCGCCCATCCTTTCCACGGCTCCCCCCTACTGATGCTGACATGTCGGGACAACAAGAGAAAGTCAGCTGACGGCTAACAGCGGAGGGGAGGAGCTTCCTGCTGTGCACTGAGACCCCCTGATGAAAGAGGGATCGCTGGAGGCGCGGCTGACACTGAGAGAAAGTAAGTGTCAGCACCATTGATCTCATCTCCACCACCCCTGCCTGTGTCTAACCCCCCTCACAGCTTCCTGCTGTGCACTGAGACCCCCTGATGAAAGAGGGATCGCTGGAGGCGCGGCTGACACTGAGAGAAAGTAAGTGTCAGCACCATTGATCTCATCTCCACCACCCCTGCCTGTGTCTAACCCCCCTCACCAGCCCTGCCTGTGTCTAACCCCCCCTCACCACCCCTGCCTGTGTCTAACCCCCCCTCACCACCCCTGCCTGTGTCTAACCCCCCTCACCACCCCTGCCTGTGTCTAACCCCCCCTCACCACCACTTCCTGTGTCTAACCCCCCTCACCACCCCTGCCTATGTCTAAACACCCCTCACCACCCCTGCCTGTGTCTAACCCCCCCTCACCACCACTTCCTGTGTCTAACCCCCCTCACCACCCCTGCCTGTGTCTAACCCCCCCTCACCACCACTTCCTGTGTCTAACCCCCCTCACCACCACTTCCTGTGTCTAACCCCCCTCACCACCACTTCCTGTGTCTAACCCCCCTTCACCACCCCTGCCTGTGTCCAACCCCCCCTCACCACCCCTGCCTGTGTCTAACCCCCCCGCACCACCCCTGCCTGTGTCTAACCCCCCCTCACCACCCCTGCCTGTGTCTAACCCCTCCTCACCACCCCTGCCTGTGTCTAACCCCCCTCACCACCACTTCCTGTGTCTAACCCCCCCTCACCACCACTTCCTGTGTCTAACCCCCCCTCATCACCACTTCCTGTGTCTAACCCCCCTCACCACCACTTCCTGTGTCTAACCCCCCCTCACCACCACTTCCTGTATCTAACCCCCCTCACCACCCCTGCCTGTGTCTAACCCCCCCTCACCACCCCTGCCTGTATCTAACCATCTAACCCCCCCCCACCACCCCTGCCTGTGTCTAACCCCCCCTCACCACCCCTGCCTGTGTCTAACCCCCCCTCACCACCCCTGCCTGTGTATGTCTAACCCCCTCACCACCCCTGCTTGTGTATGTCTAACCCTCCTCCTCTACCCCTGCCTGTGTCTAACCCCCCCTCACCACCCCTGCCTGTGTCCAACCCCCCCTTATCAGCCCGCCTGTGTCTAACCCCCCTCACCAGCCCTGCCTGTGTCCAACCTCCCCACCACCCCTGCCTGTGTATGTCTAACCCTCCTCCTCTACCCCTGCCTGTGTCTAACCCCCCTCACCACCCCTGCCTGTGTCTAACCCCCCCTCACCACCCCTGCCTGTGTATGTCTAACCCTCCTCCTCTACCCCTGCCTATGTCTACCCCCCTCACCACCCCTGCCTGTGTATGTCTAACCCTCCTCCTCTACCCCTGCCTGTGTCTAACCCCCCTCACCACCCCTGCCTGTGTCCAACCCCCCCACCACCCCTGCCTGTGTATGTCTAACCCTCCTCCTCTACCCCTGTCTGTGTCTAATCCCCCCTCACCACCCCTGCCTGTGTCTAACCCCCCCTCACCACCCCTGCCTGTGTCTAACCCCCCCTCACCACCCCTGCCTGTGTCTAACCCAGTCAGTGTGGGTCAGGTAGGTCAGTGTGGTTTAGGTAGGTCAGTGTGTGTGGGTCAGTGTATGTAGGTCAGTGTGGGTCAGGTAGGTCAGTGTGGGTGGGTCAGTGTATGTAGGTCAGTGTAGGTCAGTGTGAGTCAGGTAGGTCAGTGTATGTAGGTCAGTGTATGTGGGTCAGGTAGGTCAGTGTGGGTCAGGTAGGTCAGTGTATGTAGGTCAGTGTATGTCAGGTAGGTCAGTGTATGTAGGTCAGTGTATGTCAGGTAGGTAGTCAATGTGTGTATGTCAGGTAGGTCAGTGTATGTCAGCTAGGTAGGTCAGTTTAGTGGTCAGCATTGATGGGCACTGGTAAGCCAGGCAGCAACCAGCAAGTCAACGTACCCCCCGCCACACAACCACACAACCCCTCCGCCCAACCAAAAAAACCCAGCGCCACTAGAGGCCCTCCCCCCCGTGCCGGCCTTGGACTTCGGGCTGAAGCCCCTGGTCTTTTTGCCACCTAGCAACGTCCCTGTACGTAGCTAATGTTACATACATTTTATGCAGCGCACACAGCGACTGCATTAGTGAAGGAAACAGTTCGGCTGGACTAGCTTGGTCTAAATGAACTACTACATTTCAAGTTTACAAAAACCTGGACTTCGGCTTCAACCACTTGCCGACCAGTGACGTACCAGATATTCTGGTCATCACTGCAGCTGCAGCAATAATTGAGATATCATTTTCTTCTGCCGGAAGTTCCCTTCACTGTAAAAGTAATCCTAGCGGCTAAGAAGTCCCTAGATTATTTTTACAGGTGACGGAAGGGGGTCCCTTCACCTTCCCACCGCCAATGCCTTTACTGGGCTCTCCCATGCGATCGGGGAGCTTGGTAAGGATGGGACCAGTGGCATCTGGTTTCTGGGACACAGTGAGAAGAACTGATGTTGTTCCTTCCACTACGTGACGTCAGAAACCAGAAGTGATGAGGATTTCATCACTTCCAGTTGCGGTCCCATGTAAACAAGCCATTACCGGCTTGAACTAGTATCTGATACACTGATCTAATAGACCCCAGATCTCTCTAATATTAAAACAAGAAAAATATTCACATAATATTGATCAAAGACCATTATATGTTTTCTTTATACGTAGACAGTTGGATAGCCACCGCACTGTGTATAGTTAAATATTTTGATAGCAGAGAGGGTATGCACAATATGAATATGTAGGTGTATCTGGATTTTCCAAAAGCATTTGACACAGTTCCCCATAAACGTTTACTGTACAAAATAAGGTGCGTTGGCATGGACCATAGGGTGAGTACATGGATTGAAAACTGGCTACAAGGGCGTGTTCAGAGGGTGGTGATAAATGGGGAGTACTCAGAATGGTCAGGGGTGGGTAGTGGGGTCCCCCAGGGTTCTGTGCTGGGACCAATCCTATTTAATTTGTTCATAAACGACCTGGAGGATGGGATAAACAGTTCCATCTCTGTATTTGCAGACGATACTAAGCTAAGCAGGGCAATAACTTCTCCGCAGGATGTGGAAATCTTGCAAAAAGACCTGAACAAATTAATGGGGTGGGCAACTACATGGCAAATGAGGTTCAATGTAGAAAAATGTAAAATAATGCATTTGGGTGGCAAAAATATGAATGCAATCTATACACTGGGGGGAGAACCTCTGGGGGAATCTAGGATGGAAAAGGACTTGGGGGTCCTAGTGGATGATAGGCTCAGCAATGGCATGCAATGCCAAGCTGCTGCTAATAAAGCAAACAGAATATTGGCATGCATTAAAAGGGGGATCAACTGCAGAGATAAAACAATAATTCTCCCGCTCTACAAGACTCTGGTCCTGGAGTATGCTGTCCAGTTCTGGGCACCAGTCCTCAGGAGGGACGTACTGGAAATGGAGCGAGTACAAAGAAGGGCAACAAAGCTAATAAAGGGTCTGGAGGATCTTAGTTATGAGGAAAGGTTGCGAGCACTGAACTTATTCTCTCTGGAGAAGAGACGCTTGAGAGGGGATATGATTTCAATTTACAAATACTGTACTGGTGACCCCACAATAGGGATAAAACTTTTTCGCAGAAGAGAGTTTAATAAGACTCGTGGCCACTCATTACAATTAGAAGAAAAGAGGTTTAACCTTAAACTACGTAGAGGGTTCTTTACTGTAAGAGCGGCAAGGATGTGGAATTCCCTTCCACAGGCGGTGGTCTCAGCGGGGAGCATTGATAACTTCAAGAAACTATTAGATAATCACCTGAATGACCGCAATATACAGGGATATGTAATGTAATACTGACACATAATCACACACATAGGTTGGACTTGATGGACTTGTGTCTTTTTTCAACCTCACCTACTACTATATCAGAATATCTTCTTACAAAGGTAGACACTTCCCTGGTATTTGCTCAGCCTTCTATTTATTATAAACTGACAGAAAACAGTCCATTACGTGTAAAGTACATAACAAAGAAAATTGAGTAAAATATACTGTAACATTAGAGAAGAGGGATTTTTTTGTTTGTTTTTGCAGCAAGGAGAACGCAATATGCTGGTTATTTTTCACCTAATTAGATCTGCATTAAAATAGAGATCTGTCGGCAGACCAAGCAGAAGCTGTTCTTTTTAACACATCACTTGTAGAGCTTCTGACCTTTACCCTTCACATAATAGTATGTGCCAACCTAATCCTATAAAAGGGATTATACCATATGTTCTCAGCCTTCAATTAATGCAAAAGTGAAAAGATGATAACATATAGAAGACTCGTTGATTGAAGAAATATGTGGAAGTTAAAAAAATAGCAACAGCTTCTGATAATATTTCATTTTTGTAGAAAAAAATGCTTTTTTTAACAAAAATTATTTATTTTTTTAATTGTTTTTGCATAAATGCACAGATGGATAAAGATAGATAGATAGATAGATAGATAGATAGATAGATAGATAGATAGATAGATAGATAGATAGATAGATAGATAGATAGATAGATAGATAGATAGATCTTAAGTGATAACTTGCATATTTCCAACATTTTTGTCTATAAATAAATGTAATAGATTAAAAAAAATATTTTCTAATGGTTAGTGGGTTTTAAATTGATGTTTGCCTTTAACCTCAGTGACGAGAAAATTTGAAGATGCAGGATGAAAAGTTTTTTTTAAGTTAATGTGAATGTGACTTAGGTTGGGGAAATTACATTATTACCCAAATTGAATATTATGAGTAAACAAAATTTTGAAGCACTTCTGAACAGCATAAGGCAAGCTGGTTTCTTGTAACCAATTTGCACGATTCCCCCATCAACACAAACAGTGCTGACAGGGGAATCCATCCTGCTGAGCGATTGTCTGCTCCCGGCGGGGGAAGCCATCCCTGCCAGGAGAAGGCAGTAATTATCTCTAGCAGCTATAGCAGCAGCTAGCTATAATATGAAGAGAACCCAACAGGCTGGTTGTACCCCAGTTTATTGATCGATCAACTTGATACATTCAGCCTGCCCCATTAACGGTTCAAATCTCGGTTAGTTCCTGCTGAACTGGACGAGATTCGAATCGTGTATGACCAGCCTTAGTCAGATCATCAAATGTGCCGATATTTGTCACTGAACAGGTGTTACCATTGGATGATTTTCACTCGCTTCTTGCTCTTGACAGCTCACACTTTTTGGATTCCTTCTCACTTTCTGTTTCAGTGGTCACCAGGACAAATAAAGCTCTAACACACAGACATACATTGGGGCATATGGCCATGCAAAGAAAAGCCCATCTGTTTTTGTGGCATCTGGGAGCCACGGTTTTAGCAAACCTCAGCCCACTGACATGTATTGAAGAATATGTTGTGTGTGGCTATACACAAGCAAACGCCAGCAAATAGGCTTTCAAGTGCACACATGTGGACATATTTTTTAAAACCTACATTTTTCTGTTTTGAATAAATATGCATGTATGCTTGCGTGTGAAAGCATGAGTGCTGGTGGTTATGTGCGTGTAGCTGAGCATGGTGTATTCTGCAATACATGTCAATGAGTTAAGTCATTCTGAAGCTGTGGCTCCCGGATGCGACAAACAAACAGTTCTACAGGTCTACTCTCTATGCCCATATGCCCTGAATGTACAGCTGTGTGCAAGAGCCCACAGACAGATCTCCCCAGCAGGCAGACAATAAAAAAAAACCTACCTTTTATTATTAGAACAATTTCTACTCTATTCAAAACTAAAACAAAAAAAAAAGTTACCTTTACCACCACTACTGTTCCAATGCCTCCCCAGCAAAAAAGTTGTCTGGAGTTTGTATAAACATATATTTAAAAAAATTAATATGTTTATATAAGCAAAAACCTATAGCATCCACATATGAAATGCACTTTTTTATTATTTTGGTGAAAGTGTCCCTTTAAAGCCCTTTAAATTAAAGCCAACCATTTTATCGAGATATGACAAGCTGAACTGTAATGGTTAATTGCTAATAGGACTATTACTTTCAATGTGTACTTACATAGATCGATGCATAATTACAACATGCTGTAATGAACTTCTGCCATGTGGCTAGATTTGTCTAAATAATGCCTTTTACTTATTAAAGCACTTTGAAACAAAGGCCTCATTTAGTGACACATTTAATATTTTTTATTTTAAGTTTGCATGAAATTCACAGAACTGTTTGGTTATTATAGGGGAAAAAAGGGTGAGACTCTATACTGCTGGTATATGGGAAGTGTTTTAAAAACTGAGGCTGATAATGTGCTCTGAATGTCATCCAGAGAGAACTTGGGCAGTTTGAAAGCCAGCAAAGTCTGCAAGAAATGTCAGCTTGGAGCTCCCAGCAATGTGAGGGTTAACCCTTTTAAATGTTCCTGGCATGTACATACGGTTCAGCCAGTCACTGAGGAAGTGACGTCGTCTATGAAACGTTCACGGGAAGATGGCCAGGTTCTCCATGTGGCCATAACTTGAAGTGGAAGCAGAGGAAACAATGATTATGTTCACAGAACAGACTCCAATCTTACTGTTAATCAGCTCAGAGTATAATGGTCAGACGAGGGATAGGTACTGCAACCTCCGTGGGCCCAGAATTTATGACAATGTCTTCTGAGGGCCCGTATTGTGCTGTATATTGTTCTGTCTTGGGCTTTGGCTGTTTTTTTTTGACAAGTCTGATTATTGAACACCTTCTAAATCCAGGGATTACATGGGAAGATGTTTCTCTGGAAAAGTTGCAGAAAGAGCTGTTCTTTGTTTGAGCAATCCTTCTCCAAATGCTTCTTTTCTAAATGGATTGTACAGAAAAGTTCTAAAAGGTCTAAGGGGGAATAACTTTCTTGAAAGCAGATGCTAACACTGGCCATATACTGGTTGTTCCAAACATTACATAAAATTATAATTTTATTGAATTCATTTTTTGAATGAAAGTTTTTTTTTTTTTTAACGCTTTGACCATTTGTGACTGATTTTGATTGAAGATTAAAAAGACTGGACATGTTGAATAATAATAGTTTTGGTGCTTGGAAAAATAGATCAGTTGTACAATTATCACTTTTGTTTTTGTTTTCGTTTCCTTTTTTTACTTTTTCTTTCTTTTTTTTTTTTTTACATTAAAAATGATGCAATGTAGGCAACTGGTGTGAATGTACAATATATGTATGTAAAGTGCTGTTTAAATTGACGGGGCTATGTAAGCACCTGAAATAAATAAATACAATAACTGCCTGCCCCATCATAGGTATAGGCTGACACTATACTGAGAGTTTGCAGGATCCTGGCATTGCACCCGCCCTCTGCTGATCTCAGGTGCAATGCTTTTAAAAAACAAACTATAAATGCACTTTTTTTTACCTGCAAAAAGATGTGAGGCCAGGAGAGGTCAGAGCTTAGGTTTGAACCTATCGCCTGTCATGAGGGGAGGGACTGATAGTTGTGCTATTGATCTCAGTAGGAAAGGTTAGTTTAGAATGCGTGGAGGACAAGGAGGAGGAGGATATTATCAGCTCTGTTTGGAAAGATTGAGGGGGCTATTAAAAAGGGAATTTGCAACACATTTTTGGTAAGTGTGTGTAATTTAAAGCCCTGCACCAAATTCATGAAAAATGTGCAGCACTGTGCTAGTACTGGCGCATATTGTAGTAAGTTGTTTACAATTATTAGATATGTAATTATTGTGTCACATCTTTCAGACAATTCACTGGAAAAAAAAATCTTTGAGTTCCCCTTGAACTGATATTTAAAGTGGTTGTAAAGGTAGAAGCTTTTCTACTCGAATGCATTCTATGCATTAAAGAGTAACTGCACTTTTGTTGAAAAAAGAACATTCCCTTCTGGGTGATCTATGTACATTGCAGGGACTTTAACAAACTTTGTTGCAGATTCATACTTTTTGTTATTCTGAAGTAATCCCTGTGTGTTTGTCTGTGCCCATGTGCTGAGTCTAATGTGAGTGGTTTCATAATTTTCAACCAGCTGCTGCACCTGTAGGGCTCTAATAAGGAAAATTGCAGGGTTTGCATCCCTTTAGACATGATTTTCTATTTGGAGTATCTTATCAAAAATGACATTTTTGTTGCAGGGGATGCCAAAAATCTGACTTGCATCTTAGTGCAGACTTCTTGGAATATCAGTGAGCCAATCACATAAGCCGCAAATGATGATTCTGGGGGGCATTCTGTATACATTATGTGTACAGAACACCTCCAGGTAGCCACATTGCATTTTACAGAATATTACAGAGCTGCAGATTGAAAAGGAAAGGTGATTTTTTTAAAACATTCAATTAAAATATGACTTGTGCCGCAATTGTATAAGCTATACATTTTTTTTTATTGCAATTTTATTTTCCCATGAAAGTGGAGTTACCCTTTAAATTAAAAAACCTTTTGCGTGCAGCCCCCCCCCCCCCCATACTTACCTGAGCCGGATCTCGACCCAGCGCTGTGCACAAGAGCAGTATCCCCCTCTCCCCTCTCTCTCCTCACTCAACAGAGCAGCAGCAGGGGGAGCCATTGGCTCCTGCTGCTGTCAATCACAGCCTATGAGGAGAGAGAAGGGGGTGGGGCTAAGCTGTGCTGTGTGTGTGTGTCATGTCACTCAGCAGGAGGGAGGAGCCAGGAGTGCCAGCGGGGGACCCCAGAAGAGGATCAGGGTTGCTCTGTGCAAAACCATTACACAGAGCAGGTAAGTACAATAAGTTTGTTATTTAAAAAAACATTTAGGTTTACAATCACTTTAATACATTTCCACTATTTTCCCAACTTCTCCAAACAGCTTTTCTGAATGTAAAACACTCTGCCACTTTGCACAAGAGATGCTTGCCACAGTTCTTTCAGAGTTGCAATCATTTGTCAAATTACCGCAAGACAGATTTGAAAAGCGTTTCCTCTTTCTAAATTCCAAGGAATGTGTTGTGTATACAGTACATATTCCAGAAAAGAATGTTGTGTGCACAGTGAAACTCTGAAATAGATCATTGTGTATACATTAAATGGTAGTTTTTGTCAAAATGTAAAATCATATATAGCACTACACCTGCAGGAGCCGCTGGTTATTTGACCCTTTTCCCTCTATCACAGTATGCACCAATATTTTCAGTATACTTCATTTAGCTCAGTATAGGGGTTTCTCTTTGTGTTTTTTTTTTTTTTTTATTGAAGAACAATGAACTTGGATGGAGTTGGGGAGCAAGGGATACCCCACAACTGTAAGGGCACTTCACACTGAGGTGGTAGGGGCGTCAGTGGTAAAGCGCCGCTATTTTTAGCGGCGATTTACCGTCGTTTTATCAGCACTTTTCAGCCACTAGTGGGGCGCTTTTAACCCCCACTAGCGGCTGATAAAGGCGTAAGTAGCGCCGCTGCTGAAGGTGCATTGGCGGCACTGCCCATTGATTTCAATGGGCAGGGGTGCTTTAGGAGTGGTGTATACACCACTCCTAAAGCGCCCCAAAGATGCTGCTTGCGGGACTTTTTTTAATGTCCTGCAAGTGCAACGCTCCAGTGTAAAAGCACTCAGGCTTTCACACTGGAGTGGCAGGAGAGGTGCTTTACAGGCGCTATTTTTAGTACTAAAACGCCTGTAAAGCGCCTCAGTGTGAAAGCCTAAAACATGAACTTGAACAACTGCTAAATTCTGGTTGTTCTGCACAACTCTTGAAATCCTTACACAACTTTTTTGCACTCTCCCAGCAAAGTCACATAAAATCTCCAGCTACCTGTGACCTGTATTTCATTCACAGTCCCAAGTACATCACTGTCGCCCCGTCTAGCATTGAGGTCTTGTACTCATTCAACCACCAGGATTATCAATTGCCTCCAGCCGATACCCCTCCAGGCTTTTCTTAGTGATGGAGATGTAGACTCACATTGCCTCAAGGACAACATGGGCTCTCTTCCACATCTTCCCACCGACTTATATCCTGTGATCTCTGCACTGCACTGATAGATAGCACTGATAGACGGCAATGATGGGCAATGATAGACGGCACTGATATACAGCAATGATAGGCACTGATAGATGGCACTGATATACGGCAATGATGGGCACTGATATGCCTCAATGATGGGCACTAATAGACTGTACTGATATGTGGCAATGATGGGCACTGATATGCGGCAATGATGGGCACTAATAGACTGTACTGATATGCAGCAATGATGGGCACTGATAGACTGCACTAATATGCGGCAATGATGGGCACTGATATGCGGCTATGATGGGCACTGATATGCGGCAATGAAGGGCACTGATAAACTGCATTGATATGTGGCAATAATGGGCACTGATAGGCGGCACTGATATGCGGCAATGATGGGCACTGATAGGCTGCACTGATATGTGCTGTTAGGTGGCAATGATAAGCGGCAATGATGGGCACTGATAGACTGCACTGATATGCGGCAATGATGGACACTGATATGTGGCAATGATGGGCACTGATAGACTGCACTGATATGCGGGCAATGATGGGCACTAATATGCGGTAATGATGGGCACTGATAGGCTACACTGATATGCGGTGTTAGGTGGCAATAATGGGCACTGATATGTGGCAATGATGGGCACTGATTGGTGGCAATGATGACCACTGATAGGCGGCAGTGATATGCGGCAATGATGGGCACCGATAGATTGCACTGATATGTTCTCCAATCCTATGGAATGCCCTACCCCAATCTGTCTGTTAATCTCTATTAGCTTTTAGACAATCCCTGAAAACCCTCCTCTTCAGAGAAGCCTACCCTACCCACACCTAACAACTGTTTTTTCATTTTCTCCATCAGCTCACCCCCACAGTTATTACCTTTTGTTTCAACTTGACCCTCCCTTCTAGATTGTAAACTGTAATGAGCAGAGCCCTCTGATCCCTCCTATATTGATTTGTATTATAAGTGTACTGTCTGCCCTCATGTTGTAAAGCGCTGCGCAAACTGTTGGCGCTATATAAATCCTGTATAATAATAATAATAAAAATAATAAGCAGCCACAATGGGCACTGCACTGATATGCGGCAATGATGGGCACAGATATGCAGCAATGATGGGCACTGATAGGTGACCCAGATATGTGGCAAAGATGGTCATTAATATGCGGCAATGATGGGCACTGATATGCACTGTTAGGTGGCAATGATGGGCACTGATATGTGGCAATGATAGTCACTGATATGCAGCAATGATGGGCACAGATATGCAGCAATGTTGGGCACAGATATGCAAAACAGATATGTGGCAATGATGGGCACTAATAGGCGGAGATGATGGGCACTGATATGCGTCAAATATGGGCACTGATAGGCGGCACTGATATGTGGCAATAATGGGCACTGATAGGCGGCAATGATGGGCACTGATAGGCGGCACTGCTATGTGGCAATGATGGCCACTGATAGGTGACACTGACAGGCACTACTGATAAGAAGAGGCGGGGCACTGATATAAGGGGACTGTGAGCTAATGGGGGTCTCTAAGGGAGGTGCTGTTGATCTAATGGTTGATCACCAACCATTAGATCAGCAGTCAGTAGCCTCTCTGAGAGACCCCTATTAGCTCACAGTCCCCTTATATCAGTGCCCCCCCTTCCCACCCCTTTCCTTAGAGACTTCCAGAGATCAGAGAGATCCCCTGCCCTCTTTAAGACATCTATTCAGATTTCCTTACCAGCGGGAACTGCAAGCACGGAGGGAAATGTGAAAGCCGAGCTGGGGGCGGAGCTGGGAGGTGGAGCTGCTCTAGGGCTATTTACCTCCCACTATGCAGTGTGAACAGCAGAAAGAGTGTCCTAGCAAGCTACCAATGACCACAAAGGAGATCATCATGATGGCGGTGGCGGGTGCGAGAGGGAGAACTGAAGGCAGATAGGGGCGCAGCCGAAAGGAATTCTCACGAGGTTGAGGCTAGCCCATTGAGTGGATCGCAGTGCTGGAACTTGGTCCGGAACTAGCTCCAACTCCAGGAGTCAGGACAGATTTACTGGATGAATGGATCCAATCCACGAACAAAACTGGGGACAGACTTGGTCCGGGGACAATGTTCTCAGTCCGGGGACTGTCCCCGGAAACCAGGGATGTCTGGTCACAGTGAGAATTCCAGAATAGAACATTGTGCCTACCAGTGAATATTCTGGAATAGAACATTGTGTATAGAGTGAATATTCCAGAAAAGAATGTTGTGTATAGAGTGAATATTCCAGAAAAGAATGTTGTGTATAGAGTGAATATTCCAGAAAAGAATGTTGTGTATAGAGTGAATATTCCAGAAAAGAATGTTGTGTATAGAGTGAATATTCCAGAAAAGAATGTTGTGTATAGAGTGAATATTCCAGAAAAGAATGTTGTGTATAGAGTGAATATTCCAGAAAAGAATGTTGCATATACAGTGAATATTCTGGAATAGAACATTGTGTATACAGTGAATATTCTGGAATAGAATGTTGCGTATACAGTGAATATTCTGGAATAGAACATTGCGTGTACAGTGAATATTCTGGAATAGAACGTTGTGTATACAGTGAATATTCTGGAATAGAACGTTGTGTATACAGTGAATATTCCAGAACAGAATGTTAATGATTACAGTAGTGAGTAGATTGGAGCACTCAGCTCTTCTCTTTGTCCTGCGCACATCATGGCAGAGGGGCTGAGCTGTGGTTGTTCTACACCCCGGTGACAAGCACAGTCACTTCCAGCAGTACATAAGCCATCCCCGGCCTCACACTTGAACACATCTGATATTGGCAGGCGATGCAGGGACTTGGCAGGGACCTGGTCTGCCTCACTGTTCCTAGTACAGAGAACACATGAAGCCTGCTTTAAAATGGCTGCTGTGCTCCTCTGTCTGTCAGCACTGGGCAGGCGGGGGGGGGGGGGGCTCAGTCGGTTTTCCCAGACAGGAATGACAGCTCCTCTCCTCCTCTATAAATTGTGGTGACACACAGAGGATCCCCAGGAACAGCTGTGCGCACTTCTCTAGGCTGGTCACTCGGTCATCGACCACTGTCTGTGTGTAGACAGGTGCCAAACCACAGAGGGCCATGCTAATGTACTCACGATGTATGGCGTTCACCCATTATGTACTGCCTGGACAGTTCACCCACCCTGGCCTGGACAGCTATGGAAACAGATTCCAGTTTTACAAAATAAATAAAAAGCAATCATAAAGCTATCTTGCTATTAACCCATCCATCTTTGTATCTATCTATCTATCTATCTATCTATCTATCTATCTATCTATCTATCTATCTATCTATCTATCTAATCTTGTAAATATATGTATACATACATACATACAGATATACTGTATATTTATGCAACTAGGAAACATTTACCCTATATGACTACCCCCTCTTTCGTTCTAAAAAAGAAATATATATATATATATATATATATATATATATATATATATATATATACACACACACACCACTACTACTAAGTATATAAATATACAGTTTATAAATATTTTAAGTACATATTTAAATATGCTGTGATTGCTTTATATATTAATGAGTAAGAGCTCTATCTAATCTTGCAAATACGGTATATGTATGGTCTGTATAATACATGTACCGTAAAACCTTGGATTGCAAGTTACTTGGTCTGCAAGTGTTTTACAAGATGAGCAAATTTTTTTTTATAAATTTTAACTTGATAAACGAGGGAGGTCTTGCAATATGAGTAGCGCCACATCACAACTGAGTATAAGGCTCAGTTCACACTGCCGTGACTTGGGATCCGACTTGTGAGACTCCAACTCGCATGTCATGTGAAATCCCATTTTAGTCAATAAGAGCAGTCTTAATTAGCACTACTGAAGTCACTCCGACTTTAGAAAAGGTTCTTGTACTACTTCAAGGCGACTTCTATCCGACTTGTGCCCATAGACTTTAATGGAAGTTGCCTCCAAGTCAGATCCTTATCTTAAATTGATGTGATTTGGATCCAACATTACAGGAAGATTACTTGCCGACTTTCAGGTCGCAGTAGTGTGAACCGCCTTTCTTCTCTTTTATACTCTGTAGCTCCTGAATTGCAGGTTAATTTGTTCTATTTTTACAGTACACGATATACTGTATTTTGTACTGCTGTAATTATTTCTATATGAATAAATGGTTGTGTAACGAATCATCTAAGTTTCCATTATTTCTTATGGAGAAATTTGCTTTGATATAGCAGTGCTTTGGATTACAAGCACATTCTGGGACAAATTATGCTCGCAATCCAAGGTTTTACCCTATATATGTAAATATGTACAGATATATAGATATATATTTTAAAAAATAGGACAAATCTATTGTATATGACTACTCCTTCACTCCATTATTATATATTTCTATCTTGTTCAAACATTATATGTTTAAAGTTGATTTAGGCCATGTTGGAAATGTCTCCTTTCCTGTACAACGTACTTACCCTATTATATTTAATATCGTGTGCAAAGAAGAGGTTGTTTTTTTTTCCAACATAATTCCCAGAGACTCTCTGCTGCAGAGCTGATATATATAATTTCCGGGGGCTGCTAAGAAATATACATCTTGTTCTGTCATACTTTTTAAATAAAAATACATATTTTTTTTTTTTTGCTTTTTCAGTGATTCAGTAATTGTTTTATATTAGGAATGTGCCAAAAAAAGATTGGTCTATAAAATGCAAGAAAAAAATATATATTTTGCTGAACAGTTGGTCACAGATGTAATCCATATTTCCAGGACTAATTTCCCAAAACCACTAAGTTTGTTTATCACAAATCTCCATAGAGAAGGAGGTGCTGTATTCCATTTTTATTGCAGCACAAGAGCTCTTTACAACTATCACAGTGTTGAAGAACAAAGTAAAACAATGTAGAAGCCACTTTAAAAAAAAATGATTTAACAATGGAACATGAGTGGTTTTTGCCTTTCTTTTAAATCTTCGGCTTTGTAAAAGTTAAAAGCTTTCACTGCTGTGCCTGAGTACCATAGTACCATATTCATGAGGGCCACATCTACGGTGAGTTTTGTATTAAAATATACCATTTATCCAGACATTGACACACTGCCTGACTGCATAGGTGGACTTCTGTATGCTGAAGCCCTTTTTTTCAGATTCACTTTAAAGGGAATTAAAAAAAAAAAAGTTTACATTTTATTGGATGCCTGAAGCAAGAACCAGTTTTCTTGGTCAGACTCGGGAGCATAAAAATATTAATGTTTTGGTCATTATTCCTTTTCTTTTATTGTCTGATTGTCCAGAATGCTGAGGAGGAATTTTGCTGATCATCCACCAGTAAACCTTGTGTTCAGTACGATGTAAGAGACATTTTCCGTTCTCAGAATGATTTCCATACACTATGGAGACACAAGGGTATAGTTCTTCTGTAATATTTCCCTAATATTTTTCATCACATCATTTTCTGAACAGGCTGTTTCAGAATCTTTTTTTCTGCTTCAAATATTCATACAGGAGAAGATCATTTTTTTGTTTAATGTGTAAAAACGCATGTTTTTTGGTTCTTCAGTCTCTTGCTATGAACATGCCCAAAAGATTATAAAAGAACTGTTGGAACCTTCTGAATATTGCAAACTGGACCATCTGTGATGATTGTTACTACATTTACTGGTTTTATTTTTTGTTATCTGGATCTTCATGACTGAAATGTAGTAAGTTATAATAAAATAAACATGGTTTATAGTATATATGGCATGCAATTTCATGTTGTCTTAGTACCAACATCCCCATATTCTAATTGTAAATCTAGAAATTGAGAAAAACTGGACTTTTATGGTAAAAAAAAAAATGTGGTTATTAATTATAAGTTAAAACATTTCATTATTTTACTCTATATTTTAAATGATTAAGAAAGAATGTACATCATTGAAAACTTGGTGCCCACCTATATCATCCTCACAGAAACCTATCCATATCGCCTGTAACAAAGTGATGTTTATAGTAGATGGAAAACCCTTATTTCTTAAAGCGCTGCAGAAACTGTTGGCACTATATAAATCCTGTATAATAATAATATTTCTTGATAAAGGATTTTATCAAAAAGGACCTCAGTTTTTTTTTCTGCAATGTTCTTGGTATTTCACTCCTATTGTGATTTTAAGAGAAAAGGAAGACTTTTTTGGAGAGTGGCAGATGATCAATTTGCCTTTCATTTAGAGCTTTTTCACTGCTGAAAGCATGTTAGAAAATTAGATTGAAAGGAAGCTTAACTGGGGTGTGCCCAGGTTTAAACACAATCCAATCTGATTGTAAAATCTCAGCAAAAATCTCCTTACATTTTCCTACAGCTATGTAGTGTGAGGGCAGGGTTGCCAACTCCCTAAAACTTATTTTAAAGGTTTTAACTTTCAAATTTGCTTACAATTTTTACTATCAGTCTCAAATATGACAGAAACACCTTATGCAAACTAAAACAATCATTATTATTAATATTATTATTATACAGGATTTATATAGCGCCAACAGTTTGTGCTGCGCTTTACAACATAAAGGGAGATAGTACCATTACAAAACAATAAAAGAGGGTTAGGACGGTTTTCGAACAGTTTAAACAATATATACAATATACACAACAAGTTATCTAATTTGCTTTATAGTTAAAAAGTCAAACAGTGTGATGTAGCTTTAGCCATACACCAGTAGAATTTCATTCGAACAATTGTACATAAATTCAGAAAAATCTTTCTTGATAGTACCATTATGCACTGCACAAATTCAATTTGAAAACCCTGAACATTTTTGTTCAATTGCTACGCCTTGACAATGTTTCAAATTCTATGTTTGATTTCTAGAAGCACATGCACATTACAACATATATACGATTTCTCCCAAAAAACTAATTTACAGTTAGAATTTCATTTATATAAGAAAACATTTCAATTTTTCCACTTGATTTTCATTGTCACTATAGTAAAAAATAATCATTAATTTGACCCCATTAGCTATTATAAACAAACATTCTGAAAGCTATTTTTTTTCTGGTGCATGGACAGCCTAAATGATAATTTTGGATAAGTTGTACTTTATACTTAAGACTTATACACACGATAAGAAAATTGTAGGAAAATATCCGTACGATGAACGAGTGGCCGTCTATCTGATCGTTAGTATGGTGCTTTCGACAGCCAATTCCAACTGCTTGGACGACAAAATCTGAAAGTACAGGCTAGAAATTTTTATCGTACGTGAACACAACATCTGATTTTAGTTTAAATAGTTTTGTCACCCTAGAATAGACGGCCGGAACAACACCGGTGTGGGAAAAATCGGAAGAGCAAGACTGCTCATGCTCAGAAATGAAAAAATACATTGCAATACAATTCCACATATTACATCACTTTGGAAGTTGTATTCTGTCAAAAAGAAAAATGGGAGGATCATTTGTCCAATATTCTCATTGTGTGTACACAAACTGTTTTCTAGTCTGATATTTTATCTTCTTGATGCACTAATTGTCATACCTGGGAACTTGCAGAAGTTAGTGAGCCTGAAATTTGGGAAAGGATAAGGGCAATAGTGGCACACACAGCATGCTGTATCAGCTTAGGGCAGTGTTTCTCAACTCCAGTCTTCAAGACACCCCAAACAGGTCATGTTTTTAGGCTTTCCATTATTATGCACAGGTGATTTGATCAGTTTCACTGCCTTAGTAAATACCACAGCCGTTTCATCTGAGGGAAATCCTGAAAACATGACCTGCTGGGGCACCTTGAGGACTGGAGTTGAGAAACACTGGCTTAGGGGATATTAGTTGCACTAAATAGAGGCAATGGTTTACCAGAGGAGCACATAGACAGATTATGGGGCTAACAGTAGCGTATGATTAAAAATTCCACAGCTTCAATGGTGTCAGTGGGAGGTAAAAATGAGCAAGAGAGGGTGTTCACTTTAAAGATAATTCTTATAGACTAGTTAAAGTCATGCAAATATTGTAGATAATATATATATATATATATACACTATATTGTCAAAAGTATTGTGACACCTGCCTTTACATGCACATGGACTTTAACAGCATCCCAGTCTTATGCCCCGTACACACGGTCGGATTTTCCGATGGACATTGTCCGATCGGAGCATGTTGTCGGAAATTCCGACCGTGTGTGGGCTCCATCGGACATTTTCCATCGGATTTTCCGACACACAAAGTTGGAGAGCAGGAGATAAAATTTTCCGACAACAAAATCCGATAGCGTCAATTCCGACCGTGTGTGGCGTGTTCCGACGCACAAAGTGCCACGCATGCTCAGAAGAAATTCCGACACGGGACAGCTCGTTCTGGTAAACTTAGCGTTCGCAATGGATACAGCATTTTCGTCACGCTGCAATGTTAAAAATGGTTTAATACAGCGCACTCTCTTCTTCTTTATAATGTGACAAGAATTAAGTTGTTTTGCTGCTCATATTCACACACACTTCTCACAAACTTTTATTTGTGTTTTTTTAGTGGGATTCCCTGAATATATTGTTATTAGTTTCACATCTGACAGTTTTATATTTTTTAATTTTTTTTTATTTTGGATTTTAAACCTTTTTTTTTCTTTAATGTTTGGATTTTTTCCAAGGCTGATCTTTGTTCAATGTTATTTTTATTTTTACTCCTGAATATTTTTGCGTGTGTTTTGTGTGTCAAGTTAACCCAACACCATTGATATCTTTTATTATTTAATCTCCAGGAGGTTGTTTGGTGTTGGTGTCCCTTGTTCATTTCACATTGTATATTTGAAATGTACCTGAATCCTCACAAACAAACTGTCATTTTTGAAGTAAAACACATAGGAGAGTATAATTCAAAACAAAAATCCTTTATTAAGGGATCAGAACCAAACAAAGAGGAAGGCAACACTGGATCAACAAGAGAAATTAGTGAAGCCTGGGACCTCCACGGCAGACATCAATTCTTCAACATCAAAATTGGTGGCCTGAGGAGTCCATATCTAAGGGAGGGCAGTCTGGTCCGGGATTCGCAGAGATACGGATAGCAGCAGATGACCTCTGTGTCCCCAGGCTGTGGTACCACAAGAGGCTGCATCTTTTGGCTGACCAGACTGGATCCAGGGCAATCACTGTCTGGTCTTCCTTCCACGCTTCCTTCCGGGCTGTGGCTGTGCAGTTGGAGATGTGGCAGGAGGAGGAGTAGGACCTGGAGGAGGAGGAGGAGGAGGACTGGGAGGACCTGGAGGAGGACTGGGAGGACCTGGAGGAGAGGGAGGAGGAGGAGGAGGACCTGCAGGAGGAGGAGGAGGACCATCCCAAAGATGTGTGTGAGGTGTAATTTGGCCACTCATACCTTTCTCCAGAGCCTCTGATATGAGGGCCTCACACATGGCTTTTTGGCCCTCCTCCATCCTCTGCATTTTATATGCTATGAAGGCAGCAATGTTCTCCTGCATGGTGTGGGGTGCTCCCAGGACCTCTGTAGCCCTCCAAAAGAATGCTATAGCCGCCTCCTCTAGGGTACTCGTCCTACTGCCACTTTCTCTTTTCAGGGGGGTGGAGGGACCTTGACATCAGCCAGCCGGCTCGGCCCGGCCACCTCCTGGCTGAGACTTCCCTGTGTATGAAAAAGGGACATAGTTTTAGTTTTTGCTTCATCAATCACAATCCTAAATTAGTACTCCCAACTAACATCTAGTTAACATCATTGATTGGACAAGCAGAAATATTTAGAGGAATGCTATACCTGGCTCAATCTGGGCTCCTCCACATATGGCCTGGAAGGCCCAGGTTGGGCGTCAGAAGCCTCAGCCGGGGGGGAAGGAAGCATGGAAGGAAGACTGGAGAGGGATGGCCTGGGTTCAGTCTGGCCTGCCAGAAAGTGCAGCCTGTCGTAGTACAACATCCTGGGGACATAGATGTCATCTCCTGCTCCGGATCTCTGTGAATCCAGGACTTTCTTGAGCTCCCTTAGATATGTACTCCTCAGGCCACCAATTAATATCTTTAAATAGGTGATGTCTGCCGTGGGGATCACCTGCTTCACAATTTCACACAATTGCTCCAGTGCTGCCTTCCTTTTTGCTTGGTTCTTGAAATGGGGGTGGGTAATCTCCCACAGACAGGGCAGCTCCCTTAGCATATCTATGAATACTGACATGAAGTCATTATCTTTCATTAAGATATCCATGTTCACTGCAAGACACAACACAAGACAAAGCCTAATGTCAGACAAAACTCTCCTAATCTTGTTACAATATAGGCCTCAATCTAGAAGCAGTATAGGCACAAGTTTGTCTCTTACCTTCGTTCTTACGATCGGCGCATCCAATGCTCCTTCCTCCGCTCACAGATCGTACGTAATATGCACGCGTATTACGCTTTATACACACTGTGCATGCGTGTAACTCCGCCCGCCCCTGACGTTCTTTCTAGTGTATTCCCTGCCCCTTTTCGTTCGGCGCAGTGGGTGAAGAGCACATGGCGGAGTTACAGCAGGTGCGTGCTAATTATAGCAACGAGGAGGAGGAAAGCCCGGATCCAGGCACGTCCCGATCCAGAAGGAGACGTTTTAAGGCCACAAATATGTCGTTTGGGGAGATGTTGGAGATGGTCCACATCATGAAGAAGTCCGACTATGACGGAAAATATGGGCCTTACCCCAACCCCAATATCCGAAAGGCCAAGATCATGGCGAAAGTGGTCAGGAGTCTTGAGAGGAATTTCGGGGTACGAAGATCAAAAGATCAGCTCAGGAAACGGTGGTCGGACCTGAAGTTGAGAGAGCCAGAGCAGTACCGAAAGATCCGGAGAGTGCTGCAAAAAAGTAAGTAGTTGTGCTGTGTTCCTATTCTTTCTGTCTTTATTCCGTTCGTTCTGCTCCATATGCTTTTATTAATTGTAACGTTTAAAAAGGTCAACTTTAATGTTCATGGGCCCATTATTCGTTCGTATCAAACATTTTTCTTTCGGCCTCTAGAACACCATTGTTTAGGCCATATGCATTTTCACACATTTTTGGGGGCCTACTTGGATGCCAAATATTTGTTTGTGTAGATGGGTTTGTTACTAGAATGAAATGCAAACTAGATTGTGTGTAAGGAGAGGACACTAAGCAGCTGTTTTCACATCTGGACACTGGAGCACTAGTGTGGGACCCCAGAACACCATTTTTATTAGGGGGGGCACACAGGTGCTCCAGTGTATACTATAGGGGGGGCTACATCTGTGAAGCTTGTACCAAACAGGTAAAGTATTGCAGCTTGACAAAGGACACTAAAAAATATACATCTTGGAACTCGGCTAAAATAGACAATTTTACCCCACTTCCAAGCAATGTTTCCTATTTCTAGTTCTGCCATCAAATATCTGTGTGCTAAGTATACCATTTTTGTTTTACATAGGGGAGAAAAGACTCGGAGGACACCCCTCATCCCAGGAGACCAGAGACCCCCCCCCTCTAGAAGAAGGGGAAATACCAACCCAAGAAGCTGAGCAGTAGGAAGAAGAAGATGTGGTGGAGATTGGCACCACAACAGGTGAGTGTCTGCGACCACAGGCTCAGGTAAAAGAGATGGATGTTGGCAGATTTTTGAGACCTTTTTTTTTGTTCTTTATCTCTTTTTAGGTGATCGTGATCCAGAACGCTTTACATCTGAAAGTGCCCAGATACTGATCGGGGAGATCATGGGGTGTAATCTCCAATTGCAAAACATCCAGCAACAAATCAGTGATGTTATTAAAAAAAATAATAACATCATTGATGTTTTGGGGCGAATTTAAACCCCACAAAATCACCTGTTTTATCTTATGAAAATTTTTACAATGTTTAGAAAAGCCAAATTTGGAGGATGCACACAGTGTGCCAACATGTGCTATCTGCCATCACGGGAGATCAATGGACGCGTTTTGGGGGTGCAACCCCTTCCTCAATTATAAAGTCGCATTGAGGAAGGGCTTGCTCCCCCAAAACACGTCCCTTGATCCCCCCTGATGGCAGATAGCACATGTTGACATTCGTAAATTGGTGTGCATCTTCCAAATTTGGCTTTTCCAGGGGTGATTTCCCCCCATCTGAACGCTATATCAAACCCAGTTCCTAAATACTGATGTCTGATATAGCCTTCAGGTTTTACCATATGTGAACTTTGTAAGTTCAAGTTTTTTGGCTTTCTTGTTGGTTTTACACAGGCCTGTTTTATCTGAAATGGATATTTCGATTTTTGATAATGCTACTGCAAACATTGTTATACAACAAACATGTTGGTTTGTTTTAAAAACCTTTGGGAAATGCACATGTGATTGTGCAGGTAAAAAAAAGTGCCTTACTCAAGAATGTGTGGATTATTGTCTCAACACTACAACACTTTTGGGGTGATGTAGATGTAATTGCTGTTTTATGCAAAAATGGGGGTTATTTCCTAAGGGCAAATACACTTTGCACTACAAGTGCAGGTTTAGTGCAGTTGCAAGTGCACTTGTAGTGAAATGTGTTTTGGCATTTAGGAAGTACCAGCCAACACTGTTTTTTATAAGGTTACCCAATCACGACATTTTCTGCACTCAACACATTTCTGTCAGGGTCAGCTAAAACAAACACAAGCAGTAAATGTCCACAAAGAATTTCTTTTGGTTGTTTTTTATTTGAAAAAGGTGTCACAGATTGTCTGGCATATTGATAGCCCCCCTACCCGCAAAGAACTCCAGGTAGCGTAACCGGACATCACGGGCATTCAGGGAGGGCAAGCCAGGATGGCCACTTTCAAGCGCCGTCAGTGTTGATGGATTAGGGATTCCGACCTCAGGCCCAACTGAGCCAGCATAGTTGGCTGAATGTTTTCTTAAAAAATTATGGAGAACACAGCAGGCAAGTATTATATGGTTCAGTTTATACTCCGCCATATGGATGGGTGTCAGAAATAATCGGAACCGGCTGGCCAGGATTCCAAATGTGTTCTCCACCACTCTTCGGGCTCTGGCCAGCCGGTAATTAAAAACCCTCTGTTCCGGGGTGAGGGTCCTCATGGGGAATGGCCGCATCAGGTGGTCCCCCAGCGCAAATGCTTCATCAGCAACGAACACAAATGGGAGACCTTCAACATTGTCCTCTGGAGGTGGCAAGTCCAAGCTGCCATTCTGGAGACGCCTGTAGAACTCCGTCTGGGCGATCACTCCACCATCGGACATCCGGCCATTCTTCCCCACGTCCACATACAAGAACTCGTAATTAGCCGACACCACCGCCAACATCACTATACTATTAAACCCTTTGTAATTATAATAGTACGACCCCGAGTTGGGTGGTGGGACGATGTGGACGTGTTTCCCATCAATTGCCCCTCCGCAGTTAGGAAAGTCCCACCGCTGGGCAAAGTGAGAGGCCACAGTCTGCCATTCCTGTGGCGTTGAAGGAAACTGTTGAGGAAAAAACAATAAACATTAATATTTTTTCAAAGATACATGGCAAGCAGATTAGACACAAACATTATGGGGCAACCTCCAGATAGCATTTACTAAGGGGAATTTAACAAGGCCAAAGTATAAGGTACACCTATCATATTCCCCCTCCCCCTCTCTCATGGGCCATTTCTAACATTATAGGGGGGGGAACTCTTGGACAGGTAACCCTCTTCACTTCATTGAGAGATGAATGCCTAAATAATGGGTATTACTTGTAACAGACCCTCCTTAGTTACACTATTGGCAGCCCACTAGACAGGTAAGAAGTGTCATAATACAAAGATATAAATACACACAGTACACATTTGAGGACATTTGGACATTCTGCTATTACCTATCAAGATAATAATAGAATAACAAAACTTTAAACAGTACCATTGGAAAGTATACAGGCAGGCCCTTGCACTACATGCTTTGGGGAATTCATCCATAAATCTGACCAGTAAAGAGGTGGGTATAGTGTGCATGGGTTTGGCAAAGTCCGCAGATAGATGATTGAGGATAGAGAATTGGGATCAGCTGACTTAGCAGTTGGGGGAGGGAGGGTTAAAAAAAATTGGGGGACACCACAAAAAAACCCTCTGGCACTCTGCCTGAATTGAAATAAAAAATCACATTTCCAAACATTTTAGGGGGTGTTTGGGGTAAAGCACTACTATAGAGCTGATAAAATACATTGTTAAGTGACTACATGAGGTGAATATAGGGCAGGAGACACCATGCTGGAGAGGTTATTGTAGGGCAAATATGTATGAAGGACCTAAAATAATAATTACATAAAAATCCAGCATGCATGAGGACAAAGGGGACATTCACAGCATATTACAATCATGGTAATTAGGGAATGAGGGAAGAAATACAATATATTATCAAACATTCAATACAATAAAATGTGATATAAAAGGATAAAAATCTTACCTTCATATACTCCTTCTGCAGGACCTGGATGATGGCAGAACAGGTCTCTGGGATAATGATCCCCAGAGCCTGGGGGGAGATGCCTGTTGAGAACTTTAAATCCTACAGGCTTCTCCCTGTGGCCAAATACTGCAAGGTAGCGACCAACCTCTGCTCCGGAGTGATGGCTTGCCTCATGCAGGTATCCTGCCTGCTGATATAGGGGGTCAGCGAAGCCAACAGACGGTGAAACACGGGGTCCGTCATCCTGAGAAAGTTCCTGAAATCATCAGGATTATTCTCACGGATCTCACGGAGCAAAGGCATATGACAGAACTGGTCACGCTGAAGCAACCAATTCTTGGTCCATGAACTCCTCCCCACCCTGTTCATGGACTGGACTTGTGTCAAGGTCAGGACCCCAACACCAAGCCCCCGCACAGCACGAACTCTACGAGGAGTACGCATACGAAACATGGCTAGAAAACGGTCGGCTGCTCAGAACGAAGTAACAGAACGCACTGAAGAACAGCAAGGCCTGTGAAGAGCGACCTGAAAAACAGCAACGAGCGGGCAAGATCGCACAGAAAACTCCGATACGAACTGACTGCACGCACTGAAGAGCAGATACAAACCCACAAGCACAAACTGAACGGCAGAAAACGTCTCTCACCAAACTTTTACACGAGATTAGCAAAAGGAGCCCAAAGGGTGCCGTGCTTGGTTCTGAACCGGCCTTTTCTAGTCTCGTCGTACGTGGTGTACGTCACCGCGTTGTTGGCGATCGGAAATCCCGACAACTTTGTGCGACCGTGTGTATGCAAGACAAGTTTGAGCCAACATCCGTCGGAAAAAATCCTAGGATTTTGTTGTCGGAATGTCCGAACAAAGTCCGACCGTGTGTACGGGGCATTAGTCTGTAGGGTTCAATATTGAGGTGGCCCATCCAGCTATAACAGCTTCAACTCTTCTGGGAAGGCTGTCCACAAGGTTTAGGAGTGTGTCTATGGGAATGTGTGACCATTCTTTCAAAAGCTCATTTGTGAGGTCAGGCACTGATGTTGGACTAGAAAGCCTGGCTTGCAGTCTCCACTCTAATTCATCCCAAAGGTGTTCTATCAGGTTGAGGTCAGGATTTTGTGCAATCCTCCACCCCATACTTGCTCATTCATGTCTTTTTTGACTTTGCTTTGTGCACTGGTCCAAATCATTTAGTGGAGGGGGGATTATGGTGTGGGGTTGTTTTTCAGGGGTTTGGCTTGGCCCCTTAGTTCCAGTGAAGGGAAATCCTAAGGCGTCAGCATACCAAGACATTTTGGACAATTTCATGCTCCCAACTCTGGGGATGGCCCCTTTAGTTCCAACATGACTGCGGACCAGCGCATAAAGCAAGGTCCATAAAGATATGGATAAGCAAGTTTGGGGTGGAGGGTATGCAAAGTGTACCCAGAACTGAATACACCTGCAAGAAAACAAGCCCTTCCAAGAAAGGTCACAAAGAATCCGGTTGGGAGACCTGGAAGACTTGAGGGATCATAAAGAAATGCAGGGGCCCATACACTTCTCCAGTTAGCGATGGTCTGGATAGAATTGCTTCTTCATTGGAGGATGCACTTCACTGCCTCTGAGAGGCCAAATGGTTCAGTGTGCTGGATTTGAGGAGCAGGTACCACCAGATACCCATGTCTCTTGAAGACAGAGAGAAGACCATCTTCATGTCCGCTAGGGTTTTATGAATTTAACAGTATGCATAAAAGCTTGACGGAGGCCTTTGTGACTTTTGAATGGCTGATGGACACTAGATACTAGAAGAGCCCAGGCCGCAGTCACCTTAATCTACTCTTCCTACATTATTCATCATATATGTATACTGTACATGTATACCTCATATTGTGAAAAGTGTTTATTACTTGAACATAAGGAACATGTGTCTGTTCAGCATGACAGAACCACACTTTATCATAACCCAGCAGGGATAGTATTTATCAGTTAATGTCTTGTCAAACCAGCAGCCCCATACCTGCCCTCCAACACAACTAAAGAGTAATACAAACCAGACACATTGGTGTTATATATCTATTAGAGACTTTTCAGATTGAATTTGTGTCCTTAAGTGGAAACATGTTTTATAAAGAAGCTGTAAAATTTATACTGGCCCTCTGTGTAGCGTTATAAAACTTTTCTACCCCAAAGCATTAAAAGTAGTAGATCTTCATCCTGGTATGTATGTTTGACAGCAACTGTTTGGCTACACGTGTGATTTACCGTCATGCCTCTTTTATCTCTGGTCACTTTCTATTATCCTAACACATACAGTCCAATAATAGCATGATGTAAAGATTGCATAGCTCTCCCGGCGCAGATCATTTAAAAGCTAATTTACTCCAGGAGCATTTTTTTTGCTAGCTGTGTTCTTTTCATATACTCAGGTTCAGCTGATGTTTTCTATTTTTTTAGGCTGAACACCAGGCAAATAGCTAAATACACAGATCAAACACATATATTTACCTTCCATTGGATTTGTATTTTTGTCCATTTATGTCTGAGATTTACAGTGCCTTGCAAAAGTATTCACCCCCTTGGCTTTTTACATATTTTGTTAAATTACAGCCTTTAGTTCAATGTTTTTTTAATCTGAATTATATGTGATGGATCAGAACACAATAGTCTAAGTTGGTGAAGTCAAATTAGAAAAATATATACATAAAACTATTTTTCAGAAATAAAAAACTGATAATTGGCATGTGCATATGTATTCACCCCCTTTGTTATGAAGCCCATAAAAAGCTCTGGCGCAACCAATTACCTTCAGAAGTCACGTAATTTGTGAAATGATGTCCACTTGTGTGCAATCTAAGTGTCACATGATCTGTCATTGAATGAATGAATGAATGATTTGTATAGCGCTGCTTATGCGAACTGAATCGCCTCAAGGTGCTAGATCTTTCCTGTGTTGTCCAGCTTCTTAGAAGAGGTAGGTCTTGAGTTTCTTCCTGAAGGCCTGATGGTTTTCTTCCATGCGGATGTGAGTAAGTAGAGCGTTCCATAGCCGTGGTCCTTGGACTGCAAATCTTCGTTCTCCTTTTGTTTTGTAGCGGGTTTTTGGGATAAGGAGGAGGTTTTGGTTTGCAGATCAAAGACTGCGATTGTGTGTATAGTGCTTTATTTTCTCGCATAGGTATTGGGGAGCATTTCCTTGTATACATTTGTGGACGAGGCAGAGGGTCTTGAAAGTGATTTGATTCTTTACGGTTAGCCAATGTAGGCTCCTCAGGGAAGGGGAGATGGATTCCCAGAGTTTTTTTCCTGTTAACAGCCTTGCCGCCGTGTTTTGGATGAGTTGCAAGCACGCAAGCTGATATTGGGGTAGTCCTATGTAGAGGGAGTTTGCATAGTTGAGTCTGGAATTGATGATTGTTCCTACTACTGCTGCTTTGTCCTCTTCTGGGACGAAGGGGATGAGTCTACGTAGCAGGCGGAGGAGATGGTGAGATTGGCTGACTACTGATCCTATTTGTGCATCCATTGTCATTTCTGAGTCAAAAATGACTCCGAGACTCTTGGCTTTGGTGCTTGGAGAGATGGTCTGTCCAAAGATGGAGGGTGGTGTCCATGGGGTCTTAGTTTTGGAATTTTGATTTGCGTGTAGGAGAAGAAGCTATGTTTTTGATCCGTTGAGTTTAAGAGAGCTAGTGGTCATCCAGTCGTCTATCAAAGTGAGGCATTTTTCTAGTTGCTGATGATGGTCTTTTTCTCTTTTCTCTTTTTTGATACAAAGGTAAAGTTGGGTATCATCAGCATATGAGTGGAAGCAGAGGTCCGATTTTCTGATGATTTTGAGGAGTGGGCGGATGTAGATGTTGAAGAGCACTGGTGACAAGGGTGAACCTTGAGGGACTCCACAAGAGATTGCGCGAGTTTCAGAGGTGAAAGCTCCTAGTTTCACTGTCTGTGAACGATTTCCTAAGAAGGATGCGAACCATTGTAGATCTTGATCTGTGACTCCTGCTACTTCTGTGAGTCGGATGAGTAGAGTATTGTTGTCCACTGTATCATTACATATACACACCTTTTTTAAAGACCCCAGAGGCTGCAACACCTAATCAAGAGGCACCACTAACCAAACACTGCCATGAAGACCAAGGAACTCTCCAAACAAGTAAGGGACAATGTTGTTGAGAAGTACAAGTCAGGGTTAGGTTATAAAATTATATATATATATATATATATATATATATATATATA
Source organism: Aquarana catesbeiana (assembly GCF_042186555.1). Lineage (NCBI taxonomy): Eukaryota > Metazoa > Chordata > Amphibia > Anura > Ranidae > Aquarana > Aquarana catesbeiana. The sequence goes on from NC_133328.1 coordinate 56,419,319, forward strand.
TATATAAATCTTTGATGATCCCTAGGAGCACCATCAAATCTATCATAACCAAATGGAAAGAACATGGAACAACAGCAAACCTGCCAAAAGACGGCCGCACACCAAAACTCATGGATCGGGCAAGGAGGGCATTAATCAGAGAGGCAGCACAGAGACCTAAGGTAACCCTGGAGGAGCTGCAGAGTTCCACAGCAGAGACTGGAGTATCTGTACATAGGACGACAATAAGCCGTACGCTCCATAGAGTTGGGCTTTATGGCAGAGTGGTCAGAAGAAAGACATTACTTTCAGCAAAAAACAAAATGGCACGTTTTGAGTTTGGGAAAAGGCATGTGGGAAACTCCCAAAATGTATGGAGGAAGGTGCTCTGGTCTGACGAGACTAAAATTGAACTTTTTGGCCATCAAAGAAAATGCTATGTCTGGCGAAAACCCAACACATCACATCACCCAAAAAATACCATCCCTACAGTGAAACATGGTGGTGGCAGCATCATGCTGTGGGGATGTTTTTCAGCAGTCTGGACTGGGAAACTGGTCAGAGTTGAGGGAAAGATGGATGGTGCTAAATACAGGGATATTCTTTTTTTTATAAAATTCTGTTTATTGTTTTTTCTTTTTTATATCATACAACAATGGGCTCGTCCAAGGGACCGTGCCCATAAGGTCAACATGACCTCATGTCTATCTAACAAAGACCAACTATCTAACAGTCATTCCCTCCCCCCCTTCCCCACCCCTTTGAACCACAGCTCGACATATTATCATACTTCCATACAGCACTTTTCATGATATGTACTCCCTGTTCCCCCTGTGACAGAATTTATAACATTCAGTTTCTCTAATATCCAGATGTATTTTTAGACATTAAGTGATTAGGACCTTCTGGCATCTATTGTCCGACACAGGATATCACTTTGCTTAAATTAAATTACAGTAGATTACAGTAAATTATTTCCCCATTAACCCACCGTAATACAGGGATATTCTTGAGCAAAACCTGTACCACTCTGTGTGTGATTTGAGGCTAGGATGGAGGTTCACCTTCCAGCAGGACAATGACCCCAAACACACTGCTAAAGCAACACTTGAGTGGTTTAAGGGGAAACATGTAAACGTGTTTGAATGGCCTAGTCAAAGCCCAGACCTCAATCCAATAGAAAATATGTGGTCAGACTTAAAGATTGCTGTTCACAAGCGCAAACTATCCAACTTGAAGGAGCTGGAGCAGGTTTGCAGGAAGGAATGGGCATAAATCCCAGTGGTAAGATGTGGCAATCTCATAGAGACTTATGCAAAGCGGCTTGGAGCTGTGATAGCCGCAAAAGGTGGCTCTACAAAGTATTAACTTTAGGGGGGTGAATAGTTACGCACATTGACTTTTTCTGTTATTTTGTCCTATTTGTTGCTTGCTTCACAATTTAAAAAAAAAAAACATCTTCAAAGTTGTGGGCATGTTCTGTAAATTAAATGATGCAAATCCTCAAACAATGCATGTTAATTCCAGGTTGTGAGGCAACAAAACACGGAAAATGCCAAGGGGGTGAATACTTTTGCAAGGCATTGTACACACTTCTGCCACACAGCACAGCCAAGTGGATGAGACCAGAGTAGCAGCAGACTGATACAGTCATCCCTCTGCTGGCTCTGCTCTATCTGTCTGCATTTTTCTTATCAACACATTCTATGCAGCATACTTGATTGTCTCCCAGTTCTGCCCCTCTCTCTGCCAGTCAGTGCTGCTGTAAAGGGAATTGCAAGAGGCTAATGACAAGTCAAATTTAGGTACTTGTTGTATAAATTACATTTAGTAATTTATTAATGTAGCACCCTGATGGTTGGGCAGGGCTGCTAGTAAATTTACCTGCCAGGTATAGTTGCCTTGGCCAATTGATAGGAGATCAATTGATTCCACCCTAATTCTGGAATTTCTGCACTTCTCTCTTCTGTCGCTAGGTGGCCAGGTACCTGACCACATTAGATAAGACAAGGGCAATGCAAGGACAAATTAGGAATATATGGGGTATCTCAGCCAATGGGCAGAGGTTTTCTTTTTTTTTTTTTTTTCTTTTTTTTTTTAATTCCAATCCCCCCCCCCCAACATCTCCCCCCCTCCCCAAATCCCCCCCATCCCGCCTCTCCAGGGTCTAATTTTCCTTCTACTCTCCTTCTTAGACTAAGGCTTTGATCTCTTTGGCATAGCTCCACATCTCCCCCCCCTCCCCAAATCCCCCCCATCCCGCCTCTCCAGGATCTAATTTTTCTTCTACTCTCCTTCTTAGACTAAGGCTTTGATCTCTTTGGCATAGCTCCATGTTTTTTTAAATTTTTTCCATCGATCCCACCTGTCCAAGTTCCCACTTCCTATTTCCTCTAGCCTGCTCCCCAGCGTTTCCATACTGCAACTCTCTTCAATTGCATCAAACCACTCCCATATCTCTGGGCTCTCCCTCCTCTGCCAATTCCTCAGGATCGTTCTTTTTGCCGCGTTCAGGAGCTGCGGGACCAGAGACTGCTTATAACTGTTTAGGTCCCCCGTCCCCCCATGGAACAGGACCTCCCAAGGGTCTTCTACCACCTCTATTTCCGTGATTTCCTTTATAAGAACAAGTATTTTTCTCCAAAAGTTTTTAATTAAGGGGCAACTCCACCACATGTGTCCCATTGTTCCAACTTCCTGGCAGCCTCTCCAGCAAGTGGATGGCCCATTTTGATACTTGCTTGTTATTTCTGGGGTGAGGTAGCTTCTGCTGATGCATTTGTAATTCATTTCTGCCGTTCGGGTGTCTATAGCTGAGTTGGCGCTTTTATAATTTCTCTCAATTGTGTTTTCCCCCAAAGTGCCTCTTTTCCTCCTATACTGTCCATTCCGGGTGTGAAAAATGTATTATCTAATAGTGTGATCAGCGGTGAGTTGTATTTCCCATTGACTTTCCTATATACCCCATCCCAGATTTTCAAAACATTTCTTGTTATTGCGTGCGAACTATTATCTAGTGATCTAAAGTGTGGGGGATTCCAAATAATGGTGGCTAATTGTGATTTACTTAAATCTTCTTCTAATTTCACCCATTTTTTTCATTTTTCCTTCCTCGCCCATTCAACTACCCTTGATAAAATTACGGCTTTGTAGTACATCTGCACATCGGGGACTGCCAGGCCGCCGTCTAACTTCCTTTGTTTTAGCGTCTGAAAAGAAACTCTCGTTTTTTTATTTTTCCAAATAAAGGTCATAATTATTTTCCTTAGCATCCTCAGATAGTACTGGGGGAGGGGCACAGGGAGCATCTGGAAGTGGTACATAATCTTGGGTATTAAAACCATTTTAATGACATTAATACGTCCAATCCAGGAAAGGGCCTTACAAGAGAACCTATTGCAGTCCGATCTAACCAGGTCTAGTAAGGGCATATAGTTGATAGTAAACGTCTTCTTGAGTGAGTTAGTTAGTTTAATACCCAGATACTTTAGTTCTTTAGTCCATTTAAAGCTAAATTCTTTTTTCAAAGTCTCTACAACTGACTTGCTTACATTTATATTTAATATTTCTGATTTATTCATATTTATTTGAAAGTTAGATACCTCTCCATATTTCCTCACTGCTTTTATAAGGTTGGGCATAGTCGTAACCGGATTTGTTACATAAAATAACACGTCGTCCGCAAATGCTGCGACTTTGTGTACCTCCTCTCCTACCACAACACCTCGGATATCAGGGTTTCTTCGTATTGATGCCAAGAAGGGTTCCATAGCCAAAACGAAGAGCAGCGGATACAGGGGACACCCCTGTCTCATGCCATTCTCCATCTCGAATGGTTGAGATGTTAGCCCATTGATTTTTATTACGGCAGTTGGGTGGTGATAAAGAGTTTTTATCCTCCGGATCATTTTAGGGCCCAGACCCATGGCCTCTAGAGTCTGGATCATGAACCCCCAGTCTACTCTGTCAAAAGCCTTTTCGGCATCGATTGACAGAAGTAGTTCTGGGGGCCCACTCTCCTTCATTTTACCCAGCAGGAGAAGAGTCCTAACCCCATTATCCCTCCCCTCTCTGTTAGGGATAAACCCTACTTTATCTGGGTTAACTAGTGAGTTCATAAATTCCTTCAATCTTTCTGCCAGCACTTTTGCATAAAGTTTTGTGTTGTTATTCAACAAAGAGATTGAGCGATAGCTTGAGCATAATGTTTTGTCTTTACCTTCTTTCAGTATAATTGTAATAGATGCTTTCAGTGCTTCTCTACTCATCTCAAAGCTGTCTCCCAACCCATTCAGGTAACGACACAACCTAGGCACTAGTACTTCTCTAAATGTTTTATAATAAAGTGTTGTTAGGCCATCCGGGCCTGGGCTTTTCCCCAGGGCCATTCCTGCTAATGCTTTACCTATTTCTTCTTCAGAGATTGGTCTTTCCAATAATTCTCTGCCTTCCTCAGAGATCTTGGGGAGTGCTGCCTTTTTTATATAGTTGTTATATCTCAGTGTCCTATTTTTTGAGGCGATGTCTTGTTTGGGGACTGAATATAATTCCTTATAGTAGTTCTTAAAAATTTCTGCCACCTTCCTGGTTGAATACTCCATACGAGCCTCTTTGGACTGAATTCTTTCTATAAAATTCCTAGTTTTCTTCTTATGTACCATTTTTGCTAACTGTTTGCTAGGTTTATTACCCCATCTATATCTCTCCCAGGAAATCTTATTGAATGACGCTCTGGTCTCCTGTTCCATTACCGTTTTTAACTCAGATCTTTTAATGACCATCCGATGATGTATCTCCTGGGGTATCTGGCATTTATATTTTTTGTGTATTTGTTCTAGCCCTGTGAGTTCATCCGTTAATTTTTGAATTTTTTCCCGTCTATCTTTTTTCTTCCTTGCCCCCATTTCAATCAAGACTCCTCTAATATAGGCTTTGTGTGCCTCCCAAAGTGTGGCTCCTGATACCTCCCCAGTGTCGTTTGCCTCAAAGAAGTTTTCTAGTTTCTGTCTAATTCTGTTGACCGCCTCCGCCTCCCTTATCAGCTCCTCATTTAGCCTCCACAGCCCCCTCTCGGCCTGACCTCTTCCTGTTGACATTTCTATGGTCATAGGTGCATGGTCTGAGTAGGTTATGTTTCCTATCGTGGACCCCAATACCTTGTCGATCGCCCTATGCTCAACTATACCCCAATCAATCCGAGAGTGAGACCCGTGCACAGGGGAATAGAACGTATAGTCCCTCTTAGTTGGATGTTGGACTCTCCAGATATCTACCAATTGCCAGTTAGAAAGCTTTTGCTTTATCTCTTTCAAGTGAGCACAGGTCTTCCCCTGGGGATGGGCCGTACTGTCTATACTTGGATTGAGACAGAAATTGAAATCCCCCATTAATATCAGGTGTCTTGTCATGAACTTCATTATTTTCCCCAGGATGTTTGCCAGGTATTTTGTCGGATTTTTATTGGGGGCGTAAATGTTAGCTAGCGTATATTCTTCTTCGTTTAATCTACCTCCGAGGAGCAAGGTTTTCTTAAATCCCTTGGCCTGCTGGGAGAAACTATATATTTGTGTGGAGTTAGGTGATCGGGGTTCTGTGACACCTGGATGGCTGTCTGGGTGGACATGTGTTGTGCTGCCCCGGGCTGCTAGGCCAGAGTCTAAGGCCTATCTAAGGACATCTGGCTGCTAGGCTGTCTGAGGGCCTATCCAGAAGCAAGAGAGCAGCGTAGGGTTGGGATTGCGGCTTGCAATCCAACCAGAAGTGATGGTTCTGCCGGTCAGAGCAGTATTCTCACCAACCGGGGACAGTGAAGAATTGGGAAAACTTCAGCATGTGTCAAGCCAGGGACCCAGCCAGCGAAGGTGATGCTTGAAGAGCAGCCTTGTGTGCCAAGCCAGGGACCTAGCAGGCCAGTGTGGTCACGCTTGAGGAATTATCTGTGAGTACCAAGCTATGGACCCAGCAGGAAAGCGGGGGTTGACGCTTGAGGAAGATACTCAGTGAGAAGGTTGGAAGAGCTCGGGAGATCCAGTGGCAGTGGATCAGCAAGTCTAGTGAGAGATACTGGGAGCTCAGTGGAGTGAAGATCTACAAGAATTGATTGTAGAGGAGTTACAGAAGTTCTTTACAACTTGTGTCAGAAACTGTTATAAGACTGTGCCATAGGAGTCAGCGATCCTACACATGCAGATGTGGTGTGCTGCTGGGTGCCTTTCCACTGCATGGCTGTCTACCTATAGAAATCTTGTAGTCTGCTAATTAACATTACAACTACTAAAGGGTGTCCTGGCTCTAAACCCTCTCTCCCACAGTTCTGTTCAAGAGAAAATAAATCTCTTTGCATTCAAGAAGTGTCTGGCGCCTATGAATCTACCTTGCATTACACCCACCATGCCTTGTAGCCCACTCTACACAGAATTATATCAGCTGTCCCTAACTCTGGAGGTTCTCATTGGACCAAAGGGGACTCAGGGCCTTGCTACATTAATAAATACAGAACTGGATTAATTTGTGTCTTTTATATCAACCTGGAATGCAGCTTGTTTAAAAAAAACTGTTAAACTAGTACTAAGAAAGCATGTCCTTCTTCCCACATTTATATATTTATAAGCACGAGTAGAAGTTAACAAAGAAAAACATATTTTTAAATATCTTGCTGGGCAGCCACGATGCTTGTATACCAGTTTTTTGAGGTAAAGTTATATTAATTATTGAGAGCTAGGAGGCAACAGTAGGTACTTTGGCAACATATATTTTCCAAGGAGGTATAAGGGAGTATACACCCATATTCTTTATTATACCATGGAAATAAATGTTGGGTTTCAAGGGTTCTGGTGTACCCCTAACATCTTGAAAAAATTAAATAACCTGGGCCTAGAGGAGTCAGGTACATTTACAACATAATTGTTGCCTCCTGGGAATAAACCTAGTCAGAGATACATGAGTGAGGCCTGTGTTGGAGAAGTCACTCTGGTAAAAGTAATCATACATATTGATTTGCCTATAATTCTGTAGACCAGTAATTGGTACAGTATCTTTGTCATTTTCTTAGTGGGATATTCTGGGAGTCTGGGGAGAAAATAAATGTTTATGATGGCTAGACCTGGCAGTTAGGGGTTTGTGGTTTAGCTGTTCCATTATGTCTTGGGAAATTGTCGGCTAAAGTCATGACACAATCGAATGCAGTGAATAAGAGCAAGTAACAGTGGAAGTCTGGTCAAAACCTAATTAGGCCTAAACCTGCTCCCATCTCCATTCTAAGCCCTATTTTAACTACCCTATAAAGGAAAAATGTGTATACTTACTTAGGTAAACATATCTTTCCTTTACACGATGGTAAGTATAGGGCTTAGAATGAGGTTGGGAGCAGGTTTAAGCTTACTTTTGACCAAACTTCCACTTTAAGAAGGTAGAAATTTCCAGGGCAAAATGTTGAGTCTGGAAGCATCAAGCTGCTATTGCAACAAATCAACATCTTGCTAATACCAATCTTACAAACAGGAAGGGCGAGGTGCTCAGGTGGGGTACCGTTGTCCCATAATGCATTGTACTTCCAAACAGAGAAACCAGATCATTATTTAATGACAGGAGAATGAATATGAGGCAAACTGGGTTTGGATGTCTCACCGTGGAAGCCATGGCCATAGGGCTTAACCAGTTTGGCTCCAGAGCAATTATTTTCTTTGTCGCATACATGTAAAAATCCAAATTTTTGGCAATAAAATTACATAAACCCCCAGAACATTATATATTTTCTGAAAGCAGAGGCCCTGTAAAATAAAAAGGTGATAGTTGCAATTTTTTGTTGGACGTGATATTTGCGCAACTTTCTATTGGGGAAAAAATACATTTTTTTGAATAAAAAAATAAGAAAACAGTAAAGCTAGCCCAGATTGTTCTATAATGTGAAAGATGATGTTACGCCAAATAAATTGATACCTAAGATATCATGCTTCAACTGTGCCCGCTCGTGGAATGGTGACAAACTTACTTAAAAACTTCCATACGCGACATTTAAACATTTCTACAGGTTACCAGTTTTGAGTTACAGAGGAGATCTTGGGCTAGAATTATTGCTCTTGCTCTAATGATCGCCGAGATACCTCACACATGTGGTTTGAACACTGTTTACATACGTGGGCGTGACTGGCGTATGTGTTAGCTTCTGAGGGAAGGGACACTTTAAAAAAAAAAAATTCTTATTTATTTCACTTTTATTTTTTGTTTTTACACGATGCCTTAAAAACATTTTTTTCCATCACTTTTATTCCTATTACAAGGAATGTAAACATCCCTTGTATTAAAAGTAAGCAGGACAGGCCCTCTTTAATGTGAGATCTGGGGTCAAAAAGACCTCAGATCTCACATTTACACTTAAAAGCAATACAAAAAAAAAATGGGCCCTTTAAGGCCGCAGGGCGGAAGCGATGTTTGACATCACTCCAGACCTCCAAGGGCCCTCACTCGACTTCCTGCCCATCCATCCTGGGGATCTTCCCAGTGAATGTTTGTGCAGGACAAGTCTGATTTTATATGTGTAATTAGCTCTTTGCCTCCAGTTATAGTTTAATTAAGCAGTCAGGTTTAGACAACCATCTTAGGTGTATGAAGTGAATGCAGGCTAAAATGAAAATAAATACATTACTCTGCAAATAAGTTTCCTGGTGCCTACATGGCAGTGTATTAATGATAGAGCTCCACCTCTATCCCCATCTATAGGACCAGCTAAAAATCTATAAGGAGAGAGAGACCACCACCATCCCCTGTTCAGAGCTTTGGAAAAGCTGTGCACCCTGCATCCTGCAGATTTTAAAGGTAAAGAAGAAGCTGCTTCGAGAACCTATTCATCCTGGATTGCCAGAGCTATCTAGAGCATACAGGGCAGCTGGGTAGTGGAAAAGGCGCATTCTAATAGATCCATCTCCACTTCATGGATGGCACATTCTAGAGTCTCTCTGGAGATCATTTGCAAGGGGCAAACTGGTCTTCATAACACCCTTTCCTCAGCCACTACAATACTGAGCTGAGAGCCCTCACGATGGTGGACTTTGGCAGGAAGACCATTCAGTCTTCAAAGTCTTGTGTTAATGTTTGACCTATTCAGCACCACCCTTCTTGTTAGCTAGTTATTTATCATTACTATGCTGCCGTGTAGGCAACAGGAAACCAGAAAATTGCATCAAATACTTTTTCGTTTACTGGTGCCTATCCATGGCAGCCTACGGACCCCCCTTTGTCTTGGTATGGTCCTGTAGGTGGGGATATGGGTGCAGCTCTATCGTTAGTATGTTGCTATGCAAAATTTTGGAAAGTACTGTACTGTATTTGATACAATTTTCCAGTATCTGCTAATAGCCTTGATAATAGTCTTGGAATGTTAGCTCGAAAGCTCCTGAATTGTGTTAAAGTGTATGTAAACCCTAGCAATGAACTTCTTTTATTTGCTCCATTTTGGCATTCCAAGTATGCAGTTGAAAGTGTTTTGTTATATCTGTTCAATATGTAAAGATAAGTAAGAAAAATATTAGAAATCTTTTGAGCTGATAACATCCTGTGCTCTCTACCTGTGCTGCACTGTTCTTGGTTGCATTGTTCCCAGCTATCTTGGAAGTCTACAGATTCTTTCCCTACTGTGTTATGGAGAAGAGGAGAGGGGAACAGGTTACACTCTATCCTAAGATGGCAATGGGGGAGATTTACTAAAACTGGAGCACTCAGAAACTTGTGCAAAGGTGCATGGTAGCCAATCAGCTTCTAACTTTAGCTTGTTCACTTAAGCTTTGACAATAAAACCTGGAAGCTGATTGCAGGGCCGATCCTAGGGTCCCAGACGCCTGGGTGCAGAAATATTTCTGGTGCCCCCACATGGGCATGGCCATCTTACAAACTCCTCCCCTTTACACATGTTTCTATGGCAACGACTCAAACGCAGAGATGCTCCCCTAAGAAGTCTTCGTTACCCTAGGATCCTCCCATGATCTTTTAACAATACAAAAAATGCTGATGCACACAGAGGGCTTCTGTTAGAGAGTCTGTTAGAAAGAGCCCCTAGATATAGTACAGGAGACGGTCAGAGGCTGCAGACATGATAAAAGAGACGGTCATAGACTGCAGACTCAGTACAGGAGAAGGTCAAAGACTGCAGACATAGTACAGGAGAAGGTCAAAGACTGCAGACATGATACAGGAGATGGTCAGAGACTGCAGACATGATACAAGAGACGGTCAGAGACTGCAGACATGATACAGGAGATGGTCAGAGACTGCAGACATGATACAGGAGATGGTCAGAGACTCCAGACATGATACAGGAGATGGTCAGAGACTGCAGACATGATACAAGAGATGGTCAGAGACTGCAGGTATTGTACAGGAGATGGTCAGAGACTGCAGACATACTACAGGAGATGGTCAGAGACTGCAGACATAGTACAGGAGATGGTCAGAGACTGTAGATATAATACAGGAGACAGTCAGAGAGTGCAGACATATTACAGGAGATGGTCAGAGAGTGCAGACATATTGCAGGAGACGGTCAGAGAGTGCAGACATATTACAGGAGACAGTCAGAGAGTGCAGACATATTACAGGAGATGGTCAGAGACTGCAGACATACTACAGGAGATAATAGCTGATCGGCCCTCTCCCCTGACCCAGCAACAACGGTTCCTCTGATCATGAGTCAGCTCACTCTGAATTGCCCGTGGCGACTCCACTGGTAGAGCCCAGATCTGTATTCTGGCAATGACTCCATTCCTTTCTCCACCAGGGACGGTGCTAGGCTGTGTGGCTTTCCCTCTGGTGGTGCAGGGCAGCAGGGTTCTCTCTCTGATGGTGTTCCCTCAGCACAGTCCTCTCCCTCTGGAGTCCTGAGTGTGATTCCCTGAAAGCTTTCCCGGGCTCCTGGCTCTCTCTCTCTCCCATTTAGCTGGGTATGCTGTGTGGGCTGCAGTTTCCGTGTTACAGTGGGGCTGCCAGTCCTCGGGACTACATGTCCCACAATCCTCTTCTCTGCTCATTTTTGTATTCAATTTCTTTCCTGGCTGATATGAAGGCGGGGGAAGAAACATAGTGGGTGGCTGCGCTGGCAAGTGCTGCTCACTAGTACAGCAGCGCGAGGAGAGGGAGGGGGAAAGAAGAGCTTGCGGCTGCAGTGGCATCACTATCGTTGGTGTCACCCCTAGTCGCCCCTCAGTACAGACCCCCCTCCACTAAGTATAGACCCCCTCCGTTAGGGCAGACCCCCCACTAAGTATAAACCCCTCCCTCAGTACAGACCCCCCTCCACTAAGTATAGACCCCCTGCACTAAGTATAGACCCCCCTCTGTCAGTGCAGACTCCCCACTAAGTATAAACCCCTCCCTCAGTACAGACCCCCCTCCATTAGTACAGACCCCTCCAAGACAAACCCCCCCTCCATTAGTACATACCCCCCATAAACCACCCCCCCATTAGTACAGACCCCCCTCAGGGCAAACCACCCCCCCTCCATTAGTAGAGACCCCCCCGGACAAACCCCCCCTCCATTAGTACAGACCCCCCACAAACCACCACCCCATTAGTACAGACCCCCCTCCATTAGTACAGACTCCCCCCACAAACCACCCCCCCTTCTTTAGTACAGACCCCCCCACAAACCACCCCTTCTCCATTAGTACAGACCCCCACACAAACCACCCCCTCCATTAGTACAGATCCCCCCTCCATTAGTACAGACCCCCCCACAAACCACCCCCCTCCATTAGTACAGACCCCCAACAAACCACCCCCCTCCATTAGTACAGACCCCCCCACAAACCACCCCCCTCCATTAGTACAGACCCCCCCATAAACCACCCCCTCCATTAGTACAGACCTCCTACAAACCCCCCATTAGTACAGACCCTCACTCCATTAGTACAGACCTCCCCATAAACCACCCCCTCCATTAGTACAGACCCCCCTCCATTAGTACAGACCCCCCACAAATCACCCGCCTCCATTAGTACAGACCCCCCCACAAACCACCCCCCCATTAGTACAGACCCCCCCAAAAAAACAACCCCCCCCTCCATTAGTACAGACCCCCCCTCAGGACAAACCCCACCTGGGCAGCAGCTGGAGAGGAGAGGACAGTGTGCAGCCGCACCGCCCGGGTGGAGAAGACCGTGACAGAGAGGAGGATAAGAACAAATGACAGGCACTGCATGGCACAGACCGCCCTGCCCCCAACTATGTCACTGCACGGGTCTCTCTCCAAACAGAGACAGCTGCTCCGATCTCCTCTGACAGGAGGATGGAGGGGGGACGGACTTGGGCAGGAAACACAGCGGCGGCAGAGAGAGCGGAGGGGAGCACTCTGGCGCTTGAGCGCCCCCACCTGAACTGCACCCCTGGCTGATTGGTTTCTATGCAGAGCTACACCAGATTTTTCACTCTCCAGTTTTAGTAAATCAACCCCAATGCTGCTCGTAGTACAGGAAGTGTGTCGATGGCAGGATCACCAGATAAAAATAAAGGGGACACAAGGAAAAAATAAATAACATTCAGCCACCTCATCTAAGTAATGGCAAACTGCAATATTTTACATTTTTGTTCATGGTGTGAACCTCAATGAGGTATCTACAGAGGAGAGCAGAAAATAGAGCCATTCC